>NC_089454.1:692500-1385000 GCF_026210795.1 Rhizophagus irregularis
TTGGAACCAACTTTATCGATGTATTGTTTCATTATTTAGATAATATGAAACAACATGGAGTCTTAAGTGTTACATTTAACATCTCTGAAGGCACCATATCAGTCGTTGATTCTGAGAGTACATTAATATTACGTTCAAATCAGTACGCTGATTATTTTCAGAAGAAAAAAATTAAAGAAATTTGTCCCAGCGCTATTAATGTTGGCAAAGATTTACATATCTTATTAGGTTTATTCTTGAGACTTCCTCAAGAACCTCCTATGCGTGATAAGATCATATTTCCAAAAAAAGAGATTTATCGTAAAGCCTTACTAGACCATTTAAAGATCATTTCTCAAAATAACCAAGAATTCAAATTCTTTAAAGGGACTTAGAGTGTAAATTTGAATCAAGTTGGAGGTAGTTTGGAATTGGTTACTAAAGTACCAATTAAGGTTCAACAAGGAGATAATTTTTCGGTTAATTTCAAATATATTGCAAAAAAATTAGCCGAAAATATTTATCAATCTGTTAATGGTGAAGTAAAGGAACAAATTAACAAAGAAATGTCCAGAAGGAAGGAATTAAGATTCCATGTTGAGGTGTTTAAGGCGTATACACGACTTCAAGCATTTTGTGCGTTAAATCTAAGTCGAAGTAAAAGCGAGACGGCAAGATCACAAGCAAAATCAATTGTTGTCAAATATTTTCCACAAATTTCTTTGCAAAATATGAGTTTAATGTTACAGCGGGCACCGAGAATATACCGATTACTCTTACTTTCAAATGAAGACTGGCGTTTAATTGATTCTTTTGAAGAATTAAGCGCGTGTTTTTTTAAGAGTTCAATGAATTCTGCCGCCAATTTTGAAATTTGGCTTAATTTGGTAAGGACGGGACAGATAGCTGATTACAAAAATGGTACAAGTATGTGCGAAGAAGGAAAGAAGTTCATGAAAGAAGTAAAGCTTAATATTATTAAAGAATATTTTGATGAAGTCGATGAAAAAAATCTAAAGGATTTTATTACTGATGATGACGATGAATAATAAATAATAATAATGTAGAAATTTGTATAATAATAATGTAGAAATTTGTATTTTAGATGTAAAAGAAACAATTTGTAGTATTCATTATAATGCTAATAATGCAATATGTTTAAATAAAAAATTTGTTAAATTTGCTAAATTCGCTTTATTACATTTATCAAAAAGAAAATTTTACTTTTTGTATAATTTTTTTGATTGAAAATAATATACACGTATTACAATAATCTTCATATATTATGGTACTTGTTCGCTATCAATAATAAATTATAGTTTTTTTTCTTTTAACTAATAATAAGTCTTTTTGGGATTATTCATTTCGGGATTTTGCCTTTCAGGCTTATGAAGTATCGGTATTATGAAATTTTTCGAAATTATGGCAATTCAGGATATCATTGTGCAACCAAATAACGATTATTCAACATCAAGCTTTATTCGTTTATTTTCTTGTGATTTTTTTATTACAAATTTAAACATATTTGAATTTTCTATTTTTTCTATTTTTACTTTACTAGTTAATTCAATTCTATCATATCAATAAAAGTTAGTGGATATGCATAATAATAAATATATAATTTATTAATTTAACAACTTACTTTGATGGTAATGTTATAACATATTCGAAATCGCCGACCGGTATCGATTTTTTTAAAATGCTTCCTGCAAAATCGAGTTCTTTATATTCTCCGGAAATTATTATATTTTCTTCGCCTTCCGTGAATAATTTGATTTCGTCCTTATTTGTAATAGAAGGAAGGCAAAGAACAATGATGAAATGGGAACTATATAATGAATATTAAAAGTAAACTATCAGTAAATTTTTTAATTTATATATTAAAATTAAAATGAGAACGTTACCTATCATCATAAAGGTTATAATATGGTTGCCAAGTAGAACCCTATAAGTTAATAAATACTTTAATAATAATAACTTAATAACTTATGCTTTGATATTTCTTAAAAAATTATCAAATTACAGGTTTATTACGGTATTCGCTATGAAGAGATTCGTTACTCTTTCTCTTGATAGGTTGAAATTTAACAGTAATATTTTTCTCCTCTTCAATTTTAAATTTAGCTCCTCTTACACTGTAAAAGAAATTGTCTTTTTCTTGTACATTATTAAAATGTATAAACCCATAACTAAAAAGTTTAAAATTCTCCATTAGTTCATTAAAAATTTAAAATTTTAAACCATTATTAATAAGTTTATACATACTCATCTTTTTTTTTTTTACCACATGAACAAAATTTTGTGGAATCTCATCATTTTTTTTAATCAAATCTTCTAATGCTGAGGATTTAAGATCCTCAAGATTACTTCCGCCAAGAAACAGCGCGCAAGTGTCGGGGTGGCAAGATTCTTAAGTGTAAATGAGAAAAGAAAGGCATCATAAAAAGCCTTTATCAGAAAAAGGCGACATAAAAACCTTTATCAGAAAAAGGCGACATAAAAACCTTTATCAGAAAAAGGCGACATAAAAAACCTTTATCAAAAAAGGTGGCATAAAAAACCTTTATCAAAAAAGGCAACATAAAAAACCTTTATCAAAAAAGGTGGCATAAAAAACCTTTATCAAAAAAGGCAACATAAAAAACCTTTATCAAAAAAGGTGGCATAAAAAACCTTTATCAAAAAAAGGCAACATAAAAAGAAAACGCGACATAAAAACCTTTATCAGAAAAAGGCGACATAAAAAACCTTTATCAAAAAAGGCGACATCAAAAACCTTTATCAAAAAAGGCGACATAAAAAACCTTTATCAGAAAAAGGCGACATAAAAAACCTTTATCAAAAAAGGTGGCATAAAAAACCTTTATCAAAAAAGGCAACATAAAAAACCTTTATCAAAAAAGGTGGCATAAAAAACCTTTATCAAAAAAAGGCAACATAAAAAGAAAACGCGACATAAAAACCTTTATCAAAAAAGGCGGCATAAAAAACCTTTATCAAAAAAGGCAACATAAAAAACCTTTATCAAAAAAGGTGGCATAAAAAACCTTTATCAAAAAAAGGCAACATAAAAAGAAAACGCGACATAAAAACCTTTATCAAAAAAGGCGGCATAAAAAACCTTTATCAAAAAAGGCAACATAAAAAACCTTATCAACGAAGGTTAAAAACCTTTATTAAAAAGGCAACAGCGACATAAATGAAAAAGAGCAATATAAAAAACCTTATCAAAGAAGGTTAAAACCCTTTATACAAAAAAACTCACCACTCATTTTACTCTTTTTTCAAAAATAATAAAAATATTTACACGCTAGTTAAAAAGTTAAAACAATTGTGTATTTATTTGTGATGAAAACAGGGTGCATAAGATCATTAGCATGTGTACCCCAAAATAAAAAATTTTTTTTCAGATGATACTAGCGCAGCCCTGTCCGGGAATGGAAGCTGGCCATCAAATTAAGAAAGTAATGATATGCCTTATTTGCAATGTGAATAGGTCTAGTTTTTTACTGTTATTATCATAAACTAAGAAAGTAATTATGCCTTATTTGTCATGTGAATAGGTCTAGGTTTTTATTGTCATTATCATATAAAAGATAAATAGAGTAATGTTATATATAATTTATGCAAATATTAATGAATCGTGTGAATGTTACAATTGTTTAGCGATTCGTCACAAAAAAATTTGTCTCAAAATAATAAATACATTAGTGATCTATTTTACTTATTAGGATTAGTACAAATACGAGGTAATCTAAACGTTTACATGTCTCACAATCTTTTTTTTAATTATATAGATTTAAGATATCGTTACATAATGTGATGTGAAAAAAAAACTTCTAATTTACAGCTCTTATAATAATGCAATATTTTTGCTCTTGCCGTACCTGTAAAATAAATCCTGGTGGTGGAAAGTGGTTGTCTACCAAAAAAACTTTTAAAAAACATCAAGAAAAAGAAAAAGCATGTATTGAAAAAATTAATGAATCAGAAACAGAAAGCAGTAGTGAATCAATTTCAAGTTATAATGTAGCTGAAAAAAGAAAGTTTGATGAATTAGATAAATCGGATATAAATTCGGTGAATAGTCTTTCAGATAATGAGAGGTAATTAATGAAATTATAACAAAAAGTAAATTTTACTTTTTGCTAATTATATTATTCATCAAAGTAGTCTTGATAATGAAGACGATAATAATAATCCAAGTCAAGAAGATTATAATGGTGACAATGACAATCCAAGTCAAGATTATAACAATTATAACGAAAATTATAATGGTGATAATGATAATTCAAGTCTTGATGAAGATAATGGTAATAATAACAATCCAAATCAAGATTATGATTGTGATGATAATCCAAGTCTTGATAATGATGAAAATGATAAAGTAGAAGATATGGAAACTGAAAGTGATGTTTCTGAAGAGAATGATGAATTTACAGAAATGGACAATTAATTTAATGACATAGAAGACATAAACGATGGTATATATTTAATATTACATCGATAATTGTGATTACAATTTTTAATTACTTTTTTTTATTTATTTTAGACGAATTGATCAAAGGCTTACGCCTTTTACATACAAAAGTACTTCATTCGATATCCGATATTGCATTTAACAAAATACTCGATAATATTAATTCTAATTTAACAATTTATAAGTTGAAAAAAAATCAATAACATAATTCCTTTTAAACCGCAAAAATATGATACTTGCAAAAACAGTTGTATAGCGTTAAATATGAAAGAAAAGCATATTTTTGGAATGATGAACTTTCGGTAAGTTTCATCAATGGACGAAAGTTTTTTAAAATTTTTGTTTTACTGTTGTCTTACCATTATTTCTCCTATTGTCAGGGACCTCTCGCTACACTAAATTGAGATTGTCAAAGTGAAAACCTTCCCTTATTTGTTAAAATTGCCCTTATTTAAAATCAGCATAGTCAATTTTTTTACTTTATCTACGAATAATTAAAATTATCATTATACCTCCTAAAATATTAGCTAATATATCGTACTGTCATTGCTAAAAGTAAAAATTACTTTTACTAATTTACTAATTGTTGTTATAATATGACTTTAGTGACAGTAATAATCAAAGCTTTGATGTTCCATTTCCTTCAGTGTTAGAAGATACATCTAAAAGGTAATTGATCGATTATTTATAATAAAAAATATAACTTACATTTTCCTAATAATTACAATTATTTTAGCGATGATCAAATTCTTGATGATTATGATTATGGACCTTTTAAGATCATTGATAATTATGATAATGATAATTCAGAGACAGAAAGTGGTACTTCTGAAGAGTATGATGGTTTTGAGGAATTTGAAATAACAGCAGAAAAAGAGAATAAAATATGGGACGGTATGTTTAATATTATAAATTTAAAATTTTAAACTAGATCATTAATTAACATTTAATTTTTTAGATAAATTAATTCAAGGACTACGTCTTTTACATGTAAAAGTACTCCATTCTATATCTGATGAAGCGTTTAACAAAATATCGAACCAACTGGAACAATGTTCCAAACCATTAACAACAAATTGATGTAAATAATAAATGTATTAAAAAAAAAACGTTTTTAAATAAATACATAAAAACGTATACATAAATAACATATCGGAGTTTTTTTCATGTAAAAATAGGCTAAGCCACAAATTGATTTATTTATTTATTTATTTATGATAGTAAACGATAGCAATTATAGCAAGTTTATTTAGCAAATGTTAGAATGCGCAAACAATAAAAGATTGCATATTATTTAGCCTTTTATTCATGTAAAATTACTAAATTACTTATAATGTTAATTTATAAATACCTACTCATTACCAACCATCTCGTCAAAATTAACCCCTGAAATATCAAAATATTCCTTAATAATTTCAATTTTAATCCTCTTGTTTTCCCTATTTCTTTCTTGAGTTTTTAATTCTTCGTCATAACTAATCAGCTTGCCTGTACGGACCAAATTGATCCATATTTCAAAGTTAATTGCCGTCTTTACTCCACTCTTAAAAAAACATGCGCTTAATTCTTCGAAAGAATCTAAAAGTCGCCAATCAAAATTGGCTACTTCTAGTAACCTGTATATACGTGGTGCTCTCTGAAGCATCAATTCCAAATTCGGTAAAGAAATTAAGGGGTAAAATTGAGCAATTAATATTTTTGCTTGAGATTTTGTCGTCTCTGATTGTTTTCTGTTTAAGTTTATCTCACAAAAAGCCTGTAATTGTATGTATGACTTAAAAAACCCGACATGGAACCTTAGTTCCTTGCGTCTGGCCATTTCTTTATTTCCTTGCTCATTTGCTTCTCCCATTACGGATAAAAATATATCCTCCGATAAATCTTTTGCAATCTTCTTGAATTCATCGGATAATTCAGTAAGTGATGAAGTCTTTTCTTGCACACGAATTGGTAAAATTTTAAAAGAACTGCAACTTTTTTGATTGTCATCAGAAATCAAATTAATACGTTGAGTACCACGAAATAATTGAAAATCTTGTGTTGAATTAATCTTTTCCAAATGACTAATGAGGGCTTCTCTATACTCTTCTTTTTTACTGAAGATTGACCTATCACGTATAGGTGGATTATTTGGCAATTTACCAATATAACCTAGCAGCTTATGCAAATCTTCCGCCAATCTTATACTTGCCATATCCAATTCTTTGAATTTCTTTAATTCGATAATATTTGCCTCGAAGCTGAGATCCGAGGCTTGATTATAATCATAATGAGGAAAACTGGCATTAATTGTTATATCATCGGAGTTAACGTGATTTGGCTTTATCACTAATGTTCCTGTGGAATCCATAAGTCGTATATTATTATTAACCAAGTTCATTGTTACACTTTTAACTCCGGTATTTTTCAATTTGCTCAATGAATATAATAACGAATCTATTGTGGGACCTCCGATCTTATTAATGGCCAATAATATTTTTTCGTCTAAAGAAAAATATATATATTATTTCAAATTCAAGTTTCAGAGTTTACTTTCTGTGAATTATACAATACCCGGTTTAGCCCTTTTACGCATCGAGGTATCTAATATAATTTAAAATAACAAAAAGTAAGTATCTCTTTTGTTAATCAACAAGGTAAGAAAAAAATGCGAAAATTTACCAATTTTCGTTCTTTTTTTATCATTTTTTTGGGTTGAACCTTATACATTACAATAAATAGAAAATAATAAACATAAATTTAAATATTACTGTTTGCTCTAAATTACTAAGATTATAAGATATAAATTGAAACTTACAAAAATCTTCGTTAGCATCATCAGTATTGGTATCCAATACTTTTACTTGATCATCTATAAAATATAAATAAGAAAAAAGAATTTACTTTTTGTAAATAACAAAAGAAAAAGACGAAACAACCTACAAAATCATATTAATTTTAAAACTAACCTTGACCATGATCCTGTTCTTCATTCCTATCATCATTGTCAAAAAATTCATTATTTATATTTGGTTTTTTAGTGCCATTATTACTAAAAGTTTCAGAAACCCCAACCCCGACACTGGGAGAACCAGAAGAGCCATCGTCACTTGTAACACTTGGAGAAATTATTAGGACCAATGGTTCTTGTTTATCTTTAAATATATCCAATTATGAAATATTGATTCAAAATTGAAGTAGATATTAATTGATTGAAAATTTCTAAGTTTACACGGGGTGTTTGCACACGGGTCATATAAATATAATTTTTAATAGACTAATTTTTTGTTTTTTAATTTGAAATTGAATGCTACCGACATTATACTCTTTTACTTTTTATTCTTATTATATTACAGATAAATATATGTATTTTCACCTGCTCTGCAAGTTTACTTAAGGCATTAAAGGAGGTTTTGAATGCCGTTTTTAATCTACTAATATGACCCGTGTTTAAACACCCCGTGTACAAATAGAAATTGCCTAATTGATTTATTAGAATTAGATACAAAATAAATAATTAACTTTGCAAACCTGTTGCAGGCTGTTCTGTTTCGGGTTGTTCTTCAGAATCAAAATTATAAGGTAAAATACTTTTTTGCAGCTGGATAATTGGTATTTTTACTGATCTTAAAGAGTCCATGTTTTAAAATTGCGATAAAGGTGGTAGAAAGAATTCAGTATTTTTTTAAAAAAAGAAGAGAATTAGAGAAAGAAGAAAAACCAAAAAATGAATTTTTAATTTTTTTTTGATAAATTTATTAATCGTAATATGTAATTCTATTTCATGGCTTTTTTGCTGCGACATATTAATCGTAATATGTAATTCGATATTGAATTACATCTTTACATCTTTTAATGGAAGCGGTGTATTTATACTTTAATGGCAAAGTGGGATTTGATGAACCAAAAATGGGTAAGATTTAATTGTGTTATAATAATGATGTTCCACCACCTTAGCGTGACACATTAAACTCTGTGCAACATCCACATTTCTCCCATTCGGTATTTTTTTCGCAAATAAAAAATTTTCTCACTAAAAAAAAATGACAATTTTGATGGTAGCAGAATGTAACAGTTAGGATTGACAAAAAATTTTTTTTTCTCTTGTAAAAATAATTATTAGATATATAATAAATAAATAAAAAAAATAATAGGTGGGTTATTAAACTTGCGCAATGTGCAATGCGATCATAAATTGGAATCATTACGTTAGACGTTTTCGTCTTACGAACCGAGAGACCTAAAAAAATCTTCAGGTAAAGAAAATTTATCATTCAGTTACACGTCGATTTTTTTATTAAGATTTATTTGAAATATATATATATATTTGCTGATTGACTTTAATATCACAACAGTGTTCGTACAGTATAACATATAATGTATAACGTCAGGTTAGGTCTGCATCATTTTCGTTTACATTCATTTATATCTTTCTTTTTTTCATTCTGTCTTTTGGCTCTTTAGTCATTTTATTCGCAATACCTGTAATTTTATTGCACTTTGTATTGTCACTACTCTTGCGCTAGATTTTATCCTTCATTCTTAAAACTAGTTTACCAAGCACGTCAATATTTACAACTTACAACAACGATAATAAACAATTTGTAACATATTATATTATTAATATTTATTAACATATAGATGAAAAAATATATTAGGAATATAAATAACATTATACAAAAATTTATTTTCCCCTTTTCCCTCGTCCCTGTCCCCTTCTTTGTCTTCTTTCTTGGCCTTCTTCATCCCTTTCCTCCCCTTCTAAACGAGTAATCCTAATAAAATAAAAGTGAAAAATTATATTAATTTAAGGAACCTTATTAGCAAAAAAGTTGATTACTTACTTCCTCTCTGCCTTCTTTAATTCATTATGTACACGCAGCAATTCTCTCTGGTCATCTCTGTAAGCCCGATCCATACCATTCACTTGCTCTTGAAGTTCCTGCACCTTTTTTTCCAATTCCTTTATGTAATCTAATGGGGGAAAAAAAATTGGTTAACTTGATCTATGCGCAGCTCGACCAAGCGGGTTTCTCCATCTTAGGTTGACACCGATACCGCTTAGACGTCCACAGATTCGTTTTAGAACAGACGTCCACAAGTCACCTTTAGAACAATCCAAAGACGTCCACAGGATCATTTCAGGACAAACGTCCACAAGCCCTCTTTAGAACAATCTAAGCCCCCAGGATATCATAGAGAGGAACCCACCTGCAACTACCTGACGAGCACTTCCTCTCTTGCTCTTAATGCGAGCAATTCGTTTTTCCTTCGAACGTTGAGAGCGGTGTCTGACCATCGTGAATCTATTATATAAATTAAAAGTTATTCCTATCATTAAAACTATCTCGGCAGGCTAAAACCATCCAAGCAGCCAACCGGTTAAGCGCAGACTTACCTAAAGAGAGTACCACAGTTTTAGACGTTACGAAAACTTAAAATAATTTTTACGTAATTGGATTGTATATATAGGAAAAAATGCGTGAGAAAATACATGTTTCAAAAAGAAGGATTTTAGCAAATACACGAGAACGATAAGATTTTTTGTGAAATGGGAAAAATGGGGACAAAGAAAAGTACAAAATTAATTACAAACAACGTGCTAGAAACTTTAATCGGAATAGTACAGTATGCCGATCTGGTTGTTAACTGAAAGTAAAATTTACTTTTTGTCAGTATTCGTATTTTATTTTATAAATTATACAAATATTAAATATGAGCTATTAGTAATTACGTAAAAGTAGCAGATCTTCAATGTAACAGGATTGTTTGACAAACTCCTTTTCTCGTGAAAAAATGATTTTTTTTCTCACAAAACTTGTTTCGTATGGGAAGATATATCATTTTTATTTCATATGGGAACATATCATTTTTTTCTCCCATGAAAAAAAAAATTTTTCACGTAGTTCTTTGGGGAACAGAATAGTTGGGAGAACTGAATTATAATAACATATAATTTATTAACAAAATTATTCATTTTCTATACATTTGCAATTTAATAGTTTCATTTTCTAATTTATTTTCTATTTCTATTATTTGGTTTAACTTTTGTTGATATAATTCAACGGCAAATGTTTTTTGCCGTTTTAATTGTGTAATTTCTAAATAAATGTTAGTAATTGATATATATTATTTATACAATAATAATTTATAATTACCTTTATCTTTATTTTCAATTGTTTCGTTTAAAGAGTTGACCTAAACCAATTTTTTAATTAGAAACCAGATAACAACCGAATACAATTATATACTCCATCTTTTATTAAACCCTCCAAAAAAAAATAAAAAAATAAAAAAATAAAAAATAGAAGAAAAAAAATAAAAAAAGCTATCTAAAAGATCTGAAAAACTACGGGCGAACCTAGTAACCACTCTAGGCGGTTCTCAAGTGTTCACTCACCTTATCTCTTTTTCTTTTATTATTCGAAAAGGATTTATTTTTTCGTTCTTGTAATTTATTTTGACTTCTTTTGTGAACCATCTTCATTTGTAAGTTATCATAATTGAAGGGAAAGGTATTTATAAGATTTAAGCGATTTTTTAGAACAAAAAAGATTAAATGTGTAAAATTTCTTATCAAAGTAATTTATAGTGTGTAGATTATTTATTAATGATTAGAACAATTAAACATTGCGTAATGAGGCGTGGACAAATTACGCGTTACACAATTCAAATTATTTATGCGGAGGTAATCTAAACGTCTTCAAATTTTTAATTTAATTCGAATGAAATGCCGAATACTGATATAGTGTATGAGAAGATGAATTAACCAATAGTTTATCATAACAAGATTTATTGAACTAATTAAGTCAAAACTATGTATGATTCGTTTTATACAAGAACGAAGAAATTGTCATCTCCGAGATCAAGTTTATTTATTTACTTGATTTTGCTTTTCTTCCTCTTTTTTTGGGGACATTATTTTGATTTTCTTTGTCATTTACACGTTGTTTCCGGACCCTTTTTGGAGGATCACTTTGAACTTTTTCATTAGTACGTGGTTCTGGAGGCCGGACCTGAACTTGTTCATCAGTACGTGGTTCTGGAGGCCGGATCTGAACTTGTTCATCAGAAGGCTCAACTGGAGGCCGGATCTGAACTTGTTCATCAGAAGGCTCAACTGGAGAAGGAGGATCTTGTTGTGCTTGAGGAGATGGTGGAGGACGGTCCTGTAATGCTGGAGAATTTTGTGGTGGAACTCTTAAATTATTTTCTAATTCATTTTTTTTTTTTCAGATAATAGCCTATTATAAATAAAATGAAATAATTAATTTCTACTATAAACCAACTAGGTATAAATAAAGTTATTATTAACTTACGTTTATTTTGTATAGTACTAACAAGCATCTCCTTTACAGCCCAATCGGCTGCGGTTATAGGGAAGTCAGGAGCCTTTTTTTTAAACTATAATATAATAATTTTTAGTATACTTCAAAAAAAAAAGAAATGACGAAAATTAAAATTTAATATTTACAGAACGAACTATTTGTGCAGTTATTGTATGCTTTTGACTCCTATAATCGGCGGTAAAATCTACATTCTTTTCGTAGAGACATTCTCGCATTATCTCCTATTACAAAAATTTACTATTAAAAAACAATTTTTATCTTTTATTAAAAATTAATAAATAGTTACCAAATAAGCAAGCCAGCGTTGCTTTTCATTTTTTAATCCTAACGCATCTTGTAAATTATATTTAGACGTAGGCTTATATATGGGCCTGAGCTATAATATAGTAATAAAGTAAGAATTTTTGATTATAGATTATTAAAAATATTTTTATATTTTTACTCTTATACCTCAGTTTCGGGTGTTTGTTCCATTTTCTTAAATTTTTTTAAAAAAATGCGTAAAGAAATGAAGAATCACTAAAGATAGCATGTATTTATACTTTATACTTAAACGTGACGCGACTGACGCGTTGTTTATTTTTATTTTTTATTGATCGCGAAATACCATTTATAGTTGTTCGACACCATTTTCTGATTTTCTGTCCTGATGGTCTGACAAAGTGCCTCTCCAAAAACTGACTCATTACCCCTGTGAATAATATATTACGACTCGTTTATGCATCAAAGCCCAGCTCGAGGACACTAAGGAGACCAGTATCAAACATGTCTAATAACCGATATAACTTTATTTTAGGTTCTGACTGATTGAGAGCCTTGCGAACAATTGGTGAGAGGGAGTTACCTTTAAATATAACTTTTGCATTTCACTGTAGTGTTGGTGTCATAAAGAAAAAAATATCATGAAAATTATATTATGAAATTATTAATGAAAGATTATTACAAGTATTAGGACTACATTCTTGTCAGTATTAACACGGTTAAATTAACTTCATTGATAATAATACATAAAATATAATGATTCAATTTATCGGTCATCAGTACGAGCGTTGCTCATAACACAATCTCTTAATACAATTAGTATGGCTTTGTATGAACCGTTGCTCATAATAGGCTTTGAACAATTATTATGGCTTTTATATGAACCGTTGCTCATAATAGGCTTTGAACAATTAGTATGGCTTTGTGTGAACCATTGCTCATAATACAATCAGTATAATTATTACGAATATTGTCATTATTATATCATCTCTAATAACGATACACAATCTTGTAACACAACCTCTAACTTTAATGCGTAAATTTAATACAATCATGTAATACAAACTATGTGATTGTTTATAAAAATAGATCGTTACATAAATTCTATCACGTTTCAAAATGCCATTTCTTTGTTCTTGTCGTATTTGTAAAATAAATTCTAAAGATGGTAACGGAAAGTGGTTGTCTACTAGAAAAACTTTTAAAAAACATCAAAAAAGAGAAAAAGCAAATATTGAAAAAATTAATGAATCTGAAGCAGAAAGCGGATCAGAAACAAAAAGCGATAGTGAATCAATTTCAAGTTGTAACGCAGCTGAAAAAAGAAAGTTCGAAGACGATGAATCGGATAAATCAGATACAAGTTCAGAAAGCAATGTTTCAAATAACGATCATGTTCCTGTAATTTTAAAAGACATACCAAAAAGGTAATTAATTAATTGTTTTATAAAAAAAGTAAATTTTACTTTTATTAAACATTATTGTTATAATAATACTTTAATAATCATCAAAATCATGTTAATTGCAGATCAGAAGATTATGATGATGACGATAGCGATGAGCCATTTCTTGACAACGAAGATTATAATAATGGTAATCCAATTCCTAATAACGAAGATTACGATAAGAATAGTGATAGGCAAAGTCTTGATAATAAAGATTGTGATGAAGAAGATGATAAAGGAGACATAGAAACTGAAAGTGATTGTTCACAAACAAGTGCATATATTTCTGAAGAGAATGATGAATTAACAGATGATGATAAAGAATTTGAGGAATCTGAAATGACAAACATAAACGATGGTACAGTTAATACTATGTTTATTGATTTTAATTTTGATAGAATAATAATATTTATTTATTTTAGATGAATTGATTCAAGGTTTACGTCTTTTACATACAAAAGTACTCCATTCAATATCTGACATCGCATTCAACAAAATACTTGATAATGTTAATTCTAATTTAACAATCTATAAGTTGAAAAAAAAATCAATAGCATAGTTCCTTTTGAACCTCATAGATACGATACTTGCAAAAACAGTTGTATTGCATTTACATCATCATATGAAAATTTAGCCAGTTGCCCTATTTGTGGTGAAAACAGATTTGATGATAATGGCAAACCTGTAAATACAACATTTTTTTTTTCGGTAAAAGAACGCCTAATAATTCAATACAAGAATAAAGAAAGAGCCGAAGAATTACAATATAGAAGTAATTATTCCCAAAACAAAGGAGAGGAGGAAATATATGCTGATATCTTTGATGGATTGTGAGTATAATTTAATTACTAAAGTAAATTTTTTTTTAAAAAAAAGGCCATTAAAATATGTTTCTTTCAATAGGTTATATAAGGATTTATTACAAAGGGGTTTTTTTAAAGATGAACGGGATATCGCACTATCTGGGACATGTGATGGATATCAGATCTTTGAACAACGAACCGATGATTGTTGGGTCATCTTATTAATAAATAATAATCTTCATCCTTCTATTCGTGTAAAAAAAGAAAATCTACTGGTAACAATGATAATACCAGGTCCCCGTTCGCCAAAGAATTTTAATTCTTTTTTATGCCCTCTTATAAAAGAATTACAAGAACTCGAAGGTATAGCTAATTTTAATATCTAATAAAAATGTATTTTTTCTATAATTGAAATTTTATTTTGTTAAATATTATAGAAGGAGTTCAATGTATAGATGGACGAACAAATGAACCTTTTATTTTACGCGCACATTTATTAACATGGACGGGGGATGTTCCAGCGTTAAGCAAAAGCTTAAACCTCTCTGGACACAATTCGTATAAAGGTTGTCGTTTTTGTATGATAAAAGGGACTTGTCACCCATCAAATAAACACATATACTATCCATCATCTGCTCTTTGCAATATAAGAAATCATGATGACACGATCAATATGGGAAAATTAATTGAAGAAGAAACGAATAAAGATCGAAAAGATGAAATGATCAGAGAAACAGGTATGATTTTCTTGAGAAAAAAGTAAAAGTATACTTACATCTCTGTATTAATTATTATTACTTTACTATACAGGAATTAAAGGGTCCAGTGAATTGTTAAAATTACAAACATTATTATTTCCATGGTCTTTCCCAACAGATATAATGCATTTATTCTTCGAGAATGTGGCACCGTCAATGTATGCACATTGGAGTGGAAAATTTTTTTATAACAATCTATTATTGTCTAGTGATTATGAGTTATCAAAATCACAGTGGGAAAGTATTGGCATACAAATGGAAAAAGTAAAAAAAGATATGCCTATTGAAATTGGTCGCCCTCCACGTGACATATTTAAATATCATAATGGTTACAAAGCGGTAGAATGGAGAAATTGGATAATTTTATTTTCATTACCATTACTAAAGGTGTATCTGGATAAAAGGTATTTTAATAAAAAGTAAAAAGTTAAATTAATACATTTTTAAATTTTTTTAACTAATCAAAAAGTAAATTTTACTTTTCGTTACATAATAGGCATCTTCAAGGATGGGCAAACTTTGTGAAGGCTGTAAAGCTTTGTTTAGAACCTGAAATATCTGAAGAACAAATTGATGATGTACAAATTTTGCTTAAAAAATTTTCAGATTATTATGAAAGGTAATGATTTCTGTCTTATAATTTATAATTGTATAATAATTAAAATAATGATTAATTATTTTAGAGAGTATTATCAGAACAATGGCCAACGTTTAGCAGCATGTAAGATAAGTTTCCATTACCTCTTACATGTAGCAGATTCTATTAAATATTGTGGCCCTAGTTGGACCCATTGGCAGTTTCCTATGGAAAGGGTGTGTGGTATATTACAACCACTCATTAAATCAAAGATCAAGCCATATAGCAACCTTGCAAATATGCTTACTTTGTTACAGCAATTTTATATGTTACCATTTTTTTCTATCTCAAAAGCTATTTTCAAAGAAAAACCGCTAAAACAATGGAGTAAGGAACGGGTCTTTAGTACTGAAGGGTATGACGAAGAATTTTATTCCCCTTCTACTCAATATTCTCTGCTAAGCCAAGAACACAAACATCTGATTAAATTTTACGAAGGATCAAGCAATATAAATCGTAATGATTTAGAAATGGTAATATAAAGCTTTATTTTATTTAATTTTAAATTCATCATTACAATAACAAAATAATTTCGTTTTTTAGGAGGTTAATAATTATGGTGTAAGATATGGAAGATTAAGAACTTCAGATGGACAATATATTAGTAGCTGTTGTATAAAAAGAAATAATAAAATTGCAAGAAATAATTATTGTGCTCAGGTAAAATTTATAATCTTTGATTACTATCATTGCTATTTTTTTGATATAATTTTGATTTAATTTTGATTTTATATTTTATTTATAAATATTTTAGATAAGACGCACAATAGATAAACTTGCCCACAGACCCAATGCGCCTCCTCAACTCGTTATTGTAGATATATATGGAATCGTAAATTATTATCTTGTCCATGAATTAAACCATCAGGTTTACATGTTAGCCTATGTACAATTAACATCAAAAATTGTAGAAGATGAATATGGATGTAAACATTTTACTCAATTCAGATCAAAAGAATTTATCGATGTAAGATGTTTAGATCATTGTATAGGTTTTGCTAAAATAGATAATAGATATTATATAATTGATAAAGAAAATGCATTTGATGACTCTAATTGGGAAAATATTGGGCATTGATTTCTTGCAGCAGTTCGCACTTATAATAAAACTTTTTATGTTCTAGTAAAAAACCCGATAATTAAGAATATTTGTTGTATATTGATTAATTTCTAAAAATAGCTAAACACGAATAAGATTATCCCATTAACTTTATTTGTATCTAAAAATAGTTAAACACGGATAAGCGATGATGAAATAGATGAAATAGCTATTATAAGCAAAACATTTCACTGTTTTTTTATTTTACCTTTTCTCTTTTCTGATAAAATATTGGTAACAAGTCTATGTTATTCTGGTAATAAGTCTATATTATTTATAAACTTACTGACGAAAAATATTTTACCAGGAATAAAGGATACAAGATACAAAACCTTGAATTTCTGGAATTAGAAAGTTTTAATTAACCCTACTTAGAAGAGAAGCTGACTATATTACAGGGAAAGACGGTATGAATACATAAATTTTCCACCACAATATCAATTATCCAATAGTTAGTTACTGTCGAAATTAATATTAACTGATTCTTTTATTTTTTCTATTTTAATGTAGCCGTGTCAGGTGTTAACTGTAGAGTGTAGACGTGTATAAGTATTTTTTTACTTAAAAATTATGTTTATTAACAGGTATGCATCAAACTTTATTGTATTGGATTTAAAATTAAATAATTAAATTACTAATATACCTTTTTTCCCTCTTTAACAAGTACATTAAATTAAATAGGTCCGTGTCGAGGTGTTAATTGTAGACGTGTATAAGTATTTTTTACTTAAAAATTATGTTTATTAAACAGGTATGCATCAAACTTTATTGTATTGGATTTAAAATTAAATAACTAAATTACTAATATAACTTTTTCCCCTCTTTAACAAGTACATTAAATTAAATAGGTCCGTGTCGAGGTGTTAATTGTAGACGTGTATAAGTATTTTTTACTTAAAAATTATGTTTATTAAACAGGTATGCATCAAACTTTATTGTATTGGATTTAAAATTAAATAACTAAATTACTAATATAACTTTTTCCCCTCTTTAATAAGTACATTAAATTAAATGGGTCTCGAGTTATTGTGTAATGGGTATGAAAAATAAGTTTTCCTAACTGTATCTTCTTTTCTTTATTTATTTTATTCTTTATTTAAAACATTTTACTTTACTATAGAAATTATTTGTATCATTGGTTATTAGCATAGCCTTTAAAATGTACACGAATTATTATTGAAATATAATCAAACCATATCGATATTGTATTTATATACTAAAAATATCATTATTATCAAATGTAAAAATGTAATTAAAATAATCTTTAATGCAAGTAAAAATGTATGCTATTTTTAATTAAAAGATACATAAAATATTATTTTATTTGAACTAAATTGACCTTTAAAACTACTAAAAATATATGTTATTTCTAATTGAAATATTATTAAAATATATGCAAAATACAATTGAATCATATTTATAATACACTGAAAATGGGCTTTAAATATACTTAAATATATATAATAACACGAAATAAAATTATCCTGAAATTAAGTAGAAATTAATGACATAAAATTTGCACTGAAAATATACTTAAAGAGGCAAAATTTAAGGGTGTTTTATGAGCTTTTTACATATTAAATACAGTATATTTAAACATAATTTAAGCATTATTTATGGATATAAATATCTTACATAAAATATGCTAAAATTATATTTAATTTATACTTATAATATACATGATTATATAGTTAAATATTCTTAAAATTCAGTATATTTTCAGTATATTTTCAGTATATTTTCAGTATGCGAATTTTCTTACTGGGAATAACTCATAATTTAAAATATAAACAAATATTATATTTTTTTTACATATATTTCAAAGTATAGTTTGAGCATTTTGGCTGAAGTAAATCTTATTCTTTTAATTAAAAGTAGTTTAGTAAGTTTAAAACTGTTAAGATCATAAAAGTACAGTTAATATTTTTGGAATTATTTACATTTTTTATATTATACAGTAGTATTAAGTTACAAATTTTTTTACCTTCAGAGCGTATTTTGAGATCTTTAGCCAAAGTAAATCAACTTCTATATTAATTGTAAGTTGTTCGGCAGGTTAAAATCTACTTGGATATTAATTTTCACGAAGGTACAGTTAATACTTGATGAGTTATTTACAATTTTCACAACAGTACTTATTCACGAATTTTATTTTTTTTATTTTGTCACTTCAGAGCGTATTTTGAGCACTTTAGTCAAAGTAAATCGACTTCTTTTATTAATTGAAAGTTGTTCAGCAGGTCAAAATCTACTTGGATATTAATTTTTACGAAGGTACAGTTAATACTTGATGAGTTATTCACGATTTTCACAACGGTACTCATTTACGAATTTTATTTTTTCCATTTTGTTACTTCGGAGCGTATTTTGAGCACTTTAGCCAAAGTAAATCGACTTCTTTTATTAATTAAAAATTGTTCAGCAGCTTAGAATCTACTTGAATATTTATTTTAATGAAGGCACAGTTAATATTTGTGGAGTTATTAATTTTTTATAATTGTGCGCATTACATTGAATTACAAGTAAATTTATATTCTTAATGTATTTTGTTTAAAATTTAATTATTTAAGATTAGTTTTTTATTTAATATTGCTTAATAAAATATTTTTTAAAATTTAATTCAATATTACAATATAATTATTTATAAAAATATATATTTCATAATGTATATACAATTTTTTTGTATAGTGAAAAAACTGAAAAATGTGGTTAAGAATTGGTAATATGGCTGTAAAAAGTCACAAATCAGACAAATATAGCTAAAATCAGCCAATTTTTATTTATTTGACGTGTGATAGGGTAAGTTTTTCTACACTTTAAAGCATCAAACAATACTAGTATCTGCTAATATGTACTACCCAAAAACTCACTGATGTAAAATCACAATTATTAAAAAATTTACAAGAATTTTTGTCAATACTGTTTAATTTTTAAGTTCAAAGTCCGATTAGGACCCCGGATATCTCCAAAACAGGTCATAAGTCACACTTTCGGTTTAACAAAGCTGCGCTTGAATTTTATTAATTTTTGCCACAAGTTACTTTAGAGAATACCAGGTATTCAAAAAAGAACTGCAACAAAGTGCAGAACTAATCTAATACAAGAACAATAATCTTCCTAGAAAAATACATAAAAAGAAATGCAAGATTATAAACCCAACACCCTCTCTATATAAATAACTATGGCTACCCCCCGAATTATATCTCAAACCCGGTAGAATCGACTATGCTATACATACCCAGCGAGACCCCTTGCTACATTTAAAGATCAAAGAATCCCATTGCCAAATACCATTAGCGCTATTAAAAATACACAAAATTCAATTTCCCCTATTTAACTACATACTATGAATAACAAACCTATTTCACAAAGACCTCCGGGAACTTTTTAGTGTCGTGCAGTCCAGCCGATGGGGAACTTTTTAGTGTCGTGCAATCCCCGAAGGGACACCCACCTCATTGCGAACAATCCCAAACGGAGGACACCCACCTCATTGCGAACGATCCTTCGACCTAAGATCTACCTAGATAAGTCAATCCAATGATAGTCCAACATGTGACCACCATGATCAGCATACTACAAAAACTGCAGTACCTAACCTGTCACCCCCCTTATCACCCGAGTGATGATCGATTTTGAAAATTGTAACACCAAACTACCATGACGATCAAATTTTCCAGTATCCCCCCACCCCCAAAGAAAATAAGGTTACACTGAAAAAAGCGACCAAGAAAAACAAAAAGCAAAAAATAAAAACATAAACCTCAGGAAAACTCGAAGTGCAATGAGAAAAACCTGAGTAAAATTCACCAAACATACACCTCAACTCCATCTCCTTATTTTAGAAGACTAACTCCCCAGTTAACAACATCAACTAGCAAGAAATACGTTGGTCAGAAGCTCCTTCCAAGAAATACCGGTCCGGCCTGCGAACCACTTACGCCAGTTAGACTTTAAAGGCGTAGGAACCAAGACGCACTACTTTTCAACCTTTCAGAAAGCCCAGGGGAACGTTCGTATGGAACTGCCATCTTACAGTATTATTGGTAACTCCAAGACTCATGATAACGGTCCTAACTCAATATAAGCCATAAGGAGTTCAGGCGAAACTAAAGATTCCGTCAGTAATAACTTCATATAACGTCGAAAAGTCCTTTTACTATCACTCAAGGCAAAAAATCCTCATATTTTTCATCCATAACTTCATGGGAAAAAATGGGCAGAGCCCAACGGGAGAGAAAGTACGATGATCACTAAGTCACACTTTCGGCAGATTGGCCCATTTTTCGAGAACAAAAAAATCGTTTTTTGTAAATATCTCGGCATCCAGTAGTCCAATTTTGATGAACTTTTTTTTAAATTGTAGAGCTAAATGAGGGCTACAAAATAAAAAAAAGTTCATTAAAATTGAATTACTGGATGCTGAGATATTTACAAAAAATGATTTTTTGAGTTTCAGCAAAAAGGGGTGTTTTTGGCCAAAAGTCCATTATGACCTTTATATTAGATATCTGGGGTCCTGTCCGATTAATACTAAATTCAAAACTCAATTATAAATCATTTTTATAAATTATAATTTAAAAATTAAGCAGTATTAAGGAAAATTCTCATGAATTTTTAATTCTAATTTAACTAATTTAGTATTAAGGTTTTAATTTAAAAATTAAGCAGTATCAAGAAAAATTCTTGCGAATTTTTCTTAATACTGCTTAATTCTAATTTAACTAATTTAGTATTAAGGCTTTAATTTAA
This sequence comes from Rhizophagus irregularis, assembly GCF_026210795.1. Lineage (NCBI taxonomy): Eukaryota > Fungi > Glomeromycota > Glomeromycetes > Glomerales > Glomeraceae > Rhizophagus > Rhizophagus irregularis. The sequence goes on from NC_089454.1 coordinate 714,043, forward strand.
AAATTAAGCAGTATCAAGAAAAATTCTTGCGAATTTTTCTTAATACTGCTTATATTTGCCAATTCGTGAAATTAGCCAAACATAAAGATTTGCACATTTTAACAAGAATTATGTTTCACAAGCTTAAATTGTATGTGTTACATAATCAGATGATCTAAATCTATCAAAAATAAAAAAAAATTTTTTAACGTTTATTCAAAAATAACAATGGCAACTACTTTCTTTTTCAATCACTTTTCAATCACTTTTCAATCACTTTTCAATCAGATTTTTGTTAGGTGACTTAGAAAAGTTTATAGGCATATATAGCAGGTTTTTTTTAATCAGTAAGTAAGAAAACAAATATTAATAATTTTTATTAATAAGAAAAATCTTTTTTCATTTATTTTTAACCTTATTTCCTTCTTTTTTTTAGTAAAAATATATACAAAATAAAAATGTGAGTTATGATTTAGAGTTTTTGAGATATTTTTTTTTGTTTTTTACTATACTAATTTTATTTTACTTGTTAATTACTTTTTAAAATTGATTTTATTAATTTATTCAATTTAAAACAGAAATGGCAAATAAAAACTTGTTAAGTAAAGTAAAAAGAGCCCAATAATACCTGTAAAGATCATCTTTTGGTAAGAATTATAATTTTAAAAATTTTTGTGTCAGAGTTTTATTCAATTAACAAAATCATTAATATCTTGGCGTACATGTATGCTAAACACATATATTTATATTCATATGAAAGCCCAGAATCTACTCTACCTGAACAAAAAAAGATTATTCAAATCGAATTACTAGATGTGAAGATATTAACGATCAAAGTCAAAGGTTAAAAATAAATCTATTGAACGTAATTATTCAGCAACTTGTGATCCAATTCATGTGATATTTGGTTTATGGATAGCTCTTGATTACCTCTTTCTAATGAATATATAATTCATTCGTCTAGCACACATACACGTTAAGTTATTCAACATTTTGTCATGACAATTATATTTAAATTTTTTAATTTTAAGGGACCGATCGCGACTCAATAGGTGAAATTTATTAATTACGATTTACGCAAATCTTTACCGAAAATGGCTAAAACTCCTATTTTACCGGATCGTCGTCTCATCATGTGATATAATATGCAAATTTTAAATACAGTAATTAATAATGTCGATCCTAACTAAGCCACTTGAAGAGTTTGAAGTCGCCAGAGTTCCACGTCTTCGATTTTACTATGGAAGAACGTAAGATTCCGACCATATATTTTCGGCTATTTCAAGCTTTAAATAAATTATTTTTGAGCAATTTTAACCAAAATCGGTTAGTTTTAGATTTTTTTTTTGGGTTTAACCCGATATATAGTTTATTTAGGCATCGTTCCTTTATTTTATTTTTTTTTAAAACATACTGAGCGGTGTTTAATCATAAACATTTACTTTCTACCAGTTTATTTATTATATTATAGTGCGTTATTTACCATATTTTCTGTAGCTTGTTCCTTGAACGTTCGTGCATAAGCTGAGATCCAATTTTGTATTGTTGTTATCTTAGGAATGTCTTCAGCTTTCAATTCACCAGATTCAACAAATGTCAGCAGTTCATTATACATATCCTTTGCTGACATCTTATCCTTTTGATTAAGATTTCCATTCAAAAAAAAACTTTTCAACAACTCCTTTACCTGCTTTGTCATTCTTTTTCCCTTTCCTTTTCCTCCTACTTTTTGATTGCTTTTTAGCGCCCATCCCATAGGAAATTGAAAATTATGTCAACAGAACTAATTCAATACAAATCATGTAGGTTTATAATTTGAATTATGTTTGTTTAAGTTTCACATCTATTTACCTTACATCTTCTAATTCACCATCACCATTATTATTATTATCCATGAATTCTGGTATGCTAGGTGTATCTATATATAGAAAATTATTAGTCAAATGTTATGATGAAAAAATTTTATTTCAATCAATCACCTAACAGAGGAATTGTCCAAGTTAATTCAGGTTCAGTTTGTTCAGAAATCTTTGGATAGGGACGAATAATTGGTTTGGTGCATAGTTTGGCAATTGCAGCAGGAGAAAAATTATTCCATGGACCAAAATGTGGAAGTGATCGGGCACATACATAACCTGTCATTTCGCCAGAAATTGGCCATTTCCAGTAAAACAAATTTGAAATACCTTTTATAGTTTTGACATTGGGCTTTGAATTTTGTTCTTTTTTGCTAATATTATATATTTTTTCATCTTCAGGTTCAAATTGACTTCGATTTGGTTCTAAATTTGCCAGTGATGTACCAGCTAAATGTTTAGCTGCTTCCACTATATCTTCTCCATCACGAATATCATATCCAATCCGAATATATCATTTGATTGAATGGGAAATCTAAAAAGAAAAGGTAATTTTAATATGAAATTTATTGCAATGACTATAACAATAATACTTACTGCAGCATGATGTGAATCAATAGTTGTTTTAGCTTCGCCTGGTTCAAGAAATTGCCAATCACGAACCTCAATTTGATACCACTCATTCTAATGTGCAACTATAGCCATAAGTTCTGATGAATGGTAATGTGCCCCATTATCTGAAATTACTCTAATCCACTTTGGTTTATGTTTTATTGTTTCAAAAACAGCTTCAAATGAGGAGGCTGTAAACCAAGCATCCTGTTTGGTATCAGTTGACCAGTGATCGTAGACCCTTACATCTAACTCTTTGCAATCTTTTTTTTTTGTAAAAACCAGAATTGTATGAAGAGTCCATCTATGTTTTCCAAAAAATTCTGCTTTAGTTTCCCGAGCAGATCTTGACAAAATTCTCATCTTATAATCAACAATAAATAATGCACCATTCTCATCAAGACTGGCCAACGTAGCTTTAAATTGAGCATTCAAGTATATCTTTCGTGTTGTATGGGCTAAAAAATATTGCAAGTGTTCCTTTATTTCGTCTAAAGAAGCAACTTGATCCTCCATTATATGTAGGTGCATAAATTCAAAAAATTCAAAAAATTTATCACATTCTGAAAGCACCGTGAAGTATGTTTTTCAGAACACTTTCCAAAAGCATATGGCAAACAATGGGAAATACAGGGATTATGTATTGTTGTACCATCAGCATTAACCACTAATTCTCTTTCATAACCACGACGCAGATGACGCTTTAAATCATCAATTTTTCGCAATACATTATCCTAAAGATATTTAGAAAAGGTAAATTATAATATAATCAAACTAAATAATTTATTTATCAAAATAGATTCCACTTACTAATTGCTCCTTTTGCAAAAATGTATTGCGTGCAATAGCTGTTAAAGATTCAAATGGAGTATAGCCATATTTATTACAAGTAAGACAAAGTCCACCCATAGCATCCCGATATTTAATGTTACTACAGTTTGCTAATCGGCCCATAAATGATGTCTTTTTCATACCGTTAGGAAAGGTTTCTTCAAATTTTTTCCACAATTTGATTTTTTGATAATATTGGGGATCCATTTTTATCCACCTGGTAGGAACTTTGTGCAACTACACTTCGATCCTGAAAAAAAACTAGAAATTGTCTTTCTTTAATTTCAGACATCCGTTTAACAATTCTTTTTGGCTTTATTAGGCTTGGTGCACCTGGTCCATTAAGTCTTGCATGTTTTCGTGCAGAATTAATTATATCACTTCCTATCTGTAATAATTTAGATTTTTTAAGATTTATTTTATAATGAATTCAATATGAATTTTATCTTTACCTTAAACTTTTCTTTGAGTTTTTTGTATGTAAAATTTTCGGCAATTATTGAAAGAATCCTAACATTTCCATCAATTCCTCTTTTATTTGTTTCTAAAGTTTTTTGTAAACTTTTCCAAAATGTTTCACTTTCATTATCAGGTTGAGAAAAAGATTTATTTTCTATTACTAATAACATTCCTGATTCAAAGAGTTTTGCTAGATTTTCCCTATCAGATGAAGGATCTGGTGCTTTTGTCCAAAATTCAATCAAATGCCGTTTTTTCATAAATGGTGTAATATTTGTACAACCAGAAGCGCAAAACATTGCTCGCCATGCACCTAATTCTTTTTCTTGAAATTGATAATTTTTTGGATAAATCTGATATAAAATTGTAGGAAATTGAATTATTGTATTAGTTTGATCGTACCAGTTTGTGAATAATTTTGACCAACTTGAAAATGTGTTGGCAATTTTACGTTTTTTTATATTTTGTTCGAATATAAGATTCAATATATCAATGTTTTTCCAATTATCACTCGTACAAGTAATTAAATTTTTACTCTTTTCTAATTTATTCAATTCTGTCAATATTTGTTGAATGTTATAATCAGTAATTCCAAATAAAGTCGCACTATCATATTTTTTAAGAATACCGATAGTTTCCCAAATTTTATTAGGTGTAGTATCCTTATTATGATATAATTTTATACCTTCGTTATAAATATCTAAACTGCATTCATCTTCTATAGATTATACAAAAAGTGAACGTTTATCTGCATATTTTGTTATAAGTGTAGAAAGATATCCAGGACCAGCACCATAATATCCTTCACAAGATGAAACACCAATTTTACTAACTACAGTTAATATCTGATCTAAGCGAATAAATATTGGAATAAATGAAATATCAGCTACTAACTCATGAACAATTGCTTCATTATCAAATCCCATTACAGCTAATCCTGAATACTTTGTTTTATTACTAAAAATTTGGCTATACGTGTTATTAATAGCTGCAGTAGCTATTAGTTGAGTTCCGGAATCTTTACCATCACAAATACAACGAAAATATGGGTTATGTGTTTGCTCATCATTAAGAACTGTTATTGCAAAGTTCTTACCGTTAAGACAACAATTAACAGACATAAATAGTCGATAAGGTATTGGATTTATGCAGTTTTCGTTAAATTTGCACGGTTCCCACCAATTTCGTGCATATATTCCATAATGCAAGTCTTTTGAAATAATTCCTTTAGCTAAAAGAGTTACTATATACTGTTTTTTTTTGCTCATTGTAGAAGTTTTTATAACAAAGAAACCGAAATTCCAAAAAAAGTTTTTTTATTAATAACGAAACCTGTAAAATTAATTATAGATTGTCGATCATTTTATCCTATCGAGTTCCGATCTGTCACTTAATGATATTATTAAAAAAAATCAAAAAATAATATAATCAAATCAATTTTATTTATATCAGCGGTGTGAATCTATCATTTTCATGTAACTTGTATTTGCATTTTCTTAATAAAGTTAGTTTTTTGAATATAAAAACTTAATTCCATAAATCAGCCCATATGTTAATTCTAATTTAACTAATTTAGTAGTATTAAGGCTTTAATTTAAAAATTAAGCAGTATCAAGGAAAATTCTTGCGAATTTTTCTTAATACTGCTTAATTCTAATTTAACTAATTTAATATTAAGGCTTTAATTTAAAAATTAAAATTAAATTTCTTTTTTTTTACTAACCTTTTATTATTTCTTTTTTATATTTAAAATAATGATAATATTACTAATTAAATTTCTTTTTTTTTACTAACCTTTTATTATTTCTTTTTTATATTTAAAATAATGATAATATTACTAATTAAATTTCTTTTTTTTTACTAACCTTTTATTATTCCTTTTTTATATTTAAAATAATGATAATATTACTAATTAAATTTCTTTTTTTTTTGTTTATATTTTGCTAATATTATTTTTTTTACAAATAGTATATTATTTTATACTAGTTTTTTATTTATATTATTTATAAAAAAATATTTGTATATTTAATATTATTTAATAAAAATTTTATTGATTATAAATGCATTTTAAATTCTGTTTGCAAATATAAAATATACAATTTAATTGAATAATATATACTATTTATCAGTACAAAATATGCAGTTTAAACTGGAAAAAAGTACTGTTTATCAGTATAAAATATATGGTTTATCCTGGAAAAGTATACTGTTCGCAATATAAAATATAAAACAATATACTGTTTATTGGTATAAAACATACGGTTTTTCTACTGTTTACAAGTATAAAACATACGGGTGAAACTGGAAAAATATACTGTATGCAAACCATATATATGATACGGTGTGCAAAATACCGAATATATACAGTATGTGAAAATACTGTAATTATACGGTAATTATACTATAAATATACTGTTCGCAAAATACGAAAATACAGTATACTAACTGTATATATATTTTTTATAGGGCATGACAATATTCTTTTCCACTCAGTATAAGGCAAATTAAAGAATCTGTGAAAAAATCAAGTTGCAGCACAAATAATAGAATTTTTAATTACTATTAATTTCTAATCAAAGTAGGCAAATATAATTAAAATAAGATTAAAAAGGGTATAGCTAATATTAAATATATTGTCTTATATTTTATTAATAGAACTGAATATTACAGTTTCTAATAAAATGCTAAATAATCATATTTACAATATAATAAGAAAAGTACATACTTATTTAAATTTCATCTACTTTTAGATAATGAAGAATGGGATATACTATTAATAGATTTGAATATGAGAAACTTCATATACCAATAGGAATTAAAAATATACAGGAAAGATAAAGAATTTATTATAAAAAAGCAGTATTTTTGTCAATTTATAGCACAAATATAACAGTTAGTTAATCAAGACACTTCTAATACAGTCACAATGTCACATATCAACAGATTTGTAACGTCAATAAAAGCCCAGTAAAAGAAAAATTCTAAAATAATTTATTTTGTTAATAGATCTTATACAAAAAGTATTTTATTTAAAGAATTATTATATAATGAATAAAATGCTTTTAAATTCAGAAAATTTTCTAGAATATAATGAAATATATTTAGAAAATGCATAGGCATTTAGAATGTCAAAAAAACCTCTATCCATAAATAATAGAAAAAAAGAATTCATCTATATATAGTAGGATAATACATTAACATTTGAATGGATTAATAAAAAACATTAAATAGATAAGAAACATACTAAAAATTAACTGATTTCTTTTAATTAACAGCCTTAGCCCTTACTCCCATCTGATTGAAATCTGATTGGCTAAAAAAATTTTTATTATTAAATATTATATAGAATAATTAGTATTATATAGTGTTCTGAAAAAAATCTGATCTGATTTATATCTGCAGATCCGATCCGAGATAAATCAGATTGGATCATATATTTTATGATTTATGATCTGATCTGAATAAAAAAAATCAGATCTAATTCAAAGCGAATTGAATTAAATTAGCAATTTATTTAAATCAAATCAAATCAGATTAGATTTAAGCAGATCTGAATCAGATTTGAATTAGATCAAATCTAATTTGATCAATAAAGTTGAAAATATTGCAAAATATTTTTATAGTTAAGTTAATAATTAAAAAATGTTGGGTTAAAAAATGGTTCACAACATTTTTTATTAAAATAATTAAAAACTGTTGCGAAATAGTTTTTATTTGTTAAATTAAAAATAAAAAAATGTTTCATAATATTTTTTTATTAAAACGATTAAAAACTGTTGTGAAATAGTTTTTTATTCGTTAAATTGAAATAAAAAATAGTTTACAATATTTTTTATTCAAATTATTAAAAATCATTGTGAAATAATTTCATTAAATTGAAAATAAAAAAATGTTTCATAATATTTTTTATTAAAACGATTAAAAACTGTTGTGAAATAGTTTTTTATTCGTTAAATTGAAATAAAAAATAGTTTACAATATTTTTTATTCAAATTATTAAAAATCATTGTGAAATAATTTCATTAAATTGAAAATAAAAAAATGTTTCATAATGTTTTTTTATTAAAACAATTAAAAACTGTTGCAAAACAGTTTTTATTCATTGAATTGAAATAAAAAATATTTCACAACATTTTTTATTTAAAATTATTAAAACCCGTTGTAAACTAGTTTTTTATTTAAATAAAAAAATGGTTTATACCATTTTTTTATTAAAATAATTAAATCCCATTGCAGAACAGTTTTTTTATTTATTAAATTGAAATAAAAAATATTCGCAACATTTTTTATTTAAAATTATTAAAAACCATTGCAAAACAGTTTTTTTATTCATTAAATTGAAAATAAAAAATGTTGCGTAATATTTTTTATTTAATATTAATAATATAACTGATTCAGATCTGAATTAGATCAAATCAAATCAAATTGAATAATTCAGATTCAGATTAGATTATCTAATTTGAATTTAAATCAGATCAGATTAAATCTGATTTTATTTAATCTGAATTTAAATCAGATCAGATTAAATCTGATTTTATTTAATCTGAATTTAAATCAGATCAGATTAAATCTGATTTTATTTAATCTGAATTTAAATCAGATCAGATTTAACTCAAATCTGATCTAAACTGATCTATTTAGAACACTAGTATTATATAATTTATTTTTATTTAATAATTTTTTTTTTTCTTTCTTCTTCTTCGTTCTTTTTCTTTTTCTTTTTATTATTATTTTTAATTTTATTTGTATTTTATTTATTTTATTTTATTTTTATTATTATTGTTATTTTTTTTTATTTGGTTTGTTATCATTTATATTTTAATAATCACATCTTATTAGGTAGATATATATAGCTTATAATAATTTATTTATATAATATATAAACTTAATATCAATAAAGTACTATATACTATAGATCATTAAAAAAAAAAAAAAATTAGTATTATACAATAATCTTAACTTCTAGTGATTCAATTTGAACAAACTTTTTTATTTCATAAGCTAGATTTTTAAAGCTAAATGAGAGCTATAAATTAAAAAAAGTTTATTAAAATTAAAGTCAAAATAATTGCATTACAATAATTATATATAAAAATAATTAAATTACTTATATTTATATTTAGATATATGGACGCTTTGCAGTAAAAAAAGATGAAGCTATTAAAAAAAATAAAAAATGAATTAATATAAAGTCTGAACAAATTATAGCATTTAAAATATTTTTGGCATATAAAAAAAAATTTAAATTTTTTCAGTAGTTTTGTCTTTTTTTACTGCAAAGTACCTATATAAATATCACAAGATATATATAAATTTGATTTGAAGCTTGACTTCCTCTACTCTTTTTCAAATCAGCTGATTTCTGGTATACCCTTAAATATACGATACAATACTGAGTTACAGTTGACAGTAGCAGATAAAATACCATATAAATTAATTAAACAATGTAGAGATTGTTCACTAAATAACAAAAAGATTAATAAAGAAAATTGGGATTGCTATTTCAATAAAGATCACCTGTTGTTAACTTGCATAAATAGAATATTTAAATACTTAATAATCCAAATATTAGAATAATTAAAGATATTATAGAAAATAAAAACTATTCACTTGCACAATAAATCATAGAATATAATTTTAGTTGCATATAAGTGGTAAATTATGATACGCCCTTAATCCAAAATACGTTATTGAATAATAAAATCATGATACAGCATATAGTGCTATTATCTGTTATAACAAATAAAATTAAATTTTATTCCATCTAATATAATTAATATATACATAGATGATTTACTAACAAATCGTTTTAACAATAGCTCTAATATATTCACAAAGTATACAGGTACAGACTGGATGATACTGAATAGTAAAGATAAAGTAATACTAAAATGTAATAGTTCAATCACAGATTGGCTTTCATCTACACATACAGAACTAAGAGCTATTTTGTTACCCATATTGATTTTACAAATAGGACAGAAAGCAAATATTATTACAAACTCATAAACTGTTATAGATAGTATTAATTATATAAAAACAAATTTAACAAATAGAAAAAATAAAATACAAATATAAAAACCCCAGATATCTCCAAAACAGGTCATAAGTCACACTTTCAGGCAAACATGGCATAGTAGCCTTTATCTTTATTAATTATTTATCAAACTTTTACAAATTTACATATAAGAAAAAGAAAAGAAAATAGAATAAAAACTAACTAAAAACAAAGCTATATAGTCTCCTAGAAAGAAATTAAAATTAAAAGAAAATTCAAAAGAAAAATCGCTAATACTAACACTTCCTAGATCTCCCCCCTTGATATATTCCAACCAAAGTAGAAGCAACTATGCTAACATAATAATGAATGACGCGCCCACTATTAAAATCGACACTCCATCCTGCAAAAGCGGTTATTAAGTAAAGCACCGTTAGACGACCCATAAAACCCGAAATGTAATTAAACCAAGATAATCCATATTGCATCGAGTTTTTTAACCAATCGGTTCTGGAGTCACGTGAATCAACATGGGTCGGAGGTGGTAAAGACGAGTAAGGTAAATAAGAAGATTTGGGCAAACCTTTAGGCCTTGAGGATTGTTTAAGTTTTGGAGAAATGTTCATCGTATGTTCCTATAATCCTTTATCATACGAACGTGGATTCCAAATTCGTTTATGGAATTTGTTGACAAAATTGTTATGTATGGCAGCAACCACATTCATAGCAGAAAGGCGAGGAATACCTAAGGATTCAAAAACTTCCAAAAAGGCGGTAGGCAAAGCAGCAGGACAAGACTATAGGAAGACCAGTTGTTTGATAAAAAAGTCCAGCAAGGGAGGGAAATAACTCTATTAATTGAAGAAGAGTAATCACAATTGGCATTATCACCCGCTTCTTTAATTTTTTGGATAAGGTGATGGAGATATGACGTTAAAATTTGATGTAATTTAACGCAGCGCTTTTTGCATAAAAATAAGTGCATAAAATCTTCTAAGTGGTCTTCACAAGAATGACAGGTTAGAATCTCTTCGTATAAATCAGGTCGTGTTCTTTTCAACGTTTCCAAAGTAGGTAGGTTTTCCAGAAAAAGTTGAAATTTCAACGTGTGATGTCTAGAGACATTTTCCTTAGTGAAGGAATTATCAAATTTGGGTTGGAACATTAACGTATGCCAGGTAAGAGCCCAGTCAACCACGTATTGGGATGGATCTGTTAAAAGAGAAATAAAACGGAAGCGAGAAAGAGCTAAAAGGTCTTTCATATACAACATCTGATGATATTGTTTAAACAGATGTCTTGGGTTGGATTACAGACTATGTCATCGTAAGACAATAATAATGTCATGAACCGTGCAAGATCGAGACGGGAGATAAGAATAGCATCGTCAGATGTATGGGCAGTATTGGCAAGAGAGTCAGCGAAGTCATTCCAATAAAAATTAGAGTGAGCCTTTAACCTTAAAGGGTAAGAACTGAAAGTTGTTTATCCACAATCAGTTGTTGAATGATGGCCCAAAGTTCAAAATTGGTAGTCTTATAATAAAGACGAGAATCTGAATAATCAGATAAAAGACAATGTTTCAAACCCTCGATGGAAGATTGTGAATCTGTATAAATATGAACAACAGAATTGACAGGAGAGGCTGATAAGGCAGCATAAATAGCAGCAGCTTCAGCACAAGAAGAAGAAGGCCAATCGTGAATAATACCCTGCTTATAAGTGGCAATGGAATTAAGAAAGCCAGAATCTTTGACAATTTGAACCCAGCCCCATCCCATAGAAACATCACTAGTTCCTGAATTGATAAGAGAACCATCGGTGTAAAAGGTATATTGTGAGTCTGGAGAAAGCACGACCGATGATGATGCAGCAACATCACCAGCTGTAAGTAAATGTGGAGTAAGCAAGGCCTGGTCAACAGTAACAAAGGAAGCAGGGGGAATATCAGCAGCGAGCATCAAGCGAACTGAAGAATTACAAGACGAAGTAACAAAGTCCATGATTTCCGCCCATGACACCATAGCAGTCAAGCTGGATATGTGATTCAAAATGGATGATTTCTTCATAGGTAAGATCCATGATAGTCAAAGAGAGGCCGAATAGGAGCAAGAAACAGAACCAGTAGCAACTGATTTCTTTGAATAGGAAGATTTATTTATATTTAAATCGCAGCCAGGACAAGGTCGTAGAGTAATAAAATCGCTCGGACGAGATAAGCAGTCTGAAGTCCAATGTACAATAGTACAAGTGGAGCGTTTGGGTTGGATCTGGATCTGTTTACCAAATGAGGGAAGACCATCATCATTCATCGTGACAATCCAATTCTTTTTATAACCAGAAGGAGGAATGCAAGGAGCAAGTTCTTTTGCAATCAGGCTCACAGGTCGTTGTTCAATCATAAATCGGTCTTTTAACAAACCAGGTTTGTCTGGAATCGTAACATTAGCAGAGAGATTTTTGTACCAATTGGGAAGACGGGCGTTACCTCGCTTTTGAACAGAATTAGCATATATGACGGACCAAGAGAGCAAATGTGTTCCTTGAGGTGTCAAGAGTTGCGAAAGGTAAAAGAGGCCACGTTTCGAAGTCTTGTTAAGTTGGCTTTAAATACATCCAAAGAAAGACATTGATAAATAGGAGTATGACCATTGGGGTAAGTTATATCAGGCACAGACGATAAATTAGTGTGTGATAAACGAAAGGGAGTTGAGAGTAATAAAGCTAGAGTATTAGCGATATAATCTTGTTTAAAAATTATAAGAGAAGACCAACAAGTCCAATCCAAAACCATCAAAGGAGAAATAGGAATTAAACAATAAAATTGAATAAATCGCAACCTATAATTAAATAATGATTTCATAAAAACAGAGGAAGAATTTGCTAACAAAAATAAATTAGTAAAATGACTTTGTTGTTGGAATGAAAATAAATTGATCAAACCCAAAGCATGTGTTAAATATAACATCACATTAGGAACAGAGCATGATAATTTGGCCTTGTGTTTAACTAAGGCACGAATTGAAGAGGTAATAGTGGAACATTTAGCCTCAGATAGATGCGTAACTTGCATCCGATAATCTAATTTCGGGATCAAAACAGTATTATAGAGATATACCACTTGTTGGACAGTCAGTTTCGCAAGGCGAAGAGTAGCAGAAAAAGAATTACATTCTCGTTTAAGTTGTTGTCGGATAAAGTTCCTAGAGCCGTTAATATTAAACCAAACTCCTAAAAACCGGAAAGATGAGGACATAGGGATAGGAGTAACAATAATATTGGGCATAGAGTTGAGCGATGAAATCGACAAATTAAAGGCTATAGGAGACAAATCTCGAGAAGCAGCAACTGCATTAGTGGCTAAAACATATTTGTTATGATTGGCTGAGGTATTGTTTAAACAATAAAATTCTTCAGTAATAGACAACATATGTTCCATTCCTTCTTTAGAAGAAGAGATCAAAGTAGAATCATCCATGAACACCAAATTATTAATTTCTAAAACATCCAGAGAGCAAGAAATTGATGGAGCAGTGTAGGGAGCCAATGGAAAAACCAAACAATAAGAGTCTTTCTTCTCATTTCTGAGAGTTGTAAGCAGAGGGTCTAAATAAATAACCCATAAAAGCGGAGAGATAACTTCACCTTGATCTATTCCAATTTTAACTCTATATGGTGGAGAGATTACCAGTCGCAATGACACGGTTAGAACGTGACATAAATAAGGAAAGTAAGAATTGAATTGCATTTTGAGGCAAACATAAACGTTAAAGAGCAAAACGCAACATAGATAAATCTACAGAATCAAATGCTTTTGAAATGTCTTGAGAAAGAATCCACAAGGGTTGTTTAGTGACTACCGAATCATGGATAATGGATTCCAGAGTAATAATAGGATCACGGCAGGAACCTCCAGGTAAACCTGCGAAATTACCACCTTGGAGAACATGGTGGGAGGCAAGCAAAGGAGCCAAACGATTATAAAAAAGTTTAACCAAAGCCTTACGAATCACCTCCAATAAAGTGATAGGACGTGTATTTTTAAGTTGGCATTTCCATTCATGCGGTTTAGGAATAGGAAAAACAGTAGCTTGTCTCCATAAATCGGGGATATTAGCTTCTGATAAACAGGCACAAATTAAATTGAAAAGCAAAGTAGAAGCAGAAGGACCTAAGTGTTTCAACATCTCATACGAGATCATAGAAGAACCTGAGGCTTTGTCATTAGGCATAGAGGAAATTGTTGAGGACCATTCATCAAGGGTAGGAGGATCCATTAGTGAATCAAAAATAGCTGGAGAAACATCAGCAAGTGGTGCATAAGCGTTAGACCATCGTTCAGGCAAATCCTGTATAGAAGAAGGAGGAGTAGAAGTAATTGGAACAAAATTTTGAAAATGTTCAATAACTTCTTGATCAATAGCATCTGGAGAAGTTAATAAAGTAGGGTGTGTTGGATGATCAATAAAGACACGATCAAGAACAATTCGTCATCTGGTTCGTGACAAAGCAGATTCAATAAAAGTGGAAATATCATTGGTAAAGTTATCATTCCGAGCATCAATTTTAGCCTGAATAGAAGAGGCTTGAAATTTTTTTTCTTTAAGCAAAAGAAGACTTCGTAAAATCAAAGTCATATTTTCTAGGGTTTGAAGTAAATTGGCAAAATCATCAATTCTTGCATCTCGAAGAAAAGGAGGAAAAGTAATAGGTATAACAAAGGTCTGTTTATAAAGGAATAAAATATTATTAAGACGTATATAATATAAAGACCACTTAGTTTCATGATGCATAGAGTATGAGATAGGGGTCTTATGAAGAGAACAGATAGTTTTAGCCACTTTAGACAAAAATCTATAAGACTGGCATAAACTTTCCAAGTCTTTAGGCTTCTTTGGAATATAAGTATTGCCCACAGTAACTGAAGGCAATGTGGAATTAGCAGCTTTGATAATCCTAGAATGAAGATATTCACATTTCTGATTGAGAGGCCAAGCGTCAAAAACAAGTGGATCAATTGGACATAATTTATCCAAATTATCAGCAAAAGCAGTCCATTGATCAACAGAAATGGAGTCATATTTGAAACACGTTGAGTATTACGACCAAGTTGACAAGCTCGTGCAGATTTAATAGCATCTGATAATAATGAAGCATCAAAATATGTAATAATAGGTTGTGATCTGAAATGTGTAAATCATGAGCATCAAAAATAGAAGCTGTTAACATATATTGGCGAAGAAATGGACAGGACCAAACAAAGTCAATACGAGTAATAATATCCAAATGGTGATAGTTACCTAAGGTACCAGATAAATTAAGGGGGGTGCAGTCCTCATAATTATGAGAAAGCAAATAATGAAATAATTTGTGAATTCGTTTAGCAGCAACCTGAGGTTGATGCAAAAATATAGGGTAATATTTCTCCAGATTCATGTTAAAATCACCGCAAATAGCATGGTGAAAATTTTGTGAAGAAGTTTGGGAAATTAAAGAAATTAATTGATCAATGACTTCGTAACGAAGAACAAGATCATTTGTGGGTGGAATGTAGACGACAAATATACGCAATTTAACATTGCCTTTAAAAAACAAGTCTACAGAAAGAATACGGGAGGAATGGGATTGATAAAATTGAACATGAGTTGCTAAAGAGTTGTGTATGAATAAAGAAACACCACCAGAAGAGCGACCATGTTTGGTGGAGTCCAAATCAGAATGAAAAGAAGTATAATCACAAACTCGTTTAGACAAAAATTTCATTCGTTTAGGCGATAGGTGTGTATCAACGATACCACCAAAGGAAATGTGATTTTGTAAAAAGAAAGAAGAGATTTGGTCCATTTTAAAGGAACCCTTGGCCAGGAGTTTTAAGACCATTAACATTAAAAGAAGAAATGTTAAAAGAATTGGGAATGGGGAAGTAGAGGAAGAAGAAGAAAATAAAGTATCAGATAAAGGGTCATTAAAAATATCACTAAAATTAACGGGGTTGGGGATTTCGCACAAAGGTATCATAATCTATATTATCGTTCATCATTATAACACAATGATAGAAACTGCAGGGTGAAAGAAAGGGATAACAAATCAATCAGACGAAGTCTTATTGACTAAGTCCGAGGAAGAGCCACCAGAAATGGAGCTAATAAATCTTTCAATAGAGCCGGATAAGTGGTCAAATTTGTTATCTAAGGATCGTTGAAATGAATAAATTTCAGCACGTTCTTTATTAATAGTTACTTCATCAGCAGTTTCGGGGATGGGGGAAAAAGAAATGGTGGAATGGGGAACAGAAACCGTTGGGAGAGGGAGAACCGGGCCAGAATTAGACCTGTTCGAAGTGGACAGGTTAGATTGTGTTATATAAGGGGGGTGCTTTGGTGATTGTCAACTAGCATGTATGAAGAATTATTAGGGTCAGGTGGAAGAACATCGTCTTGCTTATGTCCAAAAACACGAAGTTCCAACCAAGACATCCTCTGATCAGCTAATTCAAAAGCATGAATTCTAGCACGTACACTAGCCATATCTTCTTGAAGGTTTTTAAGCACCGAAAGGATCTCTTGAATTTGGGAGCAATTAGGATCCACCAAAGGAGGTTGTTTATGGCCAGATGAGTTGGGAATGGAGGTACTATTACGTTGGGAAGTGGAAAAGGAAACTGAACGGTCTTTGCCTTTACGCTCATTAGAGCGAGGTCATTGTGCAGATTGGATAGATTTATTGGAATTAGAAGGATTGGGCGAAGAAGTGTTATTGGTATTGTTATTGCTCCGTCCGGTGTTATTGGCTGAATGGTTACGTTGTCGGGAATTAGAATGATCTTTGGATTGAGAACGGGAACGATGTCTATTGCGATTAACAGAAGAGTCATGGTTATTAGATCGTCCAATATTAAAACGTTCTTTTAAGTGTGCAACAGGATTACGGGTACGTGAGCGACCACAAGAATTGTTCAATGGGCATGCAGTAGGAGCGCAGCCAAGTTTGCCGCATCTGTGGCAAAGCTTGTTTGTATTCTCTGGGAGTTCCCATTGGAGTCTGTGGCCTTGCAGGGCGACTGATTGTTCCATTGCGGTGTCCATCATTTGTTGTGATTGAAAAGTGATGTAAGCCCATCGTTTAGGTTTATAGGAATTAAGAGATAGTGGGATATTAACGGCCATAGCGCCAATTGCTTGTACCAAGGGTGCTAAATGCACATCTTTTGTGTTAGGAGGGAGCTGAGATAAAACGGTGATGAATTTACGTCGTGTTTTCTTTTGATCAAGGGTGAGGGAGCATGGTGTAATACGTAAACAAGTGGAATAACAATAGATTGCCCACTGTTTATCCATGAAATGTTGGATAGAAGAAGCATCATCATAAACAATACGAGCTTGCTGAACTTTAGCATTGGTACGTGTATGGATGCGACAGGATTGTATGTTACCATATTTTTTAAAAAGAGCAGTAATGTCATCTTTCTTGATGAAGAATGGAATGTCAGTGACTTGGATAGCCCGGAGATCTTCATCAGTTCGGAGTTGCTGAGGGTCATGTAGAAAAAATCAGAGATCGGCAAGATCATCATGTTGGAGAGAAAGGCAGGCATCACGTTCAGTAGTTGAATTAAAATGAATGACTAATCGTTTGAGGTCACCAGAACCAGACATGCGAGCGCGGCCAGTGTAAGAGTGATAAGTTTCCAAAAGGAGGTTATTAACAGCGTCAATCATAGCCCGATTGGTAGGATACTTTTTGATAAATTCAGGGGAAGTATTAGGAGCTGCAGCAGCCTGATAATCACGCCTAAGAATGGAAATAGTGGGCGTGTCAAGGGGAAGAGAAGAAGTATCATTGGTATCCATAATATCTTTATTAGGAGACACGTCTAAGGGGGAAGTTTCTTTGTCTTTTGGGGCATGCATGGACGCGTCGGTACCAGACGTGACAGTACTAGGCGCAGAAGGCGCAGTAATATCTTTGGGAGGAGGAGACGAAAAGTTATCAGCATTATTTTGTTGAGGAGGAGTAGTATTGCTGCCTCCAGCATCAGCCGCTGAGTCGGCGACGTAGTCTTCTTCCATAGGGTTTTCTGGGAGCGTACGAGTGCGTTTGGAAGGGTTGTTTTTATTGTTTGTTTGTTCATTATCTGAGTTTGAAACGTCAGAGCCAGAGTCTTTATTTTTGTTTCGTTTGTCTTGACGCTTGGCAGGTCCCCCGTTAGGGTTATTGCCAGCTTTTTTGTTACCTTTGGGAGGCATTTTAGTAGTAAAATAAGAGATGTGTTAATATGAAGAATAAAAATTTCTTTCGCAAAATTTTTGACCAAGGATCTACAAGAAAGAGTTGGCAGATCGGGATTAAGTCACACTTTCAGCAAATTAGCCCATTTTTCAGGGGCTTAAAAAATCAATTTTTGTAAATATTTCAGCATCCAGTAGTCCAATTTTGATGAACATTTTTTTAAATTGTAGAGCTAAATGAGGGCCACAAAATAAAAAAAGTTCATTAAAATTGAATCACTGGATGCTGAGATATTTACAAAAAATGATTTTTTGAGTTTTAGCAAAAAGGGGTGTTTTTGGCCAAAAGTCCATTATAACTTTTATATTAGATATCCAGGATCCTCAAATATGGTGCAAGTACAACAATTATAGTATAGTAAGTAATATAATTAACCTTATTGATAGTAAACAGTTAGAAATAAAGCTAATATATGTTTTAATTACTCAATCTGAATTTTTCTTATCTTCCTTTTAAAGGTTATACAAATCCTGTAATATATTTTCTATATTATCTTTTTCTTTTATTTATTTAAATCTTCTAATTTTTTGTATTTTATTATATAAATTTTTGTGATAAATGTAAGTAACTGGATATTTTTTAGTTAATAATTTGTATATACTTTAAGTACTTATAGTTGGAACTGCAGTAAGATATTTTAATATATCAGTTTATTTCTTTTAAAAACTAATGAAATTGAACTTCATAAATTTTAATATTTGGATTTAAAGGATAGTTATATTTATCAACTATTATGAAGATTTTAATAATTTTTGTTAATTTTGAATAAATTACATTTAAATAATACTAATAACCAATTGATTCAAAACTTCATTGAAAATCTTTATCTTGATTGGTATTAAACTAGGACCTGAACAATACTGATATAACTCACATTTGAGGATATATTATTATACTCTGGAAGGAATGGTCATCTATAAATGGACTCCATCGCACATATCACAACACCCTAAAGCGGTCAGCATCATATAGGATACTAACTTTGACGGGTTATCATATAGCACATCCTGAAACCATCTTGTGCCAAGACCTAACCCCATGTGGCCTTCCTTACTAACCATTCATCCACTATAAGGTAGCCTCTAGCTAGTATATTTTTGTACAAGTTCCCCCAGCTAATGGTACAGTGATGGCTTTCATAATATCAGTTAACTATTTAGAACCCTTCCGAGTATCAGCTCTTAGATACTAGGTTTATTCAAGGCTACTTACCCCGACGTAATTACCTATCACCGATGGTATAGTTGTGAACCCTTAGTGGTAGTTATGAAGGTATACCAACACAGACCGTGACCACCAGGACAGGAAACCTCAAGAAATCTCTAGGATCACCTTTTATAGTAGGCTCTTAATCATGAAGGATTACCAACTAGGAGCGAGTATGGTAGGGAATCGAACCCCATATTTATGTC
The DNA here is from genome assembly GCF_026210795.1 of Rhizophagus irregularis. Classification (NCBI taxonomy): domain Eukaryota; kingdom Fungi; phylum Glomeromycota; class Glomeromycetes; order Glomerales; family Glomeraceae; genus Rhizophagus; species Rhizophagus irregularis. Next base: position 733,479 of record NC_089454.1, read on the forward strand.
CTGATACCATTGGTTCAGAAACATACAGGTTGGTCTAAACCTATTAGAAGGTAAACTAATATGAAGACATTGCACCTTGACTTTACCATTTATGGTACCCATCTAGCACGACAAACCCCACGCAGTAAAGTTTGCCACACTCTTAGTGGTATAGTTCTTACTAGTGACCACCAAGACAAGATACCACTCCTAAGGTATGCAAGCAGTGACCTCAAAGACAAGACTCTGAATTTACCAACGATCTCTTAGGGAACATGAAAAGAACATCAAAACTCTTTGTTGAAATATGTGACCGTTACTGTACATATTAATACACCAAGATGCAATCCAATCCAACTAATCCCTGTATCTTCACGCTATTGGTGGTAGCATCTACAGTAAAATTCGTTTTATTTCTGTGATTGGCAGAATTGAACCTGCGACCTCACCATACTCAGGCTTAATGAGGGTCTCAATCATATACTACTGAGATATGGTTAAGGTTGCTTGTCTAAACCTCTTCAAAATCTTATGATTAGTTTCATCAAAATTTTACTATAGATTTATTATAGTTTTGGCAGAGTTTCGGCAGTTTCGGCATTTATAATAAGTTTCGGCAGTTTCGCCTTTCTCTAAAGTTTCGCCAGTTTTTTAATATAACTTTAATATAGTTTCGGCAGAATTTCACTTTTTGGCGAAACGCCATCTTGCCTAAACCCCTAGGTTTCGGCAAGCAACCTTAGATATGGTGATATAACTCACATTTGATAGACTAACAGTGATTTTTATTAATCATTTATAACTTCGTACACTCAAAATACAATGAAAACAAAAAGTAAATAAATAAACTAAACAAAAAGAAAATAGTCGCACAAATTTGTACATATAGAGAAGCAAACTAAACTATAAATCCCAAACTTGTATATCCCAACTTTAAACCTAAAAAGCAAAGTTTCGGATCAACTACCCAAATCCAGAAAATCTTACCCGATCTTACAACCTGCCAAGATATTATTCCAGATGAGGACTGTTCGACTCTTCAGAAAACCCAACAGGTGATGAAACCATGAGAGTCGTTGGGTTAAAGAGGAATGGAGCCATTTGATACCAAGAGAGGACCATTCAGAAGCCTGAAGCGGAGAAAGAGGCTCATCGGCCTGAGACAGAGCAATTGGAGGAGCAGAAAAGCGGAAAGGTTGAACAGAAGGTCCTTTGTATGATCGAAGAGTACTTGGCAAAATTCCTTTTGCCGTGTCTTTTGTAACTTTAATTTTACACCTTGATCGCCAAAGACCATGATAAATTTCGCGTTGTAATTTCAAATATATACGGGAAATAATAGGAGTCAGGAGATAAAGATTTATAATTAAGACCAGAGCAGCGAATAAGGCACCTTGAAAGATCACATGGGATGAAGCCTCAGAGAAACCAAGAAGCAGAAAAAGAGGAGTAATTATTATTCAAAAGCAAATCTGGAAGACCAAGCGTCGATAAATTATGAAGAGCCATAAGAAGTTCATCATATGATTGTTTGCAACGTGGAGAAGAGGAAACCTTAGTAGCAAGTTTGACCAGAAAACGTTCAATAAGATCTGTAGTTACATCTTTGTGATTCAGAAGCACAGGGTTATCATCCTCAACATCCAGGTAGCTAGGTGAACAAATGAAAAGATATTCTAACGTTTTCATGAAAGTTCCACAAATCGGACACAAGGAGTTATCAGCATATAGGCCAGGAAATCTTTGGGAAAGTTTATACATGATAGGAAGTTCATCAAACCAAAGTTTAAGACGGAATTGCGTAAAAACGGAAGTTTTGGTTACGGCGTTGTTCGGATATAAAGTTTGTCTAAAAATTTCAAAAGAAAGAGACCAATCCATAACATAAAAAGTAGATTGCAAGGGCGAAAAACGGGAAAGTCCAATCAAAGAGAAGAAATGGCAAATATCAGTGAAGGAACGCCAATAATCAACTGGGTCTCGAGTTAAAAGTTCATCATATCCAGTGAAGAGACCCATGGTTTTCAAAAAGGAAGGAAAGATATCATCCATAAATGGTGTAGGTTGCAATAAGGCAGGCCAGTCAGGTGTTTTAAAAAGATTACGGGCCCAAACAGAATATGTGGGAATAGAGTCTTTGGTAAAACTAAAGAATCTATAAGTAATTCTTCTGGATATCAGCAACTCTGAGATACAGGACCATAAAGAATGATTTTTCATTCAGACACGTTGTATAGGAGAAGCGTCACACCATCTTGAGAACAACGTATCAAAATTAAACAGGGAAACAAAGGACACAGACGAATCCAAAAAAAGGGAATTCAACACGTATAATATAAAAGCTAGTTATGCAACATCGTTGTATGGAGAAATCATAGGACAAGAAAAAATTCTAGAGTCAAGTATGAAATCGTCAAGGGTTTGTACCCAGGCACAGACCAATAATGAAGTTGTAGAATCAATGGCGTGAAGAGTTCCAGATATATGGAAAGTGGTGTCCGAACTTAGGGCAAAATTACAATTTGGTACTGGAGTAAGATCGGGTAGTAGGGCAGGAGAACTGTCACAATGCAATAAAGGTAGTTGTGCTAATGCTATATATCTATCAGGAACATATAGTTCAGAAAATCCAGATAAAAATCTAAAATAAGAACATAAAATAAAAGGAGAAAGTTTTAAATTAATAATTTGTTGAGAAATATCTACATGTACAGTCATTTGAAAAAGTTGCAAACAACGATAAGAAGGTAAAACAGATAAACAAGAACGATGAATTAATTTTCCGCCAACTGTTTTCAAAGCCAAAGGGCCTAGGGAACAACCGGGACAAGGAGTAATCTGCATTTGATTATGCATAGTGAGAATCCAATGGGAGAAATATACAACCCGAGTACCAGAGTCGTCATCAAAAGTATAAAAGACCCGCCCAAAAATAAGAGAATTTGAAGAATCAATTCCAGCAATCTAATAATACTTATTTCGGAATCGAATGTAAGAGGAAGTATTAATTGTATCAACAAACTTTCCCACCAAAGTTGATAAGGATGGAGTAATATCAATAAGTCTCATACGTTTAGGTAAAAGAGAAGTTAGACTGGAAAGAGAGATAATAATCCGAAACCAAGAAGGAGTTTTTCCAGTGGCGGCAACAAGGCCCATATGCTTAAGGTCATTCCATGTAAATGGGAAATTATAAAATAAATCCACAACTTGTGAAAGACACCAGAGAGCAGATTTAAGCCAAGAACGCGTTTCTAGAACAGCCAGGTTAGAAGATAAAGAGACTAAAGGACACGCTTCATCAGGCATTAACTTGAGAAATGTATAATCTGAAAAATCAAATTGGAGTCCAGATTCTCAAAGTAATTTGATGGCTTGAAAAAGCCAGTTATGACTAATTGAACGGCGTTTGGAAGTCCATAAAGAAAAATCTATAAGAGAATCAAGAGAATTAGGCCATTTTAAAGTAAGCTGCAGAGTTCGTAACATAATTAGAACCCAATTCGCCTGCTTGGAACCAGTGGACAATAAAGAGATCCAAGATAGGAAACGACATAAAAGTCGTTCACATAAAGAATCATAAGGATTGGCATCTTTACTGAAAAACCTGCTAGTCAAAGCTATAGAAGGAAAAGTGCGAGCCACAGAAAGAGCTTTGCGTTGTAAACCATAATATCTGTTAGCGATTCGCATAACCTGTGATTCTGACAAATATAATACTTGGAAGCAGAATTGGACTTTCGGTAAAACAACCGAAGAGTGAAGATAAGCCAATTGAACAGGGAATAATTTCTTAAATCGTACAGACGTAATAAAGGAGGAGTAAATATCTTTAAGTTGTGAAAGGACAAAATTAGGGGATCCTAGTAAATTGAACCAAACACCCAAAAACCGAAAATATGAGGATAATCTCAGGGCTTGTAAAGAGAAGCTCATAGAAGAAAGATAAGCCGGAATTTCAGAGACCAATTGAAAAGAAATTAAATTATTGCCAGCTGAAGAAGAGACTAACTCGTATTTTGAGAAGTTTACTGTAATATTTAAAAAATAAAAATCATGAGCTACAGAAAGTAATTGTTCTAAGCCCGCCAAAGAAGAAGCAATTAAAGTGGAATTATCCATATAGGTAAGTTGAGTAATAGGTACGGCAACATCTTCATTATTATTGATGTCAAGAATATTTGCAGAGATACCAGAACTTCATATATAAGGGGAAATTGCTGATGATGATAATTTAGTCAAAAGGGGATCGAAGTAAATAGTCCAAAGAAGTGGAGAAATGACCTCGCCTTGATCAATACCGATCAAAAGATCGTATGATTCAGTTTTGCCAAAAGGAGTTAAAATTCTATTCTTCCTAGAAGTAAATAGACTTATTATAAAGTTAGAAAGATTAGAGGGAAATTTAAGCCGGTCGAAACAAAGTCGAAGCATGCTCAGATCTATAGAATCAAACGCTTTAGAAATATCTTGACTTAGAATCCATAATTCTTGCGGGATTTGAGAAACACGGTGGCTTTTCATAATGCCATCAAATATATTAATAGGAGTGTTGACAGATGAACCAGGGAGTCCAGCAAAATTGTCACCAGTAAGCACTTGATATTTAGTTATAATTCGAGAAAGACGATCTGTAATAATTTTGACCAACAATTTCCGAGCAGTTTCCAATAAAGTAATTGGGCGGGTATTCTTTAATAAACATTCAAACTCATGAGGTTTAGGAATGGGTACAATAGAAGCTAAACGCCAATCCTCAGGGATATCGGATTTCGCCAAACACGAATTCATCAGTTTACACAGATAAAGGATTCCCTCAGAAGATAATAATCTAAACCATTCATAAGGTATGGATGAGGGACCAGGAGCCTTGTGGTGTGGAGAGTTATTAATAACTGCTAGGAGTTCTTCTTCAGTAACAGGCGCCATAACCATTAAATATATATCTGGGTCAATTGAGGAGATAGGAGTATAGTGACTTTTCCATCGATCAGGAAGACCGTGAAGGGTTTTGAACGGAGATTGACTGAAACCAACCACATTTTGAAAATGTTTAATAGCAGCCTTATGAATGTCGTCCGGTGCAACCAACAATTGAGGATTACCAGGTATATCAGTGATAAGTACTCGATCCAAGACAATACTACGCTTTTCACGATTCAAGGAGCTACAGATAAATTTTCCTTTATCTTCATAAAAATTGGAGTTCCGTTCAGCAATAGCTGCTTTCATATCAACTTGTTTAAAATTATCCAATTCCACGGTGATTTTTCCAGAAATAAACTGTTTAACGGTTCGTAAAGAAGTTCGAAATTTTGTTAAAAAGGATAGAAAATCTAAATGCAAAGATGTAAAGACCGAATAAAGTGATGTAGGATTAGGAAGAGTATCAATAAGGACACTCTGATCGGGAAATAGGTCAATAAATTCTTTATAAAAAGAAGGAAAAAATCGATTCCAAGAAAAATAAAGATCAGAAATCGAAAAGATTTTAAAAAGTGAACTAATATAATGATCTAATTTATGACTAAAGTGATTAAAAGGTCTAAGTTCAAAGGGAATAGTTCAAGGCTTATTCAAGGAAATAACTTGTTTGGGAAAAGCACAACGAGCAGCATTAAGTAAGGCAGATTTCAGTCTATGCCAGTCATTATTAAGATGTCCAGTACCATAAGAAGGTGCAAGTTGTTTAAGTCCAGAATCCACTTTCGCAGTGAAAAGAATCTTTTGTTCAGGGAGAGCAGCATGAACATTAAATTCGGTTCGATAACGTGAGCGCTGTTTTAGATAACTCAGAGTACGTAGATCACGAATATTGAGAAAGTCGAAGAAAGCGATCAATAAAAAATGATCAGAGCTAAAGGTGTCTGAAGAATCTAAAACATACAACCACAAATGCGCAGCAGGAAAAGCAAAAGAAGTCCAAAAATAATCCAAACGGGATAGATGGTTAGAACTCGAGGATCGAAAAGTAGGTAGTGGGGAAGAAGAGAAATCAAAAACACATAAATCATCAAATTGATGTAAATGTAAATATCGAAACAAAGGATTAATAGGGGATAATATAGTAGGATCAGAAATATTTTTAAGAAAACTATCAAATTCAGCATTCAGGTCGCCTTCTAACAAAACATGAGCACCAGTTGAACGTGCCTCGGTAATCCAAGAAATAAGAGTGGAGTGACATTCAGAAATTAATTTATTATTAAGTCCATTAGAAGGGGGTATATAAGCTCCAATAATAAAAATATTTTGTCGACCTGGTAGCTGTAGAAAAAGTGATATTAAACGGTCCTTAAAGAATCATTTTCTGATTACATACATAGCTAAACTAGAGTGAAAAATAATTCCAACACCCGCATGATGATTGATGGAAGATGAAAATGAAAACCATTTGTGATATGAATATTGTGATAAATAAGGTTCACGCACATATTTGTGAGCGGTGAGATCTCCCAATTCCCTCTGTCATCAATTTACAGAGTTGCCACATCGAACGGGCATTCTCATGGTCAAACGAATGAATAATCGAATGAACGAACAAATAAACGAACAAGCAAATATTCAACGGCATAATTAACAAACAACGTAATCAACAAACAACATACAACAACATGTAACGACAACATTCTTGGTTCACAACATAAATAGCGTTAGTAATATAAAACGTTGAACGATATAAAATAAAATTTAACTTCTCTAAATTTTCCCCAAATTATATTCACTTTTACCTTTAATTTCAAACTTCGATAGCTCTCGCTACGAATTATTACTTTTCAAAAATGTATATTTAATTCATCTTAAAATTTCATTTTATTCAATTAAGATTTATTAGGCAAACATTAATCAAAGTTTAGAGCGAACCTATTACCTTTAATTAACATTAAACTTTACTAACAAATAATTAAATGAAACTTATATTTTTTATTGAGTTCTGTGGATGAGAACTATGGAATTACTTTGAATTCCGCTCTCTATTTATACAAATTTTATGCTACTTTCTATTCTTTCTATATACTATCTATATTTAAATACGTTATCTTTTAATACACTATCTTTCTATTTTTAATATGTTATATTCCATCTCTTATATACCATCTTTTTAATATGTGTTATATTATCTTTTATATTATCTTCTTATATTATCTTTTATGGAAATAAAATTTAGTAAAAATGGAAGTAAAATTTAAGATATATTGTAAATTTTGTAATCAAAAGTTTATCTATAGAATAGTAAAATTCAAGAATGAATCTTTAGAAATCTTTAGAATAAAAAAAATATTAAATAAGGATTTTTTAAGAAAGAAAGATAAATGTCTGCAAGAAATAATAAAACATGAGAATGAATGTATGTATTTTCGTTATGCGTATTCCTTTAGTCCGCTATCCCTCCATTTTATATGATTTACCTTTTGTGGCTTATAATTATTCTTTCTAATTGTTCTTGTTGTTAAAGATTGCTAAGCCGCAATTGATCGACTCTAATTATTCTATTAGTTCTTCGTCAATCACTTGATAAATATTACATCATGTAGATCATTATTCTTCCTAAATGTTTATCCTTTTCGGCTAATTATTTATCCATCTACGCCAATTCATAATTAATTTGTTCGTTCCTAATATTTGGCAATTACATTTGGTAATCGAATTTTATCATCTTTTCATGCTTAATATTTGACCGTTTACAGCGGGTGATCGTAAATTAGTTTCAGTAAGGATTAAACCATGAAGTTGGTGGGAAAGCAATAGAGAAAATAAATTTAATTGTTTTAAAGAGTGAACTATAGAACGAACATTAAAAGTACCAATTCGTAAAACATTAGAAAAACTAAGTTCACGATTAAATTGATCAGGAGAAATGTCAAAACAATGGGGAGGGGAAGGAGAAAGTAAAAGATTCAAATCAGACGCACTATCAGGGGGTGAGATCTCTGTGAACCACCCATTATATAATTGTTGTCAATCATTTAGAAAGGGAGGGTGGAGCCGGGGAAGAGAAAGACTCTAATTTTCAAGAATAAAGCCTAATTGATTGGAGAGGCTTTGTTGAGTATTGGAGACTGAAGAGATTTCTTGACGCAATTTTGATGAATCATTAGAGGAGCCGCCAAGGTTGACACGATTAGGAAGAGGAGTATGTCTACTGGAAAGGATAGAATTAGAATTAAGACTGGAGAAGAAGGCATCAGGAGAAGTGTCCATGATAGAAAAGTTGGAGTCAGCGTGTACAGGTGAAAAGGAAGAGGTGTTATTAATATTATTGTTATTATCAGGGTCCGTTTGATAGTCCCAACCAGCGTCATTTGGGTAAGAATTAGGCGCATAAGAGGGAGTATCTTCAGGAGGGTCGTCATAGTTCATCATCGACTCAAGTTCCTTGATGCAGTAGTCATCATCAGTGATAGAGTATTCCATCCATATAACTTTTTCATCAAGATCTTTAAGCTGCTGAGCAATGTCCTTGGGTTGTTTTTTAATTTCATCTATGACATCCAGAGGTAGGGAGGACTGGTGCTGGGGAGAGGGAGAGGAGAAGTGACCAGAATTGGATCCAGATTGAGCATTGGCATTGGCATTTCGCTGAGAATTTATAGCGTCACTGCGAGAGCCATGAACAGGCGGTCGAGCATGAGAGGAACCAAAATTGGATTGATTGGGATTTTTTGAGCGGTCAATAGAGAAACGGTTATGAGAACGTGAATTAGATCTTGACCGTAAGCGGAAATTTGAAGGGGATTGTGATCACTGAGAGTCAGAGCGGCCACGCTTCAGGCCAGCATTGAACCGTGTATAAAGTTTATCTAAGCGATCATTGGTTTTTCGAGCAGGCCGAGGGCTACAAACAGAAGGAGAACATCCATGTCTTCCACAGACATGACAGAGATCTTTGGCATCATTGGGAGAGTGCCAGGTTAAACCTTTATTTCAGAAGGCAATTGATAAATCCTTAGCTGCCTCAAGATTTTCGAACGATGAGAAATTCAAATAGGCGTAAGGCTTGGGTTTGTAGGAATTGAAAGAAAGAGGGATGTTAACAGCTTTAGCATTGACTTGTGAGGCGATTTCTAATAAGTCCGCTTCTTTGATATTTTTGGAGATGCCAGCAAGGATGGCAACATGCTCTCTGCAGACATCACGTTGGACTTTCGAATAAGATACCAGACAAACGCGTAGGGAGTTACCGAGACAAATGATCACCCAGATGTCTTCAAATTGTATAACAGAGCTCGCATTAGAAAATTGGACGTAGGCATTGTAGTAGTGATTCCTAGTGGTAAGTTTGCATTTAACTACATCGCCATATCGGGAAAAAGCCTGTCTGATTTGTGTTTCATTAAGGAAAAGGGGAATGTCAGTAACGAACAAAGACTTTTCTTCGTCACTGCGACGTGCGTCTGCAGGCGAGTAGGGGTAAAAGCCAAATCGAGAAGATCAGCACATGGGGATTGGATGCATTTGGTATGATCATCATGGACAAAGAAAAAGACAAGGATTTTTTTATTGTCTCCTGATCCTTCACAATGGGCACGCGAGCCATAAGAGGAATATCGGGAGAGGGCTCTATCAACTTCGTCACACATGGCGCAGTTAGTAGGAAATTTTTCTTTGAACGTGACAAATGTGTCACGAAGATATGCCGCAGCATGAAATCTGGAAGGAGAAGATTTGATGGCAGCAGCATCACCATCAGGAGAAGGCTGGCGTGTAGGTACTTCAAAGGCCACAGATTTGCCCTTATCATTAGTCAGAGGGGTCGTGGAAACGGGAAGGGGATGGGCGTGTATAGAAGACTCTAAAGACGTATTAGTAGGAGGTGGTTGAGTAATAACAGGAACTCTATTAACGGGAAGGCCAGAAGGAACACTGGAGATAAGGTTAGAAGCAGGAGCAGAGGGCGAAGTTATGTCAACATTTATAGCATCATCAGAGACAATACGCGAACATTTGTTAGGCGCGCCAGTGGTACTTGTGGGAGACAGAGGTCAGTCTCCAGAAGGAGCAAAAGTGTCAGGACGCGGTGGTGGCGAAATATCAGGGTTAATAACAGAAGGAGCTGGAGGTGTAGTCATAGTATAAAGCTCAGTAAAGAGGAAGGCAACTAGAAAAATATTAGTATATCGAACGAGCACTTAGAAATTTTCAAACGAAAATTTCAAAAATAAATTTTATTAGTAATTTCAAAAATCAGGGAAAGAGTTGCGTAGATCCTCTCATAACTCACATTTGAGTTTACATAAAGTTTATATTAAAATTTTTCAAAAGTTGCTTATTACAGGAGTATTTTTAAAATTTTGGTATCCTACATACTTCTGTTTTTAACACAACCAGTGATTCGATTTTAATAAAATTTATATCATTAGATTTGTCTTGATAAGAGAATTCTAATGATAGTAAAATCAAATTCCTAGCTTCAATATTGATAGAGTTATGTCATAAAATGTATTTTTACTTCAGTACTTAAAATTTACTTGTGAGTTATATTAGTATTATTCGGAATTCTATTAAACTACTTTAGTATATTTATAAGTATATTTACATATAGAAATAATGTATTCACTGTACTCTGCGTTACAAATTTATATATATTTTTATGTTTATCATTTGTCATTTTAAAGGAGGTGTGGTGTATAAACTAAAGATCGATATAAATAATTTACAAAAAAGGAAGAATACTTTGTAATGCAGGATGTGGTAAATAAATTCACTCTTACATATAATAATATTATTATTATATTTAATTCTTCTTTTATAATATTTAAAATCTTTCTACTTAAAATATTGTTTTAAATATTTTTCTATTTTTTCAAAAATTTCAAAGATTTATCCCTTTTAAAGTAATAAATTACCATCATTTTTTTTACTTATAAAGTCATCATTAATATGTTTTGTATTTATATTTTTATTATAAAAATTGTTTAAAAGTTCGTTATGATTTATAAGTATTATTATAAAAATTCAATAGGAATTAAAGGTAAAAAAAAATTTTACCATATAGTGTTACATATAATATTCCTGGTACTATTCAAAAAAATCTGCTTAGATTGAATAGTACCTGGAGAAATATTATAGGAGAAGAGGGGTACTATTATAAGAAGATACAGTCACCTCTCTCTATAACAAACCTCGATATAACGAATAATACGATATAACAGATTTTCAGTGTGGTACTGATTTAACTATAAAAAAACTCTTGATATAACGAAGTTACTATTTATTTACTGTATAACGTAGTATGAAGTAAAGTAAGTGAATTGCATATATAAAATGCCACTCGATATAACGGATATTTTTATACCAAATTTTTTTTCAGTAAAACAAAGAATTTTTTATTAATTTTATTTATTTATTATATTTATTTATTTAAAATATTTATTTATTTGTATATAATTTATTTATTAATTATATTATTATTACATAGTATTCTCTTTAATTAATAATAATTTTTACAATAATTTTGATTAGAATACAACCATAAATTCACGTCTTTATTTTGTTAATTTATTGTTTATTTCTATAAAAATTTAAGTGTAGTAAACGTTCAAAAGAAACCACCTACACATACATGTCACCACATCCCTTTAAATACGTACTAAGCGAATAAATCGGTTTCGTTTAGTTGTAAGTTTTTTTTGATATTATTCACCTGCTGAAACTTCTAAAAAAAAATAAAAACAGTTAGTAAATTTATAAAAAAAACTAAAAAAATGACTAAGATTCATACTTGCACTTACAAATCTTCTTTCCATCTTTGAAAATTCACTTGAATCGTAGTCTATAAAATAAAAAAAAGGACAGTTAGTAAACTGTTCCACTTTATTAAAAAAATAAAAAAAGATTAAGATTCAATCGTACTAGTACTTACGAATCTTAGTTAATTCTTTTTCTGTTAGAAGTCCGCTCAAAACCTAAGAAAAAATAAATAAAAACGGTCTACTTTATTAAAAAAAGCAAAAAAAAGACCACTAAAAAAAGATTTGATTCATATTTACGATTTTTAGCACTTTTTCCATTGAAATCTACCTGAAATCTAAAAAAATAAAATAAAATAAAATTAAATAATGAACCATTAATCACTAATAAAAAAAAAGAAACAAAAAGCTAAGTTCATAATACTTACGAATTTTAGCTCTTTTTCAATCAAAATCCATTCTAAACCTATAAAAAACAAAATAAATAAGAATAACAGTTAGTAAACTGTCCTACTTTATTAAAAAAAAATAACAAAAAAAAATTAAGTTCGTAATACGAATAGTTTTTTTTTATTCTCAAAAGCCTACCGAAATTTATAAAAAAAATAAATAAATAAAAATGGGTAGTAAAAAAAAATAAAACAAAAAAACTAAGTTCGTAATAACTACGAACCTTAATTCTTTAAATTTAAGAGCCGTCTCTAAGGAAAAAAAAAGAAAAAAAGAACATTAATAAACGTTTTTAAACGAAATTAATAAAAAAATTAAACCTCCACTTACTTCTCATTTCAGGCATCCATTTCGAAGTCTGGGAAGTTCACTACAATAAAAAAAATAAAAAAAATGTTAGTAATTGAATAATTGGTAAATCAGATCGACAAGTCACATGATCTGTATGACTGACATATCTATACTGAAGAATTCATTATACTATGGTGCGGCGCACCTATACTCATCAATTAGTCCGAAATTCAAATTATAATAAAGTCACGTGAAATTCACGTGAAATGGTTTTTATTGGTCGTTAAGCAATCAGTTTTTAATTTCGCGGCGTAAAACATAAACTAATCAAATTTAATTTGGTTTAATTCTTCTATAACTTCGTCCGGAATTCTTCTACGAGATCTATATTTTTTAACTGCATATTCAGCTAATTTTCCACCAATTCCTTTTTGATATAAACTCATATAACGCCAAGCTTTTCTTGCAAATCTTCTAATTGTAATTAATGAAACTGATTCAAGACTTTGGGGTACAATTTGTTTTAATCCTACCCATGAATAATTACAGTTTTCTCTTGCATGCCTCTTTGCAGCCCCCAATAACGCTCAATAAAGTTAAGTTCGCAATGAAATTTTGGGTAAAAAATACATTTGTGACCTGCCTTTTCAATTATTTCAGCAATTGCACCCTTTTGAGCAAGAAAATCTGGTTCTAAGGACATTACTCGGCGCGCACAACAATTAATTCGATTTTCATCATCATTTTTTTCTTTGCATTCTTTGCATTCCAACATCAATCCACCATTAGGCCATTTTTTTCGTTCTTGTAATATTTGTCTCAGTCATGGTGGCCTCGAAGCTTTTCATTTGGATGGTCATCAGAAAATACCATTGATTGCAACTGGTTATCAGGACCCCAGTAAGTATCAGCGCATTTTTGGTTGCAAACCACCAGGTTTTAAGTTCATTTTTTTTGCCACTAATGCATCTTTTGCAAATATTGCATGATTTGAACTGTTATCAAATGCAAAAATGCCGATACAATTTGGATAAAGAACTTCAAATATAGGAATTGCTTTAATCTTTATCTGTTCAATGACATTTTCTGCCGTCCAATAACCTTCACGATCTTTACCTGCTCTAAATATTCACGAGCTTCTACTGGAACATTAGGGTATTGTTCAATATTTTCTGGTTTCAATTTCAAACGTCCATCAACTTCTGTTAAAAACTCGCTAATCATAATTGATTTACCATTACCTTTTTTCCGTAAAGGCAATTCACCATTTTTGGCCCATACACCACGTAATCCATCATTAGAATAAAAAATACATTCATCAGTGCGTTACCAAAATGTGCTCTTTTTCACCTTCTGCTAAATCAGGTAAGATCCGTCCATATTTTCACCTTCATAACGTGACATAAGCCTCTCATATTCAAAAATTTGTTTTAAAAAATCATTCCATATATTGAACCACATCCGCACGTTCATGTCCATCATAAAATATACTTTGCTTTTGTCTTTGCTTTGTATATCCAAGAATATGAAGCCAGCGGACTGCAGTTGAAATATTTATAGTTTTTTTCTTATTAATTCCCAACTTAGCTAATAGATTGTGTTCTATAAACTCTTTGAATTTTATAGGCATGACTTTGTAATTTTGATCTCGAATCCAAGCATGACATTCTTCAGCAACATCTTCATCATCAATTAATCGAATGGTTTTTTGATGCTTTCCTTGATATGATATAGGAAGTGCATTATGAAGAAGCCAATAATTAGCCCAATTTCGTATTTGACGAGCTTTCCAAACTCCACCATCAAAAAAAACCATACGTGCAACATTTAAACTTGCTTCCATTTTCCCACCACCATTTTCATCTGATAGTTTCAAATACTCAAATATTGCTCGTTTCTTATTGTATTCATTAACCTTCATTTTATTGTGCCGACTTCCTAATTCTTCTTTCAAAGCCTTCATTCTTGCATCAATATTAGTCACTTTACATATGTTTTCTTCCTCTCGATCCACTTTGTTCACTTTCATTTTCAATATTATGATCGGTATTGAGTTGCTTTATATACGGGAAAAAACTTGTGATCTTTGAGGTGCCAAATGCCGCTTTGGTAAATGAGCCACTTGGTCCCCACTTATCATAATATATTGATTTTGGTATCTTACATGCACTATATGGACCTCGTTTCTTTTTTTCAAATTCGTTATTTACATCCCACTCTAAAAACACAATAAATAAATAAAAAATTATTCTGAAATAATTGCTTTTATTTTCTTTTTACCTAACTCAATCATCATCAATTTTGACTGAGATTTTTTCCTTTTCTAAATCAAACTCATCCTCCCATCCACCGTCATCATCATCTCCCCATTCCTCTGCGGAAAATTCTAACTCAAGAGCGACGTCATCGGTCCCTTCTCTAATATTCAATTCATATTGTGTTGGATGGTTGTTATTGCTCCTTTTTTTGTTCCAAACCTACCATCTGACGTCCGAAACTATTGCTTGTAAAGTTTTTGTCGTTTAACGACGGGCGGCATTTTTAATTTAATGATAACAACGCGTGGGAAAATGAAGATTCTCAATATCTTCGTTACTGCGATTCATTATTTATACATGAAGATCGAAATTACATCATAAATCCATGTGAAATTTATCATTTCAGTTTTTCCGAATTTTTGATATTTACTAATAAAGACATATGATTTTACGCATTTTAAAACTTTAATAGTCCACCAAAAAATCATGTAATCTCAAATTAAAACCGATAGATTGAAAGAGAATAACCTAATCTATCATTCTATCGGTGTTAATTTTATAAATTACACAAAATGTAGAACTAGATAGATTTGGCAGTTACACGAAATTTTTGATGAGTATAGATGCGCCGCACCATATACTGAATAATTTGTTATAGTGTTAACGAAGTTGCTTATAACGAAGGCCTAATCAGCCAGGACTTAGAGTTCGTTATATCGAGAGGGACTATATATTGGAAAGAAGATACATTTGATTTTATTACAATTAAATAAATTAGTATATAAATTTTTGTTTTTCAAGTTAGAATATGATTATTAATTAGTATCCATGATATTATTTAAAATCAAATTTTGATTAGTACCAGATAGTATATAAAATTTATGTGCACAATATATACATATACATATTTTATTTTTATGTACACAATTTTTAAAATTAATGTGCACTATTGTGCACAAAATTTCTTAAAAGAAAATATTATAAATTAATAAAAATGTGCACTATTATGCATAAAAATTTTTTGATTGTGTATAAAAAAAATACTTTATGTATACATGTACATATAATTTTTTTAAGATTTTATACACTATTAGAATATTTTTCAAAAATACCCAAATGTGAATTTGAATGATACTTCAGTACCATTTGAAGATGGTACTATTAGTATGTAGCACTATACAGTAGATATCTATTGTGAAATAAATAAAAGTTATTATGAAATGATGAAAAAAAAAATGTAAAAAAAGTTTATTATAATTTATTATAAGCCATATTTTAAACTCTTAACTCAACAAAATTCACCTTAGTGAATTTTTCATAACTAGTAATATAAGCATGAAGATCAAAAAATATATGATAACATGGATGTTAAAAACTTATATATAATAACATGGAGTTATTTTTAGCTTTTTTCATATTTTTATCATTGATTTTATTTGATTTCATTAATTTTTTATTTTTTGAATTTGATTTCTATTTCAATTGCTTCATTTTTATATTTATTTTCAATTCTTTATCTCTTTCTTTATTTTTGTTTATCTTCATTTCACTTTATTTTATTTATTTTTTTTTTAGTCACTTATTTTCTACTAGTCCTATAATAAATAATGATTTTTTAACTTTAACATTATAAATGTATAATAACTTTAGCTTTAGTTTAACTTATAAATAAAATTTATTATTATTTGCAAAAAATAAAGTTAGCCAATCAATTGAAATATTAAAAATATTAAATTTATAAAATTACTTTTTAAAGAGGAGGAGGGTGATTTAACCTGGGTTATATAACCCAGGGGTAAGTTAGCAAAACTCTTTTTTATACAATCTATTTGTTTTATAAAATTTGAATTTTTTACTAATTTTATATTGTAAAAGAAGTTATATAAACAATTGAAGTAATTGCAGTACAAAAGATTCTTAATTAATTATTTAAAAATAATAAAAATATGGTAATATGTTTCTTATTTTGTGCCATTATTAATTAGTAGACTAGTAGTATTGTCATTGTTAGTTCATATATATATATATATAGTTCGTTAAGCTACCATGCATATGGTTTGGTTTTTTGTTGGTACTATGTTTCTTGATTACTGTCGTTCAATATTTATAACCAGATTTTTTTTTGATTTTGAATAACTCAATTAATGTTATTAATGTTAAAGAGTGGAAAAATTCCAAATATCTTGATTGTAATAATTCTTCAAATATCAATATATTATAGAAGATATGCTTAATGCTTTTCATGATTAGAATCTTATAGTTTTTCATTATATGCCGATGATGTTATTTATCTTGATATGTTGATGAAAGTATTGAATTAAATGATTTAAAGCGAGGATACAAAAATTCGATTGAATTCTATGGAAAATTTATATAATAAATATAGAAATAATGATGATATGAAAAGAATTCTTAGTTCTATTCGTGAATATGGATATTCTTTGGATGATGATTCTACATCACACAATCTGATCCATTCTTGTTTTGCGTCATTACCATTACCTTTTATGAAATCGAAATCTAGCGGGAATGTAAATTTAGAAATTTTCTTTCGAAAATTGATTTCTAAACATGAGAAGGGGATTTTTAAAGATTATTTGTGAAATTAAATATTACATCATCCATTCTTGTTTTGCGTCATTACCATTACCTTTTATGAAATCGAAATCTTCACTTTTTCGAAAATTGATTTCTAAACATGAGAAGGGGATTTTTAAAGATCATTTGTGAAATTAAACAATTTTGGGAAAATCAATTTGAAATCATTAATAAATTTTTTAATATTTTTGAGGCGTTATTAACGAAACGAAAGAAATTTTATTGTCTCAAAAAAATGTTCAAGATATTCGTAATAAATGGGAAGAAGAAAAAAAAAATAGGAATTTTACAAAATTCGTAAATTGCTTAATTAAAATGAGTTTTCTTGAACTAATATTTTTTTTCTATGTTTATATTCTTAATAAATATTATTATTATATAACGCATACAAATCAATAAATCAAATATGTTCACTATAATAAAACGAATATTAGATAACCGAAAATAAATTTAAATAGTTACTATTTACCAGGTGATACCGTATATTATTTCGTTATATTCTTTTTCCAATATCGCGTCACTGTTTTTTTAAAAAAAAAGATTGTGAATAAACAATTTTTACATTACAGAATATTGAATTCATATTTTTAAACAATTTTTATAAAATTCTTACTGCTAGAATCGAATCTCTATTCAGAGCTTGTCGCATATTAGCGCTGTAACTTTCAGAACTTGCAAGAATTTTTTTTGCTTTAGCCGAAATATTCATAGCGATAGGTTTTACTATTCGTTCATTTTGTTTTTCGTTACATTCCAACCTTTTAATAATTGCTTCAATCTCGATAATTTGTTTTTCCCAATGAAATTCACAAGCAGAGATAATATCATTAATATTAGAAAGACCATCTTGCATCTCTCGTAAATATTGTGAGAATTGTTCTCTAGCGCCTTCTAATTGATAATTTAGAATGCCACTGACAACAAATGAACTTCCAGCAACTGCAGTAGAAGTTGTAGCTGCAGCCGTACTGTGAAATTAATTTTATGTGACATGTGTTATAAACTAATTATAAAACTCGGATCAAAAAAATTTTTAAAAGAAAAAATTAAAATTACCCCCCGAGAATGGCCAAACTGCCAAGCCCAACAACAGACTCTGCAACCGCTGCAACAATGGATGCTCCTCCTGTGAACGGAGCTGCTAAAACTGCAGCAATACTCCCAATACCGGCTGCCATGGCACCATTTTTCGCACATGACCATGCATCATTCGTTACTTTATCTGCCTTTTCAATTTTATCGGGTAAAACTTCCCGTTTCTTGGTAATTTCCTCATCATATTTGAAAATTTCGGTAGCAATTCCATCTAAAGAAATTTTAATTCTTCTAAGGTGATTTTTTAATAATGTAGCTTTGGATTTATATAGCTTAGAATCATTCAATAAAGGTTTTAATAATTTCAACAGATCTTCGTCACTAATACTAACATCTTCACAACATTCAGCAAATACAATTAAATCGTCAGCATGAGTGCATAGTTTTAGATTATGAGTTATAGATTCTTCAGCAAAGTTTCGAAATTCCACTCTTTGAAGAGAAATTTGACTAATTTTTTTCTGAATAAAATTATTATCCTTAACTTTAATCTTACTAATTTCAGAAAAATGTTCAATAGATTGAACTATATTAATTTGTAATTCGTTCAAATCAGGCACAGTGTAAACTTGTAGTTCGTTCATATCGGAAACTATACTATTTTGTAATTTGTTCTTATCGGGCACAGTGGGACTTGAAGTGTACGTCATTTTGATTATTTCGTTAAAATTTTCAATTAAAAAAATGGGTGTAGTTTTTTAAGGTAGTTGGTTTTCAGAATGCAAGGAGATATTTTTTCTATATATCCTTACCTAAAAAAAAATTATAGTTTTAGGGTGAGGGTTAGCATAATATTAACGACCCCATTCGAAATTGTACCCATCGAAATGTATTTTGGGGAAGGTTTGTTATTTATTGGTTATAACTTATAACTTAACCTTTTACGTTGTAAAACATGCATGTAACAAGAAATATTACCTTGAATATTTGTAATTTGTGTACACATACCTAATTGTTTCCCAAATAGGATATATATGATACGTTATGTGAGCAACGTCGCTTCATTGACGGTTTTAAATCAAATTCGTTATCAATCATTCATAAGCCACAATGGGCATTTTTAGCTGACAATGAAGCTTTTTTCATGAGTAGATTTTACATAAATGTTATTTTAATTAGCATAATAATAGTGGTTATAAAAATTGTGAGGATAACTGATAATAACAATAAAAGATTCTATATCATTGTAAACCGTGTGAAATATTTAAAAAATACAAAACCTATTGTCTTAATAGAATCTTTTAATTTGTTATTATTGGTACTCAAACGGAGTAAATCACAATTATCAATATTGTAGTTTGGACGCATTATTAACGTCTTTAAATTCTAGATAAATTTTATATGATTGACATTCTCTCAATTTTTCATTTTACACTCTCACACTTTCAATAAAATTATGGTTATAAGTAAAGAGGAATCTCTTGATAACTTAATGGTAAAAGTAGAACCTCCTAACACGGATGTGTTTTATGTTAAAGACAATCTAAAAGAGATCCTTTTATATTTTAAAAGATGTGAAATAGGTTCATTTAATATACCTTTTATTAAAGAAAAGATTCATGAAATCAACAAACAAGGATTAGAATTTCATTGTTGTTTACAACAATCAATTACGCAGAGTAATAAACTTGAGTCTCATGCCGAAAATGTGATGGCTTATATACAAATTTTAGAGGACCCAATCTTTGATTCCAATCGTATTTTAGATATTTTAGAAACTCTTTTAGAAAATGCTCGAATGAATATGGAAGAAACTCAACAAATTAAAAATAAATATAGTGATATTAAGAGTAAATTAAGTAAGATTAACGATGAATTTTTTATACGTAACTATGAAGATGAAAGAAAGATACAATCATTACCAGAAAAAAAAGAAGAATTAAAAGAAATTGATGATGACAAGGATAGCTGGGTAACAGCTATCACTGGGATCTGTTTTACGATAGGATTTATCTTATTAATTTGTGGATTAGTTTCAAATGCACACAGATTCGACAAATCACTCGAACTATTAGGGTCTGGGATTGTTATTATGATAATTTCAATGATAATTGATTTATGGTTTAAGAAAAGAAATAAAATCAGAATTAGAAAATTAAAGAATGAAATCAAAGAATTAAATGCTTTAATAGAATTGAAACGTTCAGAAAAAGGGACTGATATAGAGAAATTGTGTAAGAATCTTTTCTCTGTAATAATTCAAGTAGAAGCTTTCAGAACTTATTGGGAAACTCAATATTATATACTAGATGATCTTAACAGAAACTTAAGAAGTGAAAGTCATAATTTAAAAAAGGATTGTTCTATTAATCAAAGTAAAAAAGTTTTGGTAGGACCTATTAAGAGTAGATGGGAACAAGTGAAAGCTCAATGTAATAATTATACCAAAGCTGTACGCACTCTTATTACAGAAATTCAAAAAACTTAAAAATGTGTGTAGTTGTATTATTTCCTGTTTAATATATCTCGTTAAAGATAAAAATTGGAATTTTTTAGTAAATTTCCTTTCGCGAATTTCATGTTGCGAATTAGTTACATCTAATAAAAATTGGGATTGATCCTATTGTAACACGTGATTTTATTTATCGTAACCCCAAAAATAAAAATGCCCCTCTTTTTAAAAACAGGGTAATGATTTGTGCACTATTTTAAACTGTATATTTGATAATTTTTTTTTAGGATCTGATTTTTTTTAATAAGATTTTTCTTTAAAAAAATTCTGATTCTTTTAGAATTTCTAAAACTATTTAAATACTGATAAATATTTAATTTCTCATTAAAATTCATTTTGTTCGATATGATAACGATAAATTTAGAATTGTGGCAAAATCCCAATTTTCCGCCTCTTGAAATTCTCGAAAGTCGAACGAAAACTGTATTAGAAAATTTTAACAGATGTAGAAAATTGAATATTAAACTTCATATAAAAAATGATAAAATTGAGGAACTTTATCCTTTGTTTAATTCTTTAACCGAAAGAAGAGCTGTGGAATCTTATAGACTTTCAATGTATGCTGAGGATGTTGTTATATATATGAAATTACTTTCTGAGGAAAATACAAGTATCGGAGTAGTTCTTGAAACTTTATCATCTTTATTGGATACAGCACAAGAAAGGCACGAAATTACAAAGATGTTGAAAGAAGAATATCAAGAATTTTTTGACAAATTTAATGGCGAGTTTTCTAACATAAAAGTAAATTTGACATCAGATAATAGACAAATTGCCACCAGAAACGAGGCATTTTCTGTGTCATCTGTGTCATCTTCCTATTCGTTTTTTGATAATCTGATTAAGTTTGTAAACTATACCATCCCAATTTTATCTGTCTGGATTTCTTATAGACTTATTCGCCCAATTATTCGTGAAAACGGGTTGAATCTTATGATTTATCTACTTTACAAAGGAAAGGAATACGTTTTACCAAAGTATCAGGATAGTCAAGAGAAATTACAAGGTGAGGATAGAGATTTAGGAAATAATAACAATAATTACATTGAAGGTAATGGAAGAAATGATGAATCTTATCCTACAAAAAAGTCGTCTAGCATACTAAATTTTATACTGAGCCCCATAAAAAATCTATATAATAAATGGAATGATATTAATCGGAAAGAAAACTATCAGGAAGTCGGAAGAATCAAAAAGGATATTAATTTTGACGTGGACTGTGATACTAAAGAACGGGATTCAATAGAAATAGATCATCATGATTCAGCAGATGTAAATAAACGTGATCCAACAGCTGAACTTGATTTATCTACAAAAACAGATGTAAATGAACTTTGTCCAACAGCTGGATTTGATTCAGCAAAAACAACAGACTTAGGTAACATTAACCCGGCAACAAATACAGTTGTGGGTTCAGATTCTATAAAATCATTGAAAGTTGGCGAAATAAGCTCGGCGTCATCTGATCACAGAAATATGCTCATTAATTTATGTCCATCCATAGACATCATAGTTGCCGGTTTTTTCAGTGTTTGTATAGGTTATTTTATTTACATAATTTTGCGTAGAACAAAGTCAACTCAACGTCGATGGTTGATAAGTTATTTTATGAACAAAAAGCCTAAATTTCGACAGGTGTCAGTGTCAGATGAACAGCAACAAAATTATGAAAAGGACGACAAAATCTTGGAAATTAAAGAAAAACTTCCAGTGGTCATTCAAAATGTTGGGATTTTAGATCAATTTTGGTTTAATCAAGTTACCAACATCAAATCTCACATTGAAACTTTAAGTTCAGTGGATGAAAACGAGAAAATTAGATTTCCAAAACAAATTGCCGATCCAATTAAAGAAGAATGGAATAACCAGCATAAAGAAACCAAAGCAAATCATGCTCGGATGAAAGATCTCGTGACCCGTAATTCTCTTCTTTCCATTGATGTAAGTATTCTTCGTAAAAATTCTCGTAAATTGATTTTGAGTAATTTAAAATTAAGCGGTACTAATATTATTTCATTAAATTTAGTGAGATATATAGGTGATACCCATCTCAGGATATTACCAAGTAGGTTCTGTTTATTTTTTCGAAAAGATAATAAATGTTGGGAATTTATGTTGCAATCTTTGTCTTTATGAGCGAGATAGTATCTGAACTTTAACGTAATTATATTTGTATTAAATGTACGTATTATACTATTAATAAACATATTATTATTCTTATTGCAACAATTATCATTTACTATTATTTTCGCCATGTTAACAACGGAATAATGGATAAATTTAGTTTTTATAGTGTACAGTATAACAGTCTAACCTAATCGTGATTCTAACTCCAAAGG
This sequence comes from Rhizophagus irregularis, assembly GCF_026210795.1. NCBI lineage: Eukaryota > Fungi > Glomeromycota > Glomeromycetes > Glomerales > Glomeraceae > Rhizophagus > Rhizophagus irregularis. Next base: position 756,631 of record NC_089454.1, read on the forward strand.
TGTTAGCAAATCATATTATATAAATTCGATATTTTTTTACATTCTTATTCAGTATTAGGAAAATATGTGAAGTTGAAAATTTTAAATGTCAGGAAATCACTGATTCTGGATTTAATAATCGATAAATATTGTTGAACGACGTGCGATATTACGAAATGGGTGGACCGAGATCGTAGTAAAATGCACTTAATGCTTGTGAAATATCAATTTAATTAATATACTAATAAAATTAGTGTTACCATGAAAATGATGTTTATTATAAAACTTTTAATACATTAACCAACATATGATACCCTATATCATTCGTAAATACTACATAATTCACAGCCTTAATTTTGAAATCATTAATTTCCATACAAAGAAAACTTATATAAATTTTGAAGGTAACTTTTCCCCTTTCCTCTTGTTCCATTCCTCGTTAATCTCTTCTACTTTTGATACAATTCTTCAATATCAAGACTCTAGGCAATTTCTGTTGTTTAACCAAATAACATATTCAGTTATGAGTTTCATAATAAAGATAATATATTACTGTTCTTTTTAACCTTCAGTTTCCTGAATTTGTTAAGAATTAGTGGCATTTTAGTGGCTATAAATTTGTTAAAAGTGAAATACTTTTGTTCATTAATTTTAATTTATCAGACTTGAATCTTTATAACTTCAAGTAAATTCATCAAGATTGGTTCGGGCAATTGAAGAACTTTACTATACCATCTGCTTTGTAATCTGTAAATTGAGAATCCACCTTGATAGAGATAACATTCTTCATAATTCCCTTCATTTTAGTGACAGCATATAATGACTGGAAGCGCTTTGTATGCTGGTCGTAGGGTGTTTGCTGAGTACTGAAATTTTATCTGTTTCATTTAAACTATTTTCATAAATTCCAAAATCCAAAGTCTGACCAAATAACATCATATATTCGCGCACCTTCGTACTAAATATCCTTGCTTAAAGAGATCGTGATCCCAAATTCTTTCGATAGTAAGTATTCTATATCTAGATGGATTGTGATCTCTTGTATGATTCAAACCTGTGAACAACAGTATAAGTGTTCCTCTTGAAAAGGAAAAAAGATTACATAAGTGTTTTGTCCCCCTGTTAATATCATACCAAATATTAAGCAACAGTACTCTACTTAAACAGAATCACTACAAAAGATAACTCATGAACAGGAATGTTTAGTCAGTTGGACAGAGCGTAAATTCATACAAAAAGCCATCAGTCCTTCAGCCATCAATTACCAATAACAAAAAAAAAAATTTTCGAATAATGTTACAACAAATAAAAGCAATTTTCTCAGCTCATGTTTGTGAGGTTACAAGTTATCTTATGGTGAAAACATCAGATCGGAGTGATTGATGATCAGTTACACAACTGAAACTATCATTTTGCAATTTTGCCACGCGCAATGTCTCATATAAATTCTTCCGCAAACTCCGTTCGATAGGTCTATTTAAGACTTTTCGTTTTTTTTTCCTTTGACATATTAACAAACTCTAGGTTTCCAGGATTGACAAAATGGTAACTGTAAGTACGTTTCTATAAAATGTGGTATGGATTTATAATATCTCTCTAATAAAAAATTTCTTACTATTAGGAAAACGCTCCTGTTCTAGCTCCAAAAACATTGGTTCATATTAATGATTTTAGGAATCCACCTATTCCAGATAACAATGGTTTGGAACAAGCAGTACGCAATGTCCTCGAACATTTAAGTTTATGTTCCAATGAAAATATAAGAAATGCCTTTTTAAATAATAAAGTTAAAGAACTTATTGAACAAGCTAGGATATATAATGATCTGACAGTTGATAGTATCAAAGATAGTAGAATCATGGCTGCATATGCGTCAGATTTTAAGGAGTAAGTTATATAAATAATTTAAACGATCTATTTTGTTCCATCTTTTACATTTTAATTATTTATTAATCAATTATTTAGGTATGTTGAAATATTACGGGAAGAAGATGTTTCGGGAACGGATTTTATTGAAGCCATGAAATCTCAATATCAGGCTGCGATATCTAATAAAAATAGCTCAGCCAAATTGACAAAAAGTTATTGTGATATCTTAGCTATAATCAAAAATGTTTGTAATGATCTTGAAGAGTTTAATCGTTCTAATAGCATAGAAAAAGAATTAGAAAAAGATGCAGAAGATGCTAGAAAAGAATCAACTAATCATATGTTCGCAGCAATCGGTACGGGAGTTGGAACAGGACTAGCCATCGCTGCAGCACCATTCACAGGTAAATGGGTAATTCAACTCATTCTGTTCTTTTTATTTTGAACAAACTTAAATAAAAGATGTCTATTTTTAAGGGGGAGCTTCTTTGGCTGTTATTGGAGCTCTGGGAGTCAGTTCAGCTGGTGCAATGATTGGAACGTCCATAACAAGTGTTCAATTTGGTGATAAAGCTAAGGCTACTGAACTTGAATTAAAACGAATCGAAGAAACCAAAACTCATATTAGAATTGCAATCGCAGGGCTTGTAACAATGGTAGATAAATTCAGTTCTTTTGATGAATTTTTCCAAAAAGAAGCTGAAGATATCAACAAAATTATTGAAAAGTACGAACATGATGTTCAGAATATCACTTTTCGAATGTCTCGAATGAAAAGTACCGCAATGAAAAAACAATGGTCTCGAATACAACAATTGTTTGAGTCTTATATAGATTCAGTAAAACCTTTATTAAGTGAGAGACGTAACTCAAATGTTGGTGCGAGTAACGGGGAAGTAATCTTTGAATATAAATAATTACATCTTTCTTTGACACAGAAAATATAAATTATGATATTAGTAGATATAAAATATGAACAATTGTATGTAGATCTATCTAAGATTTTGTTTTTATTTATTTATTTATTTTTTTAAAAAAATTTGTAAATTATATGTGTATCCTTGAGGCTTTGATAATAAAAAATACTTTGGGCACAGCAAGAAAATCCTCGTGATCTGTTCATCAAAATTCTAAATATAGAAAACAAAGGATGATTTCACACCTCTATGCATATAATAACATGAAATAACAAAGAAAATAAAAAATTCGATTCTTTTTATTTTATTCTTTTAACTTTACAAGGTACGATCTACTTTTGATTACTCCATCGTTTTTTTTTATTGTTTTTCTTTTTTAAAAAAAATATTTTTTATTAAAAAAAAACTATGTTTGATTTTTTCACTAAAGTTAAAAAAATGACTGGCTTAGAAGATACTAACGGAATAAATGACACTCCTAATATGCAATCACTCGGGAATGCAATGTCAAAAGCTGTTAGGGAATTCGCACAATGTAGTCTACTAGAAAATGAAAATGATTTCGTTTCTCAAAAAATCAGTGAAATTAGAGAGCAAAGTGAAAATTTTCAAGAATATGCAAGAGAGTCGATTAATCAGAGCGATAAATTATCAAAATATGCTGAAGAAGTTGTAGTATTTGCTGTTGCTTGTTCAGATCCAAGTTTTACAAAAGAGGAACTTTTAGATTTTTTGAAGTTAACTTTGGAAGATGCTAAAAAGAATAAAACTAAAACGGAAGAATTAAAAGCAAACATTAGTAATGTTATGGCAAGATTAGTCAATGTACAAAACGAATGTGTTCAATATAGCAATGACATTCAGACAAATGCTAGAGCAATGAATTCTAATGTTGTTAACGAATTAGAAAACAGAGAATTTGAACAAAGATTATTTAGGACTGCTTACAAATTTGGAACTGGAGCTGCTATATTGGGCACAACAGCTTCTATTATTGCGGCACCATTAACTGGAGGAGCTTCTTTAGCAATACCTATTATTGAATCTATTGTGGAAGGAGGATTGATTATGGCTGGAGCCACTGGCGCAATTGCTTTAGGATCAAGATATGCATATAATAATAGAAATAACGAGATTAATGCTCTTAATAGAAGGCTGATTATAGAAAGAGACGAGCTAATTACTCAGATTTGTTCATTGAATGGAAATCTTAGTTCAATCATTCACGATTCTTGTGATATCTTAAATTTCTGGGATGAACAAATTACTACTCTTAACGATCTCATAGTAAAACTTGAACGTTTTGACAATAATGATGGAGAACGTCCTTCAAGATTAGTCACATTAACCATTCAAAAGAAATGGAATAATGTTAGCCGAGAATGTAAGGATTATAATCGCACTATGAGGGCTGCTTTACAAGTGACTAATATGGTAAATATATAAATTTATATTTTGTGATAATTAATTTATAAAAATATATTAAACCTTTTTTCCACTCTCTCGGAACATTTTAGGTTACTTCCGATTAATTTTAAATTATTTCAATGGAACAATTTAATATATATCATTTTTTTTTAACCGTACATGTTACATAGATTGTAAAACTATTTTGTCAAATTTATTAGTGTAGTGAAGTAATATTACTAATATAGTAATATAAATAAGTAGAAATGCATTAACAATAAAGTTATTTTTCGTTCAATAATATCTTTCCTGCTTGTAACGTTTAAAATTGGTGGCCAATACTAAGATTTCAAGATTCAGGTATTCAAATACTAATGTATGTTAAGAAAATAATTGCGCTGATAAATAAATGTTAAGGGGCTGAAATTTTATTTATATAATATACTTTATTAAATATTATTTTTTTTTTTCAAAAATAATATGAATATATATATTTAAAACTTGTGTAGTTTAATTAGTTTTCTCAAGTGAAATTAATATATTTTGTAAAGAAACTAAGGAAACACAGTTCTAATAAAATATGATATTCCCCATTTTGCTGAATATCTGATTTGCAAATTCCCAATTAATCCGAGTCGATCAACTTGGGGATAGGTTACACGCTGTAAAAGTGAGACAAAAATCAGTAATTTACAATCATAAACTTATTATCCAAAGAAACATGTGCATATTATTTATACTTGAATGATTTTCAATGAAAAAATATTTATTATGATTATATCCTTATTGAAACTAAATAAAGTAATATGTAATAATGATATAAACCAACCAATTTTTATTACATAATTAAATACAAACTAACAACTAAATTATTTACAGTAATTAAAATTTCAAATATAAAATTTTATTCAAAATGATAAAAAATATCGTTGCCGATTTAATGACTTGTTAGAAACTTTAAAAATTCTTTTTTCAAATACATGTGTGCACAATATCTCAATATCTATACTAAAATAGGGCAGATCATTATTTTAAAAAAAGGAATTCACCATATTAAACATATGCCATTCAAAAATCGGGAATATATAAAAATAGATTATTTGAACATTTCTTACATAGATTTAAAATCTTTTCATTTGTTTTTATTATTTTTTATTTTATTTTATATGATAATTTATTTACACAAATATTAAGAGAATAATGCAACAAGGGAAAATAGTAAATGAAACTTCGCCACTCCTTCAAAATCCTAGCATAAATCAAGCTACAAAATCGAATGCACGGAATGCTATATCATTTGAAGAGAGATTAATTGATGCTGAAATTGATACAGGAGAAATAGAAGATACGTTCTCATGGAGAAAATTATGGAAATATACCGGCCCTGGTGAGTTTCATTATATAATCTTAATTAAGCGTATCGTTCAAGAATGGGTTGAACTTAGCTTTTACTTTCTTAATGCATTATTTATTCGCGATTGAAAATAGAAAGTTATTTATTTATTTTCACTTTTTAGGACTCCTAATGTCTATAGCATATTTAGATCCTGGCAACCTAGAAGCGGATCTTCAATCCGGTGCTGTTGCAGGATACTCTTTGGTATTTTTATTTATTTTCTTATGTGCATTTATTAAAGTTGTAATTGAACCCTGAATCTTTTTTTTTAATTAGCTTTGGTTACTGTTAACTGCGCACATTGCTGGTCAATTAATACAATGTTTGTCAGCAAGATTAGGTGTCGTGACGGGAAACCACCTCGCGCAACTGATTAGACAGTACTATCCGCGTCCAGTATCCATTGCATTTTGGTTAATAACAGAAATTGCGATTATCGGTTCAGATATTCAAGAGATAGTTGGAACAGCGATCGCTCTTAAGATTCTCTTTAGAATACCACTTTGGGTGGGAACATTGTTAACGGCAATGGATACATTCACATTTATGTTATTACAAAGCTACGGCGTGAGAAAACTCGAGGCATTGTTCATGGTATTAATTAGCACGATGGCAATTTGCTTTTGGATTGAAATGTTTATGAGTGATCCTGATGTTGTAGATATAATTAAAGGAACTTTAATTCCTACTATTCCAAGAAAGGCTTTTGTAGAAGCTGTGGCAATTATAGGCGCATGTAAAGGGTTTATAAATCATTTCTCGTGAGTTTTAAGGAATTAGAGCAATTAACTAAATATTCAAATATTTTTAGTTATAATGCCGCATAATTTATATCTTCATTCGGCACTAGGTAAGTTTGATCAAGCACCTTTTTAATTAATTATTATTGATTATCATGAATTGTAATGACAAATTTTTTCTTAAATTAGTAATGACACGTAGAACAAATAATGCATCTAATTCCAAAATCAAAGAAGCCAACTTTTATTTTTCTCTCGAGAGTGGAATAGCACTGTTTTTTTCCTATTTAATAAATATGGCGATTGTTACAGTTTTTGCCAAAGTTTTTTATTCCTCTAACGAAGATAGGCCTTTACCAGGGTTATATGATGCGGCTGATGTTTTAGCAAACACCTTGGGAGATGCATCACGGTATTTATGGGCACTTGGGTTGTTGGCAGCTGGAAGTAGTTCTACAATAACAGGAACTTTAGCAGGACAATATGTTATTGAGGGATTTTTTGGAAAAATCTTTAAGAAACCATGGCATCGTCTTTTGATCACTCGATCTATTGCATTAGTGCCTTCTATGTTTGTAGCAGTATATTCGGTAAGATGATTTAATTTCAGTAACAAGTAGTTTTTTTTTATTGTATATATTAAAAAGAAATTTAAAATTATTAGGTTAATAATTTTGATAACATGGGAGAAATTTTAAATGTTCTTCAGAGTCTTTGCCTTCCTACAGCATTGATCCCATTGATGAAACTTACTAATTCAAAATCAGTAATGGGAAAAAATTTTAAAACCAATGATTTTTGGAGATATATTTCATGGATTATAACATTAGTTATTATTGGAACAAACTTGATTTTATTTTTAGAGCAATTAAATAAGATGCCAAATTTATTTTTAGGATATATTTGTGGAGGAATTTATTTTGTTTTTATAGTTTATATTACTTTTTTGCCAATTAAAGAGACAAGAGATCTTTTAAAGATTAATAATATCTCAGATTGATTTGTAATTTTTTCAATTATGTATTTTCCTAAGTTTTAAAATTTTATTTAGCTAAGTTAATAATTAATTAATTTTCCTAGAATTCACAAATTTTTTTTATTCCCCTAATTTAGAACTAATTAATAGACTTTTTTCAAAATGATAATTTTTTAATGTCTAATAAAGGTTCCTTATTATACAAAAAAAAATTGTACATCTTATTATGTAACTTTCGGGAATTGCGGCTTAATCTAAATGATCAACAATTGTCAACAAAAAAGATAAAAAGGTCTTGCAAAGAATTCTTTTTTAATAACTTTTCTTTTCATTAATAATGTTTGGAAAAAAACATTTTACTTTTGGGGACATTCCTGACTTATCCAGAAAAGTGGCAATTGTCACTGGCGGAAACACAGGAGTTGGGTACATTACAGCAAGAGAATTAGCTCGTAAAAACGCTCACGTATTCGTTGCAAGTCGTAGTAAAGAACGTGGTGAAACTGCAGTTGAAAATATCAAAAAAGAAACCGGAAATAATCAAGTGGAGTATTTACATTTGGATTTAGTTAGCCTTAAAAATGTAAAACAATCCGCTGAAAATTTTCTTGCGAAAAATTTACCATTGCATATTCTGTTAGTTAAAAAAAAAAAATTATTACTTTTTTTTTTATATTATACATTATTAAACCTTTTCCTTTTTTAGTGTCAATAATGCTGGAATTATGGCTACGTAAGTTTATTTCATTACTATCTTAATTTTCGAACAAATGACCTAAAAAAAAATTTTATAGTGCATGGACATTAACTGAAGATGGAATTCAAGACCAATTTGGTGTGAATCACGTTGGACATTTTGTAAGTTTAATAATATACATTCACGATAAAGAAAATATATATACTTATCTTAATCATATATTTTTAGCTTTTCACACAGACTCTTCTTCCTAAAATTGAAGCTTCAGCGCCTTCTCGTATCGTGAACGTCAGCAGGTTAACCAATTAAATTAATTTTATTTTAAGTAAATTCTCAAATAATCAAATATTTAATAAAATATTCTTTTTTTGAAAAAAAAGTTATGCTCATTTTAATGCACCTGCTGCGGGAATTGAATTTGACAAAATTAATCAAGAAAATGCACAATCAACTTTTCAACGTTATGCTGTATCAAAACTTGCCAACATTCTTTATTCAAATTCATTAGCAAAGCGACTTGAAGGCAAAGAAGTTTATGTTAATTCAATTCATCCAGGTACATTTACAAATTATATTCAAAATAATTTTTTTTTTTTAGAAATCTAATAAATTTCCTTTATTATTAGGATTTGTTAAAACTGAATTAAGTAGAGGAATAGTCGATACTTATGGAATCGTTGCAAAATATTTCTTTAATTTTGCTAGTTTATTTGCAAAATCACCTGAAGATGGCGCCTTGACACAATTATACGCTGCTACAAGCCCTGAAATTATTGAAAAAAATTATCGTGGAATGTATTTTGTACCATCTGGTGAAATCGGAAAAAGAAGCGAGGAATCTCAAAATGATGAACTAGCTGAAAAATTATGGAAGTATACTGAAGATTTAGTTAATGAAAAATTACATTCTTAACAGAATAGATATTTGAAATAATATTATTTTACTTATTCTTATATTGTAATAATAAGAGAAAGCTCTAAAGATTATTTATATCAGTAATTTTTTTGTATTTATTTTCCTACAATTTCGATTCTTGAAAGAAATAATATATTTTTGATGATTTTGTTGAATATATTTGGAATGCCGCCCAATTTCCATCGGAGTGGTCATTCTCTTATGTTAGCCATCAATATTGTAATTGTGATTCATATTAGGTTGTAAATTAAATTTGCTGTTTATACTTGCTGTTAGAATAGTTTATGGCCGATAATAGTATTAAGTCGTTTTGGCTATGGCATCATATTAATCTGAATTTAAAAAGGACCTTTATGTGTACGTTTCATTTTTTCCATTGTGTTTGGTTGAAATTTGGATGGGTTTCAAATGTGGTATTCATAAAATTGATCTAATCACTCAAGATGAAAAACCTCTTGTATAACTTATCATGATTTAGATTCTGCATTTCTAAATATGCAGAGCTTACCTAAAAAATTATTTTGCGTGAATGTTATACAATATAATCAGAATTTCAATTCCTTCATAAATAACAGACTTCTTTTTTTTTTTAAGAAAAAATCTTTTACCACCTCCCAAAAAAATAAAAAATAAATATGTATTTAATTATCCTTCTTAATTTAAAAATTCATAATATATTGTATATAAAGCAATCAAGGCTTTTTTTTTAATTGATGTAAATTGTAAAATATTTTTCAAGAATCATTTTTTTTTAATACTTGAATTTTGAAATTTTTGATAGTATATTGACTACAAATATTAAAATTATTGGCTTAGTTTTCACGTGGACAATCATGTGAATCACGACAACGCGTTTAACGCGTACTGGAATTTTGTACGTTTTACAATAAACCTTTAAAAATAAAGTTAAATAACGTTATAACGAGAATTTAAGAAATTAATGCCTACTTATCCTTATACTCAGTGGCGAGATTGAACAACAGAAACATCGTATTCGTCTTAGACGGTATTATTGAAATCAGTTTAAATGGTTTTATGGAAATCGTTGATAGCGCAATTGAAAGTGATCCAAAAACTAGGCAAAGTCTTCAAAGGTTGGTAGATTTCTTCATTCATGTTGAAATGATTGCAATTTCAGAGTATGTTATTAATGTATGTTCATTCTATAGCAATGCAAATTTCATATTCTATCAAAGACAATATTCCTTTCAATGTGGAGCCACCGCGGTCAAAATCATTGTAGTATATAAGTGACGCTGATCAGATAACTAAATGTGATTTTTATAGTCTCATTTCTCTATTATTTTAGAGCATGCTATTATATTTACATAATGCATCGCATGCCGGAAGGATTATACGTTTTCTCTATCCCTGAGAAATCACTGTGATGGCGCAGTTGTCGCAGCGTACATCGTTTTAAATTTCCGCGCATGTGATTGAATGTAGATAGGCGCGGTATTTAATAATGGCGCTTACTATTATTTTATTTTATATAAGAACGCATATGACTTCATAGGTTGCGCACAAAACTTTTAATGAATAATGCGCTTCGCGCATATAAAAATAATCTGAATTTCCAACACTGTGGCTGAGATCAAGATTTCTACATGACCAATGAACTGATCGAAAAGGTTTATTTTTTCAAAGGTTTGGATTATGCCAATTTCTTGACGCGCTTTCTGATCTACAAGACATTTAACATCTTATTTTGATATCAAAGATCCATACTATGGAATACTATACAAGAATGTGGGAGATCATACAGAATCCGATCCGAGCCGAACATATATTTTAACAAAAAAAAGATTTACTCACTCAAGTATCACCATCAAGGAAAGTCAAGTGGAGAATGATGTAGTTTACATTAAAATTTTTATTATCAGGAATATGCGGAGTTTATTAGGTGTAACAATATTGTTGATATTGTAATGTTAGTATAGTGTAACAGTATTGTGATATCATAATGTTAGTATTGTAAAATTAATTCTTATTGGTTGGTTGTTTCTTAATGATCAAAGAGATTTTGTCGTAGCAAATGCAATATTTTTTTGGTCGATTTGTTATCTTGTTATTTATGTATACTAATTTTTCATCGCACTATAACTTTGAAATTTTTACTTTATTTTGTCATGAAAGTAGTTACAGTGTCTCCAGTTTTTTTACTTTTATGCTTTCATCACAGTATTATGAAATCACGTGGACAGCGAGATAAGAATATAAGATCATCGATTTTCGTGTAACATTATGCTGCGGTTATACTGTATTATAATTGATCATCAAATAATATATATAAGATCCCAAATCCCGTCCTGATGCTCCAATTTCTGCACCGCGTAAACATACCGTAATTCATTAATTCATCAGCCCCTGTATACAGCATCGGCTAAAAATGACGACACGGTAAAGTTCATCACCATTTACGAAAGTAATATCGAAAAATTATTTTTTCTAAATCTTTTTTCGAATTTCTAAAATTACTATGCAGTTTGGACCGTTTGGTCCTTCTTCTGGATACAGGATCTACACCCGCTGTGCGTGCAACGGCTGCTCAACAGCTGGGAGAGATTCAAAGGCAGCATCCCGGAGAGCTACATAACTTGTTATCGAGGGTGCTGTAGTCCATTTCAAATTAATTTGATCAAGTCTTAGTAAATTAACTAAAATTCACAACAAACTAAAGCTCATTGCGCGTACATTTATTAGGTTATTGTGCATTTGAGCAATAAAGAATGGGATACCCGAATTGCCGCTGGACAAGCGATCGAGGCCATTGCTAAAAATGTGCCCCAATGGGATCCTCCCGAAAGTATGTAAACAACTTTTTTGTTTTCACTTTTATTGTATTTCATTATTACATTGTCATTTTCTCTCCCTCTTTCTTTTTTTTTTGACATAATCATTTACTTGACTACATTAAAACCTTATTATAGTTATCAAATTAGAAAACGAACAGTGTTCTGTAAATGAAACAAATGATAATAAATATTCGTTTGAAACGTTTGATATTGCAAGTGTATTGCAGAAAGGTAAAACTTTGTTGGGCTCAGCTGGCAAGGTATGAAGAGATGTGATTCATTAAGTATTTATGTCACGTGACTTTAAGAAATTGAAATGTTCAATATGTACGTGTTAGGAATATGATCTTGATTTGAGCGATCTAGATCCGGCACAACGGCTAGCACTTCAACATAAAAACCTTAAGGAAAGATTAGGGTTAGGTAGCGAATTTATGGATGGTGAGTTAAAATACGGCAATAGCTTCAAGGATCAGAGGTCAAACTATTGTTTTGGTTTTAACTCATAATTTAATCTCACTTATATAGTTGATTTGTTGGATGATGTGGATATAAGTGGAACTTCAGCGCCACAAACTATACAAACACAAAAGACAGAGTTTATTGCACAACAACTACCTTCGCAGCCTCGTTCTCCTGGGTTGCCCCCCGAAGAATTGGCTGGGTTAAGTGCACGAGAAAGGAATAAATTGAAAAGGAAAGCAAAAAGTGACGCAAAAAACAAAGGAAAAGAAAAGTATGTGAAATAACATTCATTACGTGTAAACTGCGCAAGTTACGTTATTGATTTTGTATTTTTAGGATGCGTGTAGTCGAAATGAGTGGAAGGAAAACAGGTGCTGAAACCACAGCACCACTTGCAGCCCCTGTTTCGCCATCTACTGTAAAAGTTGAACCTGATGGTAACTTTTATATTATTGTTGTCAAGTAAATATTCTTTTACACACACTAACGTTTTTATAATGTATTAAATATAGTACCTGATTCAGCACAAAACGATGGTTATTTTAATTTTACACCGCAACCTTGTTCTAGCAAGATTGTGGTTGAGGCTAAGAAAGACAATTCTACTAATGTATCAGATGAACAATCTAATGAATGGCCATTTGAGAAAGTGTGTGAATCACTATGTGTGTCTTTATTTAAGTAAGTTGTAATATGGTTATTAATTTGTTTACAAAGGAGCTTTATATATTTACATGTAAATATAAATATTTTAGTTCGTGTTGGGAAGTTAGACACGGTGCATGTATTGGGCTGAGGGAAATATTAAAAGTACACGGAAGTGGTGCGGGGAAAGTTGGTATGTGATTTAATTCAAGTACTGTTTAGAGATGAATTAGCCTAATAATACTTCTTTCTAAATTAGTGGGATTAACCAAGGCAGAAAACGAAGCACGTCATAATAAATGGTTAGACGATATAGCAATTCGGTTGCTTTGTGTTTTTGCACTAGATAGGTTTGGAGATTTTGTATCAGATCAGGTAAAGAAATTGAGAAATATTTTAATATTAAGCTATATTAGCAATATTATACTTATAACTACTTCCCCGTAAAGGTTGTTGCACCCGTACGTGAAACGTGCTCACAGACTATGGGTGCCCTTTTACGTTATATGTCTCCTGAGGGTGTTGAAAATGTACATAAAGTATTATTGAGAATGATTTATCAAACAGATTTAATTAATAGTTCAACATCAATATGGGAAGTTCGACATGCTGGAATGTTGGGCTTGAAATATGCTGTTGCTGTCCGTAAGGACTTAGTGAATATGTTGTTGGATGGTACTGTCGGCGCTGTTATATTGGGGTATGCATTTTTCGTTGATATCCATAAATGATTAAAAACAGATGTACTTATATATAACTTTTTGCTTTTCTAGATTAAAAGATAGTGACGATGATGTTCGTGCAGTAGCCGCGTCAATCTTAATTCCAATTGCAGATTCCTTCGTTAGTTATTCATCTAATAAGATACCTGAAATTGTTTCAGTTTTGTGGGATTGTCTAAAGGATCTGAAGGATGATTTAACTGCGTCCACAGCAAGTGTGATGGATTTCTTAGGTATGTATAGAATGTTTAAGCGTAAATACTTATATTATTTATACATGGTTGACTTTACAAATTTTTTCACAGCCAAATTATTTTCATTCCCAAGTGTCCTGGAATATATGCGTATTGCTGCTGCATCAGATCCAAGGTATAGTGCCGTGTAATGTTCGTTTAAACCTAAAAGACAATAAACTAACAAATTTTAATTTATATCGGAAATTAGTCATTCTTTAACAACGTTAATACCAAGATTATATCCGTTTTTTCGGCATACTATTACTTCTGTACGTTCAGCGGTTCTTAATACACTTTTAACTTTTTTGGGTATGAATGATGTAGAAGAATGGGTTGACCATCGTACTTTCAGGCTTGTGCTTCAAAATATGATAGTCGAAGAAAAAAAGGTAAACAATCTTTAAGATGTTCATTTTTCTGAGAATTTATCTAAATTTTAAAACTCCTTATAGGAAGTTCTTGATTTATCCGTCAAAGTTTGGTCCGCATTAGTATCTCATTCGGCATTACCTTATCAAAATAAACTTTTCCAATTCACATCACAACATATTTCTACTTGGTTCATGATTGTAATGACACCGCTAGGCACTCCAATTGATCGTCGGTTATTTTTTGTACCCGAAGGAACAATCCCAATGGATATAGTTCCTACGTCAGCACCTTCTGCTACCTCATCAGTTTCACGTCGACGAGGACAGAGCCGTAACCAAACAAGTAATGGGAATATGGATGAGTCAATTGGTCATAATATTGATGCTGGAATGTTACAACAGGATTTTGCTCTAGTTAGTGTAGATATAGTGTTAAGGGGAAGAGTCTCCGCTTCCAAGGGGTTGGGTATGCTTATGAGTAGATGGCCAAATGAAGTAAGTAAATTATATTTATTAATTTTGTTATTTTATATAACTTCAATTATTTATGTCTATCACTCTGTACAATCAGTCATTGGAAGCAACGTTTAAGGAAATACTTGTGTCTTGCCTTTCATCTTCATGGGCCTCAAATAAGCAACTTGCGGCTGTCATCATTGAAGAATGGTCAAGATCAGTTTTAGACAATAGTGGTCCAGACTACCAAAATCCTTTGATTGAATCTTTACCTTTCGCATCGAATATTTCTGAATTTATGGTTCAAATGCTCGAGTCTGAGCCGCCAAGTTTCTATTCGGAGCTCGTTACTATACTACGTCGTATCAGGGGCGAATGCCAAGCAATGTTGAATACTTTTGTTTCTGTAGGCAGAATTAATTCTGCTAATATACCTGTTTTACCTATGCACGCTCTTGGTGAAGTACAAGCAGATCCTTCAACATTATTTAGTGTTGAAATAGCGGCAGATCTTGCAACAACAACATTCGACAATTTATCTGCTCAGGTTTCTGGAAGGAGTAGAAGATCTGCACAAGTCCAACCAGAAGAACGACATTTGCAACTACAGGATCGTAAGCGTCGTGTGTTGGCTTCAATTGGTTATTATGAGTCAACAAAACAAAAAAATGATATAGTAGTATTTGCGGCTATAGCAGGAGCTGTTGTTGCATTACGAGCTTTACCGCCGAAATTGAATCCGATAATCAGATCTATCATGAATTCTATTAAGTCGGAGGAAAATATAGGTTTACAACAACGTTCTGCAGCTACTTTAGCCAGTCTTGTTTCTCTTTGTTCAGTGGCAGATAATTCAGTTAGAGTTAATCCTAATGAAAAAATTGTTAAGAATTTGTGTACTTTCCTCTGTTCTGATCCAACTACAACTCCTGATATACAGAACAATCACAAGAAGGAAGGTATTCTATCATTACATAAAGCTAAAGAACCAGACAAAACTTCATCTAATGGCGATGCCTCAAGTGATGATGAGAGACTCAGATCACAAAAATTAATAAGGCGTGGTGCTGAAACAGCTTTGAGAGAATTCGCTACACAATTTGGCCCAAAATTATTTGAAGTAGTACCAAAATTATGGACCTGTATGCGTTCATCACTTGATAACGTATTTAGCCATGGTATGTGCATCTGCTTAATAATAAATGATTATTGTTGAATATGGTAAATTAAATAACTCTTTCATAAACCATATAGACGACAGAGATAAAGTAGATGGGATACTTGATACTGATAACCATATAGGGCAAGATGTTATTGATTCTCTTCAAATAATCCAATCGTTAGTGCCCGTAATTCATAAATCTTTATATTCACAGGTATTATTTCATTTAAGCTAGTAACTCTTGAAGTAATTATACATTAATGTTTTTATGAATTGTGGTTTTAATTCAATTTGCAGATTACGGAGCTGCTACCTCATATTGTAAAAGCTATTCAGTGTCAATATTCTGTAATTCGATTCATGGCAGCAAGATGTTTTTCTACCATTGCAAGCGTCATTACAATATCAAGCATGCAAATCATAATTAATCAAGTAATACCATTATTGGGTGATTCACGGAATGTAATACATCGCCAGGGAGCTGCTGAGTTAATTTACCGTATGTAGTAAATATCTATCGTGTAATAATTGCAATATCTAATTTAAATCCTATCTAATATGAAATTTAGATGTTGTACAAACTATGGATGCAAAGATTCTGCCTTATGTTATTTTTTTAATTGTCCCAATATTGGGTAGAATGAGTGATGTAGACGAAAATGTTCGATTAGTGAGCACGAACTGTTTTGCCATGTTAATCAAGCTGGTGCCCTTAGAGGTAAATAAGAATAATTATGTATATTCTTTATAATTTAAACTTTTAACTTTGTAATTATTATTATATAGGCCGGTATACCTGATCCGCCTGGTCTATCAACCGAATTATTAAAGCATCGTGACGATGAACGCAAATTCCTTTCACAACTTCTTGATAGTAATAAATTGGATCCTTATGAGATTCCAATAACAATCAAGGCTGAATTAAGAAAATATCAACAAGAGGGTGTTAATTGGTTGGCTTTCTTGAACAAATATCAATTGCATGGCATATTATGTGATGGTAAATTGTTAATAATATCATATACTTAAAAATATTGATTTACTTAAATTATTTATTAAAATAAATTTTATAGATATGGGTCTTGGCAAAACTCTTCAATCAATATGTATTTTGGCAAGTGACCAATACACTCGTGCCAAAAAATATAGCCAAACAATGTCACCAGACTGTGCCCCATGTCCATCTTTAGTAGTTTGCCCCCCTACCTTAACAGGACATTGGTATCATGAAATATTAAATTATACGGATACGCTGAAGCCAATTCTGTATTCTGGTAATCCGAAAGACCGAGACAGGTATTAATATAATTAAATGTTATTTCTCATATGTCTTATATTGATAATTGAATATTTTGTTTATTATTAGACTTCGACCAAAAATAAAGCAATACGATGTTGTTATTATGTCATATGATATAGTACGTAATGATATAGACGATTTAGCCAATATTAATTGGAATTATTGTATCCTAGATGAAGGTCACGTTATAAAGAATGGCAAAACAAAAATTACAAAAGCAGTAAAATCTGTAAAGGCAAATCATCGGCTAATATTATCTGGTACACCAATACAGGTTAGGATAAATTATTTTAATTAATTCAATGAAATTTTGACAGTATTTACATTTTTTTTTTGGTCCTAATTAGAATAATGTGCTAGAACTATGGTCACTTTTCGATTTCTTAATGCCTGGATTTTTAGGCACAGAGAAGCAATTTAATGAACGTTTTGGTAAACCTATATTATCAAGTAGAGATAGTAAGAGTTCTTCCAAAGAACAGGAAGCCGGTCAGCCATTCATTTTACAAATATGCTTGTTTGTTTTAATAATATGAATATTATTAATAATAGGGTTGTATCTTTTACCTTTTAGGTGCTTTGGCGCTTGAGGCCTTACATAAGCAGGTGCTACCGTTCCTACTGAGACGCTTAAAAGAGGATGTTTTGAATGACTTACCTCCGAAAATTATACAAGATTATTATTGTGAGCTTAGTGATATACAGGTATTTCGAAAGAGAACAATATGATTTTCGTGTTTTTGATTAATTTTAGATCTAACATACGTCAAAATGAATAGAAACAACTTTATGAACAATTTGCTAAATCACAAACTAAAAACACTGTTGAAAATGATCTCGATCCGGAATATATTGAAGAAGAGAATGAGAAGAAAGCCACACATATATTCCAAGCATTACAATATTTGCGCAAATTGTGCAACCATCCTTTACTAGTTGTAAATGATAAACACCCACAATATCGCGTAGTCATGGATAAACTTAGATCTAGCAAGTCTTCATTGCATGATTTGGAAAATGCTCCGAAATTGCTTGCTTTGAAGTAATACAATTTATAATTTATCTTCGCATATTATGTAAAATATTGAATTTTTATTAATATAATTCTTGTTTGTATCCGTACAGACAATTACTACTTGATTGCGGTATAGGAGTAACTACAGAATCTGAAGAAGGTACCTTAGGTGCTGGTGCTGTTAGTCAACATCGAGCACTTATCTTCTGTCAGCTCAAGACTATGCTTGACATCATTGAAAATGATTTGTTCAAGCCTTTAATGCCTTCAGTCACGTATATGCGACTCGATGGCTCGGTAGATGCCAACAAACGTCATGGCATAGTACAGCAGTTTAATAAGGATCCATCAATTGACGTGTTGTTGCTTACAACTCATGTTGGGGGGCTTGGGCTCAACTTAACGGGAGCTGACACTGTGATATTTGTCGAACATGATTGGAATCCAATGAAGGATTTGCAAGCTATGGATCGTGCTCATCGTATTGGACAAAAGAAAGTTGTTAATGTATATCGTTTAATTACTAGAGGAACCTTGGAAGAAAAGATTATGGGGTAAGGTTAAATATTCTCGCGAAAATCATTTATTAAATCGAACGTTACTAATTATCATTATATTATATAGATTACAAAAGTTCAAACTTAATATCGCTAATTCTATTGTTAATCAACAAAATTCTGGATTGCAAAGTATGGACACTGAACAAATACTTGATCTGTTTAATGTTACGGATAATCAGAGAGGGGGAAATGTATCTTCTACAGGTGGTTCAGGATCTAGTTTTGGTTCAAAAGGAAAGAAAGTATCAGCTACAAAGAATGTTTTGGAGGGGTTAGAAAATTTATGGGATGATACACAGTATGAAGACCTTAATTTAGATAACTTTATTGAATCTCTTAATTCGGGAAATTGATTGCGGTTTAATAGATTATTATATCAGATAGATACTAATTAGAATTTTAATGATAAATATCGTTTATTGCGTTTAGCGAAATGCCAATGTCAAAAGTAAATTATTGTTTGATCTTTGCAAATTAATAGATATAATAATAAAATATCGATATTACATCCATTTATCATTTATTTGAAATCCAAGTAGTTATTTATTATCACCACAAAATTTTCACACCACGTGATTTACTAATCTTGACCAGAATTTTTCATGCTTGCCAAATTAAAATTTCCCTTAGGAAATTACAATACTATAATAGGATTTATTTTTAAGCACATATTGTTTAACATAACAAGGTTGAGATTTCAGCCCGAATTAAATGTTAAAATTTATTAATTAAACACAAAAAATTATGGTCCAATTAGAAAATTTCTTCTATATTAAAAAAACCCTCCAAAAATTGAAAAAAAAAGAAGGATTACATTAAACAAAATATTGGATTTAAATAGTCTTAATAATATCTGATATATAAACTTTTACTTTTATTAATTCTACACCTATAAAATAAAATTTAGAACATTAAATATTAAAAAAAGAAGTTTGCTATTTATTGCTAGTAGTATTATATAATATATGAAAAATTAGTCTTTGTTACAAATTTTCTTACCAATTTAACCTTTATAATGTTATTGATTAAATATTACAAACTAGTTAAAAAAAGTTAAAATTTAAATATAAAAACTACTCTAGTAATTATAAAAAGATTTGTAAAAAAGTTAGCCTTAGTAATTTATACTATTATATTAATATATATAGAAGATTCTTTAGGTTATTTTAAAGCTGATAATTGTGACCAATTTTGTAACTTATAAAAGAATTTGGTATATTAGCCTTTTTTAAAAATTTGAAAAAAATAGCTACTTTAATAGGATTTAAAGAAAATATATTTAGTATTTACCTTTAATATTACATATAATTTAAAACTTTGCACTTTTTTAGAACTAAAATATTAAATAAAGCTAATAAAGCTTAAATTAGTAATATGATTAGAAATTCAGCTTTAAATCTATTGATATACCTAATATAAAAATTATGAATTTTAAATAAATATTAATTAAATAATAAACAGAACTTGTTTAAAAAACTTTCTTCTTACCTTTACCCATTTTACTATATTATAAAACCAAAAGAGAATATTTTGAAAAAACAATATTAAATCTAATAATTTGATCTATCTGTATAGTAAAATGATAATATACAATAAAAAGGATTTTTTAGGATATATAAATTTAATTAAGAAATACTTTCTGCAAAAAGATTAATAATAAAAGAAGATTATAAAAGTATTTATTATATATATATAAAAAATCAACTTTCTGTAATAAAAACTGAGGATTTAAAACTCTAATATACTAAGGATGATATAATTTTTTGATATGAATATTATCAATTAATGATGCAATAAAAAATCGAAAGCATTGGAAAAATGTAAAAAATCCAAATATAAATCTAAAAATAAAATAAGATGCATAATAAATATAAATAAATTTAGTATATTTAGATAATTTTATATTTAAAAATAGAATTACTGATTTGTACTCTTTTATTTTTTCATTTTTTTTATTTATTTTTTTATATAGAATTTTCCTTAAATTAAACATTCTACATCTGACAATACTTACATAAAAAAAATAAATTAAGTTTCAGAGGTATATATGTTAACAGTTCATTCAAATGTCAAAGCTTTTACTCAAAAGAATTGTGTAAAATAGTCTCAATTAGTATTGTATGATAAATCAATTAAATCTATCTGTAATTGTAATTAATTTATAAAATTACATAATTTTAATTGTTTATAAATTTAAGTTAATTATTACTATAATTTTTTAAAATGAAAAACACTGAACTGATTTTAGAACTCTAATCACTGATCGTATAGACCATTTTTTTACAAAAGAAAAATTTTTATTTTTTTATTAAATATGGTTTATACTAGGGTGTCCAGGATGGGTTGATCACGATTTTATCACGATTTTGGCAATTTTTTTGCGATTTTATCACGGTCACGATTTTTAACAAAAATTTGCGATTTTCACGACTTTTTAATTTGATTGGATAATCTTTATTGATTTCAATTGGACAATCAATAAAATCTTTTTTTAAGCCTTGAAAAAAAATTTCTAATCACCAGCCAATTTTGTTAATTTTTTTACATAAAAATGGAAGTTTCTTTAACACGCATGTACGTTTGTCACAAAGTGCAGAGTATCGAGAGAATTATATTGTACGAAGGCAATGTGCTGTGGTGTCGATTTTGCAATACAGGAGTTAAACATAAAAGAAAAGATACTGTAGATAAACATCTTCGTACAGTAAAACACCTTAAGAATAAAACTACCGATATTAATTCACCAATTCAAAGAACTATACCATCATTTGAAAATACAATAAGTGAAAGAGAAAGAGTTAATACTGATGTAGTGGCTGCTTTCACATCTGCAGATATTCCTTTAGAGAAGATTGAAAAATTAAAACCATTTTTACTAAAATATTGTAAAAACGGTATGAATTTTATATTTTAAATTAAACTAACTTTACTTTATTACAATAATTTACTTATATAATTATTTCCATTTGCATTTTTATTTTTATAGGAGGCTTAATTACTGGAGCAAATCAGCTTCGTGAAAAATATCTTCCATTATCGTATGAAATAGAATTTCAAAAATTGAAGACAGTTATAGTTAACAAAAGTATTTGCTTAACAATTGATGAGACTACTGACCGTTGTGGTCGTCACGCTGTTAATATTTTATTTAGTTTTAATAACTAAACTAAATTAGCTAGAACAAATTTTATACCTAATGTTAATGCTTCAATGATTTCTCAATTTGTTATAGATACAATTCATCTATATAATATTCCCTATCAAAACGTTATTTTTTTTATATCTGACAATACTTCATATATGAAATTGGCATATTCCCATTTATCTCCTTTTTTACCAAAAATGAAACACAATTGTTGCCTGGCACACATCCTTAATCTAATTGGTGAAACTTGGATTGATTTTCAAAAATTTGAATTAGTTGACAGATTGGTTTCTAATTTCAAAGCAATTTTTGTTTATAATTCACAAAGAAAAATTTGTTGGAAGGAGCATTTACTGCGAAATAATGTTGAATCTCTTACTTTAGCTCCATTACCTGTGAAAACGCGGTAGAACTCCTGGTTTTCATTTTTATATTGGATCAAACCTATATATCCTCATGTAATTACATTTATTAATACAGAATATTCTATCAATCATGATTCAAAAGCTATCCGGTATCTTCAGACTTTTTGTGAACATCATGATCATGTTTCATATGTTGAAATTTTTATATTTTTTATTACATACAATTGTGGCAGGTAAGAAAATAAATTATTAGCTATAACTTCATTAATTTTATTATACTTATCATTTATTGAATTTTATTCAGATTGTTTAATAATTTGGAATTCTTTAAAATACGAAACAAAGCTATAGCTCCCTTTGTTTATTCACGAATAATAAACCTTCAAGCTTTTCTTTCATCAGGAAGAGGGAATCCTCCAGTTTCAAATGAAATAGAACAAATTTTTAATGAAAGAAATTATGATAGAGAACCATTTATCTCATTATTTTCTAAGGCTTTTGTGTTGGCTTATGAAAAGTGTGAAAAACATATATCTAATCATCCAGCTTTACCATTATTTAGAGCGATACAATGCTTTGATCCAAGATTTATTCAGTCCAATACGGCACATCATAATATGGGAGACTATAGAATTATTGAAGAATTTCAATTTCCTATAGATATTTTAATACAAGAATGGGGTATTTACTGTGGATTAAATGAATCTGTTGAAGAATTTGAAAATTTAGATGTATATTGGCGAGGTAAATCACATTTATTACCAGAAGCTTAGTTCATTAGCTTTGAGATATATATGGTTACCAGTATCTGGTGTAGATATTGAACGTAGTTTTTCTAGTTACAAAAGTATATTATCGGATAGAAGAGTGGCACTTAAAGAAGAAAGCATTAAAATGCTTAATTTTCTTTATTTTAATCTGAATGGTAATATTGATATTAATTTGCTAGTTAGGGAATAGTTTATAGATGAAATTTTTGTAAAGACGAAAAATTGTAAATAAAATAATAAAAATAAAAATTGTAAGTTTTTTAATGTTAATTCTGGTCGAAATTATGTTAATTTCGGCCAAAATTATAATCGCGATTTTCGCGATAAAATCGTGAAAATCACACGCGATTTTTAGACCATCACGACAACCCATCCTGGACACCCTAGTTTATACCAATAAAGGGCGTGCCAGAAATCACATGATTATGCTCAATTAGAGACCTGACCCCCTTACTCACCATGTGATTGAATTCTGATTGGCTAAAAAAATACATATAATATATAACTGATAATATATTATATTAATATATATATTATAATACAATTAGTTTGCTATCTAATAATCCAATTTGCATAAACTTTTTTTTTATAAAATAAAAAAAAATTCATTGAAATTGGACTGCTAGATGGTTAAATAATTGCAAAAAAACTTATTAATAAATAAATTATTATATATTTTATATATATTATAATACAATTATTTTACTATCCAATAATCCAATTTGCATAAACTTTTTTTGTTTTGTAGACCTCTTTATGCTTTACAAAACAAAAAAAAATTCATTAAAATTGAACTGCTAGATAGTAAGTTAATTGCAAAAAAGCTTCTTAATAAATAAATTATTATATATTATATATATATTATAATACAATTATTTTACTATCCAATAATTCAATTTGCATAAACTTTTTTTATTTTATAGCTCTTTTTATATTTTATAAAATAAAAAAAAATTTATTGAAATTGAACTTTTAGATGGTGAAGTAATTGCAAAAAAAGCTTCTTAATAAATAAATTATATATTATTTATTATAAAAGATATATTATTATTATAAAAGAATTATTATATACATTTGATGTTATTTTGCTAAAATTTAATATTCAATATTATTTTCAAATCAACCTTCAGAATCCAAAGTAAAGGACAATACAAATAAACTTTCAAATAAAGTTAAAGATCTACAAACAAGAAAAATAGATCGATTACAAAGGTCAGTCTCCTTAGTAAAGAAATTAATGGATACCTTTGTAAAGAAATACATATGTGAGGATTGGATTCCAATAAAAAAGAAAGTTGATAAGGTTACATTATACATGAGCAAGAAATTACTGGATTGATAGTTTCAAAATAATATTTTTATTCTGTTCTCAATTATATTTATAATTTTAGACATATATTTTATTATTAATTTATTTTATTAATATTTTTATTTTTGTTTTTGTTTTTATTTTTATTTTTGTATTGATGTTTGTTTTATTTTTATTTTAATTTTTTATGTTTATAGTTTATAGTATGTTATTTTGGTTTACTTTTTGATTATTTTTATTCTTAATTCTATTGATAATATAATATCTAATGTTTGATCAGACTGGCCTGAAGCTGGAAGTATCATTCATAGAATATTTGTGATTATTATGTAATCCAAATATATTCTAATAAAATGGTACATGATTCAACATTTAAAAAAAAAAAAAAAAAAAATATTCAATATTATTTCAGTATAATTTTGCTAAAATTTAACCTTTATTTTATTTGTTTATTATATCAAAAATTAGCTATACTGACAGCCTAAAATAGACCTAATTTGCTAAAAATTAAATTATCACATTTTAAATTTATACTAATTTGCTAAAACTCAAAATATGAGTTATAGTAAAATTCTAAATAATATAGATTTAAATTTGCTTAATAAAATATAATTTCAGTTTATTCAAATTATTTGTAGATTGGTAAATTTAATTATTAATTTACTGTCTTTTTTTTTATTATCAATAAAAAAATAAATAATTAATATAAATTAAACTGTTAATTTTTATAATTTATAATTAAAAATATGTAAATTATAGATAAAAATAATAATTATTAAAAATAATAAATTAAATATATATATAAACTTAATATCAATAAAAGTATATATAAATCATTAAAAAAAAAAATAAAAAAAAATAAATTAAATATAAATAATTATTAAAAAATAAAATGTTGCGAAACTAATCAAACAGTTTTTAGCCTGCATTATGCTTAATTTTAACTGGAATTATACTTAATTTTGGCTAAAATATAACCTGGACCCAAAACTTATATTTTTAAAAATATTATCTATAAAAGTTAAAAAAAAAGTTTAAAAAAAAGTACTAATTTGCTCAAATATAAAATATGACTTTGTAAAATTAACACAATTTGCTAAAATCCATAATTATAACTATTAATTAATTTTCAATCAATTTACTCTATCTTAAATTATGAGTTTAACCTAATTTTGATTAAATTTGCTAAAACTCAAATGTAAGTTATATATGTAATGATTAAGACTCTATTTCGTACTAATCTGCAATTTAGATTTTTAGAAAAACACAAAAAAACCTATACTCAAAAAATTCTTAGATTTTCAGCTTAATTCTGGTGATTTGGAAAATATGCAAACGGAATACAATATCTACAACAATGAATTGAAACCCATTAGGGCAGTGACATTTATTACGTAATATTTTAGAGGGTGGGAGGGTATTTAAAGGTCATATAACATATAAGTGTAACATAAGATTTTTCATATTACATGGGGGTGGAGGAGTATGGACTTATAGTAAATAGATATTACGTAATAAATGTCACTGCCCTTAGCTCACATCATGTTAAAGTATCTGAAATTAGGGAAAAAGTAAAAAAGTGGAAACTAGTTTTTAAGGCATGTTTATATATAATTATATTTATTTTTTTGCTCTAAAGGCCCATTCGACTCTTGTGCCTCATCAACTACCTTATCATCCACTTGTTGGTAATGGGAAAAATTGCTTGTTCGTTAGTATGCATATCTTCTAATGGTGTATTGTGTGTATAGTTTAATGGACTTACTTTTCAATCTGCATGTTCATAAAGGAAAAAAAACTGCTTATTGGTCCAGAATGGTTTTCATGAACTACTTTGCAATCTGCTTGTTCATCTGCGATTTTTTCTACTTCTACTTTATATATCAATAAAAACATTTCATTAATTTCATTACTTTTTTTTATATATAAAGAATACTAGAAAGACAAAGCAAATAAAAATTTTTTGGGAGATTTATGCATAGAAGGAAAATATTAATGCACAGAGCAAGTTGCTTAAAAAACAATCCAAATTGACTTTTATATAGATTCAAATGAAAATGTCACGGGTTTGGGTAGATTTTATAATATATAATTTGTTGTGAATTTGAGTAATCATTCTATTTCTATTTCTTGTAACTTATATACATATTAAATGAATAGAATTTTACATACTGCAACGTAGTATGACAAAGGTGCTCTTTCAAATTTAGAGCAAGTCATTTCTACCATCACATCTGCAAAATCTGAAATAGAGAACAAACAAATGTTTGATAATCATGATAATTAAGTACAGCCACCATTGAAAAAGGCAAGTATATATTAATAACCATTCAAATAAACTTGTGTTCACCATCTATTAATAATTGTTTAAATAATCATTTTGAATTGTATTAGTTATTACACGATCTGAAATATGATTAAGGTTGCCTGCCTAAACCTCTCCAAAATTCTACGATTAGTTTCTTCAAGATTTTACTATAGTTTTATTATAGTTTTGGCAAGGTTTTGGCAGTTTTAGCATTTATAATAAGTTTTGTCAGATTTTGCTTTTCTCTAAAGTTTCGCTAACTTTTTAATAAGACTTTCATATAGTTTCAGCAAAGTTTCGCTATTTTAGCATTTCGCCAACTTACCAAAATCTCTAGTTTCTTTAGCAATCTTAAAAGGATCCCGCCTATTACTAAGATATGTTACTGGTAGAAATTTCACTTTCATATGAAACCTTACCTTAGGATTTGCTTAAATTCTATTGGTTAATTGACTAAAAAAGAAAAAAATCATAACAATGTAACATAAAATTTCCTTTTATAGTAAGATCTTCAAAGAATTTTATATGTAAATCTTACCTTAGGCCACAGGGTGACCTATTTTAATAGTAGGCAGGATTCTACCTTAAATACGATGAAGTTGAGCGTAAATATTTAAAGAAAACGATTTAAAAAGTATCTACTGTTTTTAATATTATTTTTATTTTTAATGACTTAATTGACTTAATGCTCTATTTTCATAGTCCACTCAGACCACTGCTAATAATTTTTATAAGATTATAAATAAAATTGAAAATTCTATATATCGTTTGTTTGAATATTGAATCATTGACCTTTCTGATCAAAATGCTTCAAATCTAATAAATAAAATCTTCACAACTAATGAAAAAGAATTGCTAAAACATTGCTGAGATACTGTATGTATATTACCTACAGTTTTATGAAGTTTCAGAATATTATATTAACCTTATTTTTTAGTATAAATAATCGTATCATTTTAGTGTACGTGATTCTAAATGGAAAGAAGTTATAAAATCTCTTTTGGAAACTTATAATAGAGCCTTCATTGAGCAAAAATTAATGTTTGATGATGTCCTGCTGGATTTTGATGTTGTTATGAAAAAGTCATATAATGGTGCCTTCAACTATACATTCTTTTATAGATACAAGAGTTGTACAGGCAATTGTACGTATTTACTAAATAGCTGTTATTATTTGCCCACTAGTCTAATTAGTGTATTCTATTTTCAGTATACTTAATTTCAAGATACCATTAAATAAACTTATTGATTCTAAACAAATAGTCGGGAATACCATCTATTATGAAAATTTTATTTTACCAATATTAGCATGAGCATTTGATGATTTGAAACAATTAGATTCAAAATGTGAGTCTCGAGTTTTACAGCAAACCTTTTAGAATGCTTGTTTTTTGAACTCTAAGAAATTAATACTTACTTATCCTTATACTTAGTGGTGAAATTGACAACATGTTAACAAAAATACAAAGAAATGAGATTGAATAATAAAATCATTATATCTGTCTTAGTTGTAACCAAGATGGAATCATTGAAGTCTATTTAAACGCAATAGATTCAGAAATTAGATTTATGGAATTGTAGATAGTGCAATCAAAGTTGATTTAAAAAAAACTAAGTGAAGACATTGAAAAAGTCTTCAAAAGTTAGTGAATTTCTTCATTCATATTGCAGTTACATTATATTATTAATGTAAAATTATTCTATAGTAATGCTAATCTCCATATTCTACCAGAGATAATATTTTCTTCAATGTGAAGTCACTAAAGATAAACTCAAATGCATTGAAAACTACAGAATTGTAGTATATCATAACTCGTAAGTGATACTAATCAGATGATTAAATGTGATTTTTATAGTCTCAAATCCTTATTTCTTTTATTTTAGAGTGTGAAATTACCATCTATACAATGCATCACATATCAGAAGACTTATACGTTATTAATATACTTACAAGATTCTCTATCCCTAAAATCAAAAGTCATTATTATATAATCAAAGAATTAATTGAAAATGTTGATGCGCTTTCTAATCTACAAGATTTTTAAGATCTAATTTTGATATCAAAAGATTCATATCATGTAATATTATATAAAAATTCATGAGGTTATACAGAAGCCAAGGTAAATATATATTTAAATGAAAGAATTACCAATCCAGGCATCACCAAGGCAAACATAGTATATTCAAATAAAAGAATAGAGAAGAAAGATATAGTTTATGTTAAATTTTATTATCAGGAACTTGTGGAATTTATAACAGTAAATTAATCCATATTATTTGCCTAAGTTTAATTGCTTCATTTGATTTCTAAGAAAATACAGCTGTAATGATATTTCAAATTCTTATTCAGTTATGGTATTAATAAAATTTATATATTGCGAATATATACATAATTTTACAGTTTTTTAGAGTATAATAATATATAGATAATAAGTATAATATAACCTTCATTGTATGTATGATATAGTTTTTTATTTTATATAGTATAATTTAACACTAATCCTTACCCTAATACTAACCCTAATCTAACTCCTAACCTAACACTAATCCTAACACTAATTCTAACCCTAAAACTATACCGTATAGAATCAATAACTACACAATATAGATAATAAAACCTATACCATACATGGTCATATCATACTAATATCGTCATACTGGTTTTTTAGTGTATTCCTTTCCTTGGTTTTTTTATATGGTATGATTTTTACAAAATAAAAATAAGCTTTCGCTGTATGCATTTATTGCCAATTGACTGTTCTCGATTTTTTATTAATCCATGTAAAGCATGACCTGTATTAGCCGTATGATAAATATTATGGTATTTACAACATCTTACAATATCCATAAATTATTAGAATCTTCAACTTTCTAAAATTCTTTAATGAAATAAATAAAATATCACAATTGAATTATTTGAAGGATGTAAAATAAATATAAAATACGATATTATTGTTCAAGAATACAAAAATGTTTATAAATATGCATTATCTAAATTGATCTAAATTGATCTAAATAATTGAAGACACAATTTTTTTTGATTGAATCTCATTAATGCCTTTGTAATTGTCCAATCTCAATGAAAATGACCTTGTAAATAAGTACTCAAGGATAAATAAGAATATTGTCTTCAGTTTGAGTGAAGTGTATTTTTAACATCAAATTCAAATGAAATCTATTATTTAAATAATAATATAAAATACATTATGGTACAGGATATTGATAAAAATTGTTTTTGAATCTGAGCAGTGAAATTATTTTAAAATTATTGTAACGCTTCCGCTCAATCTTAAAATGAAATTATGTTAGTATTTAATTTTTTATTGCTATTGTTTTATTGGACTTAAAATAACGTACCTTGCAGCATGATTTGAATGTTCAGAACTCACTACCAAATCTTTTTTACCATCACCATCAAAGTCAAATTTAATTATTTTATGTCCAAATCTAGCTTGACGTTCCCTTCCAACTAAGCATTCATCTGAAACTATACTTTCTTGTGATACTGCTTGTGATGAATCGAATAAAGATCTAACTGAATATTTTAAAATTTGCCCTGATTCTAAATATAGAAAATAACCTATTAGAAGCATTTAAAAATCAATTCGAAATCCGTTAATAATTCACTCACCCCAATAAGTAAAAGGTTCAGAAGACCAAAATGATTTTTCATCGTCATCCCATAATAGTGAACTGCCAAGATGTGAAAAACTCTCCGATCCATGTAATAATGCTAAAAGTCCTTTTCCCAAGATCATATCATGATCAGATAACCTTTTATTTTCTTTTAAGTATTGCATATCAATTAATCTTATTGCTCCTGCTTGCCAATCTTTGTTATAAAAAGGAAATTTTTTCTCATGTGTCTCAGATTTAGAAGCGACAAGAAGTAATTTTTTGCCATTCTCATGAAAATCTCCCGTGATAATTGAACTATTTAAAGGGAAAAACAAAAATGTCAATAAATATTTATTCATAAATTCTTCATTCGTATTATTATTACCTCCCAAACTCCTGAAATTTTTCTATTCCACTTAAATCAAACACTTTTACAGGATTTTTATCAATTATTTCGAATCCATAAATTCTACCACTCATCTGTGCTTTTAAATGATCATCATATCCTGGAGCTCCAACAATTATAATAGGATTTTGCATAGATTCTAATTTAAAATAATTTATTGAATATCCAAACCATTCATACTGTTGATCACCTGGACTTATTATTGACCAATCATAATCAAAGATAGTTACATTTCCTTTATGGTCACTAGAACTTAAGAAAGCAAACACGCCGCCAGTGTGCAATAAACGAAACTAGAAAAAAAAGAATATATATAAATAAAAATATATATAATAATTAACATGGTGTTAAAGAAAAATTTATTATAACCAGAAAAAATATATACCGTTCTCGATTTACCATAAATTCCACAATATGGACATCCAATTAATAAATCATCAAAACCATCGCCATCTACATCACCGGAACTTAAATATTGTCCCAATGCTTCAATTTGCCAATCGCTTTCTAATACATCTTGTTCTGAATAAATCTCTAAATCTGCTTTATTTTCTTTTAGGCCTTCATTCTTTTTTCCAAAATAAACATAAACTTTCCCACTATAAATATATTTTTTTGCACCAAATGATGGAGCAGAAACTGCTAAATCATCTATACCATCTTTATTCAAATCTACTACACTCATTGACCACCCGAATCTCGATTGTGGGTCATTATTATTTTCGTCATGTAGATTATACGCATATATTATTTTATCTGCTATATCAAGAATATTTGTTGATTCTGGAACTTTAAAAGAACTTGATTTTTTACCATTTATTATAAATATTGCCCCGGTTTGTGGTATTTCTTGTATATTTGAGTAAAATGGTGCACTAATTGCTGAAAAAAAAATTCGAAACTTTTATTAGAACCAAAAAACGTGTGATGATGATAATCAATAGTGATAATCTAAAAATGATGGATTACCTAAATCCTGAATTCCATCTCCATTAAAATCTCCAAGTACCATATCGTGACCGAATTGAGCATAAGAATAAGGAATATTCAACGTTATTGGATTATCTGGTACTAAATTACATTTTGTATTGAATGGGGTTTCATTAATCATATTAGATGAAAGTAAATTATACGAGTCTTTATTTGAAGATAAGGGTATTTGTTCATAATTTGTTGGAACATCTTGAAATATTTGATCGAATCCATATTTTTCCACTTTTACACTTTCCTCTTCTTCAGAAGAATCATCTTGTAATTCAATAAAAGGTTCATTTGTAATTGGATCTCTTAATAATTCTCGGTGTATTTCAAAAGTACCGATACCATTTTTTTCGTGATATCTTATATTATATCCTATAGTCTTCAAAATTTCCACGGAATATTTATATAATAAATTTACCAAGTCATTTGATGAAGGTTGATATCTATTTTTTGGAAGTGTTCCAGATACCATTCGAAACGTATTACATAATTCAATATTATTGGTTGACCCAAACTCGAACCATTTCACTAATTCATGCCAACAATCGGCTACGTCTGCAGCCATATTGTTGAAACCTAAAAATTGTATATTTTAAATAAATGTTTAATTTTATGGATCTATATTAAAATATTTACATACCTCCTTTATGGTACAATTCGGATTGTTCAATTAAAAATGGTGACTACATAATGACTTATTAAGTGAATTTAAGGAACTATATTGAAAGATGTGAAAGAATTGATACATAAAATTAAAAATGAATTTGTACCTTTTCACCGTAAACCGAGAAAAAATGTTTTCCAAAACGCTAAAAATAAAATAATCAATAACACTTCATATTATAATTTCATAATTATTATTGATCACTCACTTTGTTTGCTTGAGCCGCAGCAAACGCTCTTCTTGCGCAACCTATTATTTGCTTTCCATCGACTGTTCGATTCATACGTCGATAAATTTCTACCAAATCATCAATTGGAAAACTCCATTTATCCTGAATGAAATTTTTTTTTTAATGATTGTTTTTTCGGATATTTTTTTCTATTCAACATATCATACCACCAAATAGTCCAAATCTGACATATGAGATAATGTAAATTCTCCTCCAGTATCAGCTACATCATGTGCTTCACCAAAGTCATTCATAAAATTCAAATCCGCCATTGCACGTATGAAACCAGAATTCATTTTTATACTATGCCAAGTTACATCTGCTACTCCATGAGAGACAATTGCAAATATAAACGCTATTGTTCCCTAATAACATTATAAAATTAAGTTGAGAACTTCATGTTTAAAAATATACACATATATATAATTCAAAGCTGCTGCGGACCTGCGCTACATGATCATGTTCCAAGGTTGCATTATTATATTTTTCGCGCATATATTCTGCACCAACTCTCATAAAAGGAGGCCAGTGGGCTAGTTAATAATAAAAAGGTCAATTTCATTTTATTTTAGTAAAAATTATATCAATTTAGATATTTATGATATAGAGCTTGAATATAAACCTTCTTCGGAAACTTCATCGTTTCCCATACATTTAAACCCCCTAAGGAATGGATTTTATTAAAATACGATTTTTTATATATTTTTTAATAAAAGTAAAAATAAATTTACCAATCTGGAAAAAAAGAACCAGCCTTTATAAGAAAAGTCAAATTATCAATAAATTTATAATAACTTTTTATTAATAAAATTTATCACATTGGAAACTAAATTAAAGAAATCGATTGAGACATTTTTTACCTGAACAAATTCAGGAGAATTGTGAATGTATTCAGCATATTTATTATATTTGGATTTTGTATTGTAAAAAGTGTACATCGCTCTTTTTGTCACTTCAATATGTACACTCATACCACATCCATGAACTATTGAAGTTAATGAGAGAAAAAGAAATAAAAAGTACCGAAATTTTTTCATTTTTTCCTTTATTGCTGCGGGGATGATAAAGTTGTAAAGGAGAATGGTATTCACCTCTTTTTTAAGTCCCATTTGCATTTTTAAAATAATATTTGGCTTGCGCAACTATTATATAATCAAGATCGCCTCCAATAAAAAAAATTTTCTTAAAATAGAAAATAAAACCGATTATCCTATTTGCTTGTAAGTTCTGATCTTCAAAACATTGCAATGTGCACTTCTTTTTAGGTTAGCTGCATTTTGGACATATTTCCCCGTGTGAATTTATGTCTCTTACTCAAGTTCGATGATTCTTGGAAACAAATTCTCATGTTTATCAGAAAAAAGAAAGAAAAATTTATCGAATGAGATTCAATTGGACAATTGGATAGCACAGCCGAAATAATTTATTATATGTTCAATATTTTTTGTTGAGCTATTTCTCCGATATGCATCATTGAACTGTTATGAAAAATCATTTTAGCCGGATGATACAGCAATTTTTTAAAATTGAAAACTTTTCTTCGCGAGTAAAAACATTATAGTTTTTTTTTAGAAAGTCCGAACTCTGAAGGATTATATATTCACGCAATGTGACACAATTGTCCCGTAAACAATTTTTTTTCGGTGGTTCCATTTCTGTAGTTAGTGAAACAGCAAGTTGCATGGAATTCCACGGTGAGTGACGCAAAATTTTTGGGTCATGTGATGATTGTGTCACTTTTACGAAATTATAAAATACAGTAGTTTTACGAAAAAAAAATTTTTTTCTTCCGATATCGAAGTATTGTTAAAATGTCGACATCACCTCCTACAACAGATCCAATAACTGATGTTCAGACTACAAATAATGAACAAAACGTTAATAATGGTAACGATAATGCAAGGCAACAACGGCAGCAACAGCAGCCACAACAAGAGCAACCATGGCAATCAATAATGCAAGTAATTATTCGTATGATGATAATTTATTATATTATTAGCTTTTTTAGAGGTAGGCTTCATTTAAATTTATTATTCGATTTAAATAATATTTATCATTTTAAGTAATATATGAAAACCCGGTTTTCCCTCTTAATAGGATCACAAAATAATCAGACATCTGTTCCTAGCACTTCAAAAAGCGATATATCGCATGTTCAAGTTACATCGAATTTTACTCCATCGCATTTATATCCATCATGGCCATTGGGTTCAAATATGGTAAACTAGAATTTTCTCTTTGATCAATTCATTATATCTATTCATTTTCTAAAAAATATTTTTTGTACATTAATAGAATTTATGCATATATGTTTCAGAAGATGAGAATTTTACTGATTTCAAAAACCTTGATGCTCGTATATGGTATTCTTCTGTTCTTCTTGGTAATTGGGATGAAGAAAGAGATGAATCCATAGATATTCAAACCTCCGTGGTATGAAAGAAGTAAATTATTTTTTTTTCATAATCAATTAATTGAAATTCTATATATTTCCTTAGAATGTACAAAACAATGGCACCTTGTATGCGCATATTTATCTTACTCTTGAAAAAGCTTCACCTGATCCGTTAGATCCCGCATACCAAGAAAACTTGAGAGTTTATCAAAGAAAATGTATTATTAAAATCTTTAATAACATATTCTAAAGAATATTGTTTAATAAATATTTTTAATTTAGTATTAACAAGATATTATCCAAAACGCAAAATGATAAAGACAAAGAACCTTATTAGTAATGATGACCAGGATGAAAAAGTCGAAGAAGAAGTAAGAACTATTTTAAGTTTTTTTTTATTAATTGCAGATGTTTGACAAATTGCTTTATTTTTTAGACAAAACCAGACACAATACCAATTATATCGTATTGGTACAAAAATCTTACGATTAATATTGTTTCAGATAACCATGTCATCCCATATAATCAATTACAGCCTCTCTTCAAATCATGTGAGTTATATTTTGTAATGAATGGATATTATTTATATTCTACTTGTTCACCTCGTTTATTTTCTTAATAGATATTGAATTAGATAAAACAACATTAGTGGATCCTTCGAGCAAAGCAGGATATTATCTTCCTACATTATTTGTTAATGATTTTTGGCTCATCAGAGAACATTTGACTCCTATTAATGAAACAGTCAAGTAAGACTTTCTAGAGAATTAATTATTTTATATTAAGAAACTACTTATATTTAGTTTATTTAGGACGCTGCCTTTAAATATCAAATACTATCCTATTTCAGCGTGGAAATTACAATTATATGTTCAAATGGGAGAATCATTCAGGACACAGGCAGAAATGATGGGTGGGGATGCACACAGTGAGTTTGATGAAATTAAAAGAATGTTAAGAGAGACGAATCCTATTCTGCTAGGTGTAACATTCACAGTATCAATACTGCACAGTGTTTTTGAATTCTTGGCCTTTAAAAATGGTCGGTATTTTATTAAAACAATTTTAAGGGGAAAACTAGCTTTTTTTGCAAACTTACTGATTTGACTAATTATCGATCATTATATCCTAGATATTGCTCATTGGAGAAATAAAGAAGAATTGACAGGAGTGTCAGTTAGAACTATTTTAGCAAATATATTCTTTCAGCTAATAATATTTTTATATTTAATGGATAATAATGAAGATACAAGTTGGATGATTTTAATTGGTCAAGGGATTTCATTGGCTATTGAAGTTTGGAAAATTAAAAAGGCTGTAGACATTGAAGTAAAGTTCGACTATATATAATTAATTTAAATTTCTAAGAAAATTAATTTAATTAACATTTGACTTTTAATTCATAGATTAAACCATCTCAAAGTTTTTTCAAATATTCAATAAATTTCATAGACAAACATAAGCTTTCAGAGAGCGAAGAGAAAACAAAGGAATATGACAGACTTGCTTTCAGATATTTGTCTTGGATAGCTTTCCCATTGCTAATTGCATATGCTATTTACAGTCTTATTTATAACACACACAAGAGCTGGTATTCCTTTGTTTTGACAACTCTTGTTGGTTTTGTTTATGCATTCGGCTTTATAATGATGACCCCACAATTATTTATAAATTACAAACTTAAGAGCGTAAGCATATTAATTTCAACTTGTTTTATTAAATAAGTATATAATTTAAATGCTTCATATTATATTTTTAGGTTGCACACATGCCTTGGAAGACACTTATGTACAAAACTCTTGGTACATTTGTTGATGATTTATTTGCCTTTTGTATTAAAATGCCAACCTTACATCGTTTGGCATGTTTGAGAGATGATGTAATCTTTTTTGTTTATCTATATCAAAAATGGAAATATCCAGGTAGCTCGATGTTTTTTGAAAATATCATTTTGAAATTTGAATTCTTCACGATATTCTAACTTTTTTTTCTTTTTTTTTTTTAAGTTGACAATAAGAGAGCAAACGAATATGGTCAAGTCGCGCAAGATAGTCGAGAAGAAGTAGAACAAATAGATCAAACAGAAAGTAAAAAAGATAAATAATATTAATTTATAGTCATAGAACTGCAGCACTGATATTCTAAAAAATGCATTTTTTAGTCATCATATTTTAATAATAATAATAATAAATCTTTCGATTTTAATTTTATTTTTTATTTATCAATTAATTTTACTTGTACATGCTTTATCAATTAAGAGATAAAAAACTTATATCAGAACTCAAAATTACAGAAATAAATATACATCATCATCTTCCAAATGATGCTTGATATTTGAAACTTGACTGTTTTCTTTATAACTCTTGGAGTCATGTTGGTGAATGTTTCCATTATATCCTTTGACGGATTCTCCACCTTTTCGTAAAATTTCATATGATTGAAGTTCATCTGGTTCAACTATTAATTTTTTGTATTTTCATGACGATTAAATGAAGTAAAATAATGAAGCAAATTATATAAAAAATAAAATATCATTACCTTCGCGTTTAACACCAGTTTCTACATATTAATAATTATTAATAATGAAATTTATTAAAATTAAAAACAATTAATATCGAATTTACCTTTTTCATCATCTGCATTTTTAATGAAAATCCAACCATCTTCCTCGTTCGACCAATCAGCACCTTTAATTGAATTAAGAATTACGGATTGTTGAAGAAGAGAAGATTTTACGGAAGAATTAAACTTTGGATGTTCTTGTTGAGATGATGAAAGTTCAACAAGAGGAAAACATGATTCAATGACTATATCCTTTTTTGGATGAATAATGAGATTTTTTTGTTTTGGTAAAATATTTGCTTCTGAAGCTATTTGTTGTAATGAACATAATGCATTTTTACGATAAGCGTTGAAATCAGGTTCTTTATAATCAAAATATGACATTCTTTTGTCAGAGAAAAGAAAAAAAAAAGATAAAATATAGATTGATTCGTTGGAAAATTTAGGAGTTTGACAACAAATCAATCCACGGAGAGAAAAAAAATTGTCATAATCTATAATTTATATAATTTAATCATTGATTAATCATATTTAATATACGAATTTTTTTTTTCAATCAAATTTGTTTGATTACGGCATCATGATGTAAGATAATATATCACTCTAAATATTCTAATTAAAATTCACAAGACACGTCACACATGCGAAGTTTTCAGCAAAAAAAATGAAATGATTTTCCATGATGATTTGCACATAAAACAGAATCTATATTTAAGAACTTTCTAATTAGAATTTATCAAAAATGAAAAAGTATCGTTCCAATTGAGAATAAGCTATATTGTTTTTAAATATCTTTTTAAATTTATATTATAAAACAATAGAATTTGTCATAATATTTATTTGTAAACAGAATCCAAGAAACAAAAAAAAATTATACTTAATGATACTTGAATCAATTCAATCATGAATAATCTTTTCTACTCTCAGTTTAGATAAATCTAAATAGAATCCATTTCGATTATTAATTATAGATATTATGGATTTTTTTTAGTAAATCTAATATCTTTTGATTATAATCTATAAAATAGTTTGATTTTCTTCTTTCTATAGACACGGTTAAACAAATTCCATA
Source organism: Rhizophagus irregularis (assembly GCF_026210795.1). Lineage (NCBI taxonomy): Eukaryota > Fungi > Glomeromycota > Glomeromycetes > Glomerales > Glomeraceae > Rhizophagus > Rhizophagus irregularis. Next base: position 795,079 of record NC_089454.1, read on the forward strand.
AATTTTACGTATCTTTCATTAAAAAAAAAATTGATGCAGTTAAGAAGGGAAAAGATCTTCACCAATTTCTTTAAGTAGATCAAGAGCACCTTGATTCTCTCGTAAACCTGCTAATTTCAAGTAATGTAGACCCTTTTCTTTATCTATTGTAATACCATGAGTCCCTTTCACATAAATACTTCCCAATGTAAAGAAAGCATCAACATTATTATTATTTGCTGACTCAGTCAAATAACGAATAAATTCATCAGGTTTTCTCACATTACCAGTACCACCTTCAACTAAAGATTTTGCATAATAGAATTGTGCTTCAGATAATCCATCATCTGCTGCTTCTTTAAATAATCTTACGGCTTCAGCCTGATTTTGTGGTACGTGATAACCATTCCATAAATAATGCGCCTTCCAATATTTGGCTCGTGAATTTCCAATAGATGCATGTTGATTGAAAAAATCCCATGCTCTTTTATGATCTTTTTCCCTCTCAAAAACTTTTAAACCTTCAGAGAACCTTAGTAAAGGTTTTACGACCGGAACTTTATTAAGATCATTATCATTTATCTCTGATCGGTATACACTATTATTGTTACTCTCTTGTTCTGAAAAGATTGGAATGACAACATCCTCATCATCAAATATACGAAGTTGCATTTTTTCACTTTCTCCATGAGGACTTTCACTATGAAGTTCATCTAATTGTAAAAAGATTTTATAAAGTCCTGGACGAAGTGCTGCATCATCTTGCCAAGCTAATATTTATTAAAAGTCATAAATCTGTTAGTAAACTAATTGTTAAATTTAAACCCAGAAAGAAAAACTTTCATTTTACCAGCTCTAATAATTTTAGAGAAATCTAATTGTACACGTGTCGGATTAGGACCAAAGTCTATGTTTTCCCTTTTCCCATCCTGTACATGACTCGATATCTTCTTAGCATTCCAACCTCGATATGGAATCCTTTCAAAAAACAGTTCCCAAAGTAACATCCCAAAACTAAATAAATAATAAAAATTTTTTTTTTTTAGTAAGGTAATTAAGGTAATTCAATTAAATATTATTAAGAAAATGAAAGAATTTACCTAAATATATCACATTTTGCGGTATAGTAACTCAGCCTTAAATCATTTTTAAGATGTTCAGGAGATGCCCAATGTTCAATAGGATCATCATGACGGATATAATTTTTTTCATCATGATTGGGACGACAAAGTCGAAAGTTCGCAATCTTTGGTTCTAGATTTTCTGTTAACTTTTTTTATTATAAAATAATCGTATATATATACTAAGTAAAAATTTGGATAATTTTTAAAAAAAGTGTTGATAATCATACTTACAAATATGTTTTCACATCTCAGATCATAATGAAGAATATCACTACCATGAAGGAATATAAGTCCACGACAAATTCCAACAGCAATATCTAACTTAGTTGACCAACTAATTGAATATTTTTCATATATCGTTTTCAAATTATCCCTTCCAACCCATTCAAAAACCATTATCGTGCTTTCTAAAGGTTCCCATTCTAATGCAGAAAGTCCATGAAATTTTAAAAGGTAAGGACAATTACTTAATTTGTTCATAACAATAAGTAAATCTTGAAATTTTTGAGTTTGTGGAGTATCAAATCGTTTACATGCGACCGGAACTTTTTCTTTTAACCAATATCTCTTTCTTACATTTCCACGTTGAGTATTTATCCCAGGATTAACATTATTAACTAGTTCAGCTGGAGTAACCGATTTTGTTTTAATTTCATTTCCATTATTTTCATTAACATATGATTTGATCAATATAATTTCTTCAAATATAGGACTAACTTGTTGTCTAGAAGTGGTTACAGGTGATCCAATCTTTTCCAAAAACTATAAAAAAGAGAAAATTAAAGAAATTTGTTAAAAATAAATATATGTATATATATATATTAATGAAAATAAAAAAAATATATAATTTACTTTGTCAAGTAACGCAATATCATGTTCAATAGCTTTTTCATCCTTTATCTTTTGTAATTCATTATCCAAAGAAACTTCTAAAGGCATTTCACCAATCACTTGATCAAATTCTTTAGCGATCCGTTCAAATCTTTCTTTGATAGCATTTGTAGTTTGAAATTTTCGTAAACTCCAAAGATAAGAAATATCAGTAATAAAATGTTGAGCTTTTTTTACTATTGCAAGAAGTTTCATTAAAGAATTATAATAATCTTGATTAAGAAAATTTTCTTCAATTTTATCCTTATGACGTTTTAAAGCTTTAATAGGTGCTCCAACACAATCTATTCTATCAAGTAAAGCATTACTTATTTGTTTATTAAATTGAGCATATTCATAAGAATTATAAATTCTTCTAATAGCTTCATTAAGAGAAGTAATCAAAGGAGCGTAAGATTTTACAATTTCTCCAATTACAGCAGTTTCACCAAGAATTTGTTTTGCAATTTCTAATCTTTGATTATTATCAAGACCATCATATTTTGCTTTTAAAATTGCTCCTTGTTCAGCTTCATTATCAATTGTAGGATCAATTTGACTCGTAATAAAAAATCCTTGTGAAGTATTTTCTATTGTAGAATCGTTATGAAAAGGATTTGAAGGTTCTTGTGTTTCAACTGTACGTTCGTTAGAATTATTTTGGTCAATTTGTTGTTCTTCAAATGAAGATTCATCAGAAATAACATGACTATTTTCATTAACTTCTGACATTTTGAAGAATAATTTTTCGTAAAAAAGGAAAATATTATATATATAAAGAATTAAATAAATTTATATATGATAAACCTTTTTTTTTTTTTTATCAAGGGTAAATAATATAATAATAATAATTTCTTTTTTATACAATGCAATAATTCATTATTATACATATATATATATTTATTTATTGTTTTGTTTTTAGAAATAATAAAGATTGATTAAAAAAATAACTATGGTAAAAAGAAAAGAGTAAAAAAAAAAGGTATCTTTTTTCATATGTGTAAGGATTCCATTTATAGACATAAAAATGTAAATCACAAGAAAATAAAATGACTATTCTACGCCATATAGCATATAATGTGAAGCGCGACTTACAGGTGAATTTTGAAAATTGTGCAGTAATAGTAAAAATAAAAAAATATCAGTAATATCTAAAAAAAAAAGTGAGATTATAATTTCAATATTTTCATAAATCATATTTCTTTGAAATTGCTGGTATTAAGAGATTAAAAATCCAATTAATTAACACGAAAAATATTATTGACCAACAAACCCACAATAACCAAAACATCCTAAAAAAATTATATAATTCAATAAGAAACGCTGAAGATAAGTGACGAATATATGAAATAAATCTTTCTTTCCATGATCTTTTAGGATTTGTCGGAAATATTGGATGTTGTATTTGTAATGGTCTAGGTGTCGCGATTTGTAATTCCTTAGGCATTCTGAATGGCCGTGGTTGTGCTCCTCCTATAAATCTCTTGACCAATACCAATCCTAATATGATTCCGAAAAAATGTCAAAGTCGCTCGATAAACATATTTACCGAAAATGATTGTTAGCCGTCCGATGTTGGTAACAAAAGTTGTAATAAAGGCAAAAAATAAAGCAAGAACAAAAAACGGAAAGATGGATATCAAGCCAGTAATTATTGAGAAGATATTAAATGTAGTCCATGCAGCTGCGACTTTTTTTTTAAAAAAAAAAATGATTTATATATATATTAATTCGCTACGCTCCATAAATCATAAACTCCCGAACCCATATACATACAAGCAATTCCAGAAAACAGAATTGATCCAATACTCCATGATATGAATAAAGTAAAAGGAATAAGAAAGAATATGATAAAAGAACGAAAAAAATCAACTATCGGTGGATATTGTCGTCCTTTTTCATATAATATCATTAAACATATCCGGAACCATCTTGGAGTACTTTGAAATATATCTTTGAAAGATCGAATTACACGATAATATAAATTTTGAACCATTCTTTGAACTCGATTAGTAATCACTCTAATCGCTCTTGTTTCTTCATGTGTTCTCACGATTGTTTCTCCAAATGATTCCATAATTCGCCTTGTCTTAACGCCAAGTCTAGCTGTTGTCTCAACTCCCTCAAACATATGTAAGAAAATTAAGAGAGTGTGGGATTTCATTGATTATCTTATCGAATTATTTAATTCTTTAAATCATTTTAACAAACTTTTAGACTTTTTAGTATTTACGTAATAATGCATCATACTATACTGATAAATGACGTAATACAAGATCGAAAATTTTTTTTTTAACAAATGCCATTTATAATATTAAGAAATAATTGAGAAAATTTACAAATTGCGAGGGATTAAAATTTTTACAATTAAATAATAAATAAATTAATAAATAAATAATAACTAATTACATAATATGTTTTAAACATTCGTGATGACTTCATCACTATTGGCTACTAAAGTTGTATCAGTTACTGGTGATTGTGGAGGAGGTTGGGAAGGTACATCTGATGATGTTATTAAAGTTAAAGCAATTAAATTAGGAGGATTTAAAATATCATCTCTGTTCGATGGTAAGTAATGTCCAATAAGTTTATCTTCGAGAACAAAAATCATTGTTAAACAACAAAATACTATCATAACATTATTCGAAATCTATTAAAAAGGATAAATTATTAATTAAAAAAAATTAAAAAAAAATTAAAAAGAATATTTTATTTATGTGAAATTACTAACCTGATCTAATTTAAAATTTTCAACTGTAAGTACCAAAAATGTAAAATATTTACTTCCGATATAAAAGACGATCGAGATTACCAGGAGTAATGTTATAAATAGGATCTAAAAAAAAATTAAACCAAAAATTAAAAAAAATTTACAAAATTTAAGAAACATTATTATTAGAAAATTACCTTTAAATAATTATTTCTTTCAGTTCTTTGTAATCTCTTCAATGCCAAAATTATAAAAGTTCCAAACAAAAATAATCCTAATCCAATTAATCCTAAAGCAATTGATTCCATAATATACGCAATTCTCAATAAATTTATTGTCATTAACTTTGATTTGCTTTCATAAACTGCACGTAATATGAAACATACTATAAATGTTAAAGCTGATATTGGTTGAATAATCTTATAGATAGTGTGAATGATAGGAAATGAATAATATCGTTTTTCTATACATATCTTTTTGGATACAGTTTTCCTATTAAATTTAATAAGGATTAAAGGATTAGAAATTTTAATAAATTTAAATAATGATCAAGTACTGCTCACCATGAAATGTGTAATATTGTGTATGATATTGTAAGAAAAAAACTTTTTATGTCACATAAAATTTCTCTTGTAAATATTGAAATTTTATCTTGTTCAATATCACCAGGATCTATTTCAAGAATTACGAATGAACCTATAGGAGAGAGCCAGAGAGGAGAGATGTTAACAAGAGTGAAGTTATGGGTCGCACAAGCCAATGAAAAAAAAACTATAATATTTACATGCACAAGTAATTCCTAACCCTGGATAAACCCAAAATTTTGGATTAAGCAAAGCACAACCCAAATTCATATATGTTCTTGGAAATAAGAACATCATAAGCATAGCAAACAATAAATAAAATACGCCCAATATAATTGAAAAGGTTTTCCAAGGTTGACCTTTCAAAAATGTTATCCATGGACCTTGATCTGTTGTTATTTCTACATAGGTAATTTCATTTGCAATTTCAATTAATTTATCACTATCTTCATTACTTAATAATGTTAGACTTAGAGTTGAGGTTTTAAGAATATTAATATTCCCATTATATTGTTCTCTTATACCGGGAATTCCATTATGAGAGGAAGGAAAAATTATTATCTTTGGTGTATAACTCGTTACATCTCTTTTCTGATTAATAATAAATTCTTTAACTTTATCTTCAATTTTTTTGGAAACTTTTTTGATATGATTTTTAATTTTAACCGTAAATTCATTAAATTTCACTCCAAATTCTCTGAGAATTTCAAAGATAAGCCCAAATCCTTTACAATCTTTGTCAGTTTCTATGATAACTTGTTTTGGATTTGAAATAATAGATGTAGACAATAAAGTATTTGATAATTTGATAATTGGATTTCGTGGAATAAGTTTTGGATTAGTTGCAACAGATTTATACATATTTATATCATGATCCGACAAATCCGTGGAATTTTGGGATTTTGCCCAAGAATTACTAAAAATAAATTAAATAAATTAAAAAGAAAACGCGTGAAAAAAACATTAATAAAATTTTATATTAATACCTTAATAAAATATTTTCGTAACTTTTACATCCTAGGTTTAATGCTTGTAGAAACGGGACGAATAAGACATCAACATTACTCGGTATTACAGAAATTTTACATGGATTATCAACATTATCAAAAGAAGCGATAAATAACTTTCCTCTTATTTCTGAATAACTTGCATTGTCAATTTTTGGAAAATCAACATTATAAAAAGTGGCCAATTCATTATTAAAATTATCATATAATTTTAAAATTGAATAACATTTATTTACTAATAATGAAAGAATCAACAATAAAATATATGAGTGATTCATTACGAACAAATAATATTTTAATATGTATCGTTATTCGTCCTTTTTAAGAAAAAATATTATTGGTGTGTATATATATTATAAATAAAAAGAAAAAAGGGGAAAGAAATGAGTAGCTCATTCAAAGAATAATCGACATTAAGTATTACAGAAAAAGAATTTAAATAGATCGAATGAACCATGAAGTCTAAAGGAAATATTTTAAAAAGAGTCAAAAAAAGTATATTAAACTTTATTATTAATACATGTATTTATATATATATAATTTTTTTTTTTTGTTACAAAATCGTACGTTCTGTCATTAAAATACAAGGTTTCTTTTTTTGAATTTTTATTTGTGTTTTACTGTTACATTTCTTTAAATTTAAATTCAGATAATCAAATCAAAACATAGTTTAAAGTGGTTACTGGGAATGACGTCGAAAGCGATCTTACGTCAATCGTATCTTTCCACAAAGAATAAAAATTTATTGTCTTATCTTCTTTTTGAGAAATTCATTATTTACTTAAGGTAATACAAATTTCCATAAAGTCGAAATATATTGAACAGCATGTCAAGCGTGCCGTATCACAAAATAAGTTGTGACATGCCAAGTCAGCGGAAATTTCCGTAATCTGAAAAGAAAACAACCGCATCAACCGCATCCAGAAGTTCGTTTAATAATCAATACATTTCCTAAATAATTTAATATAATCCATATTGTTTCGTTCGAACGTTTCCTTATTTTCGTCATAGGGAATTTATCCGTCATAGGGAGAATCTTTCCTTCATAATACTTTTAATGATACGGAATTAATTCCTTATGACAAATCATTTCAAAAAATCAAAAAAATTATAATAACAAATTTTCTTTGTTATATGATCTTTCGTTCTCGAACAAAATAATGATTATTTGTTTCATTTCAATAAATAGTTTCACCAAATTTTTTGATGATTTCTAATTATAACCTCGAAAGAACTTACCTATTATATCAAAGAAATATTATTATTATTTTTATTTTTTCTTTATGAAACAAAAATTTTATTAATTGTTTTTGTATATGAAGAATTCCAATTATGTATGGTGCTTATAACCTTAATATTTTCTTAAAAATTTTATTAATAATGATTATTATAAATTACATAATTATGATGAACAAAGAAATCATTTTATAATAATAAAATATAATAACAATTATTTTCTGAGGGAAATAAATAATATATATAATTATTTATTCACCTTTTTAGGTTCGGTTTTTTTTTCAGTTTCTAAAATTTTCCAAATAAGAAATTTTTTGTTACCAATTTAACCACCAATATATAAATAATAATCCAATCATTATAGTTACAATTGGTGTACCTGGTTTTTTATTGTCATCTCTTTTACAGGTGCAACGATCCTCAACTGGTATTTTACTCATAACTATATTCAAATTATTCAAATTCGAAATTCGAATAAATTAAAAAATTATTTCAAATCCATTAATGGCTTGTAGCAAATGAAAATTACCTGACTCAACATGTTTTCCACATCCCTGCCAAGTTTGTTTATTACAGGTTTGACAAGTTACAGCCTATAAATTAAAAAGATAAAACAAAAATAATAAATAATAAAACAATAAAATGCGAATAAAAATTTAAAAAAAACTTACAAAGCACATTTTAAAAAATGAAATTTTTATATATAAAGGTTTATGTTATTGTTTTAAAAAGTCTGTTTTTTTTTAAACAAAAAAAAAAAAAAAAAGATTTTAATGCAACCATATTTATAATGTTGCATTTGTAATCAAGGTCCGGAACTGCCGGAACCGGCGGAACTACCGGAACTTTTACCGGAATTATGTCCTTTTAGACCTTTACTTAAATAGGAACGCATTCCCGAGACCATTTCGCCGACAAACATTTTACAACAGGATATTACACGTGAGGTCTGGATACAAATAGCGTTAGGCTAGTTTAGTAGATTATTGATGTTCCGTCGGTATGTTAAAAATAAAAATATTATATCTTATGTATAAAAAATATAAATTAAATTAAACTGATTACAAATATATAAATAATAAATTTATTCATTATAATATAAATTTTAATATACTTTTAGTATTTTTCGTATTATAAGTATAAATTTTAATAAAAATAAATATATATCATTATACTTTTCGTATTATAATATATATTTTAATAAATCAACTTTTTTTTAATATTGTTTTAATTTAGTAATTTAATTATCGGTGATGAGCAAAAAATTAGTTTAAATAATATACAACAATATACAACGCTTAATAATATTATTTCTCGCACATCAGAACGGTAATCTTCTGCAATTTATATTACACATTAATGAAATTAATAAAAAAATTTATTAAGTTTATTAACACAATAATGCTAATAATAATAATAATAATAATTTTTTATTTTGTTAATAATACTAATAAGCACCAATACTAATAACAGATAATGCTAATCACTCTCTACAGTATGCCTCCTCAATCTTCAATCCCCGATCCCCGATCCCCGATCCTCAATTCCCAACCAATTCCCAGTCATGAATCAATTTGTTGAATTAAATATTCATTTTTCTTACGAATTTCTGAATTTAATTTTGCTTTACAATATCTAATATTTAATTTTTTTAATGATCTTTTTAAATTCTTTATAAGAATATCAAAATAATCATTATCAAAACATTCACAAAATTCAAAACTTAATATATCTAATGGAGCTTTACAATTTTTTATAAAATTTTCAAAAGATTTAATACTAAAATTCCATTTCATATTAATGGTTAAATCTTTTAACTTAATAGGTAAAGATTCTCCTATATCAGAAAATAATTCATCATCTAAATTAATAATTTCAAGTAATTCCATTTCTTTTCTTCTCATACTTTTATCCCAAATTTCAAGTTTATTAAGTTTTGTTGAAGATCTTAAAAATTTTGGTAAATATTGAATTTCTTTAGAATCTATATAAATTAAAACATTTACTAAATTTGGATTATTTTCTATACAATAAATAAGAATTTCTGTAAATATTTCTTCTAAATAAGTTTGTTCAAATTTTAAATTTTTTAATGATTTTCCTGATTGTATTAATAAAATTTTTATTAATATTTCAGGTATTGAACTTTTAATAATTTGTAAATCTGATAAATTCTTAAATGATGAATTATTATAATTATAATTTAAATCTATTAAATTAATATCTCCAAAATTCCAACATCCTTTAATATTTAATTCTAAAAGATTTTCACATTTTGATAATTGATCAAAAGGAAATTTATTATGAAAATCTATTGAAATAAAATTTATACGTGATAAAGTTGATATTTGAGTATTTAAAGATTTAAAAATTATTGTTAAATCTAATGCTAAAGAAAGATCATGTGTACAACAATCACATCCAATTCTATTATCTATAAAGAATTCTTTAATTTGATGTTGTGATCTTATAAAATTTGATATATTAATTAAAGTTGAAGGATTAATTGGACATCCATAAAATAATATGATTTTTAAATCTTGAATTTTTGTTGAAATTTTTGATGCACTTTCATATAAATTTATATTATAAGGTTCCCCATAACATGAAAATTTACTTAAATTAGTAAGACTAATTTCAGCTCCTGGTAATTCAAATAAATTAAAATCAAATAAAGAATTATATTCAGGTTCAAATTCTATATATTTAATATTTTTAGAATGTTTAATAAAATGATTACAAAATGATTGAAATATTTGACAATCTTTTGGATTAATAATATCTTTATAAATATCTTTATATTTTTTATTTTTTATCCAAAATGATGTCGCAGTTCGAATTTGTGTAAGATTTAATCTACGTAAAAATTCCGCATAATTATATTTTGAACTTTTTTTATTATTATAATCTTCAATTAATTTTGTTGGTAAATTTGAATTTTTTAATTCTTTTAAAGTAAAATTAAAAAGATAAACATCTAAAAGATGTGTTATTTTTTTATGATTATGAAGATTATAAAATGGATCCCTCCATAAAATTGGAATTGCCAATTCATTCCAAAATTTACAAACTAAAATACATGAGAAAAGTAATCCTGATTTACTTTGTAATGCGAATTCGAATATTTCTCGTAAACATAGATAAGGTAATGATGATGATGATTTAATTGTTGATGATGATGATGATGTTATTGATGACGACGATGATGATGGTGACATTTTTATGATGAGGTATCGAAATATCGATGAAGAAAGAAAAGAAAAAAAATTTTTTTTTTCTTTTTTTTTTAGGGGCTTAAAAAAAGATGATGTCGTACAATTTCATAGAAATTTTAATTTTTATCAGATTATCTGTCGGTTATAGATTTAGAAGCACATCTGCACATGATTTTCAAAAAAAAAAAAAATTAATATATTAATAAAGAATATTTTGTAACATTATCATGTAATTCAACTTGACCGTATTGCGCAAATGCTAATTTATCATCTTTCTTTTTATATATATAAAAAGATCCGGTATGTAACCTTTTTATTTTTTTACCGAAATCAAATGCTACTTTTGGAAATTTCATTGATCAGCCTCAATGCTCAATTAAATTTATTTTGTGGAACCCAAAAAATTCCATTAACAGTTATTATAATAAATTATAATGACCTACTACCCAACAATTGTAATTGTGAGACAATTAAAAACATATTAAGTAAAAAAAAAAAGTGTGTGAATGCACAATATTTATTATTATTATTATTTTGTAAAACGTTAAAGTTGAATGCGAAAATATATTACACAAAATATGTTGAAAAAAACAGTTTTTTTTCATAATTTGGAAAATTACAATTTTTTTTTCTTTTTTTCTTTTTCTTCTTCTTTTTTTACTAATGTAATTTTAAATGATTTTTTAAACATTCTCTACTACAACAAGCTACAACTTGACATTTTGAACAAACTAATAAATTCCATATACTTTTTAAATCTTTTGCTTCAAATTTACAAGACGTACAAATTGGCTGTACACGAGGTACACGTGGTTCTAACAAACGGAATTTGGTATGCGCCTTTTTAACCAATTTATCGGCAACTTTCAATTCACATGGACCAACTTTTTCACATTTATGATAACAATTTACTGCTTCCTTATAATCACCAGTAATTTTACCCTCAATTTCAGCTGTTAAAGCAATACAAAAAGCGATATGAATCCTTAAAGCTTTAATCTTTTGAATTTCTTTACTCATTAAAGTAAGATCTCTTAAATTGTTGTCAATAAATTTCATCACTTTAATTCCATGTTTCCAAATGAGTAAATCACGTTTATAATTAAAATGAAAACGATATAATTGAGTCAAATCTTCAATAATTTCAAGAATAAGATTTACATTCCATTCTGCATTTGGAATAGTAATAATAAATTTTAATGCAATGAAATAATAAGCTGCTGATAACGCGTAATTCGGAATTTGAGAGGAGTTTAAACCTCGAAGATTAATATAACCCAACTTTGCTGCGGAATACGGAGAACCAAATTCGGTAGCCAATTTTAAAATTTCTTCAGCCCGATCATATTCATAAGATCTCATTTTACGTCCTGCTTCATTTAAAAGGTCATTAATTAAAACTGATGTTTCAGTATTTGAATCATCATTTTCATTTTCTTTAAAAATAGGAAATTGGAATGGTTTTTCATTAGAAATTTGTGAAGAGGCGTAGTCTTCTTTTGTATTTATTAGACCCATTTTTTATTATTATTATTATTTATTATTATTTTTTTTTAAAAAAAAAAAATTGTTAATAAGATACTTGGGGGATTACAAGGGTCTTTTATAAGAAAAATTTTTTTATTCACTTATTTTTTTGGATTTTGTCACATTTTCGTGAGTAACTTTTTTAAAATCCAAATAAAGTAAGACAAGTAGACAACGTATCTCGAGTGAGGTCTTGTGAGGTCACGTTCAATAAGATATTCCTAACAAACAAAACAATAAAAAAAATTGATTGTATTGCTCGATCACAATCACAAAATTCCTGATAAGAGATCTCAATAATACTTTAAAATCATAATATATTTCTTATCTGTTCTAAAAATATATAAATAAATATATGTATATACTTATTTATTTATATTATTTATATTTTTATTTTTCAAGCAAAAACAAGAATAAATTATAATTTTGAGATAATGAATATAATGAACCAAAGAGAATCAAGCAAATTTTTTTTTTAAAGTTATAAATAACGAATCAAAATCAAATGTTTTTTTTTTTTTTGCGGCTTTTAATGGTAAATAAAATAATGATTTTCACGTATTTTAATAAAACCTTGAATATAACGTGCTTTTATTGTTGTTATGAGAGATAATATAATATATATATCAAAAAAAAAAAAAATATTAAAGCCATGTGGGAACGGGAAAACGTTTCCATTAATATTATTCGACTTTCCTTTATTTAAAGTAAAAAAATGAAATATTGTGTGGGAGTTTTCTTTATCCTCATTTTCCGAAATAATTGAATCACGTACACAAAAACCTTAAATCATCGGTGCTAAATTTTTACACGTTAGACAATTGATAATCAAATTATTATAATCATTTTTCCCGATTTGCGCAAATTTAAATGGTAAGCTGATTAGTAATAATTTAAAGAAAAATAAAGAAAAAATGAAATAAAAAAGAAGGTTTTTTTTTTTAAAAAAAAAAACAATGAATGAATAAAAATAATAATAATAATAAATATTTTCAAAAAATGATAAATTTAATAAATATCCGAAATTTTTTTACATAAGACATTTAATTTTTTATTACGTGAGGGCTAAAGATGGGCATACGGGCATTACAGAAAAAAAGTGGCGGCAAATTACATATGTCGATCCCTTTGGATCATGAACTTCAAAGAACAATAAGGAAACATGTCCCTTTATAATCCGCAGAAAAATCTAGATTTTTATAATAATATTTTTTCTTCTAATAAAAATTTGGGCTAAGTCTGTGTAATGATTATTATCAAATTACATTTAAGGCAGCAAAAAAAAAATGACAATAATATATATATATTATACATATATATCAAAAAAGATCATCATTAAAAAGTCCAAGATTCTAATATTCGAATAACGGGTTAATCAATTTGTTATTGCGCCATTGTTTAACATTAAACATAATAATATATGTAAATTAAAATTAAAAACCTTTTCTTTTTGATTGCCTTATTTCGAGTGGAATTTCTACTATTCCGATTTATATTACACAATGGAAAAATAATTTGTATATTTGTACAATAATATAATTATTTTCAATGGGTTGGGTATTTCCAAAAATGATTTTATAAATTTTATAACCAAATTCACAAAATTCTTTCCAATTTTTTTATTTTTTTGCGGATAAATGATTTGACCGTATGTTAATCGTATAATTTTAATTTTTAATTCGTAGGAAGCCCAAAAACTGTCCTGCATTCACCCAATATTAGCCCAATTGTAGGTAAGGTTGATTGTTACACGAAATAATAACGGATGAAACGTAAACATTTACGTTGGAATAAAAAAATTTTAAAATGGTTTAATTGAAAGTAAAAAATTTTTAATTCAAAATGATCAATGTTTATGTCTTTAGAATTAAAGTGTTTTTTTGTTTATAATAAAAAGATCATTAGCAAAACAATTTTTTTTTATTTTAAAAAAAACATCGTCATATAATGCTAATATTAGTGACGTAATATTTTATAAGTTATTACGGTTTGTATTACATACAATAACTATGAAATAAAATGGATAAATTTTATAACAGTTTTCATTTTTTAAATATGTAATCACTGCAAGTTTTTTTTTTATTCTCACAGTTTTTTTATTCTCACAATTTTTATGCTGAAATATGCTGAAAGAAATTCAAAAATAAATTCAAATAAATTCAGAATATCATGCCCTTAAATATAATTATCTTGTAGTTAAGAGCTAGAACGAGATATTCTTGTTATCTTTATTCGCTCCAAAAAATAAAAAAATTTAAGGTTGGGGTAGTTAATCTAGGAATTCTTCAAGGAACTTTCTATCGTAGCGAATTTTGATTGTAAAATTACATTATCTTCTTTACCTCACTTTTTATGTAATTTATTTGCGTGTGAAAATTTTCTTCAACCCTATTTAACCCTATTGTTATGTGTACCTTATCAGTTAATCTTTAATTTTAAAGGTTCGTATAAACCTATGATATTACTTTTTTGTGTCACAAGTGTCACAAAATAATGAATCAAAAGTAAACAATGTAGAGAATGATTAGTTTGTTTTGTTGGGGCGTTAAATTTTTTTCGTCTAGAACATGGGAAAATTCCCCCAATATTAAAATTACGTCGGAATGAGGCATCATTTTATGGTAAATTCTCCGTAATTTTCCGTTAATTGATCATAAAGCGTGTAACAATCTCCACGAGTTCCATTTTGGTAAATTGCGTCCGAGTTATTCCGTTTTTAAAGTACAATTAACTTTTGCCCTTTCCTTTCGAGGTAAATTAGAACGATCAATCCAGTAGAATTTCCTTAATTATATTTTACTCAAATTTATTTAAATAGGGAACATTCGGCCTCAAATTTATGGATCTACCACAAAAAGGGAAATAGAAATATTTTTTACAATCATGAATTATCCGACAAAAGATAGTTTGGTTGTATCTCAATTACAAGAATATGATTTCAATTCAAATATATCTAATAATTCTCTTAACGACCCTACAAGAAATCTTGGATCTGTAAAAGATGAAAAATTCGATGTAGCGACTAAAGATAATGTTAAAGTTAAAAAGAATCAAAACGTTAAAGATAAATTATCCACATTTTTAGCAAATTTTAAAAAATTTTTAGGATTTGTGGGTCCAGGTTATGGTAAGTTAAAAAAGTTATTTTTTAAAGGAAAAGTTGGTTAAGGATTTGATAATATTAATAATATTGATGATTTTTAGTTATTGCGGTCGGTTATCTTGACCCTGGTAATTGGGCAACTGACCTTACCGGTATTTTTTCTTCTTTTTTACCAATATTCGTTTTATATATATATTCTTTTTTTTTTTACATTAATACTTTTTTTGATTAAGGCGGTTCACGATTTGGTTATTCCCTTTTATTCATCATCTTTTGTTCTAATTTGTTTGCCATGTTATTACAAAGTTTGTCGATTAAATTGGGTGTCGTTACAGGAATGGGTAAGTTAAATTATATGTCCAGTTTTGATTCCGGTTTAAATGATGAAATTATTAAAATTTTTTTTTTTTTAATAGATTTGGCTCAAGCTTGCAAACATTTTTTCCCTAAATATCTAAATTATTTTCTTTACGCATTATGTGAATGCGCAATCATTGCTACAGATTTAGCAGAAGTTATTGGAAGTGCAATCGCTCTTAAAATGTTATTTAATTTACCTTTACCTTGGGGAGTTGCAATTACAGCTTTAGACGTCATGATCATATTATTTGTTTATCGTGATAATAGTATGAAAGCATCTCGAATATTGGAATCTCTTGTAATGTTATTAGTAGGAGCTGTTGGAATATGTTTTCTTTTAGAATTGGTTTATTCTCAACCTAATTCTACTGATGTTTTAAAAGGTTATTTACCTAGTCCAGGAATTTTTACAAATGCTGAACAATTATATATAGCTATAGGAATTATAGGTGCTACAGTTATGCCACATAATTTATATTTACATTCACATTTAGTCAAAGTAAGAAAAGATCAAGAATTAGAAAATAATAATCATAAAATAGGACAAGATATTGGAACAGATATAAAAACCTTTAAATCAATTATAACAAAATTAATGAATCTTTCAGTAATAGATTCTTCTGTAGCTTTAACTTTTGCTTTATTTGTTAATTCATCAATTTTAATAGTAGCGGCATCAAATTTTTATTATAAAAATTCTCAAGAAAATGTTGCAACATTATTTGATGCTCATGCTTTATTAACAAGATATCTTGGAACTCCTGCTGGTACAATTTTTGCTTTAGCTTTATTAATAGCAGGTCAAAGTTCTACTTTAACAGCTACTATAGCAGGACAAATTGTTATGGAAGGTTTTATGGGTTGGAAAATTCGTGCTTGGGTAAGAAGACTTTTAACTCGTATGTTTGCTATTGTACCAGCTATGATTATAGCTATAGTTAGTGGTGAAAATGGTTTAAATGATACATTGGTTGCTAGTCAAGTTGCTTTAAGTATTCAACTTCCTTTCGCTGTTATACCTTTAGTTTATTTTACTAGTAGTAAAAAATGTATGAAAGTTAATGTAAGAGATGCATTTAAAAAAGTTGAAACAAATGATGATGATTTAAGAGTTGAAGAAAATAATAATAATAAAAATGATGATGATGATGATGATACTAGAATAACTATAGAACAAAAGGAATCAAGTCCATACGTAATATTCCGTAATACTATGGTAATAATTATACTTGCTAGTATAGTTAGCTTTATTATTCTTGGATTAGATACTTATCTTGTTGTTGCGACAATTAAAGGAGCGATTGAAGGTACTTTGTAAAGGGGGGGGATTTTAAGGAAGTGATGAACTATAGGAGCGATTCAAGGTGTTGAAATTAAAGTGAACTTTAGGAGCGATTCTTTAAAGGAAGTGACTTTTGTAAAAGAATGAACTTTAGGAACGACTCAAGGTGCTGGAATTAAAGGAAGTGATTTTGTAAAAGAAAACTTTAGGAACAATTTAAGGTTTTTATAAGAAAAAAAAAATGGTGAACTTTATGAGCGATGATAAAAACTTGTACAATAATTATACATTATTACATTATTAAATTTAATAGAAATCAATAAAATACTATATTATTAACAATTTATTACAATTTATGATTCACGATTTATTATTTCCGATTTATAATTTTATAATCTATTATTTATGTAATTCCGATTTAATTATTTCCGAATTTATTATTTCCGATTTATTATTTATTATTTCATTATTTTCCGATTTACGACTGCGGGGTATAATAATTTGGGGATATCGGATTTCGACCGATCTCCATAATATCTCCATAATATCTCCATAATATCTGTTAATAACATACTTTATAAGGCTATAACCCCCATTTCAATAATTAGAATGTTTATTGAAACTTTATTTTGGTATTACAAAAATAAAAAAACTTGATTTTAAGAAATCGTGTAAACAAATTGTTTAAGGAAAGTATTATCCAAATTTATATATATATTTTGTCGTGTGAAAAATTAATTAATCGAATGAAAAACGATGAAAGTATGAAACTTTTAACAGAAATCATTTTTAATTGGTTCTTTTTTTTTCGCGGGTAATCGGTATAATCGGTAATACTTGATTTTTTTTTTTTATCCTAAAAACGAAAAATAATATATTCATGTGAAAAAAAAAGTCGTTTTTTTAAATATATCCATATTTAGATAGTTACTTTTTTTTTATTTTTCATCGGAAGATAATAATTATAACATACCGGTATTACATGTTATTGTATGGGATGTACAGGTTTATTTGATAAAAATTTTTTGGTATCGGAATGAATATTCCTTTTTTTTTATGATTTCGGAATAAAATCGGAGTAAAAAAAAAAACCGGAATAAAAACTCCCTTTGATTAAAAAAATTGTGACTTGAATCTTTTGATCAGATGAACATTTTTTAAAAATAACATGATGAAAAACGGGAAATACGGGATTGACGATTTTTTTTTAATATGTGTTACGGACGCGAAAAATTTTCTCACTAATAGGAAAATCCTTAATTGAAGTACATATAATTAACTGAAGTACATATAAAAAACAATTGTAAATCTTTAATAATAAAGTTTAAGATTTTTGTAACAGGTAATTCATTGGTTTAAAAAAGAAGAAATGGTTTTAATTGGAGATTTTTAGAAATGATGACGAACATCAAAGAATAAAGATGTACGACATACCTAAATTTATTAATAGCATACAAACAAAAACATTTATATATTTAGATGGTAGCCCCTTACATCCACGTTGTGATCTAAGATTAAAAGTTATTGGTTTTTCAATGATAATTTAGAAAAAAAGATTTATTTACTATATAATATTATTATACATATACATACATTTTGTATATATACATACACAGTACATCTATTTTTTTTTTCTTCTTTTAAAAAAATATTTAAAAAAATAGAAATAATTAAAATTAATATTCTCTTAATATCATCTCTCAAATTCAACTTATTTTTTCAAAAAAAAAAACTGGTTTTTTTTTAAAATAATAATAATAATATACAAATAAAAAAAATGATTTTACCTATTGAAATTATTTCTGAAATATTTAATAATCTTTCAACTAGATTATTATGCAGATATTCTGTTGTCTCTCGTAATGTAAATCATGAAATAAAAAAAATAATTGTAAAAAGGTTTAATAATGTATTTTTAGATTCCGATAAACGTTTATTGGTAAGTAGATTCATAATTCATAAAGACAAAGTTTTTTTTTTTTATCAAAATATAATAAACCAATTAAATTAAATTATTCTTTATTAAGGTGTACATGTCAAGATACGATTTACTCGAATTATCACAAGTTTATTACGCATTTGATTTGGGATTTAAATCTTTAAATACCGAAAATTTAAATTCAATATTTTCAATTTATCAAAAACCATCATCATCATATAAATTTAATCATGCTCCATTAGGATTAAAATTACGTGGTGGGGGTGTGTTTAATAATAAACCATTAAATTCTTGTATAACATATTTGGGATGGGGAGCAACATCGGAAGAAAAGGAGGCTAGAATATATATTTTTGATTCGGACATTTCTCATACAAATGACATTTCACCGTGTTATTATGTTACAAATGGAAAATTAATTACACCTATAGATGGTTGTAAATCAAGTAAAGGATCATGGAGTTCTTCCTTATTACAAAAGAATAAAAAAAAAATACCTAAAACTGAATTTTCTGGTACAAATGAATTAAATGATAATATAGGAATCTCTTATGCGATTGGCATGTTGAAATATGTTTCAATTAAGGCTGATGCACTATTGGTTGCTTATGAGGAAAAGAAAAGAGATAAATCTTCAACAGGTGTAAAATATTTAATAATGAGTGGTGGTGAACAACATTTGAAACAAAAGAAAACTTGTATTATTTCTTAATTCGGGAATTGTGGCGAATTGTATTTTTTTTTTTCTTCTTCTTTTCTGTATTTTAATACTTCCTTTTTGTTAAATAATTAAAAGTTACATAAATTACATACATAAATATTTTCATTGATATTTTCTTATATCGAAACAAAAAAGAATTATATTATATTGAATTTTGAAACATATTTACAATTTTTTTTTTTATTGGTTTATAAACATTATCTGCAAAAAAATAAATTGACTTGTTACCCATTTTCGTAAAATATAAATAAGATTTTGAATTCGGCCGTAAAAAAAAGAGTAACGCAAAAAAAAAAAAAAAGTTTATTTGTTTGTTGTAACTAGGATAAACTTCTTACTAAAAATCAATTTGTTCGATTTATAGTAGTGTCACAGGCAGTGCCACTGCATTGCCTGCAACGGTCAACGGGTGCAACAAGAAGGTAAATCATTTATGCGGGATGAAAGTATTGACCAACATTATAGTAATTTTAGTAATTCTAGTAATTCGGCCATGAAAAGTTGTTAACTTATCACGTGAAATATATGTGACGTAAGTTTTATAAGCGGGGAGGACTCTAAAAATACTTTGTGAGAAACGAAGATCACGTGGAGATTTCCGTCTACACGCGATCAGTCAGTCACTGTAAATGATCAATTCACATTTCAAAATTAAAATTAAACTTCTCGTTTCACAAATAATTAATAAACGTTACTTCGTTACGTCGTCACATTTCACAAATTTCACAAAAAAATTGCTAATATTTTTAATATTTTAAATACTTTTATCTCTCCGGACATACTTTTTCCTAGTGTAACGTCGTAATTTGAACGTTTTCCCCTTAAAAAAATTACGCATAAACTGATAGCATATATCTGTCATTAATCATCCTATCATATAATTCCATCTAGAAGTGCATTGATGATCTTGGTAACATACATGAAACATTTCATGGGGGATAACATTTAAAATTTGGATGAAACAAACTTAATTAAATTTAGGGAACAAATAAAACTCATTTAATTTATTTCATTTATTTTTATTTAATATTTTCTTTACTAGCAAGAAAAAAATAAAAAAATAAAGAAAAAGTAGAGAAAAATATAAATTAGGATAATTTGATAAAATTATTAAAATTATTATAAATTTGATCGTTTATACATCTAAATAAAGAACAATATATATTTCTTTGTGTTACAAAATTTTTTCTAAAATGATTAAAATAAATTATTCTTAAAAAAATTTTATTCGCAAAAAAAATTAGAAAGCGAATAAAGATGTGAATAACATAATGGCAAAACTTATGAATGACAATTCAATTGTCGAAGAAGAGGAACTATAACTGCTGCCATATTGACGTTTATACATTGAAGTGGGTTCCAATTGTTGAGTTTCTTCAGCAAGAGTCAAAGTAAATGCGATGAAAAGGACAGCGAGGAAAGCAAGAGTTGATGATGAACGCATGTTTATTAAAGTTTTTTAGTTTTTTCGAAATTTTTGGAATTTTTGGAATTTTTTGGAATTTTTTTTTATAAATTTGAATTTAAATTTTTTTTTTCGAAAAAGAAATGTTTGCGTATTTATAACAATTTTTACGAAACGAAAATTACACGAGGAATCAAAAGTTTGAGTGTAACATTAAATTAATAACGCGACTCATAATTTTTAATATTTGTAAATTTGGTTAGATTGAGTCTTGGCTGAGACAAATATGAAACTGGGAGTATAATTTTAATTAGGGTTTAACTAATAAAAGATTAGCTTCCGTTGAAGATGACAAGTTCAAAATAGGGACCAATCGGAATAATTGGCGCAGTAATACCGGTACAAAAATTTTTATGGATAAAAATATTTCATTTTTTTTATTAAAAATCGATTAAAAAAAAATAAAAACGTAATACGTAAGATAAAATAAATTATAAAAGAAATGAAAAATATTTTATCAATAAAATTTTTCTAAAAAAAAAAAATAAATTATTTAATTAAAATATATAAAAATATAAAAGATAATTCGAATATACTTACTTTTTCAGACATTAACACCGGTAATTATTACACGGAAGCGGAAGCGGAAACGGAACAAGTCGATTAAATAAGTCGGTTAATGTTTGAACGAAATAAAACAAGCATAATCATATCAACGAGCTCGAATGTATTTATCTTCAAAGGAAAATCCATGATAGACGCAAAAACTTAAATTTTTATCTTAGACTAAAAAGAAAAATATATAAATTATTAGAAAGATAAATAGAAATAATATAAAAATATATATTATGTAAATATATAAAATAAAAAGTTCAATAATTCCAACCTCGGGAAAAAAAAGTAAGTATCATATAAAATTGTTCATATTTCATAATTTTTTCATAAAATAATATAATTTTTTTTTTTTTGAAAAAATTCTTCTTTTATCGTTCAGATTATTTATACAAAAAAAATTTCTAAATTTCCAAGTTTCTATTTTCTTCTTTTTCGATTGTTTTAAAAAAGAAAAAAAAAATCTATAAACAAAAAAGAAAAGGTTCTTATTTGTGTACTATCTTTTACCAATTTAATTGTCGTGCATTGGTTTTTTTAAGTACGGATTTTCCTAAACGCGTCTGATTCGTCTTTTTGTATACGTAATTATAAATGACGTATCTGATAACAAGATAATGTCTCTTCAAGTTTAAAGCTTTTTTTAAAAATTAAAAATTCTGTAAACAATGGACGTTAATGTAACATTAAAATGATCAATATCGCGTATTTTAGCGTGGATCGTAATCAATAAATCGCCAATAAAATATGGTACGGCATAACTGACATATTCGGCATATTCGGCATATTTGATATTTCGTATGATGTCAAAATATGCAAAATAATATTTTTTTTTTTCTTCTTATCCGATTCATCCCAAATGTTTAAAAATAAAATTATTCATATTTTTTATGATTGTTGCAAAAAATGTTCCAAAATGTTCATATTTTTATGATTGTTGCTACATTTTTGTTATTTATTTATTTATTTATTCATTTATTGTGAATTTATGATGACTAATGTATTTTTAACGTAGAAGAATTTTTGTTTTTTTTTTTGGGATGATAATTAAATATTTTGTCCATTGTTTGGAGAAGATTCCCAATATAACCAATATACCCAAAGTAACCATAAATAAGGAAACTGGGCGAATATATATATGTATATATATATATATACACAGATTATCTTATATATTCTTAGTTTAAAGTTCAAGATTGGATTATCATTATATTCTTGGTTTAAAGTTCAAGATTGGATTATCTTATAGTATTCTTGGTTTTAAAGTTCCAATATTCGAATTCCTCCTATTCATTCCTTACGTCATATTTGCATTATTCATGATAATAGACAAACCAATAAATTGTTTAATGGATTTCGTTGATTATTTCGTTTTTTTTAATTATTGTGATTATTTACCAATAGACAATCGTAACTTTACGTTTAAGGAAAGAAATTTATTTATTGTCTATCCCTCTAAGTAACTGGGAATGGCTCATATATTCTATCATTAAAGTTTTAGTATGTGTGTTACCGATTAAATAATCAAAACAATCCCTAAAATATGACAAATTAGAATAGAGAAAATTCGAATCGTTCGTTAATAAAATTTTCCAATTTTATACAATTATGATTGGATAATCTTTCTTTTAAAATGATAAAAATGGTAAAGCTTCTATTAAGCTTTGTATTCACGCCTTATAATCCAGATAAGGAAATCGCAATGTAATGATCGACTATGACAAGTGACAACCCATGGAACAACGGTTTTTTTTTTTTTATCGATTTTATCGATTATCAAAATTATCAAAATAAAAAAAAAAAATTTTTTTTTTTTTCTTTCCCATAATGAATCGTACAAGTTATTTTTCTTTTCAAAAATTTAATTTATATAATTTTTCTACAAATTATTTTTTTAAAAGAAATTATTTATCAATAAATTCAATAAATTCATTAAATTCATTAAATTCATTAAATTCAATAAATTCTTATTTAAAAAAATCTCCTTTAATTAATTTTAATTATAATGTATCATCATATTCAACAGGTTATTATGATCCTTTATTTATGAGGGTAGTGATGGTTAAAGTTGATTTTTATTAATTTATAATTAAAATTTTCTTATAATTAAATTTTCTTATGATAAAATTTTCTAGGTTCAACTTCTCAAGATTTAATAATAAAAGAAACTTTATTCAATCCTAAAGTTCATGAAAAATTGGAAAATTTAGTAATTCGTCATTCTAAATTATCCGAAACATTATCTAATCAAGTAAATGTTCATATTTCCTTTTTTTTTTTATCTTTTTTTAAAAAAACATATTAATAATTTTATAAATTAAATAATTTAAGATATCATCAGATAATCCAGATAATCCTGAAGAAATAGCAAACCTTTCTAAAGAATTATCAAGTTTAATTGATATAACTAATTCTTATAATGAATTAAAGAAAGTGCAAGGTGTAGTATATAATAATTCATTTTATGGTTTATATTTCTTTGTCGGTTAGAATTTGATAGTTGGTAACGGATTAATTGATGAGAGAATGTAGTGTAGTTGGTAACGGATTAATTGATGAAAGAATGTAGTGTAGTTGGTAACGGATTAATTTATGAGAGAATGTAGTGTAGTTGGTAACGGATTAATTGATGAAAGAATGTAGTGTAGTTGGTAACGGATTAATTGATGAAAGATTGTAGTTAAAAATGTAGTTGAAAGAATGTAGTTGGTAACAGATTAATTTAGAGAGAATATAGTTAATAACAAATTAATTGATAGAATGTAGTTGGTAACGGATTAATTGATGAAAGATTTAGTTAATAACAAATTAATTGAAGAATGTAGTTAATAGCAGATTAATTGAAAGGTTGTAGTTAATAACAAATTAATTGAAAGAACGTAGTTGATAACGGATTAATTGAAGAATGTAGTTAATAGCAGATTAATTGTAGTTGATAAAAGATTAATTGAATGTAGTTGGTAACAGATTAATTGAAACATTGTAGTTAATAACAGATTAATTGAACGTTAGTTGGTAACAGATTAATTGAAGGATTGTAGTTAATACTTTAAATTATCAAACCATTTACTAATTTTTATAAATTGATTTTATATATAGGAACTTGAAGAAATTAAAAAAATATTACAAGAAACTACAACATCATCAGATGAAGAAGAATTTAAAAATCTTATACAAGAAGAATATCATGAATATTTGGAAAAATTAAAATTACTTGAACAACAGGTAATCCAAGGTTTATTACCAAAAGATTTAGCTGATGAAGGAAATGCCATAATTGAACTTCGAGCTGGTAAATATACTAAATTATAATTCTTTTTATCTTCACTTATAAAAAAAATTTTACATTTTTATAAAAAAAAATTTTTTTTTTTTAATAGGAACTGGAGGAGATGAAGCAGCATTGTTTGTTAATGATATATTAAGAATGTATGAACGTTATGCAGAATTATGTAAATGGAAATTTGAAATCTTGTCTAAATCAGAAGATTCTATTGGAGCTATTAAGGTACTTTATACCATTTCTTATTAAACCGAGTCATCCAAATTTTGAGGCACAAAATAAAAAATTAATCGGATTTTTTTTTTTTTAATCAGGGAGTTATTGCTACAATATCAGGTAAAGGTGTATTTGGAAATATGAAATTTGAATCAGGAGTTCATAGAGTACAAAGGGTTCCTATAACAGAGAAAGCTGGTCGGATACATACGAGTACAATTACGGTTGCAATATTACCAGTTCCATCTGAGGTATTTATGATATTATGATATTGTGATATCGTGATATTGTCATTTTAATATTTAATTAGATATATATATTATTTTTTTTTTTTAGGCAGATGTGAAATTTAAAGAATCTGATTTACGTATAGACTATTATAGATCAAGTGGTAAAGGAGGTCAGCATGTTAATACAACATCAAGTGCCGTTAGGATAACTCATATCCCAAGTGGTATTGTAGTATCTATACAAGATGAAAGATCTCAACCGAAAGTAAGTACTTTTACGATCTCGATATAACGATATGTTGGGACCCAAATGAAAATCATTGAAAAATATCAAATCATACCGAAAGTAAAATCAAATTTACCGAAAGTGAAATTTCAAATTATACCGAAAGTAAAAGTTAGATCTGACTGTACGTGTGGTATAAGTCAGTTTATCAGTTTGTAAAATATAGAATTTGGAAGAGAATTAGAACTATTACTTTAACTTTTTTTTTTCTTTATTTTCGTTTTACATAGAATAAAGCAAAAGCATTACAAATATTACAAGCGAGATTATATGATATGGAAAGAAATAAATTACATCAAGAAAGAAGTGAAAATAGAAAACAGCAGGTATGATATAAAAGTAATAGTTATTTCACGGGGAGTCATGATATTTTATGCGACACGTGAAATAACTCTTTTATCTCATGGAGGCTAACGTCCAGTGATGGGAAAGAGTGGGAAAGGTATAAAAACACGTGAGCATGAAAAATATCATCAGAAAAATTACGGGCATGAATATACTGGCGACTAATTAGTAATACATATAATAATTTATTTAAGTGAATAATATAAATCTTTTTTATTTCAACTTTTATTATTATATAGGTTGGAACTGGTGAGAGATCCGAAAAAATAAGAACTTATAATTTTGCACAAGTAAGTTTAATATTTTAATATAATTTTAATTTTCTGAAATTACAACACAGAATATTTAAATAAAAAAATCTTTTCTTTTTTTTTTTTGGTAAATTTAGAATAGAGTAACTGATCATAGAATTAATTTGACATTACATGAATTGGATAATGTATTAAATGGTGAATCATTACAAGTTATTGTAGATGGACTTAAAGTACACAATCAAATTGATATATTACAAAGTAGTTATATTTAAATATGAATAGATTGGTTGGATTGATTTGTATGTTGTAAAATAAATACACGAAAAATTTTTTTTAAAAAAATTCCACTTTTCTCGTGTTTAATATTTTATTAAATTTTTTCTCGAATAATTTAAATAATTTTAAGTGTTGATCACGCACTACAAGTGTCATAAAAAAATTTTTTCAAATCATCTTATGTAAAACTTGATTACGAAATATATATTCTAATTTTATAATGTCAATCTGATT
Source organism: Rhizophagus irregularis (assembly GCF_026210795.1). NCBI lineage: Eukaryota > Fungi > Glomeromycota > Glomeromycetes > Glomerales > Glomeraceae > Rhizophagus > Rhizophagus irregularis. The sequence goes on from NC_089454.1 coordinate 821,880, forward strand.
CATGATTTATGCTATATGATCAATTTTATAATAGTCTTATATCTTTTAGTATTAAAGATTCATAATAATATTATGAATCTTGTTAAAAAAAAAAAATTCTACAAGTTTAAACAACCGTTTATACAGATCATTCTTATTCATATGACTAAGAAATAACTTTTGTAATAATAAATAGTCCCCTTTGCAGCCTAAGATTAATTGTTTGTTGTATTATACCAATATATTGACTTTTCAACGTCTCCATATAAACTTGGATTAGTTGCAGGAAATAAAGAAAATACAAAGGTAATCACCCCACCGAACAAGGCTACTATAACAACTAGAAAAGAAAACAAAAATTATTTTCAAATGTTAAAAATGTTATGATTATATTTTTTAAAAAAAATCACTAATGGAATAATCTAACCTTTTTTAATTCCTTCTGAATATGTTGAAATATTAATAGATGGAAATCCCATCATATTACAAAACATATGAGCAAAAAATGGAGGAATAATATGACCTAATTATAATTATAATAATTGTAAAAAAATATTATTATAAAATTGCATTATAAAATTAAATAAATTAAATAGAAAATCGAATATCATACCTGTTCTAACAAATAAAAATGTGGCATACCATCCAAATAGTGTAGTATACGTCAATTGGAATCCTTTAATAAGATCGGATCTTTATCAGTAACAAATTTAAATTAATTTACATAAATAATAAGTGATTTATATTACCTGAAATCACTATTGCGACTTTTGCTGCTTCAGCAGTTCTTCCACGATTGATGTAGGTCTCCCAAGCATGATGTACGTGAGCTGCTCACATAAAATGTGAACAGGAACGTAAAAAGTACATATTAATATTAAAAAGAATAATGTTGAGTAAAAATTATTTGTAAGGTACCTATTCCAAATACTAAAGGCGATAAAAATATAATTTGAGCATGAGAAAAATTTGCTAAAGCAAGAAGCGGAACCATGCAACATCTAAATACATATTCTTCAGTAAATGGTGCCTGGTGAAAGATAAAAATCTTATTGTTTATAATAAAAAGTATTAAAAGAAAAGAACCTTTTTTGAACTTACAAAAATTAAATTTCTGAATCCAATCAAAGATCCAATATAATCAAAAACATCATCTTGCCAACTAAATGCAGCTTGAAAAGGTAATTCTTTATCCAAAAATTTAATCAATAAAGGACCAGCAAATAATGACATTGTTAACCCCAAAGGAATAAGAAGTGTATTTAATAAATAGTATGAACTAGTTGGCAATGAGAATCCAAGAAGTACCCATGTTGTTTTAATTTCTGTCAAAACTGTCTAAAGAAATAGTAAAAATAAAGAAAAGATTAAAAAAAGAAACAATAAATATATATTTGATATAAAATTGAATAAAGATTATTTTACAGCTGAGTCATCAAATCCTCCGCAAAGACGTATTAAAAACCAAACTCCAATGAATGAAATCGAGCAAGAGATGATAACACTAATTCCACGATTCATGATAACTTTCGGATGGTCTTTTGTTAATTGAGGATTATTACCACCAATTCTTGTTGTCTTCGAAAAATATAAACCTCCAACGAAACATAATGTAAAAAACACACAATTAAAGATAGCGTAAAAAGGTGGTATAATAGGATCAGAATCCGATTTTATTATGTGATCGAGATTTATTCCCATATTAAAAAATTATTAAAAATAACAAATTAATAAAGTACGCGAGATATTTTAATAATGTTTTCTTTTATTTTTACACCAGTGTTCTTAAAAACTTTGTAATTGTGAAAAAAGAAAAAAAAAAAAAGAGGAAAAAAAGAAATGATTGATTTAATGAAACAATTATTATTTTTTATGGTTTTATAGATAGCAAATTTGGATATAGGCACGTGGATCATTGCGATAAGATTGTCATAGCTACAATTATCAGTGTAATTCCTTAAAGACAGAATTATAAAAATTTTTAATATTCCCTATTCAAGATTCAACGTATAAAAATTTTTTCGCATCACCAAAGTATTGTCTCGATCGAATGACAGATATACATCTCGTTTTTTAAGACTCAGATTTGGTTGAATTCGCATTTAATTTTTTCCTCGAATTATTGAAAACTCAACTAATAGTACCGTTGGCCACAGCATAAAATACCCGGGTCAGAATTCAAGAACTCGATTTTTTTAAATTGAATAGTACCACAGGTACTGTGGAGGCAAATGGTTTTGACCTTCCAGTTTCAGCAAAATTTCTGAACGAAAATAAAATAAGAGTAGCAGTCATTTGCTGCTCAGATGATATTCCTGTGGCCCGAAAATTATGTGCCCACATATCAGCTTTTCATAAACGGGCAAATAGCGATAATACCGGTAAAACAAATTATGGAGAGGCCTTTTCCACCAGAATTACAGAATTAAGAATTTTTTGCCATGTATAATACCTGGGTCTTAATCACGGGGGTATTATTTTTGGGGCAGTGTATATATACATACATGTATATATATTGGCCAACGGTAACTGATTGGTGAACATGTAACAATAATTGGTTAACATAGTTAACATGAAACAAAAAGATTTTACGTGAATTCAACTAATATAAATATCACAACTCACAAGATCATTATCCCATTCTATCACTACATTGATATTTGTGATAAATTATACGTATATTTCTTGCAAGAAATTAGTTTTTCGATTTATCAAATTTTTGTTAAATTGGATTTTTCCAGATATGGATTACAAACCTCAACAAACATTTTACTTGTAATTTTCAAAATAATTTTTAGTTTGTGAAATCCCAATTATGATGATCAAATGTGCCACGATTAAATTTTTTTTCGACATTTTATCCATCATCTTTTTTATTAATATCAATATAAATAGATTTTTATTTGTAAACATAAATTGAAACATCTTTTTAACTTTTTTTTTTTTGAATTTGTTATACATTCAAAGTATTTTATATTATGAATCTTACTTATTAATAATTATTAATAATATGTTATTAAGTAATATTATTATTATTAGATTAATGGGTCTAGGACTTGTTATTCCGACTCCTGATATATTTATGACCCTTTATATTACATAATTAGGAAAAGCTTCACCTGACAAGTCATCTCTTAAATTCTCGAGTCAATCAATTAGGAAAACGGCCGTATTCTTTGTACCTTAACGGTTTAACCTGAAACCCTAGAATTATATTTATTAAACCAAATTTGAATAAAAATAAATTTATCGTATAGATCCTCTACTATTTCAGAAGTAGAAATAAATACATTAGTATTAATATCAAAGCGATCAATGACCCCGCTTGCTAATCCCTCCTGATAGTTTGCCTACAAGAAATTATAAGAAAAAAATGAATTGTAACTGATTAACTTTGTGTGGATTAAGCGATAAGGAATTTATGATGAAATTACACAGATTTTGTGAAAATCCGGAAATATCCGTGCATATTCGGGTATGTATGACTTCTGTTGTATATATAATATGATATGGTGCCATAACGCTAAGTACAGTTAGTTCATCGCTGATAATTGAATATCCATGCATATTATTCTAGTCATCAGCGCAACGTTCCGGGAATGCATTGCATTTCACATAAAAAAAACTATATTTGAATAATTAAATAATTAAACAATCTCCAATAAAAAACAGAAAACCATTTTTTTCTAGTTTTATTTTACGATTAAAAAGGAAATCAATTTGACAACTGCTACGGACTTGTACAAGTTCTGCGGATTACAAATTCCCATTATACCTGCAGATATTATTATTGATGATCTTCAATCATCTGACGCAAAATGGCATAAGACATTGATTCTTCTAGTTGAAATATATGGAATAAATAAAATAATTTACCTTTTCCATTTTTAAACTAACAAAACTTATTGTACATTTACTTCTTTTGCCAAATTCAACATATTTAAAATTGGAAATGTATGTCGTTGACTAATTAATCGAAAAATATTCTCGTGATGTTAGTCACATTGCTTACAGCCATGTTTAGCACAATTTAATGGTTAATCTTAGTGATGAAATACCAACAGGGATTAACGAAAGGATGTTCAAGGATGTTCGGAATTGTGCCGTAATAATACGTGATCGTAAATGTTCCGAAGCATCCTACCCACCATGTGATTGAATTCTGATTGCCACTTTTAGGAGATACTGTAATTCCAAATTTGAAATTCCCTGTTTAGATTTAGGAAAAGGTTTAAATCCTAAATGACAAAATCAAATGAAGTACCATCAAATGATCAAATCAAAATGGAAAATCATCGTTATCTATTTCACAGCCACAAAGTGGTGTTAATGATCCTCCGTCAGACCCCGTACAAAGGTACCATCATCAGCATCTGATGTTCATAAACTTCCTTGGCGTGTAATGGCATTTTGATTAGGTATTGTAAAGAAAGATTTTACTGTAATTTATTTATTCATTTATTTTATTATTTATTCATACATATATTTTTTTTTTAGTGGACCTCCTAATAATATTCTCATTATGCCATTAAATAAACAACGTATTTTTCATGGAATCAATCACCATGTTTAATAAGTGGAAGAATTGTTGAAATGAGCTTATTCTTAAATATTAAATCATTATTATTGTAGCTCACATATGACTGGGGATCGTATCATATCGCAACAAACATCACAATATACAACAAATAATTATGATTGGTAATTTATTCAATTCTTGTTAAATTTATAAAGAAAAGAAAAAAAAATACTGATTTTAAACATGTAATAGGATTGTACCTTTACTCCATGATAGTCGAATCACAAACGCGTCAAATTTTTATGTACGCGTAGAAACGATTTCGCTTTCTGGAATTTTCGGTGTCACTCCTTCATCAGGTGGAACGCACGGGCCAATCTTAAGAGATCTACCCGAATAATGGTACAACACTTTTATTGAAAAATACCACTTTTAGTGAACAACCTTCATTATTAAAATTTTCTTCGGCAGTCTATCACTAAAATTACCATCGTACAATGACAAGGATCAACGTTATTTACGTTATTTGTAATAATGATTATTTAAAATATAGTGTTTTCTCTTCACCCAGGGAAAATTCTTTTTTGCGTAATTACAAAATAAATACAATATCAATAAAAAAGTCAAATATGATTGTTTTGGCTGAATGAAGCTACGGAGTACAAGGAGGTCAATGGGGTGGCTGAAAATTTAGTTCCACCCTAGAAATCCTATTGTGGCTTTCGTGTGGCGAATATTCTATAGATATTGTGACACAATATACACACGGATATGTACGTGCGTAACATAGCGGCATTTTTTTATTAGCTAAAAAAGAAATTTATAAGTCTTTACTATACAAGTTTTATTATAAAAAAAAAAAAGCTTTGAACAAAGTGAACATTAAAACGTTGCATTGTTAAAATAAATTAAAAATGAAAAAAAAAAAATGAAATTAATTTTATAAAAATTAGGTTCCAGTTCCCATATCATACGTGACGTTTCGTAGTTAAATTCCCATTAAAAAAAATAAGATTATGTCATTTCCGCAGAAAGGAAATAAATATTACGTCAAAGATTATCGAAATAATGGGTACATAGTAGGAATAAAAGACGCTGAAAAATAGGGTATAGTCTGATGTAATATAAATTTATTATGTGTAGAAAGATGGAATATTATTCTTTCTTTTAAGAAAAATCTACTGGTTACACTCTCACTAAAATAAGGGATTTACTTCCAAGTTATTGAATTTTATTGGAAGGTATAAGAACTCCATTTAGTAAAGATTTTCTGAAGATTTTGTTCGTTATACATGAAATAGTACAAACCTGTTTAACACGTGACTGTGGCTTCTAAAAAATATATAATGGCTTGATTCCTCATACACTCATCAAAAAAAAAAGCATTCATACGTTAAATAATTATTTTTCTCTCTTAATTACGAAAAAGCAATTTTTGATCTTTTTTTTTCTCGGAAAAAAAGTTTATTTCCTTTAATTTTAATAAGAAAAAGAATGAATTCCCAAACCACTTTCTCAACATCACATGATCAAATGACGCCATCTTTAAAGTCACAGAAAAAATCAAGAGGCAAAATTAATATTGTGGCGTGTGATAGATGCAAACGTGATAAGAAAAAATGCGATGGAAATTATCTCACTAGAAAACCATGCAAATATTGTCATAATCATAATGAAACTTGCGTTTATTCCGAACCAAATCTTTTGAGAATTACTCGTATTTTAAATGCAGCAAGAAAAAATGCAGTAGCTGGGGAAGAAAGAGAAGATGATCCGGAACAATCTAGACAAGAACTTGAAGAACAAATGACCAAATATGAAAATACTATAATTTCATTAATGAATCAAATAAATCATAAAAATGAAACTAAACCAATCGATCTTATTGGAAACCTTTACCTTTCTTTATTCTCCAATCCTCATATTTCAAATGAACAAACAATAATTTTAAAAAAATTATGCGAAATAACAAATAATGTGAATACAAATATTGATAATGAAAATCTTAATAAAATTCTAAATAAATTATTAATTCTTACATCAAATGATAGTACAGAATTTGAAAAGGGACAATCTTGGGAAGAACTTGAAAATTTTGTTATTCATAATAACTTAATTATTCCTATTCCCTTGACAGCTACGAATTTCTTTGGATTTTCTTATCCTTCCGGATCTACCACACCTATTCCATCACCTCAATTTTTAAACAATGATCAATTTCAAAGTAACGATTATAAACCTAATGTTATGACAACTTCAAAAAAACGTAAAATTGAGCACATCGCTATTAGACCTTCGAAGAAAGAGAACAATGTGATAGTATGGCATCGAAATGATCCTTGCGAAGAAGTTCCTATGATTGCTGTTCACGCACCTCAAAATATTCATTCTATTGATAACGAAATTGTTCAAAGCCCAGATATTTCATTTGAAAATATTGATAACATTTCTAATGAAAATTTACAATTTTCAACATTGTTATCTTCTCAAGAATCATACGGACTTGATGAAGTAAGTCTTGATGAAATCGAACAATTTTCAAACGTAACCTCACCTACATTTTCAAGTTCCGATGATAATATGGAATTTCCCACCTATCTATCGAATCCTCCAGTAGATTTGTTTTACTTTTCAAATTCAACAACTTTGACGAAAATTATTAAAAACAACGGCGATTTTTTTTTTAAAAAAAAAAATGTGGTGGCTTTAACGAAAACTTTTTTTTTAAATGTGGCGGGTGGCGGTTTATCGAAAATTTTAAACATGTGGCGGTTTTAACAAAAACACGGCGATTTTATCGAAATTTTTATTTTAATTATTTTATTTTTTTCATAAGCATATGACTGTATAAGAAAAACCTTCATTATTTTTATAATTTCGAAATACTATATGTAATATAAGTATATAAATAGAGATTTTTTTTTTTTTTGCAAAACTGCCATTTCTATTTTTATCATTAAAACTATTACATGTATATATAGACAATATAGAGATAGAGAGAGATTAATTTAATAATAATTTTTTCATTATAATTGCGTATTTAATTAAGCTATTTAATTTATGTAATCTATGTAATCTATGAATTTATCATTTTAAGTTATTAAGCAATATTTATTTGTGAAACGTTTACCAATATGATTAAATAATAAAAAAAAAAATATTTAATTAAATTTGTCATTTTATCATTTTAATAATTTTGATTATTTATACCAAATTAGTTAATTATTAACAAGTTTCTTCAAGAACCTTACGTTTACTAATTATTCATCATCATGATTATGATGTAATTTTATCAAAAATCTTGATTCTATGACATGTGATCAGATTTATCATTATCATGCAAGTGATGGAAATTGGACAAGAAAAAAAATTTGGACTATTAGATTTGGACTAGTTCACTACTAGTTGACTCAAAGTCCAATTCTCTTATAGTAAAATCCTTCTTTATCCGACAATTCCGACAATTTTGGTTGGTTTGTTTGAATTTTTTAATAAAGAATCGTTAGTTTAATTAATATCATGTAAATAAATATGCAATAATAATAGAATCTTTACCGTCTATATTATTATTAATATAAAAAAGAATTGGTCGTAGTTCTAATATCACTGTAATAATAAAACTTCTGAGCTTCAAATTTGAATTACGTCATTTACATTATTTTATCAAAAAAGCGTTTAGAGCTTCTTGGAGATTTCCATTAGTTTCCATTAGATAAATTTTCTCCACAACAATATCTGATTATGTGTTTACTTTTTCGAATCCTGATTTCTCGGAAATTTCCCAAAATTTTCCCCTTCTAAAACTTTTTACAAAACAATTAAAATTTAGAACGACCTAATATAATAGAAAGAAAGAGAAACATAAATTCAATTAATAAATTTATTAAATTTATTACAATCGATACATATTTGTTATTTCTTAACATGGTTAATAAAAAGAAATATTAAATTATTGAATTAATAAAAAAACAAAATTTTCAATTTTTTCTTATAATATTTAAACTAAATATAAGAAAAAAATGAAGCCTATTGAAGAAAAAAAAGAAGAGAATCCATATGTGTAAATAAAAAAAAATATACCGTAAATTAATTAATAATAAACGAGATCCGGAAAATCAGGAATCTTAATTAAGAAAATTTTATCTCATATACAAAACCCAAAAAAATATAATAATTTTTTTTTTTCTTTTTTTTTTTTTTAATAAAAATTGGATAAAAATTGGAATAAAAAAAAATATAAAGTTAATTATAATATATAAAAAAAATAAAATATATTTAAAAATATATTGAATTTTTAGTAAAATAAAAGGTAGATTTGATATCGTGTTGAGAAATATAATATTACATTTGATTGATTATACAAAAAAAAAACATATATTTTATCTTATAATATATATATATACCTTTGTCGATATATTATCCGAATTTTTTTTTTATTTTTTATTTTTCAAAGGATTTAAAATGTTGATTTAAAATGTTGGGAACGCGAGAGTTAATATGAAAGTAATATTTCGAAATTGATGTATTTGTTAAAATATTTATATTACACAGAGGATTTTATGACATTTACGGGTGAATGTTAAAGTGTGATTCTAGAAAATTTTATACAATTTCAATAATTAATTTTTTATTATTTTTTTTAAAAAAAAAGAATTTCATGATAATATATAATACATACACGAGGATGAAGGAGAAGATGATATTGATGATGGTTTTGGTTGTAATAAAAGAATTATATTTTTCTTTTCGTCTTCAGTAAGTAATTTATTCTTTAAAATCAATTGACGGGCAGCTTCCCAACCATCTTTTTGACTTTGTTCTGAACTTAGAATTGAACAAGCTTCTTTTACGGCAAGTGCTACTATACGTGCTCTATTTATGTCTTCTCCTATGTCCATTTCAGGTTCTTTGATTGGCATTACCTTCCTATTGAATTGTTATTATACATTTTTCAAAAGAATACAATTGAAAAATAAAAAAAATAAAAAAAATAAAAAATTAATAATTTGATAAAATAAATAGAATATACTGTATATATATATATATATATATATATATATACTAAACCAAATTAACAATATATTAATAATATTATTTATATGTTACCGTTTTGTTATTTCAATATTTGTATAAACTTTTTGTTTTTTTTTAAAAAAAAAAAAAAAAAGAAAAAATATATATAATTTTTGCAAAACAAAAACAAAACGTCAAAATTCTATGGAAGATTTACTGAGAGAAAAAAAAAAGAGTGAAAAGCCAAAAAAAAACCCAAAAAAATTATATTTAGCTACCGGAAACTAAATTTCCACTACTTTAATGATGAAAAACGCGAACCAGTCTTTTAAGGTAATTCATTCAAAGTTTTTAAATTGAATTTTCAGTACTCTAGGTGGTTCTAGGTAATGGTTCTAGACCCTCTCGATGTGTTGATGTCATTTTCCTAATATGTTTGTTTGTTTGTGTTATATGAACACTGCATTTTTTCATTCATTAGGTGAATAATAGGATGATATATTTATTTATTATTAACAAACACGAAAACGGAAAAATTAAGCGAATAATTGAATGCGATCGCTATGTTCTAGACCTCAAAGATCATCATATGATTATCATTTAAAGTCTAGTTAAAATAGTAATCTGTTAAAAACGAGATTATATTGATTATATGAAATAAAGAATACCAATTTTTTGTCATACTTAAAACTATAAATTTGTTTGCGATCAATATACTAAAATGATATAAAAGCATGAGTCTTATGCACGTTTATAACAAGCGTTCATCTTTATACATTTCCTATAAAAGTTGTGCGATTCCCATTTTTTACCCTTTAAAATTTCTTTATGTGGTTTTATTACATTTTATCTTTGAAGAAATGTATTGGATGGTCAATATAAGATGCTATATATATATATATATATCATAAATATATTATATATATATATATATACAGTATATTTCTTTTCACAGTACAGTATAAAGGTAAAAAAAAATTAACCGACACGTGACATTTTATATGAGTGAACTTAATGTAAAAACTATATATACGGTACATATGGTACATATTGTTCAATATGCGAGTCTTTATGACCGAAAGAAGTTTTGTAATCGGGAATTTCGTTGTTATTTCGATCCGGAACCAATTTATTCGGATTAAAAACTTAAAACTCAGTTAAAGTATTCATTTAGATCGATGAATTATTTATTTTTGACTTTTTATGGTATGATAAAAAAATTTGATTTTATATATAAATTATTAATTATTATTTAAATTATATAATAGATTATTCATAAACGTTTTTTTTTTTTTTTTGATAAAATCAAAAAAAAAAAAATCGTATTCGTATTTTAATATATATTTAACAAAAAAAAAAACTTGAAGAAAGGTTAAGGATCAGAATTTTGAACTTTAAATTCGGGCATTCAATCATGCCCAAATCAATTCTAGTTTATACTTTTTGATGCAAACGTAGTAAATTGAAAAGGAAGGGAGGTTCTGAAATCAGTTTTTTTGTGATGATCATCGTGTAATCATGTGTAACTACATCAATTAGTTCAACTACGGTGTGACTACATGTTTGTGTGTAACTACATCATACTATGTGTAACTACGTCAACTAAGTGTAACGTAGAATCTTTTTTAACCTTGCATCATGTATTTTATTGCACGTGAATTGATTTCATTGATTTCAACATGTTAACATCGACAAAGTATTCTTTTTGTTAGTTAAAATTTAAAGAATAGCACTTTGAGAGAAGCCCATTCTTTTGAAAAAAAAAAAAAAAAAAAAAAAAAAAAAAAAAAAAAAAAAAAAAAAAAATTTTGAAACGGAAGAATAAATTTTTGATGGAACACTAAATTATATTTGTACCATATAGCGCTGCTGCATACATTTATTGCAGTACTCTCCCGAAATAATATCCCCCTTAAAAAAATAATATCAACCTATCGGGTACCAATTTCTTGAAAAAGTTATCCGGTGCTAATTTTTAATATTTTGCCAAAAGTTATTTATTGTATATTATACACCCCTCCTTATATAGTATCTCGGGGTATTACCTCAATTCAGTTTGATAAGAACCAGGGTAATTTATGCAGCGCTATACGGTAAAATAAATATTTTGTTAATCAGTGCATTAATAGACAAGGTCATAAACAAATATTGAAAGATAAATTTTTAAAAAGTAAGATTTTGTTATCGTACTGATTGTATGACACAGCTTCAAATTTTTTATTTTTTACTTAAGAAGAGATGAATACATCATTAAATACCGACTCGTTATGACAAAATTGGCATAATATAAGTACAAATCTAGACTAGATATACAAAATCCAACTGGTGGACTCACGTTAGAATGAACTGACTAATGAAGATAGCAGGGAAAGAACAAAAGGAATTAGAAATTGAAGTAAAAATAAGGAGATATGTAACCAGAAGAAATCAATCAAATAAAAATGATCCGTATTTTTCAAGGCCGCTACTTGTAATACTGTCAGAGGTGGAGTGTTCAAAATTGTTTTGTGTAAAAAAGTTAAATTTATAAATGATGTAGATTAATGTAGGGTAATTGCTACACGTAAATGTGTATATAGACTCATTACAAATTGATAATATATATATATAAAAAAAACTAATACATAGTGGAAGTCTTTAGGGGAACAGTCGAAGGATGTTGGCACAGCTTCAAATGCAGTCAACTATTTATAAATGCATCCTCTATATGAAATGCACCCACTGTATATATATATATATATATCTTCCACAAATGTACCTATCCCAAGCTTTTTTACTCTATAAATGCACACCCTCTTTAAATTCCATAAAAAAATTTCTGGTAAAAATTTCTATAAATGGTTTTTCATTCCAAAAACTCCGACATATAATAATAGGGTAAATGCACTATTTTGAAAATTACGTGTATGGTCCCAAGGGAGAGGTGCATTTATAATTAGTTAGAGTTGATTGTAAATTTTTTGATCATACACTTGGTTAAAATGACCAAATACTTTTTTTTTTTAAAAAAAAATTATTTACTTTTTGAACGAAAAATTTTTTTGAAATGTAGTACACAAGTAATTAAAAATATCGCATGTTTAAATTTTATTATATTCAAGGAAAACAATTAATATTTGTTTTATATTTTTGTAACTACCGTTTTATTAACGCGAGGTAAACACGACAAGTTACATCACTAAAAAAAAAAAATGACATCATATTACATTATTCCCATTATTTTACAAACTTGGAGATCAAAATCATAAATTCCTGATCGTCAAAAAAAAAAACCCCCATTTTCTCTGTTTTTATAATAAAATAAATTTTTTTTTGGTATTACAAACGATTATTTTATACATTATATTAAATTCTAAAAAAAAATTAGCGCGTGTATAAACAAAGTTATCTATATAATATTGATACAGTCAGTCATCAGTCATATTATTTCTTATTATGTCAAACTAAACCTTTAGTTTTAAAATAATCCATTACTTTTTTTGGTTCCTATTCGGGAATGACCGACCTATAATAACAAGAAATCCATGATATTCTAGAAGAAAATTTTTGAAGTTAAAAACTTCCTAATTGGATACAGTTGTTTGAGATCATTGTTCTTATGATAATTTCTTATTTTGGTCATGAGGAATAAGGAATTAGGATGATCACTTTTGATTAATAAAATATGCGTATTTTAAAAGTAGTAATGAAATTCTTTTAAATTTAAAAAAAAAAAATAATATAATTATAATTTTTTCTAAACGTTATTGTAGAACAACAGATTGTTATTGAATGTTACAATATTAAATTGTTTCAATAACAATTTACATAATTAATTTTACATTCAGCGAATAAAATTTTATATGTATGAAGATATTTATAAATTATTTATAAATACCCTATCATTATCCTCATTGTTATTTAATACCTTTGTTTTTTTTTTCATGCAATCTGCGGTCTGGATGAATTTTTGAAGTATCATAATGTGTATAATGTGTGTAATACAAGTAAATAACAATAAGTAATAATTAATGATTTAAAGTTTTATAATTTTTTATGGAAATGAAAACTGTTGCGATCCTTAATTTAGGGTCTACAAGGGAAGAATTTTGTAATAATCATATTATTATAAATTCCATGTAGGAAGTATTTAATTTCTACAAATTTGCAGGTGATAATAATAATGTGACTCAGAAACTACAATGGCGTAGTGGCGCAGCAACTCACTTTAATACCGGAATATTATAATAAAATGATAATAAACTGAAAAATTACGTGATTAAATACAAAGAAATTTGAATATAAAACGGTTTTTCAATGATATTTTATTCTATAGATCATCTATTGATAAAGATCAAATGCATTTTTTAAATTAAGTAAAATTCACTAATACAAAAAAAGATTATTTTACAAAAAATATTTGTAGAAAATTCCGTAACACACCATCAAAAATAATATAGAAAGCGGCTTTCCGAAAATAGTTAAGAGATAAAGTTTATAATGTTTCAATAATTGTTTCATGTATTTTTTTTTTTTCAAATATCACATAAACATTGTTATTTTAATTAAACTATTTTCAATAGAGAAAAAAAGTTATTACACTGTCATACATAATAAATTTATTATTTTTTTTTATATAACAGTAGGGTTCAAAATAAACAACGTTTCATATGTGCACAGCATATAAAGTATATAGGTAATTGGTAATTAGTAAATCATTATAAGAAATATTTTCCGCTGGGTGTATTACAAATTATTTTAATATATACAATTTATGTATTTTCAAATTATATAAAATAATACAAAGTACAATTTTGAAACTTTTGATGAAAAGCACGATATTTCGCGCGTTATCATTGATGTGTTATAATATATTCGATTCTTGGTGAAGTTACACAAACAACATATGACTTTTGTTTTTTGCGCGCTCTTTCTTTATTATTAAAACTTTATTAAAATTTGACGATTTTGTGTCATTATTTGAATGCAAATGAGAAAATCAGGAGATTAATCACAATGGTTACAAAGTTTTTTTATTAATAATAAATGAATCGAAATTTTGGGATATTAAAAAAAAAAAAAGATAAAAAAAGAGATTTCTTATTTATAAAATATATCACGGTAAAAATAAACAAAGATGTGAAATGCACGCGATTTTATCAAATTTCCAAAAATTTTCTAATTAAAATACATATTTGGAAGAAATGTAACATTACACTGGGAAATATATATATATATATAATAAAAAATTTCTAATCAAAATGGAAAACAATCGATTTTATTTTTAATTATTATTTTATTAATAAAATGCATCTAACCACTTATGTTTGTTTCCCTCTCGCAAAAAGATCAAAAATAATCATCTATTAACACGTCTATATTCAATTGGTGTAATAAATAATGAGTTCAATCAATAAGTTTATTCAGAGTAGTACACATTCCAGCCAGAGCACAATATAAAAAATTTTTTTTTCTTTTTTTTTCAAAAAAATCTTCTATTCTAAACTTCTTTTTTTATTTTAAAAAAAAAAATTAAATAATATATTTAATTGAAACCTCAAAATTTTAGACTGTGTAAAATATCTCGATTTAGTTATAAACAAAACATGAGTTGTCTTTAAAACAACGTACAATAATAAATCTTCTGCATTAATCTCATTATTCAAGCAGACCTTAATAATAGGGAAATTGTGATGTGATTTTAATCATTTTTAAATTAAAAAATTATTTTTGTTGGCCATTATTCAATTGTCCTATATTAGAAATTATGTAATAGGAAAACAAGATCCGTACATTGGGATCGACATGATAAAATAAACGCACACTTTTTTCTATTAGTTGTACATAAATTCTTGTTTTTTGTGCAACGAGATAGAATATATAAATGACAATAAAGAAAAATTTTAATGATCCGACTTGTTGTTATTAAATTATTTCGGCTATGAGTAAACTAGATAAAAACGAAGTTTCGCGTTTGCAAAATTCTGAAAGAGCGTGCGTTTTTATTGACTCTAGCGATCCTTTATGTCCCAACCAAGTTATAAATGGTAGTAGTCATCCATGCTTTAAACCTCCTTTTCCTCCAACTATTAATCCAAGAGATTTAATATTAAAACAATCTTCAAATGGTAAAATAATGGCGCGCGCTCCAAATGCATTCATAATTTATAGAAAATTATGTGTTGAAGCCGCTCGTTCTCATGGTTATTATTTACCTATGACAGTTATATCTTCTATGACTTCACAATCATGGGAGGAAGAATCTTCCGATGTAAAAGCAGAATATAAACGTATAGCGCAAGAAGCAAATAAATATCATAGAGAAATGTACCCGAAAACCGGTCGACGCAAAAAACGTGAAAAATGGAATCTTGTTTCATTTCAACCAAAATCTTACTTACAAGAAGATTCTTCAAAGGAAACAAAACCAACAAATAATAAACCTCTTATACCATCATCTTCATCGTCTAAATCAAAGAAATTTTCTCCTTTATCACAATCACAATCAGATATAACACTTCAAAATCCAATAAATTCTATTAATAATATTACATCTGAAATTTCAAAATCCATTAATTCCGAGATAAACCTATCTAGAAAGAAAATATATCCGAACCCGGACATCTCTCCTGATAATTATCGAGAAATTTTTGTTTCAAAAGACATCGAACAGTTTCAACCTACTACGGAAAAAGTTAATTCGGACCATTCCATAAATATGAATTCTCCGTTTAATTTAGAATTTCCGAGTTCGAATTTATCTTCCAATGATTATTTTGAAATTGCAAATATATATGAAGAAGGAATATCTAATTGGAATATACCTCAAAATCGAGTTGTATCTGAGTCCGAAAATACTTTTACTTCATGTCATCGTGAAGATATTAATTATGAATCAAATAGTTTGGAAAATTCCAGCGTTAATTCCGTTAATACATCGGAAGGATTTGATTTGTCCGGTAATAATCTGAACGTTCCATTTTCTGTTATGATGGAATCAGATTCTTATTTTGGAGTTTGATATTTTATTATTATTATATTTCTTACTTATTTCCTTTAATACACAAACAAAATTATATATATTTATCATTTAATACATGTACTAATTTAACTTAATAAATTTTATAGAATATAATTAATATTTTATTTTTCTTTTACTATTTTGTCATTCGCTTTTCTATTTATTTATTTACATTTGATTATATTTATTATTTTTTTTTTACTTTGCAACGATGCAGTAAAAAATTTTTTTAAGATTATATATACTTTCTATTTCTTCATTTCGTAAATATAGACAAACTCGTTTAATTATATAAATATTTTAAGGTATTTTTTTTAAGATAAAATAAAAAAAAAAATTGTATATCTTTTATGATTAGTTTCAAAAGTATGATTTCATTGGAGAAAAAAAAAAACAAGAAACCCCGGAATATATCTGATTTTTTAAGGTACTTGAAACAATTCTTAGTTTAATAAATTTTGATTTTAAAAACTTTTCCATTCATGTATATCTTTAAAATACATTTTATGATAGATAATTACGAAAATTCTATTATGTTCAAATATAATATAAGAATACTTTCATGCTTATTACAAAATATGTAATTATATAACGCGTTTAAATGTTGCAGTATATTTTATGGCAAATAAAAATGATTGTACCTTCCATCTTAATATGAAATATGTGCGACTATAACGATTACTTTTCCATAATTCCATAACGGACATTTCAACAAATATACCAAAGCATATAACACGTCACGGTATAATACATAATTGTACTTATAATATTTTAATTTAATAAATTTAAATATGTAAAACTCAAACTGACGGAAGTAGGAATCGGCCATTTTAGAAGTAAAAGAACCGTTTAGGATTCAGAACTTCTAAGTTTGACGGGAATTCTTTCCATGTCTTCCCATCATATATATCGGATATTAGATAGCTGGTTCATTTTCTTAAAAGGTTCTCGAAACCAGGCCTTTTGTACATATTTACTCTTACAGAATTTTTATTTTCAACTCTTAGTTTAGAATAGTTTTATAACTTTCGTATAAACTATACATGTTTCCGAAATAATTTGAACAATTTCGGCTTTGTAGCATAACTCCAGAGTAGCCAACTGAAACTTGGCAGAAATTTTTGCTAGAACCCAGAGAATATAGAGAAATTCTCAGATCTTATTGGCAACAATTTCGGCTAAGCTTATTTACCTTCGTCCCATTAATTAACTTTATATTTCCAAAATATAGACAAGCCTGGCCGAAATTGTTACAAATAAGGTAGAAATTATTTAAGAACTTCTCTACACTCTCTGAAATCCAGTGAAATCTTCTGACAAATTTCAGATGAGTACGTTTACAACTGTGGAGTTATGTCACAAAGCAGAAATTGGTCCGAAATTAAAAATTATTTCGGCAACATGTATAGTATTAAACGTTTCATATAAATATATGTTTACATGGTATCACCGAAGTTTACTTTGCTGAAAAGTATTGATTGAAATGCTCGAAATCCTTACCGAAATACCATTTTGACGAAAGGGTATTTTTATTAAATATATTTTTTTGATTTATTAAATTTCATTTACTCAAATAAACTGGGTCATTCGACTAAAAGTTTAAAACCAAAAAAATGTTATTTTTTTATAATTTTCGACAAGCGACTTTAATAACATTTCTTATAGTGATGGGCGTTGGGAAGTTGGAAGCACTTTTGGACGGATTTACCACGAAATCCCGACAATCAGAATCCCGCTACAACACAAACCCGATGCTCACACCCGACAAATCATAATCCCGCTACAACACAAACCCGACGCTCACACCCGACAAATCATAATCCCGAAACTTCAGAATCCCGTAACCACATTATTCCCCGACATTCATTATTCCGAAACTATCCTCCTAGCAATTGAAATATAATGACATAATATAGAAATTCTAAAAAATGATTTATTAAAATCTTTAATCAGTATATTGAAAAAATAAAAAAATTATTATTATCTTTATGACGCAATAATTTAAATTTTTATTGAATTTAAAAGCAAGTTCTTTTTTTTTAAAAAAAAAATAATCAAAAATTTATATTTGCGAAGTGATTCTTAATTTTTTGCGATGTATTATTAAATATTAATAAAAAAAATAATAATAACATCTATTTTTGCAATATTAAAAAAATTATTACAGCTGATTTCATAATGTGCGGGACACTTAGCAAATTTTAAAGAACTCGGAAGTATTCGGTAAAGCTTGATATAAAATAAAACTTATACGCTAATTTTGGAGTACTATTCCGAGAATGGTGGTATAATTTTATCTTATTTTGAACTTTTACCGAATGTTTCCGAGTTCTTTAAATTTTGCCAAGTGTCCCGTACATTATGAAATCAGCTGTAATTTTACAATAGAAATTATAATTTTGCGATATTTTAAATTAAAAATTATTACAAAATATTACGTCTATAAAAAAATTAAGATTAATGTTGGGGAATAATGTGGTTACGGGATTCTGAAGTTTCGGGATTATGATTTGTCGGGTGTGAGCGTCGGGTTTGTGTTGTAGCGGGATTCTGATTGTCGGGTGTGAGCGTCGGGTTTGTGTTGTAGCGGGATTCTGATTGTCGGGTGTGAGCGTCGGGTTTGTGTTGTAGCGGGATTCTGATTGTTGGGTGTGAGCGTCGGGTTTGTGTTGTAGCGGGATTCTGATTGTCGGGATTTTGAACGGCTCACCTTTTGGACTTCCAATTCTTCAAATTCCAATAATATTTCCAATTCCAATAAAAAGTCATTGAAAGCTTCCAATGTTCCAATGCACATTGAAACATATAAAGTTTTATATCAAGTGAGAATTGGAAGCACTTTTGGACTTTCAAATCTTCCAATTCCAATAATATTTCCAATTCCAATAAAAGTCACTGGAAGCTTCCAATGTTCCAATGCACATTGAAACGTATAAAGTTTTATATCAAGTGAGAATTGGAAGCACTTTTGGACTTCCAATTCTTCCAATTCCAATAATATTTCAAAT
This sequence comes from Rhizophagus irregularis, assembly GCF_026210795.1. Classification (NCBI taxonomy): domain Eukaryota; kingdom Fungi; phylum Glomeromycota; class Glomeromycetes; order Glomerales; family Glomeraceae; genus Rhizophagus; species Rhizophagus irregularis. The sequence goes on from NC_089454.1 coordinate 841,399, forward strand.
CATTGGATGCTCATCACTGCGCCGTTTCTATATCACCGCAATAACCTACTTGATTGGCTAAATTTCACGGGACGATTCAAATGTAATAAGGCGAGCCGCCGAGCCGATCGTATATAAAAGTTAGATTAGTTAGATTGGCATTCTAAACCCCCTCCTTTTGACTTTTAAATAATATTGTAGAACAAATAAAATATAAAATACATGATCTTTAAGCGCTCTATAACTAGGAAGCGGAAACCGTTGTAAGTCCGGAGCGCTAAAATTTGCGATTTCATTATTTGACGTCACGTGAGGGACATTGATCATTTTTCATAGTGCGTAGACATATATAGTCCTTCGCTTCGCTCCGGAAAATAAATACATAAGAGTTACGCAATGTTCTCTTAAATTAATTTCAGTAGGTATAGTACCCCGAGCAATATATCATCTATAGGTAACAAGATTATTTGCTTAGTCACATGGTATTTTTCGCTAATGTCTTAGCAGAATTTCTGTAAAGTCATATGCTATGATTGCTTATTTTTTTAGATAAATTTAATATGAATTTTTTAAATAAAATTAGCACAACTAGTGAATTTCCATCAGTGCAGTGAAGGAACGTTATCATTTATAAGAAATATGATAAAATGCGTGTAGAATACATTATATCAGTTTATTTTAATGCGTATGGAAAATATTGTTATACAAACTAATGAACCAGTTGAAACCATTTTATATTTCGTTACAGTTATATATAATATATGCCCATTCATTTTAATGTTTTTAGTGATTTTAAGTGAAGAATTTGAAAAAAAATGAAAACATTATTGTATCCCTATAAAAAAAATTTTATCCGTTATTTCTGTAAAAACTCCGTAAAAATGAGTCTTTCACGGATCCATTCACGGAAAATGATAAATTCCGTGATATAAGGTTATTAATTCCGGAAATATGAGCCTTTTACGGAAAAAATGAATATAAAAAACGGATCGACTTTTTTTACATGGTATATTACAAAAGTAAGGAATGATTTGAATGATTTTTGTTTTCATATGATTAGATTGTTTTTGGTCACATGTTGAGACATTTCTTGTTACCTACTGTATAATATATATTGCTCGGGTCCTGTATCAGTGATTAACTTACACTTTACAGGTATTTTATTGTGTAAATCCTGGCTTTTTTTTCGGCTGAGGCTTTTCCCGGTAATAATTGAGTACCTTTTTAAATACCGCAGATTACCAGAATATAATTCAGACTGAACTTAAAATTTTTTAAGTGAATAAATTATACTTCACTCATCACTGTAGTGGGTTTCTTGTAATATCGCCCCTGCGTAAAATGCACTATGGCATCATTTTCACGTAATAAGGATTTTTAAGTACACATTTTCTTGGTTAGATGATAATAATTTCATATTGATAAGAAAAATATTGATCTTTTTATCTACTAGATGTTTCGGGTTTTCACGTATCTATGATTGATATTTATAATTGATTGACATTCTTAAATTATGCACTTTTGAGAATATCGATAATTCAGTAAATTCTATTAAGTTGCGGGACAAGGGTAACGTGCACATGTCATTGGAATTTTCAAATTTTCAAATCCAAACCTTTCCAACTGTACATAATAAATAACACTTGCCACTGGGTCGGAAATTGGAAAGATTGGAAATTGGAAGGATTAGAAATAAACTTCCACACTGCCGGTATCGGACGGAATTTTTGGAAAGAATAATTACAGTAATTACAATATCACAATAATTTAAATAGCTTTCGTTTTTTAAATATAGATTATACAAACATATATGCATGTAGATTATCCGATTCGTTTTCATTCAAGAAATAAAAATCTTAGATTCATAGATTCAGCAATCCGGGAAAACGGTTCATCCTTCCGGATGAAGAATGTGAAGAATGTCGGACGATCCGCGGGAACCTTTTAAACTTTCATGATACAAAAAAAAAACAAACAAAAAAAATAAAAAAGAAAAAAAGAAAAACGTAAATAATCATTTATTTATTTTTGAAGATTTTTTAAATTTGTTGTTTTAAGCCATGAGTCATTCATTAATTAATACTAATTAGTATTATTTATTTAAGATCGTAATACAGAATAGATCGTGGAACTAAATTTTAACACACGTTTCATAATTTTATAGCACAAATAAAATTTTATTTTTGTTTGGACATGAGTATAATCTTGCCCAATTTTTTCTATTGTTATTTATTCTAATAATATTATATAAAAATAAACATGTTTCAAATAATTGATACAAAAATAAGTCTATATAGCAAATAAAAAAATAATAACTAATTCATTTTTAATGAAACAGACATTTAAGAAGATTTAAATTTCACATCATCAAGGTGAAACCAATGCTTGAAGTTAATCACCACAACAGCACGAACAACCGCCTCATCAAAGTTAGAATCAGATTTCCATTTCAAATCCAAAGGAAGATTTTTTGGATCCTTTGAAGTATGAGTTAAAGTATTATGTTCACCTATTCCTTCACATGACTTATGTTGTAACATTTTATTGTCTAAAGTAAATTCTCCAAAACGAGTACCATTTTTATCTTCAACATAAATGAGAAGACCTTGAAAAGGTTCCGGTCCATTAAGAGTAGTAACATAATTATCTGATTCTTTCTTTGTCGTAATTTTGTATCCTCCATCTCCTTTTACAATGTTTTCACCATTATTTCCTGCATGAGGACTACTATCAACTTTCGTAACATCACAGGTTCCCGCATGTTGTGGGTATGCTTTCACATAATAAGCGAACATTGTGAGAAAAATTATTAAAATGTTGAAAACAAATAAGGATTTCTTTGAAACCATTTTATTTTTTATTTTTTTTCACTGTCTCAGAGAAAGTTAAAAAAGGTTTATAATTTTATTTATTACTTTCTTTTTTGAAAGAAAAAAAAATTTAATATATCTCGTTATAAAAAAAAAATATCTTAAATAATTACTTAAAATGCATAGCCATAATATACTTTGTATAAGCCTCGCGGATAAACTCATACAAGCCATCTTTAACTGCGCCACGATAATATTCTAAGTATAAATTCCTCATTATTATATACAAATTTATTACAAAAAAAAAAATAAACATTACAAAATTATATACATAACACTGCCATGTATTCAACTAATTTTAAAATATCCCATAATTTATATGGAAAAGACAACGTATAATCCTAAATAAGGAAAAGGGTTTCGATTTTTCAAATTTCCTTTAATGATTTTGTTCGCTTAAATTTTGACCTAGCAGGAAACGTGATAGTAAACGAAAAAAAAAAATAATAATAATTATAATTATTGAAAATATCCGAAATGATATTCACAATTCTCTGAATAAAATAGAGGTAAATTATTCGGATCCTCTTGAATATAGTATGTTTGTTGCGGGAGTATTAGGGGATGATAATATGTCGGAGGTTGATAAAAAGTATTATTATATATATCAAAATTTGATATATATTGGGACTCTTGTGTGATATCTGATACTTCATTTGTGTCGGTAGAAGAAGTATCATCAATAACATTGCTCTCAGTTGATTCCGGCATAGGAGCGAGAGGCCGCTGTGATATAGTTTCCTTCATATCGAAAGAAGTCAATACTTTAGCCGTCTTTTGATGTAATCCTTTGGCCTTGAGTGCCAAGCTTTTATACTCTTGCTGTACAAAAGCAGGTTCGAGATTCCATAATTGAGATGCCATTTTTGAGATAGTCCTCATGTTGATGTCCTGGACACCATTTTCACGCAATGTTTTGATCACTGCCGTCCGGTACAGCAAAAACTGGTTAGTGGCTCTTACTGGTAACTTGCCTTTTTTTAAATTAGGCTTTAGCTCACTTTCTTCGATGGGAGGAGGAAAGGGAATTTTAAATGGGAATGTCGAATTAATTGGTAATGATTGTATATGGTCATTCATTTTTAATAAATAATAATTAATAAAAAAATTTAAAATTAATTTTAAGGCTATCCTTATATTTACGCTATATTTATAAGAACGCGCAATAAAGTTTTAATTCATTATCGGAAAAACTTACAACTCATTCAGTGATATTACAATTCTCTTAAATTATAACACAAACTACCTGAAGATCGGACCAATATTTCGGAAATTATAAAAAATATATAATTCGTTAATAAATAATTATGCAACCAATACGTATCAATCAACAATTGATAATCAATTTTTTTTTTTCGTCGATTTTCAGAATTTTAATTGATGCACGAAGTTCACATAAACTAAATCACAATATAAATATTATAATAAACCTTTTTAAAAAGATGAGATCATAGAAATTTTTTTTTTGGGAAATAGCTTATTGAGTCACCAATTAAATAATGTGTAAATAATAATGTGAGGAATTCCCGATTTAGAATCGCTATTGAAAAAAGGTTCGTTACTTAAGTTCCTAATTTAGAATGTGAACACAACTGCAAAACTTATTTTGGGAATTGAGACTTTTTAGGTCGTAACTTCATAAGAAATGAAAACCTTATCTATAAATAAAGAATAGCTCTCGGAAATGCAGATTATCAACAAAAACAATGAAAGTACAATAAGTCATTTGATAAATATTTTTTAACAATAAGTAAATATGGAAATCTGGCGTTTACTTTAAGATATTTTTTTTTATTAAAGAGTTTATATCTCGTAATTTTTGGGGCCTTCCAGAAAAAAACGCGAATTTGTGCTATGTAACATAATTTTATTAGGGCATGATGATCAGGCTGAATTATGTAATAGATAAATTGATAAGGCAAGACCGTGCGAGGTTTGATTATGTAAAGGATATCTGAGTAAAATTTATGACGAATTAAAAATCAAGATTCTTGTACAATTATTGCATGAATCTGACAATTCTGACATGTTTTTTTTTTTTTGCTTCTGAGAATCACGTTTAATACAAACTTATTCTCTGATTGTTTCAAATCATTTTTTTTTTTCAATCAAATTATTACACACATTTGATTATGTTATGATCGTACAAAAAAAAAAAAAATTTTTAATCGTGCAAATTAAGAGACAAAATACTTTTTTTGTAAATCAAGCAATCAGATGAAAATAATTATGTAAGATTTATGATCATAAAATTGTTTGTACCTGAGTAAAAAAAATTATTATTTTTTTTTTCACAAAATTGATATAATGCACACATATTATTTTATGTATTTCATTAAACTCTAAAAAAAGTTCTTAGATTGAACGTGTAAAATCTTTGGCTTAGTCTGCAAGTTAAGTTGTGTTATAATTTAATTTATGCAAAATGCATCCAATTTATAAATAATAATGTGGATCGAATCGTGAACGTTATACATATCTATCGCGGCGCTACTGATTTTGTTATTATTTTAAAAGTTTGAAATTCGGTGAAATTGGTGAAATTACAAATACGCCGTGTTTATAAGATCCCAAACATAAAAAAAAAACAAAAAACAAACATTAATAAAAATATTTCATGGAGATATTTTATTTGTAATATTTGAAACGAAAGTTATACCGAATAAAAAAAAACGAACTTAAATCTTATTCATGTACGCCAAAAGGGATTGGTTACACATGAAACATATCATAAGTTTATTCCAGCGAATATTCTACTTTATATCCTTCTCTGCAATTAATTAAATCATTTATTATATAAAAGATATTACTATTATAACGATACACAGAAAATTTAATTATTGATGGACTTTTGATCTAACCTTTTAACTAATATCATTATTCATCATCTTTTTTTTTTTCATTCAATACCATGAATAAGAATATTTTCTATTTTTCACGTTTCTAAACAACAGTGAAAAATATACTCATTTAGTTCAAAAAGTTCTATTATTATCTCAATTACAAATAGCGTTCGAAGATTCTTTATAAGACAAAAGCTTCTTATTATCATGAAGATTGAAGAAGCGATAAAGTCGCGTTCGAATTGCTTGCACAAGGTAAAATTTTATATTGTCGTAAAAGAACTCTTGGAAAAATCAATAAAAGTTCAACATATTACTTAAATGATGTTTTCATATATTCTCATGTATTAATCAATTCTAATTCTTACTTTTTTAGAGATATTAATTCAACATAATCACTGATTGGGTTATTTTTCTACGTAGATTAATTATATTTATGTATTAGTTATTTACTGATCTAGTAGTATATAAATGGGTGATAAAAATAGTTATAAATTTATAGAAATTAAAGTATAAGCACTTTATTATAGCAGATCATATTAAGAGGTATGTTTTGAACATAATTCAAAAAAATTTTATTGTATATTTATACACAGTATATTTATTAAGATTGTTTTTAACCATTAATTTCGTAATTTGATGTAAAGCATTTATAGATGGATCTATAAGGGCTTAGATCATAAGAAGATGTTGATCTAAATACAGAATATCACCAAGAGCAAAGTGTGATATTATATTTAAAATATCATAAGGAATGATAATTAGGGTTAAGATCAGGGTTAGAGATTTTGGTTAAGGATTTGCGTTAAAATTAGGCTTTATTAGGATTTTTTATACGGTACAAAATACAAGTTTGGTTAAACAAGTTGAAGAAATATTCGTCACAAATTTAGATCACATGGTAGATAAAAAACGCCATTATCTATTTCTGAAAGTACGTAATTATTGATGTTAAATAAATATCCCTTATCCTTTAATAATAATATATTCATTAGATCTTAATAGTAAATTTATTAGAAAAAATGATTATTATTAGTCGAGTTAAAAGACGTTTTAATAACATAATTTAATGAGTTTATAACCATCTTTCAAATAATTGGTAACAATCTTTGTCATGGTTAACGTCACGTAATGATCATATGATTAGATCAATTTGATTTGAAAATCCTTGTTTCATATGATCATAAAAAAAAATCATTTTCATATGATGCTTATCGTTTTGACGAGTAAGCTATATATAAAAATTCAGGGTAAATTATGGGATGGGCTTTTATAAAAAAAAGTGATTAATGATATATGAAAATGATAATGATTAAGTTTTGTACGGACAAATCACTAAGATTTTGGTCATACGAAATCATTGTTAAATTTATAAATCCTCCTCTTGTTTCGTAGGAACCTAACTAAACACAATCATCGTCTCGTAGTCTCGTGATATACCTTTTTTATAATTTGGATCATATACATGGAGTTGGAATAATAATTTCGGTGCTTTTGTTAATGACATCATTCAAATTCGGGTGTTAAAGTTCTTCTTGATTTGGGTGGAAATTTTAGGGATGTTATCAGGTTTCATCGAGTTTGAGATTGAAACAGTTTTCGAGCATGTTTGAGCATAATTTTATATTTTCAAGATTAAGACATGGCAAATGAAAAAAATACACCTGAGCTCGAACCATTTAATTATACAAATGACTCATCAAACTTTACACGAGTAATTTCAACCGATTTCAACATCTAGAGATACTAATACCTATATCAGTCACTGATCAAGAATCTATTTTATTAGTCATGATATATTCAGAAAGGTAACACATATAAAAATAATTTCAAACGTATGATTTAAAAATCCGAGTTTTTATAGATGAGTTTGAACTGGATTCAAGTTGGTTTGGAACCTGAACCGAACAGCTTGAGCAATCTAACATCCCTAAAAAATTTTATTAATTTATAATTTTTTTTTTTTGTATATTTTACTGTAAAAATAATCATTTGAATTTCGAATTTTGTCGTCGATTCGGGTTAAAAACTGGCACAGAATTTCCTCCATCAAAATTTTATGAAATAGCATCCTTTCTCAGATCAGTTTTACCCAGGAATGTTGAGTTTATAGAAAATGTTCTTATTGATGTTTTTCCATTCAAGATCAGAATTCGATTGTGTTCGAATATTTATCACGATTTCGAATCAATTGTAATGAAAGAATATTGTAAGCTTTTTTAAATTGTTGAAGAAATTATTGGAATATTAATGGAAGTTAGTAAAATATTTAATTTTAGTATTTTTGAATTATTTAAATTTTTATATTTTTTTATATTTTTTTTGCTTTGGCGTGAATCCCAAGATATTGATTATGAAGTTTGGAACAAACCAAAGGCTAAAAGTTCCGATTGGTGAAATCTAATAACTAATGGGTTTATTGATGAACTTTCTGCTGAATATACTGTGTACTGTAAAACAAAACGGCTGATAATTTGTGAAGAAATCGAAGAAACTAAAAAAAAAAATGAAAACAATGCTTATTTTTGTTTTCAAAGATATTTAAGATATTTGCAATAAAAATTAATAGATACTTTTTTTAGGGAAGTCACATAATTTGGCTAAGGGTTCCTTTACATTATATAAAATATTATATAAGCAAAGATAATGTAATTAATTTTATTAATCATTAAAAACTAACATTTTTCAAGGATAATGCTTAAATTCTTAATATCCGACCAATCGCAAGTTAAAGGTTATTTTATAATCACATAATTCCCAGTAATCTACCATCTTTTTGCTACAAAAGACTTTGGTGGAGAATAATCCTGTTCAAGTCTACATTTTTTATTAGGCGAGGTGTCTTCTACGTCATTTTCTTCATAATCATCTTGCTCATTGTTAAATTCTTCTTTGAAGCAAGCATTTATCAAATCAATGCCTTCTCCCCTTATTCTGGTATCTATAACATGTCGTTCTTCTCTTTTAATATATTTTATACTTTCTTCATTACTATCTTCGTCTGTTTGTAAAAATGGGATAATCGATTATTTAATAAAAAAGATTTCTAGTTAAGCCTTAAATACCTTTATTATTACCTATAAGCTCTTTCAATTTTTTAAAATACTTTGTTTTGTTTTGTCTTTTATGTTGAAAAACGCGTCCACTCGTCGACATTACGTAGAAAACCTTTGTATAACCTGTACGATCGTTCCACCGAATAGAAAAATTTGGTTGTTGACTCCAATCTTCACTTACTATCTTCTTCCTTTTTGTAGAAGAACTAATCCGAGCATTTTGAAAAACTGCAAAAGCCTGAAACACGGCTCTTCCATTAAAACAAAGAACCTTTGGTCGATACTTTTCGACCTTTTCAAGAAGGTTTGGAAATTCTTGTTTAATCTCTTCAAAAGACAATTTTGTCTAGTATAAAAAACAATAGTATTAACTACAAAATCTGATCTAATTCCGAATAAACCTTTTATACCTTTGAACGATGTTCTGGTCTCGAAGCTAAAGTTACGATTCCAATTTTATAATCTCGTGCAAGACGTTGGTCATCCAAGTAAGTTAAGTGGTCTCCATTTGTCATACCTATATATGTTGATGAATAAAGTACCAATACATCAAATTTTTATGATGTGTAAAAAATAAATATAAATACCACTTTCATATAAGGCGTAGTAAAAATGATTATTGGACGACGAATAATGATGTCTTTCTTTAATGCTTTTCTTTCCGGAAAAGAGACCTACAAATAAAACTAAAAAAATAAAAGGATCTTAAATTTTTTTTTTGATTTCGTAAATTATATATATAAATATTAGTTTGTTGTTTACCGTTTAAATTATAATCAATAATATCAGGAACAGGAAGTTCACTAGACAGTCTAGACTTATTCGTAGATACTTCTTGATCGCATGTATGATCTTCCATTTTTTTAGATGCAAGATGTTGAGTTGGTTTACTTTGCGAGAACTTGTTTAAGGAACTTTTGTAAGTTTTCATAGTTCTAGTCACAAACATTGTAATAGTTCAAGAATGAAAAAAAAAAATCAAACCGGTTAAGTTTTATATTTTTGATTAAAGCTTCTTGATAATGGATTTTATTGATAGACTTATTTACACTTTCCACATACTATATAACAGACTCAATGTATAGCTTTTCTACGTGACTTGATGTAGAAATTAATAGTAACTCATATGATCGACTTATAAGTATAAACAAAAATTATTTGACATAAATCTGCTCAATAAAATCATTTAAATAATCACTTTTAGATCCTCTTGTTTTTCTCCCGGAAATTCTACGGTTTAAATAATTATACCCATTTTGACATGTCATCATGCCATTAGAAAGATATCAATGATGAAATGAACTATTACAATATCGTCAAATTATATATCAGTAAACATTGTGCATATGGAATGGCTCTTCCGGCGGGAATGATGATGTTCCAGATGTTTCAGATCAAGAATTGAATTCTGATATTATTCAGTTTGATCGTTCCTTCGCAATAATAAAGTTAGAGAAATAGTAGATATTGGTTTCACACTATGATCATACAAACCAAAGAGTGAATCGGTATCAGTTCAAGATGTTACCTAGGTGATCTCCAATTATTCCAGTTGATAGCAGAAGTTAGATGATAATTAAAGTTTCAATCCCGATTGATTAGTTTCAAAGTTTCTTCTGATCCAATGAACTTTATGCTCATCGATGGAGTATGAAAAAGCAACTACCGCAGAATTATCATCATCTATAACAGGAGCATTTGTTTATGTGTACAGATCCAACAAGAGCTGCAGTGTAGTTATATCCAATTGCGGAAAGTCCGGAATAAAATACAAAGAAAACCGTAGAATAACTATTCTATAACTAATTAATTCAAATTAACAATAGAAATGTTGGATTGGTAAAAAATTTAAAGAATCCATCAACTACTTCATTTAGGTCTACCCACTGATCATCAGGGATTGTATGAGCTATATCTTTCATCAGAGGAGGGGAATGATATCATTTTATCTACTGGTAATGAATCGAAATTAGATATTGAGCAAAATCAATTTTTTAAGATTTAAATCAATAATATCTAACACTTCAAATTGCTTTATGATTCAATAATCGGTTCATATGGTTCATTACTTTTTTGGGAAGTGCGACTCATGGTATCATTCATGTACTCTTTTTTTTAATGAATCGTACTAAATAAAAAGCACTCGTGACCTATATCGAACTGGTAAAGTAAATCAGAAGACCGGATTTTCCCCTCAACTTTAATATCGGTTACGGACCTTTTTTTATCCAAGACATTTATTATCTTATTAAAATTTTCCAAATTAAAATAGCGTAAATGCGGTATAACGTATTACAAAGTGCATAGTTATGAAATTATTGAAAAAGTGAGATCGATTGGTGTGATTCCAAATTAACATTTTTATTTAAAAATAAAATTAAAGACTTAATATATTTCCGGTCATGTGTTACTCATTAATACAAATAAAAACCTTAAGTGTTTGGTGTTTATTAATTAGTTTGCACTGTACATCTGATTAATCATTACTTTAAAACACAAATTAGAAGGTTAACGAATAAAATATATTATATTTATTCCTTTTCCCGGTATATTTATCCATATTTAACACTTTTTAATGCCTATCTCAATTTTCATTGCATAGCCATTTAATAATGCAAATCTGCAAAATCTGCACCTTTTACATTACATACGTCAAATGTCGAGACGAGAAAACTTAATAAATAAAAATACATTGTCTTTTTTTTTTAAATCGTCACACAAATAACCATAAAAGTGTAAAAAAGAATGTTTCTTTAATTTGTATATACCTTAAGTACAAATAAATATACCGTGATATTACGTCGTTACAGTCAACTCTTCAACAAATGCACTCCTATAAATGCATCCACTCCTTAAATGCATACTATGATTCAAGTCTCAGACTTACAGTCTAATGATCTTATTTTTACTCGGTGCCCTTTTAAAAATGCACGATTATTTATTTATGTCCTAAGGAGTGCATTTTTATTTTTCGGTACTTCGACCCCTCATAAACATTATATCACGTGACCGATTAACATCAAAAGTTCGTGACGTGTAAAAACTGATTTTCCCCAAAAATTTTTTTTTAAAAAAAAAAATTCGGGAAAAGCTCAAATCTCACCATTCCAAAAAATTTCTTTGCTTCTCAAATCAACCATAAAATGGGGTAGAATGTTAGGAACCATACATGTACATCCAACTCCAACCCTTTTGCACTCTGTTGATACATGTAATGTAGTACGAGTTCAAATTTGATCTATATATCAGATATGATAATGAAATTTTTTAAAATCCCCCGTCTATTAACCTAGAAGATTTCCTATTTCCATATACCTAAATCAATTTTTATTTATGGTAATAACTAATAAGTCAACGTATATTGCAAACTTATTTTTTCTAGTAGGTGTTATTATTTTGTAGGAATGATTTAAATATATTTTACGTGAGCTTTCTACTTTATCACTATAATTTTTTAAATTTTATACGTGAAACGGACTCTTCATTCAATTTTTTTCTCGTCTACGTCGGCAAAATGCTAAACATACCGTCCGTAGAAAATATTTTGTATATTAGAATGATGATATATCATTTTTTTTATAATTAATTCGTAATTTGATTAAATTATTTAAAATTTTTTCGGTAGAAATGTACGTAATCAGCCAAAATCTTGCAAATCTTTGAAATTTCTAAAGAAAAAGAATAAAAGTATTAAAATTTCATTTATTTTGTTCTTTAAAAAAAAAAATAATAATAATAATTCCAAAAGTGTTTATAAAAGTGGTTCATAATTTTATGATTATGCGGTCTTAAAAATTATACAAAAAAAAGGAGGCGAGAATTCAAGAAATCAAAGAAATGTATTTCTTCCTTGCGTATTTTTTTACGCACATATGATTTTAGCGGAAAAAAGATATTCTAAATGCTAACTAAAAATAGAAAATAATTAAAACAGTTAAAAAGGGAGCATTGAATCACATGTCATGATTTAATGAGTATTATAATTTGCTATTATGTGTTGTGGCTTATAAACGTAATCTGTAAATAAAAAACAAATAATTACGTTAGACTAACAAAGAAATTTTTTTTTTTTTCCTCTATTTTACCGTAGGGAAAGCTTCTTTAAATTTTCAGCCCAACAATATTCGGGTTTAATATTGTAATGCATTCGTTTATTTGTGCAGCTGATTCATGTAACTTAACGCGAAATAATACGTAATTCTAACATGAAACGAGAAAAAAAAAAGTGGAGTATTATTGTGTATGTTTGTTGTTCTGAGAAAAAAAAAAATAAAAATAAAAAATAAAAGATTATCTCATAATTGATTAAATTTACATATGATACGTAATTCCTGCGCCGAATAAGCATATTTAGAATTTAGTAACAAGTAATACAAATGACGACTCCAAACAATGCATAAATTTTTTTGAGCCATTCATAACTCGGAAAACGACAACACGTGATAAAATTTAAAAGACGACGGAAAATCTTAAAATTAAAAAAATTAAAAGAAAAAAAAGAACAACTTATAATTTATTTTTCCGCCGATGTTTTTTTTCTAATAGTAATCAATATCTGAACTTCCGATTCGTATCATTTTTTTTCATTTGGATTTTATTTACGGTAAATACGGACAAATAAATTTATATAATATCCGAACTTTATTTTCCGAATATACAACATAATCGGGATCACAATTATTGGAGATTATTATTTTTTTTTTCATTATGCATATTATGTATGATGTCGATCATAATTACTATTTACTCCTCACCCAATAAAAAATTAAAAATTTACATAATTTCATTTGTTCAATAGCGGTATGCACTTTGAAGGGGTGGGGAATTTTGAAATAAAAAACCCAGATTAAACAATTATCGGTTAATATCAAACTCTTTTTTTTTAATTAGAAGGGAACACAATTTATATTTTAAAGTTGTGTTTATGTTTACATCAAATATAAATGAAAGTTAATGTTATACAAAAAATTTAACCAATCAATTATAATCGGAGACGCGTTTAACTGAATTTTTTTTTGATTTTTACCTAAAAAAAAAACACAATATATGTTATGATATTGTTATTTTATTTTATTTATTTTTTTAATGCATAAGTTGTACATTTCTGTTTAAAAATAAATATTTTTAAAATATCTATGATAGATTCGGACGCAAAAAAAAAAGAAAAGAAAAATATTCCGTAAATTAATTATTGCAACAATTCTTTCATTATCTAAAGAAAAAAAATATATAATTTTTTTTAACTTGTAAAAGTTACACAACAAAATCAAATAAGTATCAAGTTATTAAATGATGCAAAAAAATTTTGTAAATCCGTCGTATTGGGTCCAAGCCATATGCAAAATTTCGATTTGTCAGTTTAACAAAATTACCTTACCAGTTAGTTGTTTTCGGGTACTTAAATAAAAAAAAAATGAAATTATCTCAAAAATCTACATAAAAACCCAGAGTTTTTACTTCAACGTTGAAGAATCTAGCTCACTATCTTTGACCTTTTTTTTTTATTAAAAAAAAAAAGTCAAAAAAAAAAAACATTGTAAGGTATATGAAAACAATAAGTAAAAAAAAAAATAAAATAAAAATAAATATTAAATTAAAAAATTACATTTTTATTATGTCAAACAAACAAGCTGGTGACTTTGATGGTGATTTCACATCTGTGACTCTCGCTCAAGGTTTTTCAACGCAACTTCAACAAGAAATTGAAGATGCTCGTCTCGTAAAGCCTCAATTTCCCCCAAACATTACTTCTAAAGATTTAATCGTTCATAAAAAAAATGGGGATATGCCGTCTAGATCACCTAATGCATTTATGATTTATCGAAAACTTTTTGTCGACGAACTTCATAATGAAGGCCATTATTTACCGATGACCACAGCATCATCTATGGCATCATCATCATGGAAAAATGAGCCAGAATTCGTTAAACAAGAATATAGACGACTTGCCTCTGAAGCGAAGAGTCGACATTTGAAATTATATTCAAACCAAATTCCGAGTCGAAAGCGGAATAAAAAAATTCGAAATACTCAAACTCAATTAACGAGTTTACAAATAATTCCGCAGTATAACCATCTACCCCAACCACGATCTGAAATTTCAACAGCCGTTTCGTCTCCAATTACATCTTCTCCCGAAATAACGGAAGAGATTTCACGCGTATCTCATATACCTTATGGCTTATCAGCTGACAATGTGCCAACTAGTTATTACTTACCGCATGTAAATGCTATCGATTATAATACAAGAAATAATATTCCTTCAGGACATCCGACAGGATATGGACCATTTCACGACCATGCAAATACGGTCCTTTATGATCATTTAATCCCTGATTATCATCAATTTAGTCCATATCAACAATCTTCCGATCCTCACCAAAACTTTTTACCTTATCATTATTTCTATTAAAATATTTCAAAAAAAAAGAAAAAAAGAAAAAAAAGAAAAAAAAATATATATATATATATATAAAATATCCCATAAATATAAATCTATCATCTATATGTAAGATATTATGTCATGCCGGCTATGATTACTTTCTATGATTTTTTTTTTTTCCACTTATTTTCCTATCTTCAGTTAAGGTTTGCCTTATAATTATGTGTATATACATATATCAGAATTGTTTTTTAAGATAAAAATATTATTAAGAATTTGGCTTTCGTGTATATAAAAAAAAAAATTTTAACTATAAAAAAAAATTAAAATAAAATTAAAGACAAGAATTATTCTTTTTTAACGACCATATTAATTTATATCAAACTATTAACACTTGTTTAAATATTTTCACGTGATAGAATTAATCTTAAAAGAAAATAAACTTATTTATCTTTGCAGATCTTTGTTTTAAAATTTAAATTAATGAAATCTTAATATTTATTGTAACTAATATGTGTTAACTTTAAGCAGGTATCTTGTGTATAAAACGTGAATAATAACAATTGTTTAACTCCCTACAACTTAATAAGCTAAAAAATAAAAATAATAAAAAAAATAAATAATAATAAACAAAAAAAAAAAAAAAATATGTAACAATGTAATGTAATAATAAATTGGGCGTTTTTTTTTTATGTTTGTAAGTAGTTGCAAACAATTCAGTAAAACGTAATCAACCAATTCACAAGGCAGGAGAATTGCAGAGTAATTTAACATACATAAATATTTCTGAATTTGTAAACTTTGGCGTCGATTTTGTTCATAATTTTAGTAACGAAACGTTATTAAATGCATAAATAAAAAATTTTTCATATTATATTACACATTTGCGCTTATCTCGATTGAGACCCTGATTATAAATAAACACGGGCCGTTCTTTTTGAATACTCGTTTTGTAATGACAACAACGTTCCAATCATAATCGTGTTAGTAAAAATAAATTTTTATTAATTGGTTAATAAATTTTATAAAAATAATTAGTCAAATTTATTTTCGCATTCGCATATAATAGAAATTCTCTAGCATACCGAGTATATACTATCAAAAATAACAAATAAAAAAATAATTTAAAACATTTTTATTAAATTATTAGTAATAATAGTATGTATTAATTCTTTCAACCTGAATATCACTTTATTTCTTTTACATATTTAATAAATAAGCTGCTTAAAAATGTTTAAATCATTCTGTAAATGTACATTAAAGATAAATAATATAGATACCGTATATAATTCGTCTTGTTTTGTCTTCCCAAATCCACTTTTACCTTAGTTTGTGTAATATTAAAAAAAAATGTGTCACGATATTATAAATTAGCGATCGGCTGCATTTACCTCAAATAGTACTAATACTTAATAAAAAAAAAATGAATTTATGAATTGATTTATTTGTTAATTTTAAAAATCTGCTTGCCTACATTCATTTCATTTTCAATTAATTTCCTTACTTGGTTTTAAAAAATTATTGATTTTGATTTGTTGTTAATATAGATTACAGTTAAATACCTTTAAAAAGTAATTAAAAGATTTCTTATATAAAATCTTATATAAATAAAATTTATTTAGATATTTACCAAAAATTATTAAATGTAACCCTACAAGTTATTTACTAATTTGTTACAAAATTATTATATTTTTAAAAAATTTGTTAATAAAAAAATTCCAGATATATTTAGACAAGTTATAATTTTACTTTACTAATAAAAAAAGAGTAAATTTGACCAAATTTATATTTTACTAATAGAAAAAGAGCAAATTTTGACCAAATTTAAAAATTCATAATTAGTTTTTGCAATTATTCTGTCATCTGGTAGTCCAATTTGGCCTATTAATGAGCTCTATAAAGCAAAAAAATGTTTATTCAAATCTGATTATTAGATTCTAAAATAATTTCAAAAAACTAAAAAAATATTAATAATGGTAGTATAAATCAGTTATAAAGTTATAAATATAATTTCAGGTTTAATAATTATTATTTAATTTAAATTTTTTTTAAAAGATTTATTAAATATATAATAATAAATTAATATAAGGGCAATGACAGATATTACCTAATATCAGTTTATTATAAGAGCTTATTCCCCCTCCTCCTAGAATATTAGGTAATATCTGTCATTAACCTAATTTACAAAAAAATATATTATAAAATTATTAGACACAAAGTATTTAATATGAGATCAACTACATTTCTTACTTACTAATCTCTTAACCATTTTTCCAGCTTAAGTTTTTCTTATCTGAATAATAGTAAGTGCTTTTTAATAATTTAAAGATTTTAAGAGGATTCTTTTAAAATTTATCTGAATTTTAAATTTCCAGTTTTAGTGAAACTATATATAAAAAGTGATTTTTATTAAAAGTATTTTTACTTTTGTAAAACTTGACTTTCACTATATTTCTGAAGTAATTGAACTTTAAATACTTGCACTTTATAAAGTTTTTTTATTAGTTTTTTTATTTTTGTTGAAAGCATTACAAAGGTTTTTTCATAGTAAAATACCAGTTGAAATAAAAATGGTCACTTAAGAAGTAAATTTTCTTTATTATTAGTTTTTGTATAAGAAATAAAGATAAAAATAGTTTAATAATTTTCCTTTTTTTTACCTTCAAATTTCTTAAAAGTATTATGCCTTTTCTTTTAATTTAATTTCAGTATTTTTTCTTTAGTCGTCTTTTAAAGAATTGAAAATACTGAAATATTAATTATTTAAATATAAAAGTTTAATATAATTAACTTTTAAGCTTTGTAAATCAGTCATATAAGAAGGTTGTTATGATTAGTATTTTTAGTTTTTAAAAATTACTAATTTAAAATATCAGCTAAAATCTTGTTATATATTGTAATTTTAGAAAGAATTTAATATATATTAATAAAGAATTTTACTAATTGCCTTCTAGATTCAATAACTTAGATTAAATTATCCTTTTAAAATTTTACATTTTATATCAATATTTTTTTTTAAAAAAAAAATTATTTGTATTATTATTCATTTCATTTTATATAGATTTTATTTATTTAAATATTATAAAGTATAATTCATTGAGTTAAAATTAATTTTATCCATTAATAAAATATTATATTATTATATTTAATTTGTAAAAAAAGTTTAAAAAATCTAAATAAACTTCTGTAATATTTAAATATAATCTCAAGTTGAATCAATTTGCCATTTTGTTAAAAATGAAAAAATCCTATAGGAATTATAAAGGGATTGGATTTTTTAATTTTGTAAATAATTTATGTAATAATATGGTATTAATATAAAATATAGTACAATATAATAATATATCCCTATTTATTAAGTCTAATTTTTTATTTATTAACAGTATATATTAATATATAAAATTTGAAAAAAATTATATATATACATAAAGCATTTTTTTTGTATAATCAAAAAAATTTTGTATATAAAAATATACATTTTTATTTTTTATTAATTTTATTAATATTTTCTTTAAGAAATTTTATGCATAATAATGTACATTAAATTTTAAAATTGTGCATATAAAAAATAAAATATGTATATGTATATTATACATATGAATTTATGTATTGGACTCACCCACTATATATATAAAGTATTTTATAATATGATAAGTAGTTTAATTATTAATACATATATTTATGTATTTAAGTAAGAATTTGATTTTAACTTTCAAATATATTAAAAAAAAAAAGTAATATCATCACTAGTAATTTTTACTAATATAATTTTTTAAATTTTATAAGATTAATATTAAATTAAATAATTGATTATACATATTAAATAGTTATTTTATATGTAAATTTATAAAAAGAAAAAATTTGTCTAAAGTTAAAAAAACTGGTTTTTAGATAATTTTTCAAAATTTTTATTTTTTTATTTTTTTACTTTACTAAAGTTTTTTTAATAAAAATTTCAAAATTTTGTTATTTATTAATATACTTATTATTTAAATTAAAATTTATTTTTTAATTTTAATCAAAATTATAAACTAATATTTTAAACTCTAATCAAATTGTGATTTTTAGCCAAAATTAAATAGTAACAATTACTAGTAGTAATAATAATTAATTGAAATTTAGCAATATCTTATTTTACATATATTAGTTATAACTTTATTTATTAAATAGTATATGGTATTTTATTAATAATTTTTAGTACAATAATATTTTTTTGAAAATTTCAAAGTTTATATGAGATGTTTGAATTATACTTATCAGCGGAATTGAATTTTTGAATTATGACAGACGTAATTAAAATGCCGTAATTCGCCGTAATTATATGTTTTATTAATAAACATTTGTACTGACGTAATTGTTTTTGGCTATGCTGTAATATTTTGACATTGACTTTTTAATTCTACTGAGAAGTATAGTTTGAATATAAGTCATGTGAAATATAATGACACTAATATCACACCCCTTTACTTTTTTTATATAATATATGTATTTTTGACTGCTCTACAAGTAGAGCTCCGAAAATGACTCGCATAAACTCGCATTTTTGACTCACATAATTGTAAACTTTCATTTAATTATATTCTAACTTAATAAAAAGTACTTTAAAATTAAGGTTTTTGACTCGTGACTCGACTCAATTCGACTCATTAAGAGCTCTATCTACAAGTTTACTTAAGGCATCAATGGGGTTTTGAATGCCATTTTTGACCTATATATGAAAAATTGTCTTTACCGATCATTTCCTAAATTTTTTTAAGAGTGATCGGCAAAATCAATTATTCATAGGTAAAGTCAAAACTGACATTCAAAAGTACCTTTGATGCTTTAGGTAAACTTGTAGAGTAGGCAAAAATCCATTTATTTACTAATTTTAAAGTTTATACTATTAGTCAAAATGGCAATAATCAACATGACCTGGGTTCAAACATCTTGTATACAAATAGAAATTACCTATTTTTTTATATAATAAAATTGGTATAATACTGAAGATTTATTATATTAAGAAATTAATTAAATCAAAATTTATTATACCGTAAAATCAGGACCCCAAATATCACATATATAACTCATAACTGATCTGCATGAATTTAGCACTTTTTGCTTCTGCTAAAATCATATGAGCTAATTTGTTTTTACTCTGCATTAAAAAGAGTTATTGATTGATTTTCACAATTTTTGTTACTCAAAATTGTTTTGTAATACCAAAAAATCATCTGATTGATGATCACTTGACTAAATAATAAGTTGAACAAAATTTACATTTATGAAACTTAAATTATTAAATGTAAAAGAACTGTAAAAAAACCCATTTCACTAATAAAAAACCCATTTCTCATATATATGGAATTTTTAACATATATTATTAAAAAGTAAGTATATTTTAATAAAATATAAAGTAAAATAAAAATTTATATAGCCTTAGTAGCTATAAATGTTTATAAAAGTATAATAAAAGTATCATATAAAAGATGGTATCATAACAGATATTTTCAAACAATAAAAATAATTATTTTATGTCAGAGTTTGTATTACCATCTTTAAACGCAAATATATCAAGATTCACTGATCCATTTTCTATAATTTTAGGCTCATTGGAAAGCCCTTGTTCTGGACGTTATAGGCGAAAAAAGAGCAAGCTGATTGAATCATTAGATCCGGAGATATTTACGTTTAAAGTTGAGGTACAAACTTTTTAACATGCTTAAATGCAAATATCTTGGGATCCACTGATCTATTTTGTATAAATTTAGGCTTTTTGAAAAGCCCTTGATCTGGTCTATATGAATGAAAAAAGAGCTTGCCGATTGGATCACTAGATCTGGAGATATTTACGTTTTGAGTTGAGATATTAATTTTTAATATATATAGTAAGTGTTAAGAATTATATTAATTTAAAAGAAAGTTTTACCAAATTATAGTATAATAACATTAAATAAAAATTTTTTAATACTTATTCCCAATTTACTGTATATTATATAGTATTTTATATAATAAAAATGTAATAAAATTAATATTTTAATTAAAGGTAGACAAATCAGCCCATATGTAGACCTAATTTGCTAAAAATCAAATTATCACATTTTAAATCTATACTAATTTGCTAAAACTCAAAATATGAGTTATAGTAAAATTTTAAATAATATAGGTTTAAATTTGCTTAATAAAATATAATTTCAATTTATTCAAATTATTTGTAGATTAGTAAATAAATTTAATTGTTAATTTACTGAAATTAACAGTCTTTTTTTTTATTATCAATAAAAAAATAAATAATTAATATAAATTAAACTATCAATTTTTATAATTTATAATTAAAAATATGTAGATTATAGATAAAAATAATAATTAATAAAAACAATAAATTAAATATAAATAATTATTAAAAAATAAAATGTTGCGAAACTAATCGGACAGTTTTTGGCCTGCATTATGCTTAATTTTGGCCGGAATTATACTTAATTTTGGCCAAAATATAACCCAGACCCTGAAACTTATATTTTTAAAACTATTATCTATAAAAGTTAATAAAAAAAGTTTTAAAAAATATACCAATTTGCTCAAATATAAAATATGACTTTGTAAAATCAACACAATTTGCTAAAACTCATAATTATGACTAATTAATTTGCTTTATCTAAAATTATAAGTTTAACCTAATTTTGATTGAATTTGCTAAAACTCAAATGTGAATTATATATGTAATGTCTGAGATCCTGTAAAATCACAAAAATAAACACCCCTCAAAAATAAGCACATCCTTCTATTTTGCACAATCTCATGCAGTAATAAAATATAAGAATATATATAAAAAAAATATCACAAAAATAAGCACCTCCCCAATATTATATTTCAGACATATCCGATATTTTAGTATTAAATCGATTTAATATCATTTGCTCATGATCAATTTACATTTAGTTTTTAATCATTTTAACCAGTGCTTATTTTTGCGATTTTTTGGTACAGTCAGACCTCCATAATTGCACACCCCTTGGGACCATATACATAATTTTCAAAATAGTGCATTTAAAGAGGGTGTACATTTATAGAGGTAAAATAATTAGAGATCATATAAGCTTGGGACTGAATCAGAGGGTGCATTTAGAGAGGGTATACATAGTGGGTGCAATTATGGAGAGTGCAATTATAGAGGTCTGACTGTACTATATAAATAATTAGTATCAATACTTTTTGTTTTAAACCTCATTTATTAATAAATATGCTTATTTGAAAATTTATACTATATAAAGAATTAGCATACTCTAGAATAGGAACTCATAGACTTTAATATTAAACAAAAATCCCAGATATTATATATACAACTTATAAAGTAATTTTCAAGCAAATTTGCCTAAATTTTTGAAAATTAAAAATAAGTTTTTTGCAATTATCTCAGCATCCAATAGTCCAATTTATATAAACTTTTTTTTTTTTGTTTTATAACTCATATTGAGCTCTATAAAATAAAAAATATCTGCATAAATTGGATCACTAGATGCCAAAATAATTGTAAAAAACTAAAAATTAAAAAAAAAAGCAAATTAGGATTTTTTGACAAAAAGTCAGTTATAATAAGTTCTATAAGAAATATCTAGAATCCTATTAAACAGCTATGATAACTCATTTAATTTTATATAGATAAAATTCTACTTACTTATAATAAAGGTCACTGTAAAAAATTAGCTCTTTATTAATATTTTTACCTTACTTTTTTTAAAAATTTTATTGATTACATATGTGCCGATTTTTGGAATTAGTCTAAATTAAGATTTTTATAAAAATTTAATATTTTAGTAAGATTAACATTACACAAATCTAAATTAAATATATGTTACATATTCATCAGGAAATTATATAGTGCGAAAAGTTGCGCAAGTTTACACATCATAATATTTCGTAAGCTTCCAGACCCGCCGCAAGTTTGCGTAAGCGTAATATTTTGTAACTTTTTAAAATATTTCGAAATATTACGATATGCAAAGCTTCGTAATTTTACGATTTGTAATATTCCGTAATTTTGCGGTTCGCAATATTTTGTAATTTTACATAATATTTCGTAAGTTTTCAGACCCGCCGCAAGTTTGCGTAAGCGTAATATTTTGTAACTTTTTAAAATATTTCGTAATATTACTGTATGCAAGGCTTCATAATTTTACGATTCGTAATATTCCGTAATTTTACTGCGTAATACTTCGCAACTTTTTAAAATATTTCGAAATTCTATGATGCGTAATGTTCCATAATTTGACGATTCGTAATATTCTGTGATTTTACACAACTTAATATTTCGTAATATTTCAAAATATTTCGATAAATAATACTTCATTTTCTGTACTATAAGTTTATATAATGTATGTTTTATTAGATATAATTTTATTAAACCATAAAAAATTACAAGTATTTATTAATATATACAGAATACATAAAAGTAAAAAAAAGAAAGAGTAGAGTAACAATATTATTAGACGTAAAAAGAAGAGAAACAGCTATAGTAACGTTAGTATTAGATATAAAGATAAAAGAAATATTGTTATTATTGTTAGTATTAAGGTAAAAAGAGTTAAAGAAACAGTAAAAGGAGTAAAAGAAACATGGATATTATCGTTAGTATTAAAGTACAAGTAAAAAGAAATAAAGGAAACGTAGATAGTATTGTTAGTATTACGACATAAAGTAACAAAGAGGTAAAAAAAAACGCGTTAATATTAAAATAATTAGTATTAATAAATAAATATTTCTATACCTGCAAAGTAATTGAACAAAAGAATAAAGAAATAAAGAGAAAGGAAAAAATAAACATGTTGTTAGTATTGTTAGTATCGTTAGTATTAAAGTACAAGTAAAAAGGAATAAAGGAAACATGGATATTATTGTTAGTATTACGATACAAAATAACAAAGAGGTAAAAAAAAATGAAAATAATTAGTATTAATAAACAAATATTTCTATACCTGCAAAGCAATAAATTATGAAATATATGTAAATATATTGTATATAATTAAAGAAATAATAGAAAGAAGAGACAAAAAATTTAAAAATATTGAACAAAAGAATAAAGAAATAAGAAACAAAAATAAATAAGACAAAAACGCGTGCATGATTAAATGATTAAATGATTAAATCACATGCAAGAATCAGCCTAATTTTGATTGGCCAGAAATCATGTACATCGTATAGCGGGTGTGACATAAATAAATCGTGACTGAAATTTGTGTTCAATTTGTGTTCAATTTGTGTTAATAATTCTGGTAAAAAATTATTAATTTTGGCCAAATTTCGTTAAATTTGTTAAATTTGTGTTGAGTTTGTGTTGAATTTGTGTTGCGTAATTTTTTATTTATCACAAGGGGATGATATTTAGTAATTGCATGTACGACGTACAAGATTTTTTTTTATGATTTTTTTAAGAAATGTACGCAAAATATTTAATCAGAATATAATTGTTTTATTTTTAAATATGATATATTGATGATTTTTTTTTAAAAAAAAAATTGATTTTTTTAAAATTCAATAGAATGTGCTAATAATAAATTGGTTTATTTTTAAATATAATATATTGATATTTATATTTAAATAACCAAAACATGTACATGATTTTTAATTATTTTTAATTGAAAACATGTACATGATTTTTAATTATTTTTAATTGAAATCATGTACATGATTTTTAATTATTTTTAATTGAAATCAAACTAAGATTTTTTTTTTAAAAAAAAATTAAAATAAATTAAGTGATTTATATTTATATTTAGAATCATGATATTTATATTTAGATAATCCATATCCGCATGAGATTTAATTAATATGTTTAATGATGAAAAGTCTAATAAATTAAATTTTAATTGAAACGAGAAATAAAATCAAACCAAAGAGGTATTGTTCAAATTTTATTTAAAGTGACATTTTACGACTTTCTTTCAAATTTTTACTCATCCCAAAATCAAATTACTAATAATGCCTCGCCACACACGTCGTCGTTCCCACTATAACGTCTATTGGAACTGGGCGATGATGGACGAACTTGTTGACATACGCCGAGACAGAAACCGCGTCTACCACAATATTAATGGTAGAAGCCGCCAAGATTTTTGGGACTCTGTTGCCAATAGGTTCATATGACTAATATCTATAATTTCTTTAAGAAAGAATTTAAATTCAAATTAACCAATCCATTTAATTGAATCAGAATAAATAGAATATTTCGAACGAGGTTTCCGGGTAACAGTGCAGCCAAAAGTGGAGGAACCTCGTCAGGGATTACCATGTAAGTAAATAAATAACATTACATTCATATAAATTAAATGTATTTACCGAATATTCAAACTGATTTTGATATTTAGAACTATGTACCTTTATCGTAATGGTAACCCTGGGCGGCGGCTGTGGACGCGTACCGGCGCAAGATATTATCGCGAATTTAGAACGAGATTTTGGGAGAGGCCGGGTAATTATACTATAATAAAATTTATAATTAATATTTACGTTCATGTTTTAAATTTGATAAATTTGATCAATTTTAGTCGCGCGACGATCGTAGGCAAGGAGAAACTTACCTACGTATCGTAGAAGAAGATAATTATTTTTATTTTTTTATTATTTATTAAGTGAGTAGCTAGGCCCAGTCCGTACCAAATATCGGCTGGAGACTCACGTTTTTTTTGGGCTGTGACTAATACTGACGTCCACGCCGTACAGCCTGGGTACTATTTTATAAAATAGTAGCGAACAAGTATCAAATGTGTATTTTTTTTATTAAGTTATAATAAAAATTAGAATTTACTTTAATTTTTAACATAAAAATTGTAAATAATAAAAAATTCGTAAATAAAAATAAATTTGCTTTCCCAAACTTAAAAAAAAAGGTGTTTATATAAAAGAAAAGGTGTTTATATTATTTTTGATTATTCAATAGTATCACATGCCCCTTGTATACGTTCTACTGCATATGCAGTTTACAATCTCGTAAATTTTCGAAATATTTCAACCGTAATATTACGCAGGTTTACAGTTTCGTAAATTTTCGAAATATTTTGACCGTAATATTACGCAGGTTTACAGTTTCGTAAATTTGCAGAATATTTTGACCGTAATATTACGCAGGTTTACAGTTTCGTAAATTTTCGAAATATTTTAACCGTAATATTACGCAGGTTTACAGTTTCGTAAATTTTCGAAATATTTCAACCGTAATATTACGCAGGTTTACAGTTTCGTAAATTTTCGAAATATTTCAACCGTAATATTACGCAGGTTTACAGTTTCGTAAATTTTCGAAATATTTTAACCGTAATATTACGCAGGTTTACAGTTTCGTAAATTTTCGAAATATTTCAACCGTAATATTACGCAGGTTTACAGTTTCGTAAATTTTCGAAATATTTCAACCGTAATATTACGCAGGTTTACAGTTTCGTAAATTTGCAGAATATTTTGACCGTAATATTGCGTAAATCTTACGATATTGAAAACTCATGTAATATTTTAACCGTAATATCACATAAATCTTACGAAATTGTAAACTTACGTAATATTTTGAAATTTTTCGAAATATTATGCCATAAACTTTCGTAAACTTACAAAATCGTAAACTTACGCAATTTTTCGCGCTATAAAATTTCCTGATGTTTACGTAATTCAGATTTAATAAAAAATAAAAAAAATTTTTTTAATCAATATTTAAAAATAACGGTAATAACCACTTCTTTTTCCCCATCACTGCCCATCACTTTTCCATCATTTTTCTATTCACTTTTATTAAATATGACAAAAAAGTTTATAAGCAAATATAGCAGTTATTTTTAAGTGGTAAGTAAAAGAAAAAATTTAATATTTTATATACATAAATAAGACATATTTTTTCATAATTTTTAGCTTTAATTTATTGTTTTTCTTTGTAAAAAATACATGCAAATAAAAAATAATTATGATGTAAAATAGTTGTAAAATGAATAATAAGATATTCTTTTTTTTTCAAAATAACTAATTATATATTTGTTTTTTATCTTTTAAAATTATTTTATTAGATTTATTCTACTAAAATCCTTAAATGGCAAATAAAATCTTTTAAATAAAGTAAAAGAATTTGGGATTCTCTTATGAAAGCATTTTTTGGTAAGAAATAAAATTTTCAGATCAGACTTTATGCAGGTGACAAAATCGTGCATTATTATTTCTGGAGATATGCTAACGTCATCATTTTACATTCATTTGAAAGCTGAGAATTTGCTCTATCGTAAGAATTAAAGATCAGGAAAATTGGATCACTGGATGAGGCGTAATTAACGATCAAATTCAAATCAAATTTAAAAATTAAAAACAAATATATTAGACGTAATTATTCACTATCCAGTGATTCAATTCATTTGATTTTAGGCTTATTAGATAGACCTCAATTTTCTCTTTCAAATGAATATAATTTCATTTGTGTAGCTTGCATCTACAGGTATTTAATAAATTTTTTATATCAGATTTTATCAAACTTATAAAATTTTATATTAATAATATAATTGATGATTCCTAAACATCTACATATATTAAATGAATTATTTTAAATTTATTTTAAAGATAAAAGTTGGCATCACCTTAGGGAGCAAAGATCATTCAAATTGAATCACTACATGTGAAGTAATTAATAATCAAATTTAGATAAAATTCAATAAATATACTGAACGTGATTACTGAACAACTAGTGATTCAATTCACTTGATTTTAGATTCATTAGATAGATCTCGATTTTTTCTTTCAAATGAATGTAAATTTATTTGTATAGCTTATTTCTACGAAGAATTATCAATGATTTTGTCATGAGAGTTATATTTGATCTTTTAAATTTTAATGATATCTTATATTAAAAAAAAATTAAAAATTATATAATTAATTGGTTTTTTTTGCATTATCTAGTATAAATTTATTATTCTTATATAAATGATAATTTATATTTGCTTTAATAAAATTATTTTTGTGTAAAAAAATTAGATTCCAAGAATCAGCCCATATGAATTAGCTAAAAGGAAAAAAATTATAATAATATAACATAAAATTTTCTTTTATAGTAGAATCTGCAAAGAATTTTACATATGATTTTTATCTTATTATAAGTAAGCAGATTTTATGTAAATATATCAGATTTAATCAAATAATACTTTAAGTTTTTTAATATTATTATATTTAATAAATCCTTTACTAATTGTCTGAAGGCTATACTATTTGAACTTGATATCATGCAATGTCCGTCTGTCATACCACGTATATAACCAATGAAATTTTAGGATCAGTGTAATAGATAAACGCATAAATAATTTATTAATTATAAATTAGTTTAAATAGTTTAATATATAGTATAATGGTACTATATATAATAAATTTTTTAAACTAATGTTTTTATGGTTTTTATGTAATAATCCATAAAAAAATAATTAAACAATTCAATAAAGAGCAAAAGTAAATGAACAGATAACAAACCTATCAATACTTCATAAATGGAAAATGAAACTGTTGAACATTATGAAATATGCCATTTAAAAAATCAAAAAAATAAACAAATGAAAAGGTCACCAGAAACACTAGATCAGCGTAACACATGGCTGAGCAGAGAATGTAAATGAAAGAGTAGTAAAAAAATGAGAGGTGTTTTAGAAAATAATAATGAATACATCAATAGATAGAATGAAAACCAGAATCAGGATGCCGTTAACCAGCAGCTTTCTAAAACTGATTGAGAACTTCTGTATAAATTTCAAATAGAGATGAATAAACTTAAACATACTTTTTGCTTTAAATGTAATGAATGATTTCCATCTGTTGAACTTATAAAAGGAGAATGTTGTCGACAGTGTTATCATAGTGATAACAGGAAGGTAAACAATACAGAAAACAATACATTGAAAAAGTTTTCTGCAGATAATAATATAGTTATATAGACCTGGGCGAAGTTTCAGAGGAATTAAAAGGATTAACAGAAATAGAAGAAATGTTAATTGCCCAGATATTTCCCATCGTTTTAGTATATTGCCTTCACAAGATGTATTCAAGTTTGCAACACACCTCCCTCGAAATCCATCATTAGTTGATATTCTTGTCATACAGCGTCAGTCTTCAAATGGTTTAGCATTCAAAAATTTTTTAACTATACATTTTTTAGCTTTAGTGATACATTTAACTATACATTTTTTAGTGAAGCATTTTTTTAGTGATACATTATTTAGTGATATATTTTTTTAGATAATCATGTAAAGAATATAACGCTTCGAACACTCTAACAATTCCTGTTATCTAGTTAACTTAAATTAGTAAAAATTAAAAATTAGAATCCACTAATCTTATCAACCTCTCTTGTTTAACCAATCTACAAAGTCCAAAAAAGTTAGTTAGTATTACTAATTTAAGTTTAATAATTTTGAGTTTAGTTAAATATAAACTGAATTGTTATAAAGTTAAATATTTCTATTTTAATTAGTATTTTAAAATTAAATCAAATTAAATTCAAATTAAATTAAATTAAGCTGATTTGAATTTATTAAATTCAAATCAAATTCATTAAACGTCAAATCAAATTGCAAAATCCTAATTTGAAATATACCCATTTTACTAAATTTTAGAAGTTATTATGATATATTATTTAAGAGTTTTTTCATGCTTTTTTATATTTCTGATTTATTGAAAGCTAGAAAAGATATGTTTTTACTGTTAAAAATCATTTTTATTAATATTTTTTAATAAAAATTTTTGCAAAAAAAATGGATATAATGATTGATAAAAAAAATAAAAAATCTTACTTTATATAATAAATAATAAAAATTATTTTAACGCTTACTAGAAGTAAAATTTACCAGAAATAATTCATTATATTACATAATTTTTATTTATTATATTAAAATTTTTATCACATTATGTAACTTTAAATTTTTTTGCATTTGAATAAAAATATATAAAAAAAGTTCTTTTTAATGACTATTTAAACATAAATTTTCCAAAAATTTTTATTAATAAAAATTCCTTTTTAAACTAAAAATATTAACATAATTTTAATTAATCTATTTCTATATCCTTTAATCCAGATTTTTTATTAATTTAAACCCTATAGTAATACATATAAAGATATATAATTCTTTATAATTCAATTAAATTATTAATTAATAATATATGATTAACAATTTTTATAATAGAAAAGAAATATGTATTTCTTGAATTGCATCTGGATAAAACTTTAAAGGTATTTTTTGAAGTTCTTTAAATTTTATTTTTTTTAATGAAACATTACTAATTAATTGAACATTTTACTTTTTTACTTTTGGTAAGTCTACAAATTTCTAAATACTTTTTAAATAGTTATTTGTTGGAATTAAACCAACTGAAATAATGTTTCAAATCATTAAAAGAAGTATGTAATCACATAATTTATAATAAGACTATCAATGGCACAAAATTTAAAATATGATACCCAAGAATAGTTTGAATAATTATGTATTATTTTATTACTATTTTTGTAAAAACATATGAAAACATATCTATAAAATATAAATATATTAAATTAATAAATGATAAAATGCTTTTTGTTAAAAAAATATTATTATATTTTTCAGTAAAGAGATTCTAAACTTTCACTAAACAATTTGCAACTTTTTTGAAACTTTTTTTGATATTTTCTTTAAAGTATAATATTTAAAAATTATATCTGGTGAACTTTTAGGTTCTAAAAGGTAAAAAAATAATATATTTTTTTTAATTATTTAGTAATTTATAAATGTTTTATTAGATATGAATGTACTGAATAACATAAAAAATTTTTTGCACTATGATAGTCAATTAAAAGTTACATAATTACACTCTTTCCTTAACAATATGTGAATTTGAAGTAATTGAAAGAAGATGATGAAACTTTAATTTTAATACATTTATCTTTTTTTTTTTTTGATAACCTTTAACATATAATAGTTTTTATATATATATTTTTTAATTTTATAAATATTATTAAATATAATTTAATAAAAAAATTTCAGTTTATAAATGAATTAATTAATGTAACATTTAATAATAAATTTTTTAATACTGTATTCTGAAAAATTTCACAGATTTATTTTTAAAATTCTGTGTAGATTTTTTTTAACATTTGCAAATCTGTGCAAATTTTATTAAAATTTTTTTCTGATGTGCATTGACAGAGTAGCAAATCTGTGCAAAATTTTAGGCCAAAAATTTTTGCAGATTTTTACTCTAAAAATTTTACTAATAACTTATTTAAAAAAATCTCTACATACAGCTTATAATAAAAAAAATTTTATTATCTAACCTTTATATATGGATGTTTTGCAGTAGAAAGAGATGAAACTACTAAAAAAAATAAAAAATGAGTTAATATAAAATCTGAATAAATTATAGCATTTAGAATATTTTTGGCATATAAAAGAAAATTTAAATTTTTTTAGTAGTTTTATCCTTTTGCGCCTATATATATTTCTAGGTTCTGTACTATTATATATTTTTTTATGTATTTTTATATATTAATTTTGCTTTTTATATTTAATTTTTCTATATATTTTTCTATAAATATAATAAATATAAATTTAATTATAATTCAAAATATAATGGAAATATATTAAAATATTAAATAAAATACCTGAAATTAATCCATTACTTTACAGAAACTTCAAGATCATAGCGATGGCTTAATGCACAATAACTGCGTTATAAATACATAGTGACCGCATTATGTAATCATAAAGAAATTACATATATGCAGTTACTGTGCATTAAGCCATCACTACGATTTTGAAGTTTCTGTATAGTAGTTTTATAATAGACTTCTTTTTATTTTAATTTTACTTGAATTTTCATTTAGAATATAGTTTATAATTGCAGTGGTAAATAAATAATCATTTTCAGTTACTGCTTTTGTTTAAAAACTTCTCTTGATAATTTCATTTATATATGTAATATTTAATATATTTGGTATTATCATTATATTCAAATTTTCAAAATATCATTTGATATTATCTGATTTCTTTCAAATAGTAATGATTTTAGAATTTGTATTAGAATAAATATATTTAAATAAGTAACCAAATATTTGAAATTAAACTTAGTGATTACCTATTATTAAAAATCAAATATAAGTATAATAATAATTTATAACATATATATTAGACAATTAATTTGTAAATTGATAATTTACTGTTAAAAAAATATATTCTCAAATAATAAATAAATCCATTTATTAAATATTATTCATTAGTTTAATTTTTTTTGATTAAAATTTTATTAATATTTGCAAAGAAGTTTCTCTAGCTTGTTCTTTTATTAGATATTTATAATTTAACAATAAATTTTCAGTTATACTGTATATGAAATATAAATCTATTAAATAAAATATTTATTAATAAAAATATATATATACATCACAAAAATCATTTATTATTACTTATATCAATCCAATCATGCTCCTTTTTGTTTAATAATATTATTTTTAAATTTTTATTATTTAATCCAATAATATTTTAATTTTACTTAATTTTTTTTAAAGAATTTTATTATCACTTTTTAATTCCATTATTTTGATTGATAAAAATTTAAGATCCTTTTAGATTGTATTACAACTTTAAGAAATTTTGTCAATATATTAAAATCTGATGTTAAAAAGAATTAATTTTCTAATTTAGTATATATAAATATAAAAAGAATTAAATGAATATTATAAAATAAATATTGACTTGTATTTGCATGTAATAAAGTTAATTTGTTTTTATTTGCAAAATCTTGAAAAGATTCAGTAGAATTATCAGTTTGATAACCATTATAATTATTAGAATGTAATGAATTTTATATTAAATATATTAAATTAATAAAAAAAGTGATTTAAAAATAAAAACTAATATTAAAGTAAAAATTAACGTATTTTTTGTAAAATTGAAGTAATAAATAAATGACAAATAAAAAGATTTAATAGGATTTAGGAATTCTTTAATACAGGTTACGTTAGAGGCGTGCCAGAAATTATGTGATTTAGTGGATGGGTGGGGGTCAGGTCCTGCAATCAGGTATCACAATATACCTTTTATAGTAATAGTATATATTTTATAGTAAATAATATATAATTTGTTTATTAAGAAGCTTTTTTTGCAATTATTTTATCATCTAAAAGTCCAATTTTTTTTTGTTTTATAAAGTATAAAGAAAGCTACAAAATAAAAAAAAAGTTTATGCAAATTGAATTATTGTATAGTAAAATAATTGTATTATAATATATATGTAATTGTCCGGAGCGAAGCGAAGGACTATATATGTTTACGCACTATGATGATCTATGGAAATAACGTGTAAATTTTCAATTACGTGAGTTTCTCTGTCCAGGAATTCCAGCTGCTAATCAGCAGAAAATTACCGGAATTCCAAGGCGTTATGCTGCTAATTAGTAGAATATCGCTACATCTTTATTATTATACCTCGCTCCGGACTTACAACGGTTCCCGTTTCCTAGTATATAGTACTAATTTATTTATTAAGAAGCTTTTTTGCAATTAACTTACTATATAGCAGTTCAATTTTAATAAATTTTTTTTTGTTTTGTAAAGCATAAAGAGGTCTACAAAACAAAAAAAAGTTTATGCAAATTGAATTATTGGATAGTAAAATAATTGTATTATAATATTATTAATATATATATAATATATGGTAATTTATTTATTAATAAGCTTTTTTGCAATTATTTCACTATCTAGCAGTCCAATTTCAATGAATTTTTTTTATTTTATAAAGCATAAATGGGACTATAAAACAAAAAAAAAGTTTATGCAAATTGGATTATTAAATAGCAAACTAATTGTATTATAATATATATATATTAATATAATATATTATATATTATATGTATTTTTTTAGCCAATCAGAATTCAATCACATGGTGGGTAGAGGGTTAGGTCAGGACCCCGGATAATTATAATTGAGGTCATATCTTACTATGTTTTAAACTTTATTTTTCTTTTAACATGTAATTTTATTAAGTTAATATTATTTTTTACCGTAGAAAAAAATGTTTAACAAGAGAAGAATCTTTTGATACCAAAAATCTTGTAAATCTACTGATTAGAATTTGAGATAAGTATCATTACACAGGCAAAATTTGGCAAAAAAATATACGCTTTTTCACTATCGGTATACATAGCAATATACAAAAAAATAAAAATTACTATTATTAAATATTACTTTTTAAGTAACAAAATTATAGATAATAGGAGG
The DNA here is from genome assembly GCF_026210795.1 of Rhizophagus irregularis. Lineage (NCBI taxonomy): Eukaryota > Fungi > Glomeromycota > Glomeromycetes > Glomerales > Glomeraceae > Rhizophagus > Rhizophagus irregularis. The sequence goes on from NC_089454.1 coordinate 875,759, forward strand.
GCAATTATTATTACAAAGTTTTATATCTATAGCTTTAAAAGTAAGTTCAGGATGACAAGGGTAAATTTTTAGCATAGAAGATATGACCTTAATTATAATTGTCTGGGGTCCTGTTAGGTCTCTAATTGAGCATAATCACGTGATTTCTGGCACACCCCTTATAAGTCACGCTTTTAATGAATTGACTTATTTTTTAAAGACTCAAAAAATCATTTTTGGTATCCAGTATTCTAATTTCAATGAACTTTTTTTAAATTATAGAGCTAAATGAAGGTTATAAAATAAAGAAAAGTTCATTAAAATTGAATCACTGAATGCCAAGATATTTACAAAAAAACAATTTTTTAAGTTTTGGTAAAAAGTGGTATTTTGGCTAAAAGTCTAATATGAGTTTATGACCTATATATTAGTTTTTTAGGATTCTAGTCTAATATCATTTTACTTTAATAAAATAGTTATAATAATATTAATTTTTTTTTTTAATTTTTTCATCATCATTACTATATTATTTGAATTAATATTATTGATCTTTTACATTTACTATCCAAAATTCCAATATTATTTATAATTTCATATTAAAGTTCTTTTTACTTTAATTATCCCTTAAACTGTAAGTAATTGCAGGTAAATTTACCTGCAATTTTACTAAAATTTCAGTTTTTATCTAATTTTATAAAAAAGATTAATTTTATATTCACCAGTAATTAATTTAAAATTAATTCATCAAAAGGTAAATTTATATAATTTTAGTTTTATATTAATTTTATTTGTAGATTATAACTAGTTTTAAGTTTTAACTTAAGGAGATATAACCCAAGTAATATTATCCGGTTAATTTTTATAATTTATAAATTTTTATACAGATGATTTAACTCAGGGGATTATATCACCTAATTATTTAAATTTAATAAAATTAATTTATTATTATTTGTAATCATAATACATTGTTTATCATAAATGATGTAATCTAAGCCATCTATTTCAAAAAAATTAAAACTCTTTCTTTTACATATGCGTTAGCTGTTTTTCATGTTTTACACTCATCACAAATTTATTTCTCTAAAGAACTGAATTATATTATGTGTTATTTTTGATTGTTTATTTAACCAATTTTCATTTACATAACTTTAAAACTACTTATAATGGAAAATATTATTCTGGATAGTAACGAACCTTTATATAATGATTCTGACCTGTTATTCAATTCTTATTATAATTTTTTATATGATGATTTTGACCTATTATTTAACGCGTATCATAATTCTTCTAATCCAACATTTGAATTATTTGATTCTTCACATGATTCTCCTTTTAGCCTAATATTTGAATTTTATGATCACTCACATGATTCTTCCAATTTAGTATTTCTTGAAGATCTTGAAATATACAATAAAATTCAAGTAGATAATGATATGATGGATATTATAGTTCGTCCAGCAAATGAGACTATAGTTGGATATGATGGAAATATTGATCATAACCATGAAAAATATGATGATCATGATAGTGAACATGTGAAAAAAGAGGAAAATAAATTAAAATTACATAAAGAAATGGAATTTAAAACATGAAAACTTGCTGAATTATACCTTGATGAATATACAAAGCAACAAGGATTTTATTTTCGTAAAAAAAAGACGTGTACCTGATCCAATTGATAATACAATTATTAAGGTTGCCTGTCTAAACCTCTTCAAAATTCTACGATTAGTTTCTCCAAAATTTTACTATAGTTTTATTATAGTTTCAGTAAGGTTTTGGCAGTTTTAGCATTTATAATAAGTTTTGTCAGGTTTTACTTTTCTCCAGAGTTTTGCCGACTTTTTAATAAGACTTTTATATAGTTTCAGCAAAGTTTTGCCATTTTGCCATTTTGCCAACTTGCCAAAACTCCCTAGTTTCTCTAGCAACCTTAACAATTACAAGGCGTAGAACATATGAATGTTCACATGTACAAACTTATGAACCTCAAAAAATTATTTTAGCAGAAAATAGAAGAGATAGAGATTCTGAAATAATTGGATGTTTTTGGCATATCAATCTTGCCTTTCCTAAATCTGCAAGTGGCGTTAAGATTAATAGTATAGTTGGTGAACACAATTATAATATAAATCCTCTTATTGTTGAAATAGCACCTAAGTTCCAAAAGTTAACTAATGAGATGCTTAAAAGGGTGAAATTTTGGACAATTCAAGAAAGAATAGGTATGATAACTCAATATAATCTATTAGTAGCTTTATTCCCAAACAAAATAATTAACAAAAAAGATTTAAGCAATGCTATTCAACAATTTAAAAAGCAAGTAAAGTCTAGTAAAAATGACGCATACCAAATGCTTACTGAATAATATTTGAAAAAAGATGATGATTCAAGATGGATCATAAAGCTATGCTTCAATTTGTAAAAAAGAAGGTTGAATTCGTTATTCTAGATGTTTTTAATCAAATTGATTTTTATAAGAGATATCGTAATATAGTTATTATTAATACAACTTCTAAAACAAATCAGTTTGATATGATGCTATTATTAGTTATAGTAGTTGACAACAATTTTAGAAATCTAATAATAGCAGCTGCAATTTTGGAAGATGAAACCGAAGCAATCTTTTTATAAGTTCTACAAGAATTAAAGAATTCATATGACGTTATACTAATAGCCTTATATTCTAATGCTGATCTGGCTCTAATATCAGCTGTTAGAAATTATATATAAACTCAGCATTTTCATTATATTTTTTACATAGATTTAAATCTAAGAAAAAAACTCAAAGGAAAGCTGTGTGATCAATTTGAATCTTTTAGTACTAAATTCTTAACAATGCGCAACTCTTTATGTCATAAAAAATTTGAAATAGAATGGAAAGCACTTATCAATGAATTTCTAGCCTGTGAACAATATCTTACAAGAGTTTTATATTCTTGTAAGTATAGTTGGGCACGTTATACTATTAACCAAAATTTCACTGCAGGAATTCAAAGTACACAATGTGTAGAAGTAACTAATAAGATAGTTAAAGATAAATTAAATAGATCTTCACATTTGACTGATGTTGTTAGAGAATTCAAAAAACATTTGATCAACAATCAAAAAAAGCAATATTAAGTGAATGTAAAAATGAAATTCTAACAAGAGGAATTCCATCTATAATGGATGAATATTTTCCAAATCTTGATAAGATTCTGCAAAAATATTTAACACCACAAATTCTTCAGAAGCAACACAATCAAATGGTCTAATCATCATGTTATGATGTCATATTAATTGAAAATTGAATACTACTTTTGGAAGTAAGTCTTAATTTCATTATTAATGAAGATAATTAAGACAATTATTAACAATTAAAAAAATTTTTTAGATAGAAGATAATTCTTACCAATAAGAAATAGCTAAAGAGGATGATTATGATCAACCTCAATCTTTATTTTTTTTATTGATTGAAAATATATCTCACAATAATATTCAACAAGTATGGAGAGTGACCAGACATCGTGGGCAAAATTCAGATCCACAACATATTGTTCTTCTTAATGATGGTTCACACTTATGCACTTGTCTTTGGTTTATCAACAGAGGAATTGTGTGTAGGCATTTTTTTCAGGTTATGTCTTACTCATCTAATGCACAATTTCATATTTTACTTATCTCTCAATGGTAGTATAACAATAATAAATATAGTATTGAACAAGAGAAAAATATGATATCAGTATAACATATTGGAGAAAGTGAACTAAATGAGTTAGAACAACCTTTACCTCATCAGTTATTATTATTTCAACACCTCAAAAATTTTAGGCAAACGCCTAATATTATACAATCGCAGGGTCCTAAATAAAAATATGGATTTGATATGAGATATGCAAAAAGGGCTCTTGATTTGGCTATTCGAACTGATAAAGTTGATGAATTTGTTAATTAAGTTAAAAGTTTTATTGAAAATGCAAAAGCAGAATTATCTGAACTGCCAAAAAATATGGTTTCTATGCATATTGGTGATCCATTGAGGGTAACACATAAAGGTAGACAACCAAATAGATACAGATCATGTGGTGAACCCCAAAAAAAGAAAGTAAAGCATATTCAAAATATAATTAATATCACCAATAAGAATTATGAAAAAGAGGTTGTAATAAATCAAATCAGTAATAAGAAAGAAAGACATTGTAAAAAATGTAACCAAGTTGGTCACTATACTTCACGATATCCAAATAACTAACTGATAATAATTTGTAAATTTTTCTTTAATAATAAAATGTTATATAACTATCCTTTAGATATCGAATAAATAAATCAAATAATTAGTATGAGCTACTTTAACTATTTCGTTTAAGTTTAAAAATCAATAAATACAAAGTCATGTAATAAGATTTTCAATTTTTTTTATACAAGTGAAATAACCCAATTTTTAATAAATTATATATATTATATATAAGTAAAATCACTTGAATGATTTCACCTGGAAAGCAAATTAGAAACACTCTTATTTGTATTATGTTTTACAATTTTTACAATTATATATATATAAATAAAAATTTTTTTATGAATTTTTTTAAATTGTAACTTTTTTTTCAAATATACTATTAAACCTATACATCAGAAAATTTGTTTAGACATAATTTAGTATAATATTTTGAAGGTGGTGTAAAATTTTGAAATATTACACTAAAAACAAGATCCCAGACATTACATATATAACTCATAACTGATCTGCATGAATTTAGCACTTTTTACTCCTGCTAAAATAGACCTAATTTGCTAAAAATCAAATTATCACATTTTAAATCTATACTAATTTGCTAAAACTCAAAATATAAGTATAACTTTTTAGCAAATTGGCCTAAATTTCAAAAAAAATCACATTTTTTGTGATTATCTCGGCATTTAGTGGTCCAATTTATGCGAACTTTTTTTTGTTTTGTAGTCCTTATCAAGCTCTACAAATTAAAAAAAAATCCGCATAAATCGGATTACTGGATGCCAAGATAATCGCAAAAAACTGAAAATAAAAAAAATGTTGTGAAACTAATCAGACGGTTTTTGGCCTGCATTATGCTTAATTTTGGCCGGAATTATACTTAATTTTGGCCAAAATATAACCCGGACCCCGAAACTAATATTTTTAAAATATTATCAATAAAAGTTAAAAAAAAGGATAAGTTAAATTCAAAAAAAAGTACCAATTTGCTCAAATATAAAATATGACTTTGTGAGTTATATATGTGATGTCCGGGATCCTCTAAAAACATAATATTACAAAAGTTTATGCTCTTAAATTTGAATAATTATAGTAATTTAATAATATTTCACTATCTACTGATCCAATTAAGATGATCTATAGCTCATTGGAATCAGCTTATCAAGATGAATTGAATGTTAGTAAAATCGCATCTTTATGTTTGATAAATAATTTTCTATTAATTTAAAACTTTATTGCATACTATAAAGTGTTCTATCAACTGTAGAAATGCGATTTTACTACCATTCAATTCATCTTTATGAGTTGATTCCAATGAGCTATAAATTGTCTTGATTGAATTAGTAGATAGAATAAATTACTATAATTATTCAAATTTAAGAGTATAAACTTTTGTAATATTATATTTTTAGTGTAATATTTTAAAATTTTATACCACCTCTGAAATATTACACTAAATTACGCCTAAACAAATTTTCTGATGCATAACTCAATTTCAAATAAAATTTATAGAAAAATTTGTGTTTTTTATAACATTATTAACTGTCTAATTTCCAAAGTTTATATTTTATATTTAATAATTTTAGAGTGTAATTTCCCTATTTTAGTCAAATGAAATCACTTTTTTTATTAATTAAAAGTTATTCAATAGAGCCAAAACTACTTGTATATTAATTTTTATAAGTGTAAGTATAATACAGTCAAATCTTGATATAGCGAACCCTTGATATAATGAATTTTTCAGACAACTATAATAAATTTCCTCTTGCTATAATGAATTAACCAATCAAATCTCTTAAAATCTTCACTATAGTTAGGGTCTGAAACCTAGGGTTCATTATAACAAGAGTTGACTGTACATATAAAGAAATCCATATTTTTTATAATGATACTAATTTTCAAAATTTTTTTTCATTTATTAATTTCAAAGCATAATTTCACTACTTTAATCAAATAAAATCAACTTTCTAAATTAATTGAAAATTGTTCGGAAATGTCAAAACTACTTGTATGAAGAAACTTACTAACTTCAGAGTGTAATTTCACCATTTTGGTCAAATGAAATTGACTTTCTAAATTAATTAAAAATTGTTTAGCAAGGTTGAAACTACTTGTATATTAATTTTCATAGGTGTAAATATAATACATATAGAAAAATCTACATTTTTCATAATGGTATAGTGCATATCACTTTATTTTATAATGATCATTACTAAATTAGGATTTATTACTTCTAAATAAGGTAATAGTCTAACTTTATTTAGTAATTAAAATTTTGATCATAATTTATTATAACAAATAAATCAATATAATTAGTTATAATCAATATCACATAGAATAATTCTGAAATTTTCTTATTTATATATAAGTTAATATAAAAATATATAAAAATATGCTAACTTTAAACTTTAATTGCCGATCTGCATGTGATCAATAGAATTTACATAGTAAAATGCGGCATTGTGTTAATTAATAAAAAAAATGCCATTTGAAATCTCTGTTTCCCCAAGAAACAACAATGTCAAATACATACATAACTCCCAAAAAACTTGTTGCAACTGGCGCTATTATATCAGAACTTCATTATTATGTCCATATTTATATGACTTGTTTATTATTTTTTTAAAAAAAATTCAAGATAACTATTCCTATTTTGAGATTACGCTAAAACTTAATAAAAGTCCTTTTATTATTCATATATTTCATTATATTCATATTTTTACAAACTGGATATATTTGTAAAAGAAAAAGAGATATAAAAGTGCGTAGTGTTATTAAAAATGTAATAGTTGACAGAAATAATAATCAAAAAAAGTTTTATAAGCATCAAAGAAAAGTTAAAGAGCTAGAAATCGTTTATACCATAGAAGTAAAATACTAGTAAATACTATGAAATCTCCATTTTCCACATATAAAACTTTATAAACTGCAAAGAAAAAAAACTTTTTATAAAAAATTTTTTTTCTAAGATCTTAAACGTATATTGCAGGTGTTAAATTATGTAATTGTATAACAATATGGTTGCATTTTATTTGATATAAAAACATGATCGACATGGCTTATATATAAATGTTGCGCCGCATTTTATTATATAAATTCTATCGATCACATGCGGATCGGCAATTAATAACTTTTGAAATATGTTAAATAAAGGAAAAGTAATCTGATAATTTGAAAGAGAAGAACTCAAAGTGTAATTTTATCAGTTTACATTTTTAATTATCATATAATTTTAACAAGTAGTTAGCTTTTTAAAATCACTAATTTTATTTGATGAATATAGATATTATGCACCATATTAACTTTCAAATTTTTTTTTTATTTACTAACTTTAAAGTATAATTTCACTATTTTAGTCAAATGAAATTAATTTCCTTTATTAATTAAAAGTTGTTTAGCAGTATAAAAGAACCCTGGATATCATATATATAACTCATAACTGATCAACATGAATTTAGTACTTTTTGTTAGAACCCCGAATAATACTAATATAACTCACAAGTAAACTTTAAGTACTGAAGTAAAAATACATTTTATGACATAACTCTATCAATATTGAAGCTAGGAATTCGATTTTACTATTATTAGAATCCTCTCATTGAGATGAATCTAATGATATAAATTTATTAAAATTGAATTACTGGTTGTGCTAAAAATAGAGGTATGGAGGATAACGAAATTTTGAAAACACCCCTATAATACACAACTTTTGAAAAATTTTAATATAAACTCTATATAAACTCAAATGTGAGTTGTATCAGTATTGTTCAAGTCCTTTTTTGCTCCTGTTAAAATAGACCTAATTTGCTAAAAATCAAATTATCATATTTTAAATTTATACTAATTTGCTAAAATTCAAAATATAAGTTATAGTAAAATTCTAAATAATATAGGTTTAAATTTGCTTAATAAAATATAATTTCAAATTATTTGTAGATCAGTAAATTTAATTATCAATTTACTAAAATTAACAATTTTTTTTTTTATTATCAATAAAAAAATAAATAATTAATATAAATTAAATTGTTAATTTTTATAATTTATAATTAAAAATATATAGATTAGGCCACTTCAATTTAATAGTTTGTTTAATGTACTCCACCCACCTTATTTTTGAAAAATTTTTAAAAATAAACAAACATATGTTATATCACATGACTTATAATAACATCACTAATCTGTATAATATTTAAAAAAATTTCATTCCAGTGCATTTGAATCTACCCATATGGGTTAATTTGTCTACCTTTAATTAAAATATTAATTTTATTACATTTTTATTATATAAAATACTATATAATATACAGTAAATTGGGAATGAGTATTAAAAAATTTTTATTTAATGTTATTATACTATAATTTGGTAAAACTTTCTTTTAAATTAATATAATTCTTAGCACTTACTAGTATATATGTAAAAAATTTATATCTCAACTTAAAACGTAAATATCTCCAGATCCAGTGATCCAATCGGCAAGCTCTTTTTTCGTTTATATAGACCAGATCAAGGACTTCCCAAAGAGCCTAAATTTATACAAAATAGATCAGTGGATCCCAAGATATTTGCATTTAAGCATGTTAAAAAGTTTGTACCTCAACTTTAAACGTAAATATCTCCAGATCTAATGATTCAATCAGCGAGCTCTTTTTTCGCCTATAAAATCCAGAATAAGGGCTTTCCAACAAGCCTAAAATTATAGAAAACGGATTAGTGAATCTTGATATATTTGCATTTAAAGATGGTAATACAAACTCTGACATAAAATAATTATTTTTATTGTTTGAAAATATCTATTATAATACTATCTTTTATATGATATTTTTATTATACTTTTATAAACATTTATAGCTACTAAGGCTATATAAATTTTTATTTTACTTTATATTTTATTAAAATATACTTACTTTTTAATAATATATGTTAAAAATTCCATACATCAGGAAATTTGTTTAGGCATAATTTAGTGTAATATTTCAGAGGTGATGTAAAATTTTGAAATATTACACTAAAAACATAATATTACAAAAGTTTATGCTCTTAAATTTGAATAATTATAGTAATTTAATAATATTTCACTATCTAATGATCCAATCAAAACGATCTATAGCTCATTGGAATCAGCTCATCAAGACGAATCGAATGGTAGTAAAATCATATCTCTATGTTCGATAGATGACCTTCTATTAATTTAAAACTTTATTGCATACTATAGAGCGTTCTATTAACTGTAGAAATGCGATTTTACTACCATTCAATTCGTCTTGATGAGCTGATTCCAATGAGCTATAGATCGTCTTGATTGGATCAGTAGATAGAATAAATCACTATAATTATTCAAATTTAAGAGCGTAAACTTTTGTAATATTACATTTTTAGTGTAATATTTCGAAATTTTACACCACCTTTGAAATATTACACTAAATTATGCCTAAACAAATTTCCTGATGTATATATGAGAAATGGGTTTTTTATTAGTGAAATGGGTTTTTTTACAGCTTTTTTACATTTAATAATTTAAGTTTCGCAAATGTAAATTTTTGTTCAACTTATTATTTAGTCAAATGATCATCAATCAGATGATTTTTTGGTATTACAAAATAATTTTGTATAACAAAAATTGTGAAAATCAATCAAAACTTTTTTTAATGCTGAGTAAACAAATCAGTCCATATGCAAAGAAAATATTTCTAGTGGTATAATTAATAAAAGTAATATATGTAAACTTATTAATTGCATTATCTATAATAAATTAAGATGTATTTTTAGTAAAAATGCATTGAATAATAAAGAAAAAACTATATTCATTTTTTAAATGTTTACTTAATTTGATTCCCTTTCTCCTATCAATTTTTATATAAAGTTAGAATATTAAACAAACTATTAAACTAGAGCGGCCTTATAGATAAAATAATAATGAGGGTCTTCACAAAATTCGTGATTGAGATTATGATTGAGATTATGATTGAGATTAGAGGTTAATCTGGTTTCACAAAAAACATGATTGAGATTAAGCTTAATCTCAAGCTGATCGTGATTGAAATTTTATATGAAATTTCAATCTTACTCATCAAGTAAGATTAGAATAAAATTAGCATTCTTGGCAAATTTTCTTGAATTTTTTTTTTCAATTTAAAAAATGTATGCATATTTTTTATTTAAATACTTTTTGAATGTGAAACTATCGCAAAACGCGAACTTTTTTTTGTCATTTTCCTTAAACCATTTTCTTTTAAACACTAAAAGTTTGTGATCTTTTTAATAAAAAAAAATGGAATCTACCCACGAAAATAAAAAAGATAAAAATACTGAAAAACCTATTAAAACTTCAAGAGTCAGATGGACTGAACCTGCTATTAAAGCTTTATTGTCTTTTCTTCTTGAACATAAAGAAAAGCTTGAAGATTTAAAGTATAAACGTGATGCTACATCTAATCCAAAGAGTGTTCAATTGTGGAAAGATGCTGAAGCTTTTTTTTTGACTTTTGAATTTGAACAATTTTATAGTGTTGTTCAAATTGCTAACAAGTGGAAGAATTTAGTAGATAATTATAAGGTTTTTATTTAAAATTAAATTTTCTTTACTTATTATTTAAATTTATTAATAAATTTTTTTTTATTTAAGTCGCAACTTGCAGCTTCAAAAAAAAGTGGTAGACCTCTCATTGTTATTCAATATAAAGAAGAGATTGAGGCAATTTTGAATAAGGATAGGCCTACATTAAATCCAAAATCTTGTATTGATTCTTCCATACCCTTACCAAGAATAAAAAATTTTGATCTTGCGCAAGAAGATTTTAAAGATAATAACAAGACAGAAATTACATATGAATTTCCTAAAATTGGTAGAAAATATACAAATAAATGTGAAAATAAAAAAGTTGATGTTAATGTAGATAATCAAAGCAGAAAAAAATCCAAAAATCATGGAACTATTTTGGAAAATACTATTCAAAAGTGGATGGAGTAACAAGAAATTAGGCAAATAGAATTTGACAAAAGAAGAAAAGAAAAAGAAAAAAGAGATCAAAGGGAAAGGTCAGAATTGCTTACAATGAAACATCAGATATGATGTTATTTGGTTTATTAAATAATATTACAGAATGTTTGAGTTCTTCTCAAGAAAATTCAAATAATCAATCAGAAAAAAATTTACAAGGTATTTTTTATTAATTCCAATGGTAATATTAAGTTTATTTATATGTCACGTTCAAATTCAAATGTTTGTGTTACGTTCAAAACTTGATTTTTGCATCACATTTAAATTTTGATTTTTGTGTCATGTACAAATTCAAATTTTTATTTTATGATCAAAATCTGATTTTTTATATTAAATTCAATTCTAATTTTAATTTAATTAATTTAATTTTAATTCAATTTATAGATGATTTACCTCAATTTTCTTCAAATTTCATGTACTTGCAAAGAAATTTACAAACATTTTTACCATCTTTTGTACAATTGGATGATTCTGAATATAAAAGTGATAGAAATGATAGCTCATGCACCCAATAATAAATAATGTAATTCTTTTAAATGTTTTATGAAATAAATTGGAAAATATATGATGTTTGTAACAATTTTTTTAATTCATTGATTTATTACTTAATTATCATTTGTATTTAAATATCTCCTCTGATGATTATTCCATAATGAATCACATATTGCATTTCTTATAGTATTACCTTCTGATGTTTCATTAACATTTGTTTCACTATTTACATCAGTTCCTGTATCATGATATTGTTCTTCTGGTGGTAAAAAATTGCGTCTTTCTTCACAAATATTATGGAGTATACAACAAGTAGTTATGATATGTGGTATTATTTCAAATGAAACTTCTAAACTATGAAGAAGACATCTCCATCTACCCTTTAATAAACCAAAAGCTTGTTTTACTTTGATTCTTGTTTGTAAATGTTTACGATTGAAATATGTTTATTTTTGAATTAATCCTCTACCTATATCTATTAACCAACTAAGATTCGGATATCCTCCATCACCTAATATGTATTTATTATTAAAAGTTGTTACTAAATTATTAAACTTATTATATAGATTAGAATTTACTAAAATTCTACTATTATGTGTAGAACCTGGCCAACCAACACATATATCTAAAAAACTTTTTTTATGGTTAACTACTGCTTGTAAAACAATTGAATAAAATCCTTTTCTATTAAAATAATCTACAGGAAATAGATGAAGTGCTTTAATTGGTATATGACTACCATCAATAGCTCCAATAACATTAGGAATTCTTCCAGTACCTTTGAATCCATTTGTAATTTCATTAATTTCTGATTCTGTATTTGGAAAAACAATTTTTTCCACTAGAAATTTTGTAACTATTACATTAATAAAATCTCTTAATGCATAACTAAAAGTTGATTCTCCTATTCCAAACCTATTACCTATAGACCTAAAACATTCTTCAGTAGCAAGAAACCATAATGACGCACCAACCTTTGCTTCCCATGCAAGTCCAACTATACCAGGTCCTGTAATTTCTCTTCTTAAATGTGGTATTATTTTACAACATAACCATTCAAATGTAGACCTGGTTAACCTAAAATGTTTTTTAAATTCAAAATCTTGCATATTTAAACATATTTTATTAAACCAATACTGAGATATTAATCTATTTAATCTTCTTAAATTGATGCACTCATTAATTTCTATTCTATTAAGTTGTAAATATAGCAAGTTTAAAGGTAAAATGTTAAAATTTTCTTCCTCTTCTTCTTGTTCAGTTTGATAAGTAGCAATTAAATTTTCTTCAAATTCATTATATTTAATAAGTATAATAATTATTAATATACAAATTGAAATTTGGAATTCCCTGTTCATTACTGAGAAAATAATATGTAATTATAAAAATTTATGTAAAATTTTAAAAGAAAGTACGAAAAAAAAATTTTTTTAAAGCATAACGGTAAATCATTAATCTAATGTAACACAAAAATTTGTGAATCAAGATTGAAACATTAATCTCAATTTCAAGCTGATCTCAATCCCAATCTCAATCCCAATCTCAATCACGGGTTTTGTGAAAACCCCCAATAATAAATTAAATATAAATAATTATTAAAAAATAAAATGTTGTGAAACTAATCAAACAGGGTTTGGCCTGCATTATACTTAATTTTGGCTTAATTTTGGCCAAAATAATATAACCTAAACCCTGAAACTAATATTTTAAAAAAAAGTACCAATTTGCTCAAATATAAATATAACTTTGTAAAATCAACACAATTTGCTAAAATTCATAAGGGTATTGCTAAATATCATTAGCGGTGATCATCACCACACCACTTAATTCTGGCCGAAAATTATAATTTTGCGAGCTTAAAAATACATCATAAATTTTTTTTCAAAAATTTCAATTTAAATAATAAATGTGTAAAACAAACCTGAGTAGATACTAATCACACTAAAATTTTGAAAATTCGACTAAAAAAATTTTTTTTTAAAACAAAAAATTGTATTTTGCTTATAAAATCAATTTTTCCTATTTTTCTCAAAAACTATTTAAACAACAGCCTTTATAGTCTAAGGCAAACTTGTTTTACCCATAAATTTACATATAATAATAATATTTATATTATAATTAGAATAATATCTCAGTCAAAAATTTTTGAAAATTCAAAAAATATTTTACATGTGATAATGATCACTACTGGTGATATTTAGCAATATCCAATTCATAATTATAACTATTAATTAATTTTCAATTAATTTGCTCTATTTAAAATTATAAGTTTAACCTAATTTTGATTGAATTTGCTAAAATTCAAATGTGAGTTATATATGTGATGTTTAAAGTCCTAATATAAAATCTACTTAATATTTATAAGATTTATCACATTTTTTATAATAATACTAATTTATAAATTATTGTATAATATATTATTATTACAATCAGTTTGCTTTATAATGAATTTTGATTTAATGAATTTTTCAATATAGTAGATCTTTAACATGATATTAATTTTAACATATAAAAAAAATCTTCTTATATCAAATTTTACTAATTAAATATTATATACTATTTAATGAAGTAAATATACAAACAACATATATAAAGTAATTTTTTTTATAACGAATTTTTTTACAACAAATTTTATTTTAATATAATAAATATATTTGTGATATAAAATTTTACCATAAAAGACAATTTACATTAGATTTTCTTCAAATGTAGTAATCTTACACTTTTATATAAACAAAGATGTTCATGTTTCATGTCTTATATGTCTTTTATTATAAAATGGCAAAGGTAAATACAAAACAACCTAAGGGGTATGCCAGAAATCAGCTGATTTGAAAGGAGGTGGTGGAGTTAAGCTTTAGATCAGGTCTATATATATCACGTAATATTTATATATCTAAATATAAATATAAGTAATTTAATTATTTTTATATAATTATTATAATGCAATTATCTTGACTTCTAGTGATCCAATTTTAATAACCTTTTTTTTTTAATTTATAGCACTCATTTAGTTTTATAAATTTAGCTTTATAAAACAAAAAAAAAGTTTGTTCAAATTAAATCACTAGAAGCTAAGATAATTATATAATATTAATTATTATATATAATATTTAATATTTAATAGTAATAATTTTTTTAGCCAATCAGATTTCAATCAGGTAGGAATGGAGTTAAAAGGACCGGGAAAACTTATAATAAAAGTCACCGGACAATAGTAAAATGATGGTTTTGCCCAAATTAATAAAAATTTTTCTTAAGTAATTAAACTAAAAATCTAACAAATCATACAGAAATGTCTGAAAAATAAAATGAATCATAAATTATTCTTTTAATATCAATATTAACTGAGATCATTAAATTTTCTGAAAAAAAATTTATAATAACGCGAACCACTTTTTAAAAAATTTACTAATTATGCGAACCACCTTTTTGTGTTATACAGAATATATAAAAATCTAAATTGAGTGTATAAATTATGCATTTAACTCTAAACTTAAACAGATAAGTTTAATCCACATATTTTGGCTTCATTAAAAATTGTATATATAAAAAATTCAATGGATTTTACTAGTGTGCCGGGTACTCAGTGACCTCCATTATAGGTTTTCCTGGTCCTGGGTTAAGGCTACTAATTGAGAGAAATCAGCTGATTTCTGGTATATCCCTAATAAAGTTTCTAGAAAATGTAAGTTTCTTACTGCAATACAAAAAAAAGAAACATGTTTAAGAAAAATATTTACACTTTCTTTAAAACAAAGAAATTAGCTAATGAATATAATGTAAATGAAGGGATGATTAGTAATATTTTTAAGGCAAAAGACCATTTAGCTTACTATGAATATTAACTTACATAAAACTAGTTTAAAATGTAAAAGAAAACTCCCTTTTACTACTATTGAAGAAGCTTTAGTTCTTTGGGTAGAAAATACACTTCAGGTTGGTCTTATTATTACTGATGATATTCTTTCAACTAAAGTCTTGGAGTTTGCTTTTTTGTATAATAAAGAAAGATTTAAAGGATCTGATAGGTGGATTGATAATTTTAAAAAACAATATAATCTTAAGTATAGGGAGGCAGCCAGTGTACTACTTCAGAATCTTAATGCAATGCATGAAAATCTGTGTCAAATTTTAAAAGATTATGATCCTAAAGATATTTTTAATTATAATGAGACAGGTCTTTTTTGGAAAATACAGCTTAATCGCATTATATCTAATGGTCCAATTATTGAAACAAAATAATTAAAGGATCATATAACTGTTTTATTAATTTGCAATATAACTGAAAGTGAAAAGTTGCAGCTATTGTTTATACATAAATATGAAAATTCCCAAGCTCTTAAAAATATTGATAAGAATACTCTTCCAGTAAATTATTATTGAAATTCAAAGAGTTGGATGCAAATGTCCATTTGGAATGAATATCTTAAAAAACTTGATTTAAAAATTAGAATGCAAGATTAAAATATTATTCTTCTTATTAACAATACATCTACCTATTCTCCTAATGTTAAAATTGAATTTCTTCCTCCAAATACTACTGCACGTCTTTAACCATGGGTCTGGTACAAAATCCTGAATGGTAAAATCCCGAACCTGGCAGCATTATGCTTAATGCTGGCCAATTTTTCGGGATTTTGTACCATTCAGGATTTTGACATTTGGGATTTTGTACGGATCCCTTTAACCATGTGATCAAAGAATTATCAACAGTTTTAAAGTAAATAATATTTGCATTATTTTTTTATACTTCAACAATTGAAATCAATTTTTTTTATTTTAAATATAATATTAAAAGTTATTATTGCGTAATAAAATCAAAGCTTTTGATAATTATAATAAATATGACATTAAACTTGTTGAAATTAACATTAAAAAGTGCATCAAATATGTTGCATATACATAGAATAATATTATACAATCTACAATTGAAAATTGCTGGTTAAAAGTAGATATTTTACCTAAAATGAAAATGATGAAATTGACATAAATTTTGATGTTAAAATCTTAGTTCATCTTGATTATATAAAAGAATTGGAAGAACTTCAGGATTTGATTAATGAACTTGGTCTGCTGATGAATTTGTTCAATATGATGATTTTAAACTTACAACAGAAATAATTTCTGATAAAAAAATATTAAGAAAGTTCTTCCTAATAATCAAGAAAAGGAAACAGAAGAATTAGATTCTGATTCTTTGCCGCCTATTACTCACAATAAAGCTGTTGAACTTTATGATAAAGTAATCTTATATTTGGAGCAATAAAAAGATAATCTTAATGCAAAAAAAGAAGAACTGAAATTCGTCAACAAGTTAAAAAAGAAAGCTTTGAAGCAATAGTTTATTTTTGCAAGACATATGAATCTTAATAATTTTATTAAAATAGCTTAATTTCATTTTTTATATAATACATAATATAATAATTGTAATAATAATTACAAAAGTAATAATAAATAATAAAATACTAGTATAATGTTTGATATAATTTTGCATATTGTAATTATTTTTTTATTTAATAAATTTTATATAATAAATATATATGTATACTAAAATTTGCTATATTATAATGAATAATTTATTATAGTAATACTGAATTTTTTTATAACAAAGGTCATATCATTTGGTTATAGAATGAGCTGACTGTATTAGTTTTTTTAAAATAAAACAATTTTTAAATTTTAATAAATTATGTTAAATAGGTGAATTTTACTTTTAGTGAATTTACCTTTGATGAATTTCATCACTGGTGAGCATTAAAATCACTCTTATAAAAAAATAAAGCAATTTTGGTAAATTTTTTTCAAAGTGATTTAAATTATACATTATTATATAAGCTGATTTGTCTACCTTTAATTAAAATATTAATTTTATTACATTTTTATTATATAAAATACTATATAATATACAGTAAATTGGGAATGAGTATTAAAAAATTTTTATTTAATGTTATTATACTATAATTTGGTAAAACTTTCTTTTAAATTAATATAATTCTTAGCACTTACTATATATATTAAAAATTTATATCTCAACTTAAAATGTAAATATCTCCAGATTCAGTAATCCAATCGGCAAGCTCTTTTTTTGTTGTTCATATAGACCAGATCAAGAGCTTTCCAAAAAGCCTAAATTTATACAAAATAGATTAGTAGATCCCAAGATATTTGCATTTAAGCATGTTAAAAAATTCATACTTCAACTTTAAATATAAATATCTCCAGATCTAATAATTCAATCGGTAAGCTCTTTTTTTACCTATAAAGTTCAGAACAAGGCTTTCCAACAAGCCTAAAATTATAGAAAACGGATCAGTGAATCTTAATATATTTACATTTAAAGATGGTAATACAAACTTTGATATAAAATAATTATTTTTATTGTTTAAAAATATCTATTATGATACCATCTTTTATATGATATTTTTATTATACTTTTATAAACATTTATAGCTACTAAGGCTATATAAATTTTTATTTTACTTTATATTTTATTAAAATATACAGTCAACTCTCTTTATAGTCACACATTTGGGACAGTCCATATTTGGTGATTATAAAGAGATGTGACTATATAAAAAATTTCTTATATTTGTATATCATAATTCCGGCCAAAAATTAACATAATTTTAGCCAGAATTATACTTAAAACTTTATTGTATCGTAACTTCGCCAATATTAATCGTAGAGAGATGATCTTACCGCCATTCGATTCGTCTTGATGAGACGGTTCTAATGGTATAAAATACGTCGAAATCCAATCACTAGATTAATTTCCGAAATTAAAAAAATATTAATGGTTTTTGTGTAATAACTCTGCCAATATTGATCCTAGAAAGACGATCTTACTACCATTCGATTCGTCTTGATGAGACGAATCTAATGGTATAAGATACATCGAAATCCAATCACTAGATCAATTTCCGAAATTAAAAAATATTAAATGGTTTTTAAGTAATAACTCCATCAATATTGATCACCGAGAGATGAGCTTACCACCATTCGATTCGTCTCGATGAGGCGATTCCAACGAGCTATAAATCGTCTTTCCACAATCACTAGGTACCGAGAAATCTAGCAAAATGTTAAATGGCGCAGTAAACGTAAATCAAGAAATATTATAATGCCGATGTTTAACATTTTGTTGAATAACTCGTCAGCCAGTGATCGGAAAAGGATAAAACTACCACCATTCGATTCGTCTCAGTGAGACGATTCTAACAAGCTATGATACATCTTTGTATGATTATTAGATGCCAAGTTATTTAATATATTCTTTATATAACTGTGATTATAAACGGTTCTTTTTAATATAAGATTTTTGAGGATAGGTGTGATAGTGACTATAGATAGATTGTGACTATATAGGATAGATTTTAATAATAAAGTGTTTTGAACATTCAACTGGTGTGACTATATAGTAGAATGTGACTATAACGGGAGTGACTATAGAGGGAGTTGACTGTACTTACTTTTTAATAATATATGTTAAAATTCCATATATATGAGAAATGGGTTTTTTATTAGTGAAATGGGTTTTTTCACAGCTCTTTTACATTTAATAATTTAAGTTTTGCAAATGTTCAACTTATTATTTAGTCAAGTGATCATCAATCAGATGATTTTTTGGTATTACAAATTTGAGTAACAAAAATTGTGAAAATCAATTAATAACTCTTTTTAATGCAGAGTAAACAAATCAGCCTATATTGAGTGGTAGGGCACACTGGGAATAATCCCAAACAAGCGAGTCTGTACTATCTCCTGTTCTTTTTGTCTCAGTAGTCACTACTATACCATTGTGATCTACAACTGTACGCAAAGGAATTGTGGGGCTGTAGTGACTTGAGTGAGTCTTAGTTTAGTTCTGAAGTGTGAATGTTGGTACAGAAGGGTTTCTAGATGATTGCCATTACATCTGACATCAAAAGTCCTTCATTACTAAGACATGCCAGGGTGGCATATAAATTCGAGCTTGTCTTGCCTCTAGAATGGATAAAGGATAAGTAAGGGGTTATAGCTAACCAGTTAGTATTCCGTTGATGGATAAGAACTATCCTGAGGTCAAACTAAAATGGCAGTTGTAATGATATTTGGTCAGGTTGCACATACCAGTTGGTTGGTATACGTTAGTCAACTAAATGTACCTATGGACTACCATGCTATAAATAGGTTCTTAAATGTAAACCTTTACCTTAAATCAAATATAAAAACAAATCAGCCCATATGTGCAGCAATTATTATCATTTATTAATTATATATTAGAAGCATATTGGCTGATTTGTTTACTCAGCATTAAAAAGAGTTATTGATTGATTTTTACAATTTTTATTACTTAAAATTGTTTTGTAATACCAAAAAATCATCTGATTGATAATCACTTGATTAAATAATAAATTGAACAAAAATTTACATTTGCGAAACTTAAATTATTAAATGTAAAAAAACTGTGAAAAAACCCATTTTACTAATTAAAAACCCATTTCTCATATATATGGAATTTTTAATATATATTATTAAAAAGTAAGTATATTTTAATAAAATATAAAGTAAAATAAAAATTTATATAGCCTTAGTAGCTATAAATGTTTATAAAATTATAATAAAAATATCATATAAAAGATGGTATTATAATAGATATTTTCAAACAATAAAAATAATTATTTTATATCAGAGTTTGTATTACCATCTTTAAACGCAAATATATCAAGATTCACTGATCCATTTTCTATAATTTTAGGCTCGTTGAAGCTCTTGTTCTGGACTTTATAGGCAAAAAAAGAGCTTACCGATTGAATTATTAGATCTGAAGATATTTACATTTAAAGTTGAGGTATGAACTTTTTAACATGCTTAAATGCAAATATCTTGGGATCCACTGATCTATTTTGTATAAATTTAGGCTCTTTGAAAAGCCCTTAATCTGGTCTATATGAACGAAAAAAGAGCTTACCAATTGGATCACTGGATCTGGAGATATTTACGTTTTAAGTTGAGATATAAATTTTTAATATATATAGTAAGTGCTAAGAATTATATTAATTTAAAAGAAATATTTACCAAATTATAGTATAATAACATTAAATAAAAATTTTTTAATACTCATTCCCAATTTACTGTATATTATATAGTATTTTGTATAATAAAAATGTAATAAAATTAATATTTTAATTAAAGGTAAACAAATCAGCCTATATGAAAAGTGTAGAATTTAAAATAAAATTGTTTCAAATATATAAAACTCTAGTGTTCCAAATTCTACTTTAAAGGAACATTCTAAAGCTTCAATACTCAGTTTTAGGCCTTTTTTGCTGAGAAGCTCTCAAGTTCAAATGAATAAAATATGGAAAAGCTGTATTTAATGTCAGTAACTAAGGTTACTTGACTAAACCTCTTCAAAATCTTACGATTAGTTTCATCAAAATTTTACTATAGATTTATTATAGTTTTGGCAGAGTTTTGGCAGTTTCAGCATTTATAATAAGTTTCGGCAGTTTCACCTTTCTCCAAAGTTTCACCAGTTTTTTAATATAACTTTAATATAGTTTTGGCAGAATTTCACTTTTCGGCGAAATGCCAACTTGCTTAAACCCCTAGATTTTGGCAAGCAACCTTATCAGTAACTTAAGTAAAAGTTAAAAGATGGATATTTGCATTGAAAATTCTATTTTTCTTTTTTAAAACTTTTTGCATTAAAAGTAAAACAATAATTTTTTTATATTGAAAAGAATTTTGTTGAGAATTATTAAAGAGCAGAATATAAAGTACAATAATGAAAAAGTGTTATAAAAAATATGTAAAATCATATATGAACTTAAGAATATTCTATTAATTGTAGATCATTAAAGAAAAAAAGTGGTTTGCAACTCATTTTTTTTTTCATCAAAATGGTAACTTTATGATATTTTTTTGGCTAATCAGATCATTTATCAGTCTATCAATTGAGGTACTTGAGAATACTCTATATAAAAGTTAATCTATTTTATATCTGCTAAAGTGTAATAAACTAATAATAGATATATCTTATAAGTTTATTAAAGTCTGAATAAAAGAAAAAAAAGAAAAATAGAAAATAAAATAAAAATAAAAGATAAAAGTTGGTAATAAAACCATCTACAAAACTTCTAGACGTCTAAAACTTCTATAGATCTTATAATTTAAATCTGCCAGGTTATTATTAGTTTTCTTAATATTAAGCAAATTTCAGCTAAAAGCCTAAAACCATTAGTTTATCAATATTATCTAAGCTCATATCTATTTTTGTGATTTGCTTGGCTATCTTTTAATTCTTATCCAACTTATAATTAATATTTTGCATAACTTTTAGTTTTACATTTTAGTTCTGTTTCTAGAGTAGAACCTTTTTTATTAGTTTATTATTAGACCAATTCAATGAAGGCATAAAGTATTTTGTCTAAATACCCAAAAATTCTTGCACATTAAATTTTGTATTAATGACTTTATTTAAATCCACTTATAAATTGTAATATATAATTAATTTATAATGCTTTTTGTTTTAAATAATTTTGAAAGCTTTACAATCTAAAAGTGAAAGTAAAGAGTAGGCCAGATTCTTAATGAAATATAAATACTTGTAGTAATAAAGTCAGGAATATTCATCATCACAATAGGACCCCGAACATTACTAAAACAACTCAGATTCCATGTAACTAAAATTTTAAAATGCGATATCTCAGTCAATATTACATCTAAAAATATGAATTATATATCAATATGTTCATCTTGTTAAGACGAATCCAACAAGCTAAAAATTATTAAAATCCAATCATTGGATCCCAAGATAGTAAAATTTGAAGCTAAAATTTACATATAACTTTATATATTTGGAATAGAAATTAATTATAAGGTTTATATAAATTCAGATCTAAGTTTTTTTAGTAATGTTCAGGGTCTTATCACAGCCTGAAATCTCTTACATTTCTTGTATTACTTTAAATTTCAGATCGTTAAAAATTACCTTACTGTCAAATCTCTTAAAGAAGCTGTTTAAATTTTTTCATTCTATTATTCTAATGCCATTTCATTAAGATCGATTAACACAGTAATTGTAACATATTTCTTTTGTAATTTCAATTTATTGTAATTACATAGCTCCATTTTTTAAGATAGGTAAAAATATTGAATTGAGATTATATAAAGAAGATATTATAAACAATTATTTTTTAGATATTATTTTTAAAGGTCCAATTATAATTGAATTAATTATCTTTATTATATTGTATTATTATTTTTTCATTTTAATTTGCAAGTTTTTGCTAAAGCTTTTACTTTTTAAAGTAGATTTTTTCTGCTATTTATTTTCAAAAGATGTGGATCTGAAATTATCGCAATCTATATTCTGTAAAACTATTTCAATATAACTCATTTTTCTATTCTTGTCTTTTAGAATAAATAATGCAACTTTTACATCCAGTTTGTTTGTTTACATTATATCAAATATCCCTATAAAAAATATTTATATTTAAAATATAATTAAATTTTTTTTATTTCAAGTCCCCTCATCAACAGATTAAGCAATTAAAACAGAATAAACAACAATCAAAGAAGAATAATATATCAAATTCACAGGAAGATTAAATGGTAGAGTTTGGTGATACATCATTGGAATTGAATTCAGTACAACCTGAAAACTTAAAAATGAAAATCTCATATTATCAAAATGCTACAGAATGGAAAAAAAAACTCATAACAACTGGTGATTTAATTGAACTTATAAAAAGACAATTTAAAGTATAATAACATTAAATAAAAGTTTTTTTAATACTCACTCCCAATTTACTGTATATTATATAGTATTTTGTATAATAAAAATGTAACAAAATCAATATTTTAATTAAAGGTAGACAAATCAGCCCATATGATATGTTTCTTTAAAATTATATTTATTAAAAAATTTTTTTTACATAACTTTTTAATAAAGTCACGTGATATGTGTACACCCCATGTAAATTAAGAAATTTTCATTTAAAATATACTTAAAATATATTTAATTTAAAAAATTGTGAAATACTTATAATATATTTAAAATGTATTTAAAATCATCTTAAAATATATTTCTAATATATAATGATTATTCCAGTTTGTTTACCAGCTACAATTTTTATCGTACTACAAAGACAAAAATTTTTTACTTCTTTATTACGAATTCGGCATCTGATGACATAACAGGTACATTAGTAATGTATATTAAGCATGGTTCATGATTTCTAGTTTGAGAGAAAGAAACAAACTTTAGAAACATATTATAACTATTGTTATTTTATTTTTATTTTTATACTTAAATTATACTTAAATTAAAATTTAAGTATATTATAGATATATTTTTTACATACTTAAAATATACTTAAATATAATTTAAATATATTTTAAGTATATGGGCAAAAATTAAATATATTAGACATATATTTTAAAATAATTTTAAATATATTTTAGATATATTAAAAATATATTATAAGTATTTTACAATTTTTAAATTAAGTATATTTTAAATATATTTTAAATATATTTTAAGTATAATACTTTTTATAAGGTATAATAACTATTAATAAGTGATTGGTGTTTAACTTCTTCAATAATTTTCATTTCTGTAGATAAGAAATCAAAATAGCTAGTTAATTTTGTTAACATGTTCTTATCACCCTATAAAAAGTATTATACTTAAAATTAGGGATGCCAAAAGTTCGGTTATAACCGATTATAACCGGTTTTTATCGGTTCGGTTACAGTTCGGTTTCAGTCCAAGACCGACCGGTTAACCATCGGTTTTATATATAAAAAAAACTGACAAAAAAACCGATCAGTTAATCATATATTCCAAAAGAAAAAAATGTTTCTTTCGTTAATTATATTGAGAATACTATTAAAAATTATGATTTTGGTGTTTATTTATATATATAGTATTCTTATTTTTGAAATAATAAGAAAATTTTTTACGCGTCAATCACGTGATTTTTCGTTCCACTGAAAATAATTGCAAAATTGACATTATTATCGTAAAAGAAAATTATAATTTTAAGGAATATTATCAAATAAAATTATAATTAACACTTTCTAATATTAGTTCATTCAATTTTGCAGTAATTTTGCAATCGGTTTTGCAATTCAGTTTTATCGGTCAGTTTTGCAGTCAGTTCAGTTTCAGCTGAAAACCGCGGGTTTAAAACCAAAACTGAACCGAACCGACCGTTGGCATCCCTACTTAAAATATACTTAAAATATATTTAAAATATACTTAATTTAAAAATTGCAAAATACTTATAATATATTTTTAATATATCTAAAATATACTTAAAATTATCTTAAAATATATGTTTAATATATTTAATTTTTGCCCATATCAGATATACTTAAAATATATTTAAATTAAAATTTAAGTATATTATAAGATTTATTATAAGTATATTTTAAGTATGTAAAAAATATATCTATAATATACTTAAATTTTAATTTAAATATAATTTAAGTATATTTTAAGTATTTGGGCAAAAATTAAATATATTAGAAATACAGTCGTCCCCCCTCTATACCCCCTACCCCTATAATGCGAACACCCCTATTTAGTCATATCATTCGTGCAAGTCCCGTTTTTTTAAATATTAAAATGCCCCTTTTGTAGTCACAAATCGATTATAGTCACTATCACACTAATAGTTAGTCCCGATATAATAATTAACATATGAAAATTTCCCCTTACATAGTCATATCACGTGATTAACAATGTATTCGGAAAATATATCGCGCGTTTTGTGCATAAAATGAATTTTCCTTTTAAGTTGATAATCACCACATGTTTCGAACTTTTTCTTTACAATTTTTATTTGAAAATGTTTTATTTTTCGATTTCAAACTTTTTTCATTACATAAATTCATCCTTTTACAAAAACTATCTTTTTCACTTTTTTTTATATCTAATATAATGCCACCTATACGTTTACAAAAAGCAAGGAGAATTCGTTCTGCCATTAGTAATGAAATAAAAAAAGAAATATGTGAATATATAATGGCAAATAGTAATGTGAAACAGGAAGAAGTTGCACTTTACTTTAATACAAAATATAATGAATTAAACATTGATAGATCAACTGTATCAAAAATATGGCAAAATCGTGAAAAGTGGATGGCAGTTCTTTCAACTTCACAGACTGCATGTACATTTCGTCATCGCTCAGTTCAGTATCCAGAACTTGATAAGGCCTTGCAAATTTGGACAGCACAAGCAGTGACCGCTGGACTTCCTTTAACTGATATGATTTTACAACAAAAAGGAATAGAACTTGCACAAATGTTAAATATTGGAGAAAATCAAATAAAATTTACTAATGGTTGGGTGTACAGATTCAAAAAACGGAATGGACTTCAAAGAGTTAAGTTTTCAGGTGAGGCTAATAGTGCCCCTATAGAAACTCTTCCAGAAGAACGTGTACGTCTTCGTGCACTTTTAGCTAAGTATGACAAGGAAGATATTTATAATGCAGATGAAACTGGGCTTTTTTTCCGAATGGAGCCAAACCAAACATTGAGTACTGGTGCAGTTGCGGGGCGTAAAATGGTAATTTTTATTGTAATAATTTTTCGTTAAAATAACTCTTTAAATGTTTTTTATTTTTCTGTAATCACTTTTTCGACAAAATAATTATTTTCTGTAGGGACAAAAGCCGAGTTTCTGTTTTATTTTGTGCTAATGCTACAGGATCTCATAAAATTCGTCCTTTGGTAATTGGAAAATCATTAAATCCCCGATGTTTTAAAAATCTCAACAAGTCAACTCTTCCAGTCATTTATCGAGCCAATTCAAAAGCATGGATGAGATCTGATATTTTCATTGAATGGCTTAAACACCTTGACTATTACTTTCGCACAATGGATAGAAGAGTTTTACTTCTTATTGATAATGCAGGATCCCACTTTAATCCAAAAAGATTTAAAAAAAATGATGATATGGATGATGAAGAAATTTCAGAATCTGATGACGAACAAGAATCTAAAAAACAAAAGAAAAAAGAAAAACCTGCTGTTGATCTTACTAATATTGAGCTTGTTTATCTTCCACCAAATACAACCGCTCATCTCCAACCTATGGATGCAGGTATTATCCATAGTTTTAAAGCTAAATATAAACAAGAATTTTGTAGACATTTAATTCGGCAGTTTGATTCTGGAGTTGATCATGTTAAGTAAGTTTAAAAAATTAACATTATTTTTCTATTAATGTTATTAATTTATTATTTTATTTAGAAATAAGTTAAACATTAAGGAGGCAATTGATTATATTGCTGAATCATGGAATAATGTCACTCCAACAACAATTCAAAATTGTTGGATCAAAACAGGTATACTTCCATCTTGTGATGATGATAATACGGATGAAGAAGATTTAGATGATGATGAACTTGAAAATCTTCTTATTAATTTGCCGGAAGAAACTGCTGATGTATTGGAATATTTTCAGTTGCTTGATCGTGAAATTCCAACTGAAGAGCACCTTACTGAAGAGCAAATTATTGATATGGTGCGAAATGAAGAAAATCAAGTAGAAGAAAGTGAAGATGATGACGAAAATGAAGAAATTCCTCTGATATCAGGTGAAAAAAGCAATTAATGGGTTGGAAACTTTTGTTAATTATTTTGAACAACAAGAAGATTCCGAGTTTAATATTGGTGATTTGCGTATTTTTAGAAAATACTTACGAGTAATTAGAGTTGAGAGATCAATGCAAAAAAGCAAAGTACACTTGATGGTTTTTTTGATAGGTAAATAACATTAATATAATTTTTAATAATTGCGAGATGTAATACTTTTATTAGTTATAATAGTTATAATAGTTATAATAGCGTAAAATAATAAAATCGGATTTGATATACATATTAGAAGGCAACGTGCTTTATTTTTATCATGTTATATAATTATATTTAATTTTAAAATAAAGATTATTATATAAAAATAACAAATAAAAAAAAAATTTATAGTCACGCTAATACAAAAATTTTATATATATGTGACTATATTGTAAAAGTCTCATATAAGCACACCTCTCTATAGTCACAGCATTGTGTGGTCCCAAGAGGTGTGACTATAGAGGGGGACGACTGTATATTTTAAGATAATTTTAAATACATTTTAAGTATATTATAAGTATTTCGCAATTTTTAAATTAAATATATTTTAAGTATATTTTAAATATATTTTAAAAAGTTTTTAATTATATTTTAAATATAAATACTTTTTATAGGGTCAGCTGACTTTTTTTTCAAAATTTATTTTAGCTTTATCCTCATAAATTATTTCCAACTGAAGTATTAGTAAAGAAAAAAGTACATATATTAAGTATATAAAGTTGTTGTCTGATTTAACTTATATAAAGTTAAATAAAGGTAGATTTATTATTAGATATAGAAGCTATATAGATTCTTATATATAGTCAGACCCCTTGCTATACAGTTATACACTTATACCCTATACAGTCACACCTCTTTATAAGAACTTGATTTTGAAAAATGGTTTTAAATACTATCAAATTACCTCTCTATAATCACAATTTGACTATAATCACTATTACCACATAATCCCAAATAGATATATCATTTCTATTAGTGATTAGACTTCTATTAATCACATTATAATTTCAGCCAAAGAGCAATTTCACCCAAAATTACGAAACATATAATTTTTTCTTTCCTTTTTAGGAATTAATATTACACAACATTCCAACACAAAATCGGCAAAAAATTTTTTTGTGGAACGGCTATTACCAAAAAAGAAAATATTCGTAGTGATCAAATTATAATTTACTAATTTCAGCCAAAATTAAGATATAGTACCTGTATATAAATACATTCCTATACAATCACTGATTTTATAGGAACCAATTAGGTGACTATATGGGGTCTGATTGTATTTTATACTAAAAAATTTTTAGAAAAAATAATTCATATAATTGGCAAAAAGAATTCTTAATTTAAGTTATTTATTATATTATTTTTTAATATTAGGAAATAAAATTTGTGCGCACCCGCGCATGTGCGCACCCCTCCATTTTTGGTAATTTTTATATAGTAAATTTGTCGATCATCAATTATCACGTGACTTTAGTAAAATCCCGATTTTTTTAAATATTCATACTACAACTCTTACGTATATATTATAGAGCCTTAAAATTTTATTTACTATGCATATTTTTGCCTATTCTACAACTTTACTTAATGAGCCATGAAGGGTTTAGAATATCATTTTTGACTTTTATATATAATATATCTATGGGGATGCGCACATGCGCAGGTGCGTACAAAATTTAAACCCTTAATATTATATTAACTAATTAAATTATAAATTAAAAGTATATTAATTAACTATAAAATTTGTATATTGAAGATTTATTATTATTATATAAAATTTAAAATTAATTAAAATTTTTTTATTAATTATTTTATTATTATTTTATTATTATTATTATTATGAATTTTGCTAACTTTCTTTCTGAAAGATGTCATCTAGGTAACGTCACTTATACTAAAAATTAAATTTTATAATTTTTATAACTGTAAATTTCACTTTTTAAATGATATCATCAAATTTAATAACTCCAGCGAACCTAAATCTTACTCTAATTCTAATCTCCTAACCATAATTCTAATCTTAACCTAATCCTAATTCTAATCTTAATCCTTTAAACCTAAATCTCTAAATTCCTAATCCTAACCTTAACCCTAACTAATCTAAATTTGACTACTATTTTTTTATGAGTGATGTAATATACATATGTATCAGGTTTACATGATTCAATTTTACATAAGTGATGTCATCTAGGTTAAATCACATGGGAAGAAAATTAGTTTTATACTATTATTATTATACTTAAAAAAAGCAGTATACAGTTCACCCTTTTTTATATAGTGAATAACTCATTATAATGAAGAAAAGTCTAGGTACAGATTTTTTTATAAATAATAATTCTTGATATAGTGAATTTTATAATAAATTTCTGTATCTTATAATTTAAATTTAAATACTAGAACCAGTATTAATAAAATGATCTTTGATTAAAGATGTAGTATGTAATTGATAATTACTAACTTGTGTTGTAATAGTAAAGGTTGCAACTTATTACTACTTTTAAAGTTAAAGTGTTGTAATATTACAATACTTTAAATATAATTATTCAAAATTTTCTTTTTGAAAAATAAAAATTATAAAAATAAGTTTTTATAGAACAAATATTATTATAAAAAGAAATGATTAATATATTATAATATATATTTGTATAATTACAACACTATATAATAATTACAATACTAGTAGTAATTATAATACTATATAATAATTATAATATTGTGTTGTAATTACAACAAAAGTGTTGTATATATGTTGTAATAATTGCAACTTTACAACCTTCTAAAAATAATTACATATCACATCTTTACCCTTGATATAGTAAAGATTTTTGCTATAATGAATTTTTCAAATGTTATACAATTAATTAGTGAATTTTTTATCATGTATAATTTATTTGAATTTGAATTTATCTTTAGAAACTAGAATTATTTCATGATTTAAACTAAATGGAAAAGTATCATATTTTATTTTGATTATAATAAAAGTAATCCTGATCTAGTTAATTATTTTCTTTACACACTATGCCCAAAACTCAAAATAAAAGTACTTCGCATACTCAAATAATCATAAGCAAAGGTATAATATCCTAAGAAAAAACTTTGCCAAAAAGAGCCTTCTTAACCCTTGCCCAAAAACATAAAATATGTCTTAAAAAAGTTACTGAACCTTCTCTAAAAAATAAAAAACTAGTGAAATTATTTGATGTTAAAGAAGGATATATTAGTAGTACATTAAAAAAATTACAAAAATGACTTGAAATTGATCCTCAAACACCTGAAGCTAAAGGTAAAAAACAAGTTAGGGTGATTTTTCCAGAAATTGAAAAAATATTTACATTATGGGTATTAAAAGTTTTGAAAAATAGTGTTGATATTGTGACACGCTGCCCATAGGATATTAAAATAAAATATCGTATGTTGCCACCGACGTGTTGAGTTCGTATAATATCTATGCTTGGTTTAAAATAAAAATTAGTTACAAAAATTAATAAAACATTATTTTCTTACCAAATATTATTTTTATTTATTTTAAAATACAACTTCAAACTCGAACAACAATAATATAATATTAATTAACTCAGCGTACGAGAGTATATTTATATTTGAATAAATTTTAATAATTAATATTTTAATATTATTTTTATTGAGCCAAAAATTGACTACTGAATTTCCTATCGAAATCCACTTGTATTTATACATTTTAAGAAAAAGATTTCTAATATTTACTATTTTTTTCTAATAAAATTTGAAGATCTATTATCATATGACTATCTCGTTACACTAAACTAAACTATAAATATAATTTTATTGGCTAATTATTTACCCATCGGTTAATTATTTATCCTTCGGCTAATTATTTATCTTTATTCTATTTTATTGTATTTTCGGTTATTACAATATTAGTGATTAAGTTTTACATGAAAAAAATTTTAAAGGAAGTAATGGTTAAAAAAAGACACAATTTTTCTTGTTATTTAAAGCAAGGAGAGGCTGCAAGTGTACCACTTGAAAAACTTTGATGAATTTAGGAAAGAGCTTTAAGATTTGATTTGTGAATATAGTCTTGATGATGTTTTAAAACTGGTTTGTATAGGACTCTGATCAGTTTCAGTATCAGAACAGTTTCGGTATTCTGATTTACTGAACTAAACCTTTTAGTAAATTTACTGATCAGTTTCAGTAACTTCAGTTTTGGTATCAGTTTTGCGATTTACTGAACTGATTTACCGATTTACTGAACTGATATTTTCAGTATCAGTTTTAGTAAATTTTACTGATCACTTTGGTAAATTTTACTGATTATTTCAGTAAATTTACTGAACTGATTTGCCAAACATTTCGTGACATTAATAAAAAATGTCGCAAAATATTTTTTTTTGACAATTTAATAAAAATGTTGTGAAACGTTTTTATTAGTTAATTTATTTAAAAAAAAATGGTTCGCAATATTTTTTTTAATAATTTAATAAAGAGTGAATTTATTTACCGCACCCTGCATTACAAAGCATCTGTAAATTATTTATGTCGATCTTTAGTTTATACACCGCACCCCTTAAAATGGCAAATGATAAATATAAAAATATATATAAATTTGTAACGCAGAGTGCGGTGAATACATTATTTCTTTAATAAAAAATATTGTGAACTGTTTTTATTAATTAATTTATTTTAAAAAAATGTTTTGTGACATTTTTTTTGATAATTTAATAAAAACGTTGTGAAACATTTTTATTTGTTAATTTATTTAAAAAAAAAACGTTTCACACCATTTTTTCATAACTTAATGAAAATGTTGTGAAACATTTTTTATTAATTAATTAATTAAAAAAATGTCTTACAATGTTTTTTTTAATAATTTAATAAAAACGTCTTACAACATTTTTTTTGATAATTTAATAAAAACGTTGTAAAACGTTTTTATATTTATTTTAAAAAAATGTTTCACACCATTTTTATTTGTTAATTTATTTTAAAAAAAAACATTTCACAACATTTTTTATTAGTTAATTTAATTAAAAAAAAACATTTTACAACGTTTTTTTTGATAATTTAATAAAAATGTTGCAAAACATTTTTATTAATTAATTTAATTAAAAAAAATGTTTCACAACATTTTTTTTCAATAACTTAATAGAAAACATTACGAAATGTTTTTTTCAATAATTTAATAAAAATATTGTGAAACATTTTTATTTATTAATTTAATTAAAAAAAATGTTTTCGCACATTTTTTTAATAAAAAATGTTGCAAAAATATTAAAAACTGAACCGATAATGAATTGGTAAATTGGTTCAGTTTTCGGTATTTACTAGTCAGTTTTTGGTATTGATGATTATCGAAACTGATCAGTTTCAGTAATTAACAATACGTTCAGTTTCAGTTTTGGCAAAAACTGTACTGAACTGAACCGATCAGAGCCCTAGGTTTGTATTGGAAAATGAAACCTAAAAAAACGATTTATATTTAGACGAAAGTGGAAAGCAATCAAAAGATCATGTAACAATCCTTCTTTGTTCTAATACAACCGGTAGAGAAAAACTTAAACCAGTATTCATTCATAAATACAAAAACTTTCGTCCCTTGAAAAACTTACCTAAATCATCTTTACCAGTAAAATATTACTGGAATATAAAAGCTTGGATGTAAGTCTCCATTTGGAATGATTGGGTTCGTCAATTTGATGCAACAATGAGATTAAAAGGAAGAAAAATTCTTCTTTTTGTAGATAACGCTCCTATTCATGCTTTATACAAAGGTATAGAATTGACTAATATAGAAATTAAATTTTTACCTTTTAATACAACCATACATCTGCAACCTTATGATAAAGGTATTATTAATAGTTTTAAGGTAATTAATTCTGAAAAATTTTAATGCAATTTTTTAATTATTACGAAATTAAACTTACCATATTTATATATTATTAGGCACACTATTGAAAATTGCTTCTTAAAAATTGTATCAAGGCCTTTGATTATCAATAAAAAACAGACAATAGTAAGTCACCAATTGATATCAAAAAAGTTATTAAGTATATGGTATCAGCTTGAGATAAAGTTCTTCCTCAAACTATATTTAACTGCTAGAAAGATGCAGGAATTTTGCCATTAGATAATACAGATTTTCAAGATGAAATAAAAGAGAATGAACGTGAAGAGAATGAATGTAAAGAAATTCAAGATTTAATTGATAAACTTGAATATATACATCCTCTTACTGCTGAAGAATATATTAGATTAGATCAGGAGAATAAAATTACTGGTGAAACATTAATTGAAGAACAATTAGTTGCCATTCTTAAACCGTTTCTGACAATGAAAGTGATAGGAAAATTACTTTAGTATTTAGTTCTGAAGTTTTGGCCATGTTTGATAAAATTTTTATCTATTTAAAACAAAATAAAAGTCAAAATATTATTGATAAAGATGCTTTTAAAGATATGAAAAAAGCTAGGAAAGAAGTTTACAGAAATAATTTTTTTTCAAAAAAGCAAATGAATTTAGATCTATTGTTAAAACTAATGATAGCGTTGATGGTGTTAATAATAATAATATGAATAGAAAAGGTGATAAAGATAATATTATAGACATTGATAATATTAATTTTGAAACTTTATATTTTAATGAAGGGACTTTTATAATCATGAAGAGTATGAAGGTTTTATTGAATACCAAATCGATTAGAATAGTCTTTATAAATGATTGTATTACAGATTTGCAGTATTGCGTTTATTATACTTAATAAAGTAATAATCTTTGAGTAACATAAATATAAAAAGTATTTATGTGCAGGTTTACAAAAAAATAAAGAAAATTTATTTATTGCATGTATTTTTTTTATAAAAATAAGCTTAGTTGTCATGACTTTTAATTATTACTATATAATAGATAATAATGGATTTTTAATATTAATATAATGAAAATCTTATCTTTATTTACTATATGTGATTAGTAAATTCCTTTACTATAGTGAATTTTAGTTTTCAGCTCATGAGGTTTAATATAGCAAAGGTAAACTGTAATAAGTTAAATAGTGATATCTGCTTAAACTTTTTTTGCCAAAAATTTCAGTTTTGTCACCAACTAGTTTCAGTTTTGTCATTAATTAAACTATATAAATTATAAAAATATATAAAATTATATTATATATATAATAGTTTTATAAATTCTTTTTAAAAAATATTATATTTTAATAAAAATTATAAAAATTTATTTTGTTAAGTAATTATTATAATTAAAAATTCATGAAAAATTCATAGAAATACCATAAAATATTAAATTTTAGCATTTTATCTTTTAATTTTAAATGTATAAATAAGTTTCATCAAATGACTAAATATTTTAGTTTTACCCATATCTCTAAGGTTAAAGATATAAAAATTATCTACTTATATATAATTAATTGAAACTCTATCTGCTGAAGTGTAATGTCAAATATATTTCATGAGTTTGTGAAAACTTAAATAAAAAAAAATAAAATAAAATAAAAAAATAAAAAAAAACATTTAGTAATAAACCCACCCTATAAATTCATCTATACTCTTAAAATTAAAGAGGGTTATCAGATCTTTTACTTTAAATCTTATCAATTTTTTTTGTATTGATTAAATTTCAGTTAAAATCATAAATTTATTCTTAAGACTTTATCAATCTTTTTAGCTTACTTGATCATCTTTTACTTGATTTATTTTACAAAACTTTTAAATTCACACCTTAGTTTTACTTTTGAAAGAAATTTTTCTTTAGTAATCTATTTTTAGATTAGTTCAATAAAAATATAAAATATCTGACCTATATACCTTCATATTCATCAAGATTAAATTTTGTATTAATAATATTATCAAATCCTTTATCTTGAATAATTTTGAATACTTTACAACTTATATTAGAAAGTGAAGACTAAGTTAACTGGATATATTACTATTTTAAATTCCAGTTTGCAGAAAACTATCTAACTGGCAGTCTTTAATAAAACAGTCTACATTTTATTATTTTAAAGTTCCAATATTCTCTTATTGAAGTCTATAAATATTATGAGCATAATATATTTCTTCTGTGATTTAAGTTTCATCACAATCATGTAATTCCAGTTTTTTAGGTAGTCAAGATTTCAAAAATATTGAGTTGAAACAGTTGCTTATTAAAATATATCTTGTCATGATTATTAAAATTTATTTCTCTGATATGTACAAAGATTTTTTTGCCTTATACTGCAAGGTAATACTAAACTTACTATTTATAATTTCTAATACTTGCTTTTTACTTTCAGAAAATATGAGTTTAATAATTATTATTATTTATATATACTGTTCAAATTATTTTAAAATGGTATAATTATAATTTGAAATATTGTAATTTATTCAGTTTATATGTAATTTACTATATAAAATCCAAAATAATTTGGGATGCTATAATTGAATTTAGAATTTACTTATAATTATAGCAGCCTAAAATAATTTGGGTAACATATATATTATCATTATTATATTCTATGATACTATTTCAATATAACTAATTTATTTATTTTTATCTTTAAGGGTAAATGATAAGTTTATGTGTCTAGTACTTTTATTTGTATTGCAGGTAATTTAACAGGTAATTAGTATATAGGTTCTTTAAAAATTTCTATTTATAAAAAACATCTAAATTAAGGGCAAATTATGTAATTTTGGAAAAATTTTATTTTTAAATAAAATTTTTCAAAGTATTACGAAAAGGTATAGAGTAATATCTTTGTAATAAGTAGAGTATAATAAGGATATGACATTATATATACTCAAGTGATAAATAAACATCTTGGTTTAAGCTTAGTTTAGCAATTTGATTGGGTGTCTATTTATTACTTGCATATATTTTACATTCTTTATATTATATACTGCCAAATATTACTTTACTTTACTTATCACAGAGACTTTACTCTATACCTTTTCATCTTACCAAATTTTTGAACACAAAATAAGGTTTTAAATATCATTTTTAATTTATTTAACTTTTATTTTATTTATTTATTTTTGAATATAATTGGCAAAAATCTTTTGCTCATATGTAAAGTCAAAAACACTACTTTTTTTTTTAAATAAACTTGTAAAGTAGACTAAAATATGCTTATTTTATAATTTCAAGTTTATATTTAATTTTAATTTATAAAAAAGAATAAATGTATTTGTAACAGCCTGTTACATATCTTATTTGTAACATCCTTTTTTTTATTTTTTTTTAATAATAAATTTAGTATGTATTTTACAAATAAAAATTTTTATATGCAAAATTTAATTTGGAAAACTTTTACTTAATGTACTTAAGACAGTTTCATAGACAAAATTTTAAGTTATAAGCAGTTTCTTAAAATTTTTTAAAAAATTCTTTTGTCTTAGTTACATGACTGATCTTTTGTTTTTGTTTACATTACGTCTGATCTTAAATTTTAATTGGATAAAATTGGGAATTGTTACAAATAACGTAACAGGCTGTTATAATTAGATTTATTCTATAAAAAAATTAGTCCATTTATATTATATTAAATTATATGATTTACTCTTACTTTAAACGATCTCTATTTATGTCAATATGTTTTTTTGAGTAATTAAATCATTATTGATTATAATTATTAATACATTTATATCAGCTAACTTTTTTTTTATAGTTTATTTAAACTGCAACTTTAAGTAGCTAGTCTTCTCATATATTAGCAAATTTTATGAAAAGATACATAAAATGTACATATTTCTTTTTATCAAGATTTAAGTTCATAAGTTTTGTATCAAACATTTAGTAAAAAAATAAGTTATATTTGAGTAAAATTTTTTAAAGTTTCTGAAATACTCATTTTGCTAATTTTACAATATTTACTTTATAGCATTACTTCTAAAAGGTCTGTAAACTTTCTTTTAGTTAAAAGTAAAATAAGTTTTTTAGTCTTTTTAAAAATAAAAGTAAAGTTTTCCTTAGTGTTGAAATTCATATTTCTTTATTTTTCATACTAAAAAATAGTTTATATTATCAGTAATAAAAGTTATAATAAATTATTATAAGTTATAATGAAATTGTGGAAAATTAGTTAATAATGCAGAATGTAATATATCAGTTATAACAAGCAAGTTATATCATTATTTTATTATAAAAAAATCTAAAATTCTAAAAAATTTATATAAGTACTATTATATTTATTATTATTATTATTTTTGAAACTATTTTTAAAACTATTATATAAAAATTTTAAAAATAAGCTAATATTAAAAGGATGAAATATCCAAACATACTTTTATTTTTAATTTATTTATAAATTTGTTATAACTTATAAGGTAAATTCATATTTTAATAAAATGAATAATACTTATAATATAATAATTAAAAAAAAGTCAAAATCTTATATTATATCAATAAATCATATAATTTATAAACATAATAATTTAGTTAACTATTAAATCTAATAATATATATTAAACTATATATAATGTAATATATGTTATTACTTTTATAAAATAAACTATCTTTTGTATTTTTTATATAACTGCTACACATTTATTAAGAAAAAGTCAAAGTTTTTACAAATATACAAAAGTACATAAGAGGACTAATTAAGACTAAAGGAACAAAATAAACCATTCGTCATTTTCTAAAGGAAACCTCATGTGTGTACAGTCAGGCAGTTATATGGCTATATGAGTATAGTTCACATTATATAGAACTTTTTCTTAGCCCTTTGAACCTTGTAGTATAAGCTAAACAAAATAAAATAAACTATCTATAATTACATGTTAATTATAAAATAAATAATCATAAAGACAGCAAATATTAAAAATCTAAATAATATTAATTATAAAAAGAAAAATCCAAACTAGACTTTAAATCTAATATTTAGCTTATAACCAAAGTTCTAGTTTTTCTAATAAAATACTTAAAAATGCAATAAAATCTTTAATTATATAAATAAATTGGTTTTATGCAAGATAACCATTATGTATATTTTATTTATTTTACTTTAAAATAAAAGTTATAAATAAAAATGCAGATTCTATAAATTATACATTTATCATTTTATTAATAAAAATATAAAATAAACATCTTATTTAATTATATCTTTAATAGAATAATAATAATAATATAATTATACGAAACCCAGGTATTTTATTTATACAGTTTTATACAGTCTAACTGATTAGGTATTAG
The DNA here is from genome assembly GCF_026210795.1 of Rhizophagus irregularis. Classification (NCBI taxonomy): domain Eukaryota; kingdom Fungi; phylum Glomeromycota; class Glomeromycetes; order Glomerales; family Glomeraceae; genus Rhizophagus; species Rhizophagus irregularis. Next base: position 914,240 of record NC_089454.1, read on the forward strand.
GACTGTATTAGGTAACAAATTAACTATGTTTATTATCTCTTATTTAACAACTAACTATCATGTTTTCCGTATTATTAATGATCAATTCAATCCATCTGTAGACTATGATTGGCGTTCAGATTTAGATATTTCAAAATTTTATTTTAGTAAGCTTAAACATGCATGACGATATTATTTAATCTAATTTTTTTTTTTATAAATAATCAATTATTCTTGAAACAAATAGTTACATACATTTACAAAATTTTGCGTCGCGAAATAAAACTTGTAGACGTTAATTAATCTAATAATAAGTGTATTCTTTGTATTTTGATTGTTGTATCAACAATTTTAATTAAAATGTTTGTTTGTAATTCATTAAACTTTCTTCGTATTCATAGTCGAAAGTTGCTTAATTCAATTCCTGTACGAACATATGCTGTAAGTTACCTTCTTATTCATTGTCCGATTCTCTATTATAATAGACTCATTTTATTAATGCCCTTTTTTTTTCAGAATTCAGCAGGGATTGTAAAATCGCAATGTGCAATTGTGTTTCCAGGTAAGCAATTTACCTGTATAACAGAGCTGATATTTTGTATTGCTCTAAAATCAATGGTAAAGGAACCGTTGTCTTTTCCTTTTTCTTAGCTTATATTCCAGAGGTTTATATGTAAAGTTCAAAATTTCCTTATAGGAAATTTTGTTTTTTATTTCTAGTAAATAATCAACCATTTTGATAAAATTGTATTTGATCTTTCATTATAGGTCAAGGCGCACAATATGTTGGAATGGGAAAAGATCTTTACGAGAACTTTGCTTCGGCACGTCATGTTTTTGATGAGGCCAATGAAGTATTAGGCTTTAATTTAAAAGGATTAATATTTAACGGAACGCAGGTAATTTTTTTTTAATATTACCTTTTGATCGATGCTTTTTACGCGAAATGTTAACTTATTTTGACTTTTTATACTAGAGCCAATTAATACAAACAGAAAACACGCAACCCGCAATATTAACAACATCTGTAGCAATTCTTCGTATATTAGAAGTAATTGGTTAATTTTATTATTCATATATATGTAATTGATTGAATATCTAATATTGAAATTTACTTATATGTTTTAGAGTGAATATGGCTTTAATATCGAATCCGCTTGCACTTTTGCACTCGGTCATTCGTTAGGAGAGTATACAGCTCTCGTAGCTACAAAAGCATTATCTTTGCATGATGCTATCAAGCTCGTAGTACGTGTTTATAATTCTTTTTTATTATTTATTTTAATAAAGATAATCATTAATTTTGTCATTAAAAGAGATTACGTGGAGAATCCATGACAAAAACGGTTTCACAATTAAAAGTAAAAACAGCAATGTCAGCATTGATTGTACGACAAGAGAATTTAGCAGAAATAGAAGAATCAATAAAAGGAATAAATTCATCTTTGCCTGAGGGTGAATTAGTAGAATTGGCTAATGTTAATAGTGTAAGCGTAGTTTGAAATATCTTTGAAAAAAACATTCATAAAAATTTCGATTAAATCCCAACAATTTTTTTATTAATTGTATATAATTTGTAAAAGTCATTTCAGGTTTGTGATTGTTTTAATGAATTGCTTATTTCTTTTAACGTAAAATTGAACTTTAAATTTATTCCTGATTTAATTTATCCCCTAATAGGCTGTAATAAGTGGAACTAGTAACGCTGTCGATTTTGCATCAGGAGTTTTACAATCTAATCATCTCGCAGCAAGAGCCTTGGATCTTCCAGTTTCGTAAGAACTATCCATTAATTTTTTAAAAATTGATTTATTTCGCAATTATCGAAATATCATCTATATATATTCATTTTTTTTAGTGCACCGTTCCATTGTAAATTAATGCAACCAGCCGCAGATATGATGAGAGCGTCACTAAAAAATATAAAATTCAATACTCCAACCATCGATGTCATAACGAATGTGACGGCTACTCCAGTAAATTTTTTTTTTTGATCGTGAAATTTTAATTTTATTTCAGATATATTTTAATTATTTTACATTATTGTAGATAAAATCTAGTACTGAGATACCCCAATTGTTAGAAAAACAAGTGACTGCAACTGTACAATGGCAAAAAAGCATAAAGTATTGTAAAGAAAGAGATATAAATACTTTTATTGTTATTGGCCCCGCTAGAGTTTTGGCTAATTTATTAAGGAAAGAATATCCATTGGATCGTATTAGGTTAGTAACTATTGATATATTAACCCGTATTTATTCTGATGATTAATTTCATTTATTTAAAATTTCTCCAGACCTCTTACTACTGTGAAAGATATACAACTTCATTCGGAAGAATTGAAAATCAAGCAGCTGAACACTTTATAACTTAGATATTCATTAAATATTATTTTGTAGTTTCTAATTTTTAAATAAATAAAATTATAATTTATTTTTTTCTTTGGAATCGTAAATTTTGCTATACTGCAGTTTATAATATTTCAGGGTATGGTGTACCTGGTTTAAAATTGTATAGTACCTTGGGTACAAACCTTCATCTTCATATTATCGCTACATACATTAATTTTACTAAATTCATATTTGAGTTTGATTACGTTAATATCGTTGTCATATCCATGAATGATCTGTGGCGCAGTAGGTGATACAAAATTTTTGAGTATTAAGGGAGCGACGCAAAATATTACCTTTCTCGTATAGGAGTTAAAAAGGAACGTACAAGCAATTTTTGCGGGTTCGACACCAATGATTAAGAACATGAAGTTTATGAGGCAAGAAAAAAATCAAAAGCATCATTAAATATTTTATGTTTTTTTGGTCACATTAATGATTTAGTAATTTTATTTAAATATAATAAAAAAGATCACCGGGAACTTTTAATTATACATAAAGAACAATGTATTATTATTTTGCGAAAAATAGAAAGTTCCCCAACAAAAAAAAAATTTCATATAATAATAAAAAAAAATAAATAATTCCTAATTTAATGGATTTAATGTTTGTGAGCTTCTTTCTTTGCATCACCAGTATTTTTGGTGATGTTGCCTTCAGCTTGCATCTGTTGATTACCGATGGCTTTACCAGTGGTTTCTTTGAAGAGAAAATTTTGTAATTAATACCAATGATTTTTACTATTAAATCAAACTCTTTATATATATATACCTTTTACGGTTCCAGTGACGCTATCCTTTAATCCTTCTGCTTGTCCTTTTGTTTGTGCTGCTTTATATTCACCTTCGCCTAAAATATAAAAGAGATATAAATGAATATTCGGAAGAATCGGAAGACAGATTTTAAATAAAAAAATTACCTTCAAGTTTTTTGGCTGTTCCTTCGGCTTCCATTTGTTCATTACCTATCGCTTTGCCAATAGTTTCCTTGACAGCACCTTGGTAGTATTTGGTGTTAGCATCGACTCTGGATGGTTCAGACATGTTTATTTTTTTATTGTAAATGTAAATATAGAGATTTAGATTGATTTTTTTTTTTGATTCGAATTTGATTTGATTTAATTTATTTTGGAGAAAATTCGTAGCATATTTATAACAATTTTCCCATCGATTTCTTTGATGTCATTATAACGTACCGAACTCATGAAACGTAATTATTCAATGTTAAAACGTCATTTACATTTTTTGAAAAAAAAAAGTATCATAATGATGTAAAGAAATATAAAAATTATATAAATGGGAATTAAGGTTTTTCAATATTAAGATTATATATTAAGTTCATCAAAAAAAATATATATATAATATTATATTCTCGGTAATCATGACGAAATTACATATAATATGTTAAATCATAAACACATTTGTTTTCACAGAAAACCTGTTTACAAAATCATTTAAATTTTTTTTTTTGTGTCGCACCTATGAAAATTTTTAAATAAAAACAATTAATAATTATAATAGAAAGAATATACTTTTTTGTAGTGTGTGAAGTTTTTTGAAGTCAAACAATAAATATTACCAAGCGGCAAAAAAGAAATTGTGATTAGGCGTTTTCTTTTCATGTGCAGGGGCGCAGGTCAGCAGGTGATCATGAGCATATAGCATATACGCAGCACATTTACATAGTATTATGTCATATCATGTGACACTCATGTGACATTCGAAATATTCAAAATATTTCTTTGATATGTAAACGTGTAGTACTTCACGAACCCAAAAAAATTAATTTCTGGGTACAAATATTTCTAAAGAACCCTGGAATTTGTGAACAATAACTTAAAAAAGGAATTTTGATGATTATGTGTGTAAAATTAAGTGCATTAATAGAAACGATTAATACCGAAAAATTAATATACAGTAATTTGATTGGATCGGATATAATTGGTACCGATATCACCATTCAAGTCGGTGAATGTAATACTAAATCCTTATCATATTACTTGATAACGCAAAGGAAACTTGTTGCATTAATTATTTATTATTCGTTATCTTTTAACATATTTGATGCGAATTGCGGATCAAAGAATAGTAAAAAGTTTGACCGTGTTTACCCGAATTAAATATAACTCTCCTTTTTAAGGGAAAAAAAATAAATAGCGTTTTAATTCCCCTAACGATAAAAATCTTGATTTAATCGATTCGTTGGAAAAATAAAAGTCAAATTATAATGATAAGCGATAATCTCTAACTGCAGATATTTCCTATCACAAAATATGATGTAAGCAAAAAAGGTTAAAAAAAGGAATCCTTAAATATGTCATTAAAACTAACTTTAAAAAAAAAAAAATTTGACAGATAACGATACAAACTATTATTTGTTAACATGCATTAAGATAAACCAATTCATTATTTTTGTTAAACATTAGATAAAACCAAAAAAAAATGATGTATAAATATATAACGAAATTTATTAATTTCCATCTATAGTTTTTTTTATTTTCTTTCTTTATTTTATTTTTATTTTTATCATTCATTTTATTTTTAACCCTTCACTTTCTTTTCCTTTTATTTTATTATTTCATCAACTTCTCATACTTACATTAAAAAAAAAAAGATGGGAACGAATAATTCAAAAATCAATCATGCAAAAAGAAAGTCTACCGATAACAATTATCAAATTATAAGCACGGAACAATTATCAGCTAAAACTTCAGATGAGTTTAACACAAAAAAATTTAAATATATAGAAGGAAGGCGATTCCATAATTGGCCTGACGTACATTATGATCTTCCAAATGATGAAACTGAAAGTAAATAAATAAATAAATATATATATAATATAAATTATATAATTTATGATCTTGATCTTATTAATTAATGATAATAATAATATCCAAACAGTCGATCGCTTGCATTTAGAACATTTTTTGTTACGGGACGTATGGCAATCAAATTTTTCTTCCCCAATACACGAACAATTGGTATCCGGATGTAACGTACTAGACGTTGGATGCGGTCCAGGCGCTTGGTGTTTAGATATGGCAACAACTTATAAAAATTCCAAATTTTATGGATTAGATATTTCACCTATTTTTCCTTCAGAAATCAAACCAAAGAATACAATATTTCAAGAATGTCAAATACTTGATGGTATTCCTCATAAAGATCAAACATTTGATTTTTGTCATATGAGATTCATGTTCCCTAGTTTTGATGAAAATCAATGGAGAACATATGTAATAAAAGAAGTTGGTAGAGTTTTAAAACCTGGAGGTATGAAATATATGTATATATATATATATAAACTTTGTTTAATCCGTGTACTAATCAATTATTTATAAAAATAAAAAGGGTACCTTGAAATTGCAGAATATAAATTATGTGAAAATTGTGGACCTATTTTGAAAAGATTATTAGATCTAAGTAAGTCAATTGCGGTATAAATATTGATTAAAATTCATTTGATATATACAGTAAATTAACGAAGAACATTAATAATTTAAAGGATGCGAGATGATGTCGAATATAGGACGTAATCCAAACATTGCATCACTTCTCGGTGATTTTATGAGAGATACAGATCTATTTGAAGATATTATTTATGAGGAAAAAATAATAGAAACAGGTATGATTTTTTTTTAAAGGACCACACTTCTTTTAAATTGGGTTTATTTACCATCATCTTTTTATATCACACTTTTAAAATTGGATTTATTTACCATAATCTTTTTATGATTCAGGGAGTTGGGGAGGAAAATTAGGAGAAGTTGCGAAAGATGATATATTTACAAGAATGCATGCTATAAAACCCGCGTTAATGAATCATATAAAATGTAGTGGATTGGGAATAACATCAGAAGATTATGATGAAATGATGAATCAATGTATAGATGAATTTAACGAATATAAAACATATTTTGTTACATGTAGATGGTATGGAAAGAAATTATAGACATAATAATAATAATTATAATTTATGATCAAAGACTGTAAAATAATAATATATGAGATACCGGAGATAGAACAATAAATTTATAAATATGATAACTGAATTATATGTTTAATTTTACATAAAATATTTATTATATGTTATTAAGTGTATGCAAGATAAAATTTACAATATAAAATTATAATTTTTTTTATAATTTCAACTTTTTTAATTGTGATGCCTTTTTAATAAATTCTTCACCTTGTGAGATATCTTTTTTAATAATTTTTCCTTCTTTTAAATATTTACCGAAATCTTCCATTGCTAAAATATGATTTTGTAAGGCAGCCATTTTTAAATAATTTAAACCTTTTTCAATTTTTTCACCAAAAGCTAATCTATTTATAATTGCAGTACCATATAAATATTGAGCTTCGGGAAGATTTTGTAAAGCAGCTTTTTTAAGATATTTAACACTATGTAATGTATCAATAGAATTAACATAACGATTTCGAAGATAAATTCCAACTTTAAGTTGAGCTTCAGCATTTCCTACGTCAGCATGTTGTTTAAAAATTGGATATGCTTCATCATATCTTTCTTCTTTATCATATTTAAAAGCCAAATTCAAATCCTTTAAACCTTTTTGATAAGTTGATTTATTATTTTTAATAGTATTATCAAAATTTTGTTGTTCTAATTCGTTAATAAAAAAATCATCTGAAGGATCAGTATCTACGATATATGAAGAATCTTCAAAAGATAAAGTTGTAGGTGAAAGATTATTAATAAGTGATGAATTTGTTATCCAACATTTGGAACTTATAATCGATAATTTATTTGATAATGAAGACTTTTTCTTTTGTATTTTATAAAGTTCAAATAAAGTGACATTGTTATTAATTGAAGAATTCTTTCTAATGATTGGTTTACCCATTTTATAAAATCAAATTAATTACAAGGGTTGTAGTATAATGTTATACCTTCGTTCGACGAAGAAAAAGTATAATATATGATTTATTATTTTACAAGTTTAACTTGATCAACAAGTTTTAGTTCGAAGGGAGATTATGAGAGATATTATGAGAGATATTTTAAGAATCGTAAAAAATGAGGATTATATTTATAAGAATATTAAGAATATTGATTTCGAAATTATGTTTCATCATAAACAATATTAACGTATTTAATATATAGGTTATAAAGAAATACTTTGTTAAGGTTTAAAATTAATTAATTAATATATTCTTTGTATTGAAATCACAAAACGAATTTTACAAACAAGTTTGATGAACCTGATACATTTTAGCTTAAAATAGAACTTTGTTTCACAAAAATAGAAGCGCAGTTTTAAAGTTTGAAACCGGAGAAAGTCGGGGCTATGAACCCATATTTTAAATCATGTGATCAAATAAAAAATTTTTTAAGGTTTTAAAATCGATTTTTTTCTAGGGTAAGGAATTCATTGAAAGGAAGAATTTTTTTCTAATGCATTATATTAATAAAATACTAAATGTATAAAAGAAAGGCATTAAAATTATAAATTATCAAAATTTACATTTTTTTTTTACCCATAAGTTTGGTGGCTGTTACAATTGTTTAAAAATTTTAGAAGTTCTTGTTGAATTTATAAACAAGATTTTTTTTTTCCTGAAAGGTAAAATGAAAGGTTAAATGAAAGGTTAAATAAATCTGTATATAACTATACCCGAAATTTCAAAAAAAAAAAATTAAAATTTTGGTCGAGCCTCAGCTTTTCCCAATTAGAATTTTTAGTATGGTGTAGATACCCTAGACCTAGAGCGAATTGGTGATACTTTCTATGGTTGTATCATAATTCTGTATATTGTATACTGTGTATGTTGAAGGTACTTCTAATACTGTATACTGTAGTTAATGCTGACCTAAGACACGATATATCACGATATAACACGACCCAAAAGTTAACAGGTTTTGTCACATTTATGTAAATTTATTGAATGTATCTCAAACGAGTTTTCAATGATCAGCTGCTCTATTAGACCGGTTAAACCTGGTTTGTTATATTTATTATCGGATATCGGGAAAAAATTATCCATAAATTGACAGGAACATAATGTACTTTAATGAACTCTATAGTTTACCATTTCCGGGCGAATCCGGACATTTTCCGGACTTGTAATTTCACTTGTATTATATTTTTCAGCCACACTGTTACAATGTTATTTAAACTAATCTAAAAAGGGAACCATTTGATCGAAACAATCTAAATGTTATGTTTCACAAAAATTTCTAATCAATAAAAAAAAAATTTCTAATGATTCTAGACCGAATACATCAGGAACAAAAATAATAATCATTTTAACTAATATGTAGATTCATTGAATGACTTAAAAAAGGAACGAAATCTGAGAAAAAAGTTCGACCCTATTAGATAACACATAAATTATTCTCATTTGATTTAAAAGTTGTCATTCGCTAATTGTTTAGGCGCGTCTCATATGTTACCACATGTTTAAAAATATTTATTATTGTATGTATATATATGTGTATATATATTATATATATATGGTCTTATTATATACGATAAATAACCCAATAAAATATAGAATGGGTTAACACATCTTTTAAATAAGATCGCGAAAAATGATTTTTATTGATTTTATTGATATTTAGGAAATGTCTGGACCATCATTCTAACGCACGCCAAAAAAATAACACAACATTTAATTCTTGTTATGGAAACAAAACTCCACAGGAATAAAATAATTTTATCGAATTTGGTGAAATATATTCTAATTGGAAATTGGTTTCTTTAATTTCTTTTCTTTTTTCTTTTATGACAACCTTCTTTTTTTTTGCTTTTTTTGTAAAAATACTTGAATTTAAATTAAAAAAAAAATGTTTATATATATTATATTATATAGTTATACTATATATTATATATTATTTAATACTAGGTCTAGAACTGTCTGCAAAGTTAATTTGGCGCATTCACACAGATAAATACATAAAAATTTTTTTTTTTTAAAAAAAAAATTTTAATTGTTATTCCGAAATTTTCAATTGTTATATATATATTTTTATCAATAAATAATAAGTACTGCGGAAACAATTTATAAACGTGATACAATAATATAAAATATATAATCATATAATCTAGAAACAATAACACAATAAACAAAAAGGTTCTCAAGAGTCTAGATCTTTTCATTTAAAAATTTTCAAAAGGCAAATTTCCTTTTAAAAATGGAATGCAGATATTTCGGAGAGTCATTATCTCTCGAATTATCCTAAAATTTTCTCTTTTTGGTTTTGCTTTTCATTCATTTAATAAGTTAAAAATATAAGAGTGAAATTTTTCATCATTTTTTTTTTTATTTATTTCCGGCAACGCCACTTTTTTTTTAATACTACAAACTTTCCTTTCGCCAAAAAAACAAAAAACATGCAAGTAAGTTTACAATTTTTTATGGTTTTGAAAATCTGGCTTAAAATGATTTTGTATTTTCCTTTATATATAACTCATCTAGACTAGTTTATTGCCATAATGTCTACTACAAATAAAAATATATCATCTCCTTCATCAGACGATAGTGAAATAATAGAAGTATCAGAAAACGAAACAAATCGTGCTCGTCTTATAGCATTAGTCGTCAGGGAAGCTGTTTTCGTAGGAAATCAACAAGATTGGAACGCCGCTATTAGAATGATTTTACAACATAAATTACTTACTTTACCAGAAAAAAACACAATTGTTGCCTTATTACAAATAAAATCTTCATGTAAAATTATTTTTTTTTTTGGTTGTTGTTGATTTTACAAAATTACGAGTTATGATCAAATTAATTTAATCCTATCTCTCTTTTCTTTTTCGTTTAGAATCTCCAATTTTAGATTTTATTACAAAATACAAATAGAAAGAAAGAGAAAAATACTGACAAAAAAGTTTTTATCATCCAACAAATATATATATATATATATATATATATTGTATGTATATATTATCCCTCTACGATATAACATATAAACATTAACTCCGATTATAACGTTAACTCCGATTATAACCTCACTTATTATATATACATGAAAGAGATTAATAAATTTCTTTTGTAAATCTTCAAAATAATCTTTTAGGTTTAAGGAATTAAGATCAATTAAAATAATAACAAATATTATATAGCTCTATTACTATTACTTTTTTTTAATTTATTCTTTTCAAATACGTACGTAAAATTTAATATTTTTTATTATATATGTATCCTAAGGTTGAAGTAGCTTTATTCTTTATTGCTTACTTCTTTATTTGATTTTTTTTTAAAAAAAAAATTATATATTCTAGTATTCTTTTTTCTTTTTTGAAAATTGAAAATAAAAAGAAGAAAAAAAAAAATGATACTATTCCTTTTGTCACGTTTTTTTTTTTATACTGGTTCTAGAATACTCTTTTTAAATTTGTTTGTTAATAATAACTTGATTACATGATTTATATTTACTAATTGATTATAAAACAATAAATAACAAAATGAGAATGCATTTTTCTATTCCTAGTTATTTTAAAACACTTTATTTAGCAGTCTCGAGAAAAGTAGATCCGTAGTACAATCTGTACAATTTTATCATTTACACCATATATATTCTATATGCAATAGAATCTTACAAATTTTATTTGTAAGATAATTAATAATCATATATATATAATGTTCAAAAAGTTGTTTGATCATCAATATAAAACCAATCCAAATTGAATGATTAATGATTGTCAATAAATATTTACTTTGGTGGTTCTTTAAATATTTTGGATGTTCAAACCGAGATAATTCAATAATAAGTAAATATTGATAATGTATTTGATGTATCTCTCCTATTTCATCTATTATGATCTTACGGAATAATACGGTAATTACATATTATAATACATAGTATCTTTAAACAAAACATTAACACCAATTTCCAAATTTTAAATCCGTTTATTTTTCGTTAATACTGTAAATATGATAAGAGTTTGTAATTATTGAATGTGTACTCCTGTTTATTCTTTAAAATCCTTTAGAAATAATAATGATAATGATTGGACCGATTTGGACGGAATCCTGACGTTATCCATTGTTCGTTCGTGGGACAAAACTTCTTTTGGAAATTTCTCACTATGAAATTCTTTGCTCATTTGTCCTATCTGTAATGATAATATTATTATCAATATCAAATATCACAAATTACCTATCTTCAAGTTCTTCAAGTTCCATCATCTTGAAAATCAATCAGCACTAAAACCGTTACAAACAGAGAGCGAAGCAAGGCAGGTTTATTATAGGCTGATAAAAGTTTATCAAGGTTCAGAATAAATTAAGCAGCTGTATCTTTTTTAGAGATTCGGGATTGGAGTCGGTATTTTGCTTAGGAAGAATTAGAGGTGGGATCATTAATTTTATTCCCTTATTTGCGACATTAAGATATGATAAATTTCATCTTTGCATTAACAACATTTAACACTTCTTTTTACATCGATTGAGATTTCATAGGATAGTTCATCTATTGTTGACTATACAATGAAATCAGGCGCATATCTGTTGAAATAAAATAATTTCATAATATTGATTAGATATGAGGAGATTTTGTAAATCTCCTTTTTTTAGGGGTGAGTAAAAGTATGAAACCCCCCTTAAATATTCGTGTCAAAAAAATGTTGCATGTCGCTCGATGTCAGAAAATATTTTCTTTTTTTCGAATATATTTTTAAGCATGTGAAAGACATTTACTGAGCGAAAAAAAAAAAAATTAAAGAAATTTGTAATAAGAATTGTTGAAATAAAGATTAAATTAGTAATTAAGGTAACTAAGGGAATTAGGGAGTTGATACATCCTAATTAATGTTCTTTTTTGTTTTAATAATTTTTTTTAAATAGTTGATAAAATAAAGTAGGAAACTTAATTGAACACCTAAATTTCATTCTTACAAGAAAAATAAATGAAGTTGGAGTGTGAAAATTCGGAGATATCAGACTCCGAATTTGTATGATGAGCGGTTTTATAGGGAGCGTTTTGATGAAGTTCTGGTTAATAGAACGTAATTATAATGTATAGGTAAATGTGATGATTGATGATTCAGTTCGATAAAGTAATTTATATAAACATCAGAGTAATTAAAATATAGACATTTCAAATGTGATAAAAGTTCGAAATATAGACATTTTAAGACGTGATAAAGTTCAAATATAAAAACATTGCAAAATGCGATAAGTTCAAAATATAGAACATTTCAAAATGCGATAAGCTTCAAAACATAGAACATTTCAAATGCGATAAAGTTCAAAATATAGAATATTTCAAAATGCGATAGGTTCAAAATATAGAACATTTCAAATGCGGTTGGTTCAAAATATAGAGCATTTCAAATGCGGTAGGTTCAAAATATAGAGCATTTCAAATGCGGTAGGTTCAAAATATAGAACATTTCAAATGCGGTAGGTTCAAAATATAGAACATTTCAAATGCGGTTGGTTCAAAATATAGAACATTTCAAATGCGGTTGGTTCAAAATATAGAACATTTCAAATGCGATAGGTTCAAATATAAAACATTTCAAAATGCAATAAACTTCAAAACATAGAACATTTCCAATGCGATAAGTTCAAAATATAAAACATTTCAAAATGCGATAAAATTCAAAATATAGAACATTTCAAAATGCGATAAAGTGAAGTTTAAAATATAGAACATTCAAAATGCGATAAAGTTCAAAATATAGAATATTTTAAAACGTGATATAAGATCCATTTAATACATAAATTTACAATTATGCTACATTAAAATAAATTATAATATACTTTTAAGAATCATTAATTTCATCTTCAGGTACAGGTCCTAAGAATATACTTGTTATAGTACATAAAATGAGAGCTCCTACTGAAAACCATAAACAAGCTGCCAAGTTAAGATAAGTAAATAATACACCACCAATAATTAATCCAAGTAATCTTCCTATGGAATTTCCCATATAATAAAATCCAACATTCATAGCAACTTTATCTCTATGACAATATGCTAATATAAGAAATGAATGAATTGAAGAATTTATTGCGAAAATAAATGAAAATATAAATAATCCGACTATCATTAATATAATTAAAGGTGTACGTTGTGTTGTAATATCGATAAATTGAAGTCCAAATGCGATCCCAATTGTTATAACCAAAAGAATGATTGTGAATGGAACAAGAATTTTTCCTGATTTTACGGGATAAATTCGAGCTGGTTTTAAAATTAATTGAGGTGTACTTGATTGAATTGCACCATAAAACATTACCCATCCGGCCAAGAATGCCCCTGTTTCAAGATATGACCTAAAAAAATAAAACATCAAATTAGAAATATAAAATCAAAGATGTATCATATAAATTATATACTTACCATCCAATTGGACCTCTCAAGAACAAAGGCACCGGAACTTCAAACCATAAATCTCGTGATCCAAATAAAAACATTCTAGCTAATGATAAAATGTTTACATTCCTTCCCTAAATAAATAAATAAAAATTGTTATTACAATGAGTAAAAGCGAGATCGGAAAAGTTATTATTAATACTTGCCTTATTAAAAATTTCTTTTAATGTTAATTTTTTCTTTGATTTACTGACAGCCAATGTATGATCAAGATAAAATAAAGCAGGAGGAATAACAATTAAATTCATTACCAATAAAACCAATAAAGATGGTATGTATCCTATAAATCTATATAAAAGTGCACCCCAAAAGAATCCTGCCCCTTTAATTGAATTCTTTGCACCGGTAAGCCAAGCTACCAATTTAAAAAGTTTTGATTGATGTGATTCATTTTCGTCCTTTGTTACTAATTTTGTTACAGATTTTCCTCCCAATTTTACCAAATCTTTTGCTATACCACTAAATCCTTGTGATATAATAATATATATTATTACAATTGTTTTACTCCAATCTATTCTTAATCCACAAAGTAATCCAATTCCCATTATCTGAAATACAAGTCCAATGAGAAGACAAAATCTTAAACCCATTCGAGATCCGAGAATACCTCCAACCAGATTTGTAACAACCCCACAAAATTCATATAACGTAAACATCAAAGATATTTGTAAAGCCTAAAAAAAGAAAATCTTCATTTATTAAATTATATTAACATTAGTTTTTTTATAAATTAATTAAAAAATTTTAATTACTCACGTTATATTTTAAATTATATAATTGAAATAGAATGATCATTCGTAATCCTGAGTCTGTTAAAGTGAAAAGTAAATAACCACTTGCAATTACGTAAAAATTTTTCATTGAAGATGTTGAAGAGGAATTAGAATCATTATTAATTGGTTCATTTTTTTGTTGACTTTCAATATCATGATTTTGTTGACTTTCTAAAAACGTGTTCCCTTCATCATTAGAAAGTGTTGAAGATAATTGAATCGTTGGCTCAAGTTCTTTTATTTTTTCGGACATATTGGAATATTTTGAAGTATTTTGAAATAATTTGAAGTATTTTGAAGTATTTTGAAATAATTTAAGTATTTTGAAGTATTTTGAAGTATTTTGAAATAATTTAAAGTATTTTAAGTATTTTGAAATAATTTAAAAGTATTTTGAAGTATTTTGAAATAATTTAAAGTATTTTAAGTATTTTGAAATAATTTGAAGTATTTTGAAGTATTTTGAAATAATTTAAAGTATTTTGAAGTATTTTGAAATAATTTGAAGTATTTTGAAGTATTTTGAAATAATTTAAAGTATTTTAAGTATTTTGAAATAATTTAAAAGTATTTTGAAGTATTTTGAAATAATTTGAAGTATTTTGAAGTATTTTGAAATAATTTGAAGTATTTTGAAGTATTTTGAAATAATTTGAAGTATTTTGAAGTATTTTGGAGTATTTTGAAATATTTTGAAGTATTTTGAAGTATTTTGAAATATTTTGAAGTAATTTGAAGTAATTTGAAATATTTTGAAGTAATTTGAAGTAATTTGGAATAATTCGAAGTAATTTAGAATAATCCAAATCTTGAAATATTTTGAAGTAATTTGGAATAATTCAAAGTATTTTGAAATAATTGAATGATAATAATTATTTTACCAAAAAAAAAAAAGAGAAGGATATTTATATAACAATCGAGTATTTACTGTTTGATTTTACAATCAATACAATCAAATACAATCAATTCAATCAATGATATCTTATAATCACGATATATATAATTAGAGTTTTTAACTGGACAATTTAATTTTTAATTCATTTTTATTTTTATAATCGATGATGTGATCGAAAAAAATCTTCCAGAATTTTTCAATTATTGGAGGAGTTAATTTGTAATAAATTTTAGTGATACGATAAACATACAATTCATTGGCTAATTTCAATTTTTAATTCACCAAATTTGGTTGAAGGATCTGAGCTGATACTCAAAAGAATGATAATATCAATTTCTGAAAATGGGTGAAATAAACAAATAAATAATAATTACTGAAATTGGGATTCTTAATAAACTAAATGGTAAAAGATATTTTTCAATGGATACACGTGAATTGAGTGAAATAATCTGATTTAAACTAAAAAGAATTAAAATCAAGAAGCTAAAATTATAATCGGAAAATTTCGACATTTTTATTGTGATACGTGTAAAATTAAAAATTTAAATGTTACTTTTTAGTCTGAAAGATAATCGCTTTTTTTGCTTTTTTTTTAAAAAAAAAAGAAAGACGGAAAGATTAACAAATCTATTTGAGTAACGCATTTTCAAGGGATGTTTAACACGATAATATTATTTATTGGGTAAATAGTAATTTACCCGGGTAGACTCGGGTAATTAACGGCTCGTCGATATATGGTAAATACCTTCCATAAGATATACGCGTATTAACGCATTAGTCGTATTGTGAACTATTATAACCGGAATGGGTAATTTATGTGTTACACTTTTATTATCATTTCATTTGTCAATAGAACAAAGAGAACAAACATATCGATATTACACAAAAAGATTGGAAACATTAAATAGTTATTGAGTTTTCGACAGATATCCCCAATATCCAATAACTGGAGTTATAGTTGAATACTGCGGTAACAAATAGGAATTAATGTTACTAATAATGTTTTTAATATTGGGATGTTCCATAAGTCATTAAAATCCCGCATATTCCTAATCGACTGAGACAATAATACTGTATAATATTATTAGTAACGTAATACATACAGTATTTTGGAACAAAGAAACAAAGAATCAAAATTCAAATTCTCGTACGGAAAAATTTGGAAACATGAACGGTTAAAAGTTAAAACCACATGAACGGTTAACTAACCGAGTATGAAAGGGTATACTAGCCGACTAGCCGAGTAATTATAAAGTAATTTGTAATTGTAACATCACATGAATATTGTATTAATCGTATTTTCACTGTTATTATGCAGACGCCCAAGATCATGCTTTCAATAAACTCGAACAAACTATCTTTTTTTAGTATAGTAACCAGAATAATCTATAAAAACTAACATATGTTTGAATGATGTAATGCGTCAAAAAAAAAAAAATTATTAATAAGCAAATAATAATTTATATTTATTTGTACCTTTACTTAATGTCAAAAGCAGCATGCTCCCATTTAGTTGCATAAATAACATAATAACGCAGTTATTTGGTAAATATCACGATAGATATTCTATCCAATAATTATAACACGTTATAACACATTATAACACATTATAACGTTTTTTATAATATTTAACTTGTCAAACTGACTTACGAAACTGCGATTTTTTATTATTACACCAATCAAATTTTATCTAACCATATTCGTAAAATTCTTTATTTCATGTTTTTTATTGTTCAGTAGGGGAATTTATTAAACCTTAAATCATGAAAAAATTACACGGCTGGCTTAAATTATGACGATCATGCAATTTTATATTGGCGGAAATAATTTGAAAAAAAAAATGATTTTTTTTTTTACAGGGGGTTGAAACATTAAAACAAGATTATTTGTTTGATATTTTAACTTTATTATTATTATTGAAACCGGATAATAACAAGCTGAATGCAAACAATACATAACCCAATTACAGAATGGATATAACTATAATAGATCTTATTAAAGTACGTACTAAGTACGTAAAAAATTATCATTTATTCATTCAACATTACTATATTTAATACGCCCTCGAACTTAACCGTTCAAATAAAAAAATATTACGCCTCGAAACCAAAAATATTGTTCTTTAAAAAAAAAAAAACAATGTAAAATTATTTGAATAGTAATTCCTATTGTTTTAAAAAAACCTGTAAATCCTCATTAAGTCATATGATAATGCATATGGTGCATTTGATTAATTTTCGGCCTGAGTTATATTTTATAATTTTGGCCCGAATTTATAATAAGAAATAATTAAAGTCACGTTTTAACGTATTACCATTTATGATAGATAATATTAAGCCGTATGTACATTAACTGCACATTATAGGAACTTTAATTCAAATAAAGATCCATTGGAATAAGAAAAAAAAAAATAAATAAATGGATTAAAAATCATTAGTTCGAATTATGTGAATGAGCTATTGCCCTTATTTGATTTTTTTGAACCTTATTATACAAGTGTATAATATTTACCCAAAGGTATCATATTTTGCCGCTTAACCCATTCAGTCATATGACTTTTTTAAGTCACAGGATCGTTAAAACCAAATACCGAAAGGATGAATACTCATGATCATATGATCATAGTTATATTTGCATTAAATTTATCTTTGGAAAACCTAAAGTTAATCACGAGATGAATAAAAATTATGTTGAAGAAACCAATTATTATCGTTAGCTATGTAAGAAACAAATTACTAATGGTATATGTTTTCTTTATTATTAAAAAAAATTGACCATTTACACAAAATTTTATACCAATAATTAAAAACATGAATAAAGTAAACAGAGAAACATTTCGGCATACAACCGATAACGGAATAACGGGATTACGGGTATTACGGATTTATACCGAAATTATGTCCGATAAATTTATATATATATTATAATATTTTATCAATCATTTTTATTGAAGAAGAAGAAAAAAGAAAGATGCTGTACAAGTGTACAAAAAAAAAAATTGTCATTGGATCGATTAAACATTGTTTTATGAGTGATTAAATGGTTTATTAATCTAAAATATATCTTAATGGGAGAATTTCGTTTAAAATATACATATTTTTTTTTTTATTAAAAAGTATTTTAAATCATATGAAATCATTTTTTTTTAATCCCATAGATCTTTTAAAATAGAACAAGATTCCTAATTAAATAATAATATTAGTTTTAAACAATAAGATTTGATAATAAATCATAAGGCTTAAAAAAATTTTTTTTTTGCTTAAAAATGATTACAAAAACATTTAAACTAAGCTAAAAACATTATATATATGATTCTCTATTTATTTATTATTTTTTTTTCTCCCTTTTTTTTATTTTCTCAAAAAGTAAATTCAAATGTGACATGATTTTTTAATGTTGATCTTAATTAAATTGTTATTCTTTTAAGCGGTTTTCTTTTGCATATTTGGGCACCAATTTGTGAATCCTTCATATATAATTTTTTATTTCATTTTAATAATATCGGGATTATTAATTAGGAAATGTAAAAAAAAAAAATAAGAAAAAAAAATAAATAAAAAAAAATTTTTTTTTGTATTTTTTTTTGTATTTTTTTTTTTTTGGATTATTTTTTATATATGACCTGTCGTAAAATTTTTTTTGGTACAATCCGAAATCCGAATGATTTCCCGACCCTTAATTTATGATAGGTACACTAATCCAATTATTAATATAATAATATGCATTTTATTGGTTGACCGGAAATTTTTGCAAATCTACGCGATAAAAAGAATAAATAAATAATCATTATATATATATATATTTTTTTTTTTTTAGGAAAAAAGAGACCAAGTTTCATTTTTTTATCATGAGATAAGCAATCATGTCTTTGACGGATTGGTCCTATTGGTTCTTCAAGATCACCGGAAAATGGGGAAAGTTTCTGTAATTTTAATTATCACGAAGATCATTTCCTAAAATCCTTACTATATAAAAATGATGTACATAGTACATATGAATTTATATAATATAAAATATATTGTAAAATGATGATCATCTTTCGTTTCGGAAATCAACTAACGGACTACGAACCAAAAAAAAGAAAGAAAGAAAATAACATGATAATTTACCGAAACTTGATGATAAAAATTACATAAATTATTTAAATTTTAACCTGACCAACTTATTAATATGTAAACGGATAATCTTTCGGGATCTACATAAGTGACACGATGAAATTTTTTTTTTATTGAATCTCCATTTTTGATTATAATATATGAAAAAAAGTTATTGTAGTCTTATTATTATTTTTTTAAAACTAAACCCATAAAAGTCATTTATAGAAAACTTAGAATCAAAAGTAAAATTCGTTAGTATTAAATATAATTATAATTAAAAAGTATTGTACTTTTCAGTTATTTTCTCTTTCTTTATTTAAATAACAATAAAGTATTACAAAACTTCCAAGATCATTAAAATTCCAAGAAAAGAAGTCCCAATGCAAGGATCTTCCCATTGTTGAATGGATTTGGTAGATCTTTTTATGTCTGGAAGATCTGAGTTTTTTTATGAGGATCAAATGAATGTTGTTTTTTTTTTTTTTTTGTCATAAAAGAAGGGGACCATGATTTATAGGGAGATCCCATAAAATTAACTTATTTAAAGTATTCACTCAATTCAGCCATTCCATTCCTTTGTGATCAAATATTTTTGTTGGAATATTAAAATTTGACCCCTTTAAAAGGAAAGAATTTTTTTCTCGTTTGTTTGTTTCCGGAGAGGAGTTAAAAATCAGAACGAATGAAATTACTTGTTTGATTAAAAATCTTATCGTGTAGCATTACTTTCGTCCGATTTTACCCTTTTACAATCGCATCTTTCCGATCTACTTTATGTTTTATTTTTTCTTGATTTACGTTTTGTTTACTTTGAATGACGTTTAATCAATACACGCGGAAGTACAATATAAGAACCCAGATCATTGAAATTATATATATACGTACCATATGTATCATATATACGTTAATAATTTTGGTGTATTTGTTTTGAAGATTATTGTTTGGAATATCTGATTTCATTCTTTCTAATCCTAATACTATTTTTAATACTTTACTGTCCTAATACTTACCCTAATACTACCCTAATCTGGTGATCAAATAACATTTCGAAGACTTTGATCTCTTTTTTATTTCGGATAGTTTACGGATGATCCGGAATATAGAAATAATAATATTTATTTCGCATTTTAATTTGATTTTATAGTTGTACGAAATTTAAATAGAATAACGATATAAAGATTCTATCAAAATAAATATTTATTTTACGTGTAAAATTTTTTCATGTAAATATTATGAATTATATATTTTCGTTATAAGAAAACAATATTTATTAATTTTTCTTCTTCTTAATATAAACGTGACTAAAATATTATGAAGATAAACTTCATTTATAAACAACTTTTTCAGGTTGTATTACCCATAAATATTTCCTGTAAAAATTCTATAAATTAAAATAATTAATCACAAATTAATTACGTAAAAATAAATATGACATCATCTGATTTGATGATCAAAAAAAAAAAAAAGTATCAAAATTTTTTTTTTTTAAAAAAAAAACTAATCTTAAAATAATCAAGAATAAAAAGTCAAAAAATTTCATGAACTCACAATTAAACACATGGTAAAATTATGAGTTTCATATAATCAAGATTCATATTAATTTTTTTTGTCGGATATAAAAAAAAAATATATATATATATTAAATATATATTCCTCCTATAAAATTCATTCTCCTGTAGATTTTTGGTTTTAATTTTTCATTTTTCTGGATATTAAAATGAAAAAAAAATAAAAATAAAAATAAAATAAAAAAAAATTGAAAAAAAATAGCACATGACCGGTATTTAAAGATCACATTAATCGGACTATTCCGTCATCAAAAAAAATTAATCAATCATAAACAAAGAAATCTTTAGTAGATACAAAAAGGATCTTTTTTTTCCTAAAAGATAAAATAAGTAAAATAAGTAAATTTATTTGTTTAATTAAAATATATTATTGAGTCATCCAATCGGGAAACCAACAAAGCCAATTTCAATCAAGCCTCTTTTGATGATCTCGAGTGACGCTAATCACATGAAGATTAGCCTATTGTCGATTATTGTATAGCATTTCCTTCTTTTTATAATTATTTGATTTTACTGCTTTCCGAGAATCTTCAAAATAAGATTTGAGTAGTTAAATTATTTATGCCGATCTTATAATGCGCGATTCAATAACCGGATAATTTTAGATTATATAATATATATATGTGTGTGTATATATATATATATGTATATATACACATATATACATGTAAAGAATACAAATTACCCGAAGATATATTACATTTACATATATACACATGTATATATATATAAATATGTAATGTATTATATATATATATAACTGTTAGTTTAAAAATTTTTTAGTAATATAATTATTTATATATATTTTGTAAATTTGAATAATTTGTCACACAAAAATTTCCTACATTCAATATAAATAGACCAGACTCACAAAAACTTTCAACAACACGGTGACCTATACACTCAACAATTTATTGTTGTCATAGAAAATTTTGTTCGAGTAAATCCGTCTGTTCTTTGCATTTAGACTGTTCTCAGGTTCTAAAATATTATTTGTTGCGGAATTAAAGCAACTGTCAATATATATATATATATTATTTTATTTATTTTTTTATTATGATTATTTTCTTTTCAACTTTTTTTTATTAGAGTTGAAAATTTTATTTATATATAATTATTATATGTATATATTACACATATATACAAATATATATATATGAGAAATCGAAGATAATTATTTTTGATCAATAACAATATATCAATTTCTTTTATTATATAATATATATTAAAAAAAAAAAAATTCTTTTTTTTATTATTTCAAAAAAAAAATCAAGTAGAAAAAAAAAATTATATTTTATTAAGTTTTCAATATGGAATCAAAAACTTGCCTTCCTTCAATTAAATTCCTTCTTGACTCTCCTACTATTGATGATAGTCACGGTAAACTACTTTTTTTTTTTTTTTTCTAAAAAAAAAATATATATATAATATATATTTTCATTCTTGAATAATTAACTAATTTTATATAAATAATATATATTTAGGACCTTCATTTGGTTACACTCCTTCACATCCAACTACAATGGATCCTAATGGCACTTCTTATCATCATGTTGCTTCTCAATCAAATCCAGATGCTCATCATCTTGCTGCCATTAACGCGCATAATAAGCAAGCTATGAATATCTCTTCAAATAATCCTCATCCTAGTAATATTAAATCCTTACTTTCCCCACCAGAATCTCCCGATATGGCTACCTCACATCAACAATCTTTATTCGATTCTTACGGAGCTCAAGTTCAAAGACATGACGTATCTCAACATCAACAATGTAGTTGTTACGCTAATAAACCTTCCTCAGTTTATTCAACATCCGCTCCAGTAATGAATACTTACCATCAACAACATTCCGTATCTAATTATAATCCTTATATACAGCCAGTTCAAAGATATTCTTCATTCACTTCAGCCATTCAACAAATTCCAATCCCTTCTTATGACCGTAAATCTACCATATCCCCACATTCTCTTACACGATTAAATACTCCAACCATGGGATTACCGTTACCAGCCAAATTCGGTCAAAAAGGTCTTGTAGGACAAATATTACCAAGCGGATCAGGAAATAGATATCAATGTCCATATTGTTCAAAGAGATTTTCACGTCCAAGTTCACTTCGAATTCATATTTATTCACACACAGGTGAGAAACCTTTTGTATGTACAGAACCTGGATGTGGAAGAAAATTCTCCGTACAAAGTAATATGCGACGACATCTTAGAGTTCATCGTTTAGGAAGACCTGTCAAGAAAACTAGATACGATGGTGAAGTAGAAGGCGTAAAAATATTGAACCCAACAGCAATACTTCAAAGTTATTAAACCAGTTTGGTACTCTAAAAAGATTTATTATTTTTTTTTATTATCGTAAATTTCTTTTTTTAATATATATGTACAATACATTTAGTTTAATTAAACGGACATTTTATTTTTCTTTTTTCTTTTTCTTTTTTTTCGTCATTTTCATTTTTTTTTCTTTTCTTTTCAGATATGGGTGGGAACAAACGCGTATGTTTCGATAAATTTAAATTTTTTCGAATCAAAATTTCCTTTTTTATTTTTATTATAAAAATTTGGATCTTCCCTTATTTTTTCTTTTTTTCTTAAGAAATAAGAAAGAAGAAAGAAAAAGTTAAGATTTAAACCTGTAACAGTATCAGAACAAAAAAAGATACCCTTTTTCTAAAAAAAGGTCTCGCTTGACCTTTTTTTTTTAAAAAAAAAAAAAAACATCTAAAACCGACACCCTCATTTTCAAATTATTCCATTACCTTTTTATTTTTGTATATAATTTTTATCTTACAATTTATAGAAAAAAAAAAATTTATTTTTTTTAATTATGTTACAGGCATTTTAAAATTGTATAGAAACATTAAATTAATTTATATCATCATCTTTTTTCATATGCATCTTTTCCACCCTTTTCCCGCCACTTATAAATTCATTTTAATTTTAATTCTTTCTTTATGTAATTGTCATTTCCTCTTCAATTCTCAATTTTTTTTTTTATCATAT
The DNA here is from genome assembly GCF_026210795.1 of Rhizophagus irregularis. Classification (NCBI taxonomy): domain Eukaryota; kingdom Fungi; phylum Glomeromycota; class Glomeromycetes; order Glomerales; family Glomeraceae; genus Rhizophagus; species Rhizophagus irregularis. The sequence goes on from NC_089454.1 coordinate 938,307, forward strand.
AGAAAATTTTTTTTATGTTGTTTTTGTAAAACTTGGATACATTTTCTTTTTCTTTTTTTCGGATTTTTCGGATTTTTCGGATTTTTATCGGATTAATTAAATATGAATTTTATGATTTTTTTTTTAATTTATCTTTACGGCAAATATGTTTTATTTTTAGGTTAAAATTTTTATTTTTTTTTTTTTATTAAAAAAAAAAAATATTACTTTTTTCTTGGCAAATCTGATTTTCGTTTTTTTTTTTTATCTTTTTGAATTTTTTAATTGGTTTATTTTGGTAAAATTAAATAAAAAATTTTTTTTTAACATTATAAAAAATATAATTAATTAATTGTTATTATTATTATTATTATTTATTTAATTTTGTACATATGTTATCATGTTATTTTTAATGTTATTATTTTACAAAAAAAAAAATTCACAACAAAATTAATCATAATCAAAAAATATCTATTTTCTATTATCTATTTATTATAATCAACATAATCAACATAATCAACATTTAACATTTTTACGCGAATATTTATTCCCTTTCAACGATATTTATTTAGAATGGATCTTCTTGGATTTCTTTTTTATGAATGAATCGAGAATAGATCTTATTGAAGCCGATTAAAAAATTAACAGGTCACGTATCAAGTTTATAATCAAGTTAAAATTATAACAAAAAAATTGAGGGAACGTAATACCATGCGAGTTTTTGTATTGAAAGTTTTTTTTTTCGTTTCGGATTTTGCTTATCTTTTTTTTTTCTTTGTGGCTTAAAGAGATTCGCGAAAAATAAGAGATTTTTGAAAAAAAAAAAAGATTTACAAATTATTATTTATCGAGATATTTGAGATAAATTAATTAAAATATTTTTTTTTTTTTTTTCCTTTTACTTATTTATTTTTGATGTACATTTTTATGATATTTATGATGTCACTATAAAAGTTATAAAATTATAAAAAGTATAAACATTTTTTTTTTTGTTTACTTTATATTTATAATTTTTCTAATTTTCTTGTTTTTTAACTCGTTATTTATTTGTATCTTTTTTCTGTTATCTTGTGTAGTACATTTAAAAAAACAAGCCACTCAAAAAAAAAAAATAGTAAAAACATCATTTTAAAATTTCACGAGATCACAATTTAATTAATTTCGTGTTCATTGTTCTGCGCCACTCCACAACGTAAAACAAAAAAAAATTTCCCCTATAATTTCGGTACATATTCATTATGTATACTTATAATTTCGGTCCTTTTTTTCAATTAAGTATAGTAAGTATTTGGTATGTTTATTATTATTATTATTATGTTTATTTCAGTGTACGTTTAATTTTTCGCATAATCACGTGTACATTACAAATGCCGTGTGTCACCAGTTGACCAGTGTTACACTATATTTAGAATCACAATAATTCATTGAAACTTCTAGATCGATCGATTTTTTTTTTTTTTTTTTCCAAAGGTAAAGTTAAAAAATCATTTTTTTTATCACTTATCTGTTATTATTATTCTTTTAATATTAATATATATATATTTTTTTTCATGTTTCAGTTTTTTTTTTTTATCATGTCATCATCATTTTCACAACTTTTAAGAAATTCAAAATTATCAAAATTTGATCCTAAATTATCACAAGTTTATAAAACTTATGGAGAATATCAAAAACTTGGTGATTATGGCGTAAAACGTAATTTACCAAATTATTTACGTACAAATGTTGTAACAATAAATGAAATAGATACTATAGAACATCAAACTCCTTATAATAGTGCTGAAACTTTAATTAGATTTAAAAGAAAATGGAAAGAAAATTTTTTAATATCAAAAACTGTTGAACCTTTAAAATCAAATGATATTTATCAAAGAAATTTTATTAATATATCAAAATTATCATTAAAAGATTTTAAAAAATTATTAAAAAAAATTGAAAAAAAAAAATATGATTGGAATCAACTTTTAATTAATTCAACTTATAATTCAAATAATTGGTTGGAATTTTTAGGTTTAACTTTTATTAAAAAATCTTCTAATTCAATTATTAAAGGTTTAAATTATTCTCATAATAATCCTGGTATTAATTTTAAAGTACAAGGTCGTACACTTAATAAAGATTCTAATGGAATTTTTGCTATTGGTATAAGTGGTTTGGTTTGTAGTTTACATTTTGGTAAAGCTCAAAGATTAATTCAAGTTAATCGTAAAAAATTGGATAATTTTTATCTTGAAAAAGTGGATTTTGATGATCAAGGTCGTCCAAATATTAGAGTTTCTCATTCTCCTATTCTTTCTTATCAAAATGATTTTAATTTATTTGATAATTATCCTGGAAAAAATTCTTTATTCTTTGATTCTGCTACAAATCGTGTTAAAGATAATGAAAAGACTCAAGAAGAAATTCTTACTAGACTTCGTTCTTTATTAAAAACTAGTGGTGATTCTACAACTTCTAATAGTGATGTTGGACCCTCTTCAAAACCTAGTTTTCAACTTGTTTATGAAGAAATGTTTTCTTCTAATACTAAAGAAGAAGGTGGTGAAAAAAATAACAAGAATCTTTTTGAAATTTTGAGTGAAAATAAAGAGTCAACAACAAACAATTCTATTAAAGAAGAAGGTGATGAAAAAAATGGCAATAATCTTTTTGAGGTTTTGAGTGAAAATGAAGGAGGTGAAAAAAATGGCAAGAATCTTTTTGAGGTTTTGAGTGAAAATAAAGAGTCAACAAAAAACATGAAATTTAATGAAGAGAATCAAGTTACAAAAGATCTAACAGGTGATAAAAATTCTGATTAGGGATTAGGGATTAGGGAATGCGGAATAGGGAATAGGGAATAGGAATATAAGGTAACTATAAGTTATTTAGCTTATATTCTATTTCATCAGGAACTAAGAACTAACGTTCCATTTTTTATTGTAGGGTTGATGAATGTCTTGAAAGGTATTTAAAGAGAGGAGGAGAAGTTTTTTGTTCTGGCGTTTATAGAATTAGGTTATTTTGATCTTTCTTAACGCGTTTATAGAATTAGGTTATCGTTCTGGATTTTGATCTTTCTAACGCGTTTATAGAATTAGGTTATTATTCTGGATTCTGATCTTTCTAACGCGTTTATAGAATTAGGTTATCGTTCTGGATTTTGATCTTTTTAACGCATTTATAGAATTAGGTTATCGTTCTGGATTTTGATCTTTCTAACGCGTTTATAGAATTATCTTTCTAACTCGTTTATAGAATTAGGTTATCGTTCTGGATTTTGATCTTTCTAACGCGTTTATAGAATTAGGTTATTGTTCTAGTTATGATAAGAACTTTGATCTTTCTACGCGTTTATAGAATTGGGTAGAATTTTTAGTCAAATTTCCTTTAGCTACTTAATAATTCTCCTCTAGAGTAATATATTATGTACTGATTAATTTATATTTGTACATTTTATTAAAATTTTTGAACTACTATTTAGTACAATCACAAATGATGGAAAGTGGTGAACGTTTCTCATATTAGTACAATCACAAATAATGGAAAGTGGTGAACAAACATTATCTTAATTTCCCATAATTACGAATAATGAAAAGTGTTGAACATTATCTTGATTTCCCATATTATTTAGTACAATTACGAATATTACGAATAATGGAAAGTGGTGAACATTATCTTAATTTCCCATATTATTTAGTACAATTACAAGTGTGATGAATTAAAATTTGAAGATTATATAAATTATGATGTTATCCACTCGACTGTACTGTTTGGGGGAATCCGACTATTTGAGTATGGTAATGGAAATTTTTGAATTTGTATTACTAGTTGATGTTGATGTTGATGTTGAATCTGCTTCAATATTTTTCAGAGTTGCTGACGATTTGTAGTTTAGTTTCTGGAGCAATCTTTGAGACAACAAAATAGAAAATTAACTTAAATCAATATCAAACTTTTGTAAATAAATTTTACACTTTACTTTGATGGAAAGTAGTGGACATTATCCTAAAGAGTGGATTATATAATTAATTGATCTGAAGGTGAAAACAGAGATAACAAAATAGAAAATTAACTTAAATCAATATCAAAATTTTGTAAATAAACTTACACTTTATTTTGATGGAAAGTGGTGAACATTATCTTGATTTTTCATATTACTAATTACAAATGATGGAAGTAATGAACATTATCTTGATTTTCCAATTATTTATTATCCAAAAAAGCAAGAGAATCCACCATTAGGATGTTATACTATCAGCTACAATTTATAAAGTAATTTGGAACGGAAAGTATATGAATCAAAAAATAATTTGGAAGTGAATCAACAGATAATTTGAAAGAGAAAGTAGTAATTTGAAAAGAAGTGAATCAACAGATAATTTCTTGAAAGGAAAAGTAATTTGAAAGAAAGTGAATCAACAAATAATTTGGAAGGGTGCAAATACAATTCCGATTTCATCGCTCAAAATCTTTTTTTTTTAGAAAAAATTTTAAATATTACAGCAGATGTATAATATTTGTGAAATAATCAACTATATGTCAACACATCATTATCACAACATCATTACCTTTGTCAAAGTTAAGCTCAAGTAATTTAGAAAGGAGTAACTTGAACTTCACTAATCAATTAATTACAGTGATGTCAAGAAGAGAGTAATTTGAAAGGGACGTATATAACTTTGGCTTCACTTTCTTTAGACAAGATTTTAAATTACATATAGTAAGAGAGTTTGAAAGGGACGTATATAAATTACTTTTATTCAATCTTATTTCATTCTTCTTCTTTAATAATAAAACAATGATTTCATTTTTTTTTGTTTAAAAAATATTGAAAAAAGATGTGATAAACTCACCTTAGACGAGATTTTAAATTAAAATGATTGTTTAACCTGTGAATAGATGTTATTTTGAATAATCAATATATATCAACATATGCTGCAATATCAATACCTTCAGTTTATTGAAATTAAATTTGAAAGGGAGTGGATTCACAAATCAAAAATAATATTGTCAACTCGTGCATAACATATATAAATGTGTAATACCACTATACCAGCTATATCGAAATTCAAGCTCAGTAATTTGGAAGGAAGTGAATGTAACAAGTATTTTGGAAATAATTTGGAATAGAGAATCAATAATTTAGTAAAGTGATTTGGAACGGATAAAGGGAACTAAATTTGATGAAGTAATATGTTGTAATGTGAGAAAATCAGGAAAAAGATTACAATTCAATTTGGAGTATCTAACAATTCTTCCCATTTCTTTTAGATATGATAACTTGGATGAATAAATACAATGATGACATAATCTTGAATTACTTCATGAATGAAAAAGTAAGATTTCATTCTGATTTAATTTAATATTTCATTCTGAAAATTCGTTACTTTAACTGGAATAAGGAAAAACTGGTTCTTTCAATTCTAGGTGATCAGCTTATGCTTTATATCAAAGGTTTTAATAATATCGGTTTAGTATTCAAAAAAATTTTCAAAATTTCTTCCAGTTTAATAATAATCTCTTTTTTAATGCATGATAAGAATAAACAAATTAAATTTGTCTTTGTTAGTGAGTACATTGAACTTAACTATACCAGGTTGGTATATTCGGGGTTAAACTTAAGAATTAACGATAAATTTATTAATAAAAAAAAAACATATCATAATAAAAACATAAAAAAAAACATAACATAATAAAAAAAATAAAAAAATTACATATATAATACAGTTTTTTATCGACTATAATTATAATTAAAAATAAATATAAAAAATATTCGATATATAATTTATTTTCTAACAGTTTAAACTAAAAAAATTTTTTTATAAATAAAGAGTTTATTTATGAATAATTAGAGGTTGGCAGTGACTAGCGGTGATTGGCGGTGGGTTCGCAGTGTTTGGTGATTACGGGATGGTCCAAGTGTTTATTTTTTTTCTTTTTTTATTCATTAAACATCCTCGTATTTTATATATTCGGTAAAAAGTTTATCTATATTTTCCTGTTCACGTCCGAAAACCTCCGATGGCATTTCATTTTGTATCAATGCTGTTGGTGCAAGAAAGAAAGTCAAATCATCCGACTTGACATTAAAAGAATGCTCTTCCGTTGGAGAAGAAGGAAGAGACGAGTTGGAGCCAGAGGAGGGCGAAGAACTCCAGACAGGAGTATTAGAGAAAGAGAGAGAACTAGAGACCAGCGAGACTGAGGAGGGAGAAGAGGAAGAATTCTTGTCACAAATCGAGGAGGAGTGGGAGGAGTGAGAATGGGAGGGGGAGGGAGCGGGAGCGGGAGCGGGGGCTAGAGCTGGGGCGGGAGCGAGAGCGGGCACATTCGAAATAACTTCAGTTATTTCTTTTCCTATTTCCTTTTTTTTTCGTACGCTGGCTGAATTTTTACGGGGACCACGTTTTGTTGGCAGTTCTGTGGTGCAGTTCCAATTACGATCACGGCAGTGTGTGCAAGGCCTAGAGAATTCGCACTTTGTTTTTTTGTTTCTACACTCCTTACATGCGGAAGTAACGCGTACGCGAATCGTATGTTTTTTATTATCGACTTTCTGGTACCTTCTCATGTTTAAGTAAAAATGGGTATAAAATATAAATCTGTTAAAAAAGAAAAGGGAATGAGGAATTATTAAATTTATAAAGAAATTTTTCTTATCGATAGATCAGCAGTAACGTATGACATTTTTGTTTATCAATTAAATAAAAAATTTTTTATATTAAGGTTTACAATTAATTACCATAAACGTAAACAAAAGACACTGAGGCTTATCTATTAAAAATCGGAGTTTGAACGCGTAATCATTGTTATTAATTACTTGAAGCTTCTTTATTGGTTAACAATATTTGATTACAGAAAATAAAACAAAGAATTGAAACCACATCATCCAAATAAGTTTAAATATATTCATTTATCAATGAAAAATTTCTCACAATTGTCTAAATTAGTATAATAATTAGATTTTGTACTGTCAAATGATCAAAAAATTATATGACAAACTAACTTTATTACGACCATTCATTTATAGATAATCAACGCGTTTAGAACGCGCATTCTATTATTTCTTCTTGTTATTTTTGACCAATTAACGTTAATATAGTTATTATAATTCTTATTTCTTCTTGTCACAATTATTTATCACTATTATAATAATTGCACGTGAAGCTTAAAATTGGTTGCATTTCTTTCATATGTTGATTTCATATTTTAATAACCGATTTGTAAATAAAGTTTAAAAAAAAAATCATATCATTTTTTTTTACAAACGTAAAGTTTGTACAATTTCACATACTAATAATTTGTAGTAATGTAGCATGTCACAACGTAAATGTATTGTTACAGTAAATAGTATATAATTATAGTACGCGCTATGAACTGCGCAAAGAATACAATAGAATGCTTTATTTAGATAAACTTTACAAGATTCAAACCTGTAATGAAACCACAGCGAATTAATAATCTATAGATTGGCAAAACAGATTATGATAAAAGTCGTAATATTTGGGATATTTTTGATTGTATTGTTTCAGCTTTGAAAGTTTTATACTAAGAGGTAATTCAAACAATTTTAATTATTTTTATTATTATCATTAAATCTTAAAAAAGAATTAAGAATTAATTCTTGGAAACAAAAAAAAAATAAAATAATTTCCAATTGTTTTTAGGATCGGCAATTTAAGGAGCAAAAGTGAGAATTTGGTATGCATTTTTTAATATATTTAATATATTCTATTGTATAATATTTATAATATACACATATGACGAATATTTCAAAGTTAAAACAATATATTACCAAATTTAATGAACAAAAGCGGTTTATGCATTTAGGCTTAATAGTAGAATTTTTTTGGAAATTTCAGAAATCCCAAAGCAAAACATTTCCTGTATGAGAACCATATAATCATATGTTAACTATTGTTATGCATAACAAGGGGTTCGACCAAAAAAAAATTATATTTTTATTTTTTTATTTTTTTATTTTTTTATTTTTTTTATTTTATTATATTTGAGAATTTGTAATTTTTGTATTTTTCTTTGTGAATGTTATAACTTATAAATGACTAATGTTTTTTAATGAATTCCTTGCAAATTTTTACCAAATTGATCATTTAACTTAAAAATTTCATTTTTCTTAATTAGCCGAACCCCAGGTTTCTGCTGTAGGTGTCCCCAAAATTTGAACTCATATATCAATCTTTTGTTGTGTTTATGATAATCATTGCAATATGATTATTTAGGGACTCATCTTGAGAAAGATAAGAAACATCCTTTATCGGGTAAAAAGACCCTCTTTTTCATGGCTTAGTAAATCATGTGTTTTAAACACATCTCAGGTCATTTCCCATTTGAAATCGTCTTTGTCTTGTTTTTATGGCACTATTGGCGTATATTGTTGTACAAGTTTTGTTAGAAAGACATGGTGCTGTTTATCATTTTTATTGGACGAATTTTAATTTTTGTATGTAAACTTTAATCGTGCGTTACGCCCATTAAGTCTTTTGGTTGTTTCCATAATAGTTGAATCAATTTTTAAGCCTCATCTGCTTTTTTTTCAATGTGATAAGGGTTTTTGGAACAAATTATAAAGAATATAATTGACACATAATATATACGGTCAAACCGCAAATTAAAGTTTGAATTTTCTTCGCAATTAGTAATCAAATTCAAGTACCTTTCCTTCTTTAATTTGTACCTTCTATTACTATTTACAAATTATAAGAAAAACTTATTCAAATTGAAGTAAATAAATCAAAAATTTCAAAAATTCAAATTCATTTATTCTTATATTCATTATAGTAAATATATTTATACAAATATATTTATATTAATTATTATTTGTTAATTTTTTGCTAATTTAAAAATAACTTTTTTTTTCTTTTTGTGTATTTTTTTTTATAAAAAATGTAGATTGAATTTTTATTAACAATTTTATATAAAGTTCAATTTACACATTTTCAGCTAAAATTTAACTTTACACATATTAATAATTCAAAGTATTAATATTAAACATAGTATTTTATTAGTATACAAAGTAATGATATTATAATTAATTATCAGTTATTAAAAATTAAATTAATAAAATTTTATTATTAAAAATTTTAATTTTTAATTAATTATTTTTTTTTATTATATAAGATTCTAAAATTATGATTTATTACTTTATATAGTATTAGTATAATAATAAAATTATTGGATAGTAATGAGTATTTATTATAAAAATTGCATAAATGATATCAAATTGATAATAATATTATTAAAAAACTAATGTATGCAGTACTATATTCTATATATTATTATTATTAAACTATTATTTAATTTAAGTTTTTTATTTCAAATCATCAGAGATGATCATCACTAACCAGAAATATCAATTTTTACTGGCACTATATTTTTTTTAATGCTGGTTGATTATCATAATTTCAGTTATCAGTGATCATTACCTGGTGATAGAAAAATTCTTAATTTAATTATCTAATAATATATAATTAATTTATATTTACAAACTAGTAATGATTAAATAAAAAGTATTTTAAATATAAGATAATTTTTTAATAAATAAATATAATAATAAATATTTTAATTTTAATATTACTATATTTTTAAGAGTATTGCTAAATATCACCAGTGGTGATCGTCACCACACCACTTAATTCTGGCTGAAAATTATAATTTTGGCCAGAGTTAAAAAAACACATCATAAATTTTTTTTCAAAAATTTCAATTTAAATAATAAATGTGTAAAACAAACCTGAGTAGATACTAATCACACTAAAATTTTGAAAATTTGACTAAAAAAAATCTTTTTTAAAACAAAAAATTTTATTTTGCTTATAAAATCAAACTTTCCTATTTTTCTCAAAAACTATCTAAACAACAGCCTTTATAATCTAAGGCAAACTTGTTCTACCCATAAATTTACATATAGCAATAATGTTTTATATTATAATTAGAATAATATCTCAGTCAAAAATTTTTGAAATTCAAAAAATATTTTATATGTGTTGACGATCACCACTGGTGATATTTAGCAATACCCTATTTTTAATATATAAAAATATTATATTTATTATATATTAATATATATTAGCTAATATTTTAGAGAAAGGTTAAACAAAAATCTTACATAATACAAAATTAAACATTTTTATTAGTTAAAACTAGTATTATATTTATAATTAAATATTATTAGTTAAAAAAAATCTTATATGAAGATGGAAAAGAATAAGACTTCTTATAAAACTAATATTAGTTAATATATATTACTGCTCTTACATTTATTATTTATTTTTTTTTGCAAATCATTTATAATAATAAATAATCTATTACTATATAATATATAAAATATAAAGAAAATTTATTTACATATTCTATTAATAAAACTATACTTTTTGATAGAATCTAAAAAAATAAATATATTACTTTAATAAAAAGAAGTAATTCCTTTTTAAATAATTATATTTTCTTTTTTTATATTTAATAGAATAACTAATTAAATGTAATTTATTAGTAAGGAAATAATAATTTTACGCATGTGCGTTTAAGGTTGCTGGAGAAACTAGGGGGTTTTGGCAAGTTGGTGAAATGCTGAAATAGCGAAACTTTGCCAAAACTATATGAAAGTCTTATTAAAAAGTTGGCAAAACTCTGGAGAAAGGCGAAACTTGACAAAACTTATTATAAATGCCGAAACTGCCAAAACTTTGCTGAAACTATAATAAAACTATAGTAAAATCTTGGAGAAACTAATCGTAAAATTTTGGAGAGGTTTAGGCAAGCAACCTTAGGTGTATTGCAACGCACCCCCCTGTTTTGGAAATTATTAAATAGTAAATTTGCTGATCATAACGTGATCATAAATGATTGACAAATTTACTATCTAAAAATTTCCAAAACAGGGGGGTACATTCAAATTTTAAACCCTATTAGTAAATGTTTATTTATATGTATAAATTTGCATTATTTATCATTAGAATAGAACTTTAAAAAATATATATAGTATATAATTTAAATTTAAATCCAAAATTTAATATAACTTTATATATAAAATTAAAAGTCTAAAACTTTTCTCTGTAAATCTATTTTCAATTCAGAAATTCTCATAAAAAACTGAAGTTATTTTTTAAAGTAAATGTAGAATGAAAAAAACACTAAAAATAAAGAAGTTTTATTACAGAAAATACATAAAAAAGTTTAAAAAGTTTAATTTAATTGTAAAAAAAAATGTTATTTTTTAACATTTTTTTTTATTAAGACTAAGTTAATATTGATTTTAATATTATTAAAAAAACTCAAGTATGATAAATTCACAATTCAGTGATATTTCAACCCTCCTATCTAATTAAAATTATTTTTTACTAAAGATTTCATTACTTTAGCAAATTATATACTGTATTAATAAAGAAACAATAGTATTTAAAATATTAAAATATTAATTTTTAATAAAAAATATAAAATATTTAAATCAAAATTCCAATAAAAATTAGCCTTTTATTAATAATTTTTACCTTACTTTTTTCTTAAATTTTATTGGTTAATTTATACTTATCAGCGGAATTGAATTTTTGAATTATGATAGACGTAATTAAAATGCCGTAATTCGCCATAATTTGCCGTAATTATATGTTTTATTAGTAAATATTTGTACTAACGTAATTGTTTTTAGCTATGCCGTAATATTTTGACATTGACTTTTTAATTCTACTGAGAAGTATAAGTTAATTAGCTAAAAAGAAAAAAATTCATAATAATATAATATAAAATTTTCTTTTTAATATAGTAAGATTTATTATAAAAATTTTATATATAATTTTTATTTTAAGTTTAAAAATGACTTATCTTATAAATAAGTAAAGTTTTATCTAAATTATTATGATCTTTAAGATCTTTTACTATTGGAAATAAAAAAAAAATATAATATATTTTTTGAAATAAATAAATTTATAATAGAAATATTAGTAGAAATTATATTGTTTATTTTTGATAAGACTTTTTTAAAATTTGTTAGAATCTTTTATAAGAATTCAGAATACCAATCAAAAGTATTAGATAATGCAAATAATATAAGTTTTACATTAAATTATAAGTCTAATAATTCAGTTAATAATTGATGTGATTTTATTAAGTTTAATAATTTTACTAAACACATTATATCAATTACAATTAGTGACATTTTTTATAAAAGATTTTTTTAAGATGAAATATAAAAAAAAATAACTAATTAAAGAGAAGTCAAAAGTTACAAATTGCCAATTTTTTATATCAATAAAACTGAACTAAAATCCTAAAGATTACTAAAACAACTCAGATTCTTATAATTAAAATTTTAAAATGTAATATCTCAATCAATATTATATATCAAAATTTTTATTTCATTAATACAAATCTAGTAATAAGTTAAAGATTATTAAAATTTAATTACTGGATTCTAAAATAGCAAAACTTAAAATTAAAATTTACATATAATTTTATATATTTGAAACAAAAATTAATTATAAGGTTTATACAAATTTAAATCTGAATTTTTTTTAATAATCTTTAGAATTCTACTGAACTAATTAAAAACAGAAGATTTTTCTTACAAATTAAACTTACAAATATACCTAAGAACTAATTAGTAACTTTATACTATATTTTACAATAAATAAACATCTTTTTCTGAAAATAAACATCCCTTATATTTAAGTTTTAATTAGAAATAAATATTTTATAATTAGAGATGTAGTTATATTAGGTTTTACTAATAAAGCTCTGGATGTTTCAATTTAATTTCATTTTTCAGTTCTTTTTTGATCAGTTAAAATCTGTTTTGCGCAATAATCTGCCATTTAGTAATTGTAAAAAACCAATTAATAGCTTGTTGGAATTATAATTTGAATGATATTAAAATTATCTTTCTAATATTAATAGATAGCAAATTATTTTTAAAAAAATTGGTAAAATTAACTCACTATCTATTTATACTAAAAGAATAATTTTGGTATTATTTAAACTATTTCAATAAAATAATTTTAACGAACTATTGATTGGTTTTATATAATTACTGAATAGTGAGTTATTGCATAAAATAGATTCTGATCAATCAGAAAAGAACTGAAAAATGAAATTGAATCAAATAATAAAAATTACAATATAAAATTTTAATTATCATAAAAATTATTTTATTAAAATCAATAAACTTACTATTATATTAACTCAATTTAAAAAAAAAGTCATCTTCTAGAGTTTTAGTATAATCGTTTTATATTTAAATATATAAAAAATTACTATGAAGGTATTTACAATTTTATGATTATAAAAGTAATAATAATTATTAGTATTTTTATGTATATAGTGATATATTTATTTTATATAGTATTCAACAATTTTAGTATTCTAAACATCTTAGTTAAATCCATTTTTCACTTAAAATATATGAAATAATAGAAATAATAATAAAAATTTTTTTAAAATATTTAATTATTAACCTATTATTTCATTTATAATTTTGTTAACATTTAATTGGTATAAATCAAAATTTTTTTTAAAATATTCATTAAAAACAAATAAAAGTTATTATTAAAATATTAAAGATATAAAAAAATAGATTAAATATTAATTTTTTTTTTTTATTAATTGCATATAATACATTTGATAATTTACTAAAATTATAAAATAATAGAAATTACAAATAAAATTGAATAATACTATAATCTTAATTTTAATATTATTAACTATCAAACTATTTGTTTTAATATAAGATTACTTCATATGTGCTGGTTATTTAGTTCAGTAGATGGAGCCATGAAATATGTGTGAAATAAAATGTTCTTAGTAAAATATCCCATTTTTAAAGCTAGATGATTACAGAACCTACTATATAATGGCTATAAAAAATATTTTTTTTACAACAAAAAGAAATTTAAAATGTAAAAGTAATACTTTAATAAACCTATCATATTTTTAAATTTAAATATACTTTGTAAAGAAGTTCATATTTAAATCATAAAATCCACTTACACATTGGAAAATTTGAACTAAAATGAATTAAAATACCCTTTAAACTTTAATTACTTTCTTAATATTTAAAGTTACATTAAGTAAATTGAGTCTATTATAATTTAAGAATCTAGAGATCTTTAAATTAAAAACTTTAACCATTAGATGAAAACACTTTCTGATATATAAATATAATATCTCACTAAAAATTTACTCTTGATCTATTATTTTCCATTAAACTAAATATAAGTTCGTTCTATACATACCACCCAAATTATTTTGGACTGCTATAATTATAAGTAAAATCCCAAATTCAATTATGGCATCCCAAATTATTTTGGCACTTTACATAGTAAATTATATATAAACCGAATGAATTATAGCATCCCAAATTATAATTATGGCATCCCAAAATAATTTGGGTTATGACGTATAGTGCCTATATGTTTAATAATCACTACTGTTAAAACTAAAAATTGTAAAAAAAGAAAAAAAAATAAAAAAAATAAAAATAAAATTAAAAATTCTATACAATAAAGTTTAATAAGAAATCTGCACTAATTATAATATTTCACAAAAAATGTTTATTGTAAAATTTCTTTCATTTCAATATGTAAAAATAACTGATGAATATGAGATTAAACTGTAAAGCTAAAAGTTATTTAAAGATAAATTAGTTCTATAATATTAGATAATTGTTTAATTAAAGTTCGTATTTGTGCTGTTAAAATTCTAGAATTAGTTATTTATTTTAGAGTTAAATTAAAAATAGAAATTGTCTTTTATATTTGTTATATATTATTATACTGGCAAGTTATAGTGAGAAGGTTTGCAAAAAAATGTTAAATCTTGAGCTGAAGAATCTAAAATAATTTTGATAATTTTTTTTTTCAGTAAGTGTATGCATTTATAAATAGGAAAAGCCAGTAGGTGAGGACCCCAAAAAATACATATGATGCCGGAAATCTATACTCGACAATAAAAATGTAACACTTAAAAATCTTTCAACTCCTTAAAAAAATACAATTTAGAAAAAATAAACTGGTAACTTTATTTTTTGAGATAAGTTCTATCAAATTACCGGTCAGATTTTTAAAAGAAGATCTACGTAAAAAGTTATAAGCATTTGAAATTGCATGATTTTCATATGATCAGCCCAAATTTGAAACAAAATATGTTGGCCAGAACTTATGATAATTTTGGCTGACTTCCATGCATTGTGATAATGCCAGCCTGAATTATCATAATATGAATCAAATGTAATTTTTTTTAAAAAAAAATTTTTTATCAATGTATGACTTTTATGAAATGCTAGTTGCGATTTATTGCTGAAATCTACTTTTTCTTATGTTTGATCTTATTTGTAATAAAAAATTTTCAAAATCTGCATTTTATTAGTACTTTATACAAGAAATCCCAGTTTTTTATTGGCTGAATTCCCAATCACATGATATAAAATCAGCTCAGAAAATTGAAACAAAATCACGTGATTGTCAAGTATAGACTTCTGACACCATATAAAGGTCATAAATGATTGGCAAGATTTTGGCCTAAAATAAGCAACTTTTTAGGGCTGGAATTATGATAATGCTGGCCAGTATCAAAACGGACAATAAAATTTAGGCTGGTACTATCTAAAAAAGGCAAGATTTTTATGAAAATTTAGATTCTTTTTAAGCAAACTCAAATGTAACCTTTTTATGTATTTTTCGGGGTCCTAGTAGGTGCATATAAACAATAATGAAAGAAAAAAAAAGAAAAAAAAGTCATGTTAAAAAGTATTTAGCAAATTGTTAAAAATTTTTTTCACATATTGCTTATATAGGTATTTTTTATGTAAATGTCTAATCTATATTCTTGATAGCATTATCTAGAATCATAAATAGAGTTGTTTTATTAGAATAAAATTTATTATTATAAAGGTATCATATGAACTGTTTGTTAATAAAAAGTTCATTTAAAACTCTTTCTATACTGTTTTATTATAATATTCTGCTTAATAAAAGTTACCTAAAAATTTTACATATTAAAATAATCATTAATAAATTCATATTTCTTTTATAATCAGTAAATAATACATCAGGATATTTTGTTTGAAGATAAAGTCTAGAAAATAAAAATAAGCAAAAATTAACTTAAAAAATAAAACAAAAGTTTCTAACTAAGTAATTTAAAATTTTTTTTCTATTATAACAAAGTGTGAAGTTAAAAAAAAAATTAAATTTATTATTATAAAAAAATAAAAAAAAAATTTTAATATTGCAAAAATTATAGATGCGAACCATAGTGGAAAGAGTTAATTTTAACATTAAATATTAATTGTTAATTTTATTGTCTAAGATATAGTAGAGTTTGGAACCAGTTGCACCAACCGGTTTAAAATTCAGTTCCACCTGATTTTTTGATAATTTGGGTTGACCTAAATTCATTTTCTGAAATCCAGTTTGTGTTTAAAATGGGTGCAACCAGATTTCCAACCCAGTTTGATATTTGAAACTTTATAGTGCTGGCCCAAATTATGAAATTTAAATCACGTGACCACGGCTAATTAGTTTAGCCACCAAGTAAGTTATATTACACAAAATTTTATTTCAGATAATTGTGTCCCACAAAATTTTGCATTGTATTACACAAGCGTTGTAATTATAACTTGGCCAGTTTTATGCTGATCGCATTTAATTCTGGCCAGAATTATTAAATATATACGATTTGGTTATTTGGTTTCAATCAGGTTTTGTAAAATTAGTTTGAAACGGATTGAACCAGTTGCACCCGTTTTAAATTTGATTTTCGAAAATAGAACCAATTTCAAACTCTAAGATATAGTATATAAAAATATATTATAAAAATAATAATCAATTAAAAACATTTATCTGATAGTGCATTTATCAAACAGAAAATTATCAAATATATAAAAAAATTAATCCAGATATTTAAACTAGATAAATAAATATAAAAATATGGATAAATCTAATTGTAACAGCCTGTTACGCGTCTTATTTGTAACAACCCCAATTTATCCAATTAAAATTTAAGATCGGGCATAATATAAACAAAAACAAAAGATCAGTCGTGTAACTAAGACAAAAGAATTTTTTAAAAAATTTCAAGAAACTGCTTATAACTTAAATTTTGTCTATGAAACTGTCTTAAGTACATTAAGTAAAAGTTTTCCAAATTAAATTTTGCATATAAAAAATTTATTTGTGAAACACATATTAAATTTATTATTAAAAAAAAATAAAAAAAGGATGTTACAAATAAGATATGTAACAGGCTGTTACAAATACATTTTTTCTAAAAATATATAATATATACTTTCTAGAAAAATTAAAGTACTAAAAAAAAATAAAAAACTATTATTTTAAATATAAAAAGTTTAAAAAAAAAAGTTAATTTATTAGGAGATAAAATAGAAGATTTAGATAAATGTGTAAATAAAGATACTGCATCAGGAAATTTGTTTAGGCGTAATTTAGTGTAATATTTCGAAGGTGGTGTAAAATTTCGAAATATTACACTAAAAACGTAATATTACAAAAGTTTACACTTTTAAATTTGAATAATTATAGTAATTTAAGAATATCTCGCTATCTACTGATCCAATCAAGACGATCTATAGCTCATTGGAATCAGCTCATCAAGACGGATCGAATGGTAGTAAAATCGCATTTCTACAGTTGATAGAACGCTCTATAGTATGCAGTAAAGTTTTAAATTAATAGAAAATCATCTATCGAACGTAAAGATACGATTTTACTACCATTCGATTCGTCTTGATGAGCTGATTCCAATGAGCTATAGATCGTCTTGATTGGATCAGTAGATAGCGAGATATTCTTAAATTACTATAATTATTCAAATTTAAGAGCGTAAACTTTTGTAATATTACGTTTTTAGTGTAATATTTCGAAATTTTACACCACCTTCGAAATATTACACTAAATTACGCCTAAACAAATTTCCTGATGTGTGATTTAATAAATAAAATGCATTTCTTATTAATTAGTAACAAATATAAAGATAAATTTAATTTCAATTTATTTAAAGAATCTGATAAATAGATAAAGAAAAAGTCTTAAAAAAAATAGGTAATTAAAAAATGCTATTAATTTAAAAAAAAAATTTAAAAGGAAGATTATTTTTAATAATATATTAAATTCTTTAAATATATAAAATAGTAAATAATATATCATTAAACATAGTTATAATTTAATTGGATTATTCTTGTATCATATAAATATTTAATGATTAATTTAACTAGTTTAAAAAGTATTTGGAGTAGTGATCATTAGTTCAAAAAAATTATTTTCTAATCATATAAAAATGAATGCATTAAATTTATTTAAGTATATTCTACTAAAATTAATATTATTTATTCTAAAATATTTTTCAAAATAGGAATTAAAAAATTCTTGTAATATAAAATATATATAAAAAAAATAAGACAAATCTTAAATCTAAAAGAATGAAATTTTGATTTAAAAGAATTATTTAAGGCAATTATATAGTAAAGAGATTTTATTTGAAAATAAAAGAGTGTAATATGAGTATAAGCTATTTTAAAGATGCTTTTAAAATGCTATTTTTTAGAGAATTATTACCTAAAAATAATATAAAAGTTCTTATAGATAAATTACAAGTACTTGCATAGTTGCATTAAATGAGTTAATAAAAAGCCTTAATTCAAAGTAGTAATCATTAGTTTAAAAGATTTTTATTTTGCTGAGTCATAATGCATATATTTTATATAACAAAAAATATAAATTAAAATAGCAGAATTAATTTATTTTAAATATAGGTACTAATTGGCTGAATTTTTTATAAAAATTTCATGCAATTGTTAAAAAGTAAGATTTGAAAATAGTGGAAATCCTTCTCCAATTTCCAGTAAACCTAATTTTCTTTACTTTTATTTTACCATATTTTTCTAATATTACATCTAGATCATCTTCTAAAGAATCATGAAATTTTTTAAACTTTTGGAAATATATACTCTTGTATTTTTATCAACTTCTTCTATTCTTTCTTATTAGAATAACCAATAATATTAAGTTCATCTTGAATTGCTATTATATGATTTATATCTTCTTTCAAATATAAAGCAAATTATATAATTTTTCAAATAATGATACACTATCCTTTCAAAAGTATTTGGCTAAATTCAACTTGATTTTCTTAAAATTGAATATACAGTCATCCCTCCATATAGTTACCTCCTATAGAATCACACCTCTTCTTTAATCATACTATATATTAGTCCCAGTTCTTTTAATATAAAAAATACTCCTTTATAGTCACAATTGCTTTATAATCACTATTACGCCAAATTGTTAGCCCAATGGAATAATAAACATATAATAATTTTCTCCTTTATAATCACTGACCAATTATATCCAACTATTTCAATTTGTTTAAATAACAGTAAAATCACGAATCTACAATTTAAATCAAGTAATATAAATCATGAACATAGATAACGAAATTCGTGTAATTTCTAGGGACCAGTAATACAAATCCTTAATATATAAATATATCTGGTTTTCCTATAGGTTTCCTATCTTTTTTCTATTTCCTTATTAAAATGCCACCAAAAAAACACGCACTTCCATTAGTTTTGATGTGAAAAAAGAAATATGTGAATATATACAAGCTAATCTAAATATAAAGCAAGCTGATGTTAGTGCTTTATACATTAATACAAAATGCCCTGGATACAATATCGATCGGTCAACTGTTGCTAAAATTTGGCAAGACTGAAGTAAATGGCTTACAGTTCTTATAAATACTATAACATCTCAAACATTTTGTGAACGTCCTGTTTTATTTCCAATGTTTGATAAAGCTATGCAAATTTGGACGAGTCAGGCTGTAGCAGCTGATATTCCTTTAAGTGATATGATGTTGCAAGAAAAGGGCTTAGAATTTGCAAAATCATTGAAAATTGAAAATGAAATAAAATGTGCTAACGGCTGGGTGTATAAATTTAATGGACTTTATAAAGTAAACTTTTCAGGTGAAGCTAATAGTGCTTCTTTAGCTACATTATCTGAAAAATGTTTATGATTGAAGAGGATTTTATCAAATTACAGTAGAGAAGATATTTATAATGCAGATGAAACAGGCTTATTTTTTTGAATAGAATTGAATTAAACTCTTGCTACAGGTAAAGTTCCTGAACGGAAAAAAGTAAGTTATTTTTATTTTTAAAAAATTCATATTCTTTTAAAAATGAAAATAGAAAAATTTGTTTAAAAAAAAAATTCTTTTTTTATCAACTTTTTTTGTCAATCATTTTATTTTTTTTTTAAAAAAAAAATTCGTATCTTTAACATTCTACTTTTTTAAAAATTTCTTAAATAAAAATTCATTAATTTTTTTAAAACTCGATAATATTCAACATTGTTTTAAAAATATCATTCATTAGCTTTTTAAAATATTCGTTAACTCTTTTTTTAAAAAAATATCTCTCTTTTCTTTAAAAACATTTAATTCTTTTTTTAAAAACATTTGTTAGCCCTTTTTTTAAAACATTTAATGTTAAAAAAATCTCCTTTTTAAAAAAATTCTTTTTTTTTAAAAAAAAAATCATTATTTTTTTTTAATTTAGGATAAAAATTGTCTTTCAGTCCTTTTGTGTGCTAATTCTACAGGCTCTCATAAGTTTCCTTCCTTAATAATTGGAAAATCGCTTAATTCACGATGCTTTAAAAATATTAACAAATCAGCGCTCCCTATCACTTACTGTGCAAACTCAAAAGCTTGGATGAGGTCAGACATTTTTATTGAATGGCTTCAACATCTTGATAGGTGGTTTTGCACAATAAATCGAAAGATTTTACTACTTGTTGATAATGCAGAGTCTCATTTTAATCTGAAAATACTTGATAAAAATGATAATAATACTGATAAAGAAGTTGATGATAGCGATAGTGATAATGAAGAGATGATTGCTGAATCATTCCATTTAGCTTAAAACAGAAAAAGACGTAGAAAAAGTAAATCAACCAAACAAAAAAAAACCAAACAAAAACCTGATATTAAACTTACTAATATTAAGCTTGTTTACCTACCTTCTAATACAACAGCTCATCTTCAGCCTATGGATGCTGAAATCATATGTAGTTTTAAGTCTAAGTATAAGTGAGAATTTTGTAGATATTTGATTTACCAGTTTGATAGAGGAATAGATCGTGAAAAGTTAAGTTTGTGATTTTTTAATTTACAATTAATAACTAAATATTTTTCTAAGTATTTTTTTTATTTAAAAATAAACTAAATATTAAAGAGGCCATTGATTATATCGCTACATCATGGAATGATATTACATCAATGATTATTCAGAATTGTTGGCTTAAAACTGACATTCTTCCATCTACAAGTGATGATAATATAAGTGATATGGATTCTAATTATACAGAAGACATAGAAGAATCTAATTTTGAAGCATTGGAATATATTTTTAACAATTTACCAGAAGTAGCTGAAGTACAAGAGTATTTGCAACAACTTGATTCTTCAATTCCAATAGAAGACCATTTATCTGATGAGCAAATTGTAAACCTTATACAATTTGAAGAAATGGAATGCGAAAATAAAGATACATTAAGGTTGCAGGCAAAACCCCATAATAAACGCAAAACTTGATAAAACTATATTAAAATATTAATAAAAATTTGGCGAAACTTGACTATAAAAATTATATGAAATGACAAAACTATAATAAACTCTTATAAAAAAATTGATGAAACTGAGGTTTAGACGTTTTGCCAAATTCAAAAACCAGTTTAGTCCGCAACTTTAAGATACATCAGATGAAGAGATGCCATTAGTAACAGCAAAACGGGCAGCTGATAGTTTGGAGACATTTATCAAATTTTTTGAGCAGCAGCATGATGATTCTAAGTTTAATACTAAAGATTTGAGTATCTTTTGTAAGTATCATTATGTGACAAAAGTTATAGAAATAGATTCAAAGAAATAGCGTACACTTGATAATTTCTTAGGTAATTAATAACATATAGTAGTATAATAATTTTTTTTTGATATAATGTAATTAATAATAGTATTAATACAATTAATACATAATAACATTTTATATTTGACAGTTTTATTTTAAATAATAAATTTAAATTATAATCACATTTTTTACGTTATCTACATATTGAGGCTTGTGACTATATAGAGGATCTTTCGCTATAAGCACACCTTCTTATAATCATACAATATGATGGTCCTGATGTGTGTGACTATAAGGAGGGATGACTGTATAAAGTATTATTTTTTTTTAAAAAAAAAAATGTATTTTTATTATGTTATGATGCTTATATCAGATTTAACTATACATAAAACTGAAATTAGTTAATTTCAACTTTCAAAATGGTCAAAATGGTCAAAATGATTTTGACTTGAACCTTCCAAAAGTTGAAATAGTCAAAATTATGTCATAATCATATGATTTTATAATAAACAATATTATTAAAATTCAAAGTTAACGAACTTCGCATCTAGTGATTCAATTTTTATGATCTTTATACGGTTGGATTCAGCTCATCAAGAGGATTCTAATGATATATATTTCATATTTGTAACATCAATTAAATAGTCATAATTTTTTTAGTAAACATTAATTTTAAAATTCAAAGTTAACAATCTCACGACCCCGAAATATACATAAAAAGGTCAGATCCGAGTTTGCGTACAACCAGCCAAAAAAAACATGAAAATCTTTCCTTTTTTAGATAATTCCCGGTGAAAAGATATTTCCTTTTTTGGTCACTCGCCAAAATTATCATAATTCTGGCCCTGAAAGAATGCGTACAGGCTATTAGTAAAAATTTTTTGGCTGCTCGACCTTTCTATATATATTTCGGGGTCCTACAATCTCTGCATCCAGTAATTCGATTTTTATGATCTTTGCACGGTTGGATTCAGCTTATCAAGAGAATTCCAATAATATGTATTTCGTATCTGTAGCATCAATATTGACAGAGTTATTCATGTTTAAAATTTTATATTAAATTATAATTATAAAAATCATATGACTATGATGTAATTTTGACCATTTTGACTCTAATTTTGACTTTTGACCTTCCCAAGTCAAAATATTTCTACTTTTTGGGGCTTTAATTTCAACTTCATGTATAGATTTAACAATAAAATAAATAATAACGTCTTAATTTTACCAATGTTGATCTTTGTTTTTTTATTATTGTGCCATTCAGCTACTTTTAAAATGAAAAAAACTCACGAATTGGATGAGTTTGAGTGTAGGCAAATTATTGGTTTTTGAAAAGAAAGAAAAACTTATAAAGCTATCAGTTGTATTTTAAAATTTCTAAAAAGTACTATTATAAATATAATTGTTCAATACAAAAATTTTAATATTGGATTAACAGCTAAAAGAATTGAAAAACTATGTTTTATGGATAATAATAATTATCATAAACTTTTAAAATTATTAAAAAAAGTAATAAATTTTCTTTTGATGAAATTAAGCAAAAATTTTATAGTTCATAAAATAAAAAAGTTTCAACTAAAACTATTTGTAAAAACCTTCATCAAATGCAAATTTATTCATGGATTGCTACACCAAAATCTAAAACTACTTTTTACAGAATCTTAATATGAAAAATAGTTATCATGATGCATAGAATAGCAAAGTTAGTTTATATAATAATGGAAAACTATCATCTGAAATGATGAATTTAGATTTACTTTTTTTTAAAATGATAGCCGTATTTAGCAAAAAAATGGAACCCAATACAATATTAAAAATTTACCTTTACAGTTAAACATAATAGTGGTAATATTATAATATAGAAATGTCTTTCAGAGAAAGAATTAGGGCCATTAGTAAAAGTAGATGGTAAAATGAATAGATTAGATTATATTAATATTTTAGACAACATTTCAGAATAACAATGCTCCAGTTCATATTACAAGAAATGTTAAAAATTGGATTGCATAGAAAAAGATTAAGGTTCTTTCAGATTAGCCTTTTCAATTTCTGAATCTTAATCCTATTGAACATTTGTGGCATGAACTTGAATGAAGACTTTGAAAACGATTTGTATATCCAAAGAATTTTCATGAACTTAAAGAAGTATTGCAAGAAGAGTGGGAAAGAATTCCATCTGAAACTTACATTAATTTAATTGGAAGTATACCATGCTGAATTGAAGCATACATTAAAAACAATGGATGACCAACTAAATACTAATTATTATTAATAAAATATGATTTTTATTATTGACCGGATACTTTTGGAAGGGTAGTATATATATATCTGTAAAAGTTTTATTGTTTTAAAGTACCTTTTCTTGAATGGAATTGCCATCAATACTGAGACCATCCTGTATTGGTAAATGGTAATATATCCAACACCAAATCTAACAACAGCCCATATGAATTAGCAAGTGGGTTTGCTTTTTGCTTTAATGTATTGCTGATTGATTCACATTGCCATTAATACCAAGTTTTTCCTGAATAGCTATTATATCCTTCTTCTTACATAAAAGCACTTCATATAATTGAGCAAGTGTTTCGCTTTGATTAGATTTTATTTGTCATGATTAAAATGCGGAAAATTTGAGTCCGGGATAATGATCATCAGTCCGGAGCGGGCCGAAGGCGCTTTGTATGATCTTCAGCTCGGAAGATTCTTTTGCTGGCCACAATGCGTGTACTCCTGTCAATCCCGTGCGACAAAAAATAGGTGGATCACAAGACAGAATTGTGCGACATGTTAATTTTCGCATACATGCTATACATGCTGACCAGTGCCTCTATTTTTTCCCGAACAAATGTGAGAAAGAATGTCTAGTTGCAACACAGGGCTTTTCCGATAAGTTAATAGTGACGACAAAAACCATATGCTATGAAGGGTCGAGAACTTTGCAATTTTTGAGATCTACAAGAGCCAGCTATCTTTGCGTCTTGCAAGGCAGATCTCTATGCCTAAAAGTCATTAACCGCAACAATTAATAATATCTCGGTGAATATAAACAAGTTAAGGGTTGCATAGAAGCATAAAAGGTTAATCTCGGCCTTTGAATACGGATTTGTATAATCTATGTTATAATGAGCAGATGCCTTATAGGATTCGTTTTATTACGGAAATATTATTTAAGGTGTGAACGATTTACCAAGATCGATACGGAAATAATGTATATATACGATAAAAATTTAATCCTAATACCAATATTAAAAAATGAGCGAGTCTAAGGTTTCTCTCTGGTTGTTTCTTTCAGGGAGTAGAAACGACATTCCCTGTTAATGTTTATGAAGAAGGAACGGTTGGAGATATTAGGGATGCAATAATACTTGAAAAAAAGATGTTTATTCGTAGAAATAATATCAGCATTAACGAATTCAGAATGTGAAAAATATCCATTCCAACTGATAATATTGCAGGATTGAAAAGAGTTCCGGCCGAGATAGAAGTCTACAGAGAAATGGATGTTGAACAAGGAATATGTGCAAGTACGTAACTACGGACATGGAAAAGATGATGAAAAAAATAGTAGAAATGGCGTTAACTAAGAATAAAGCTCAAGTTCAGGAACAGCTTGATGGAGTAGAAAATAAAATTCAAGAGCGCATTAGAGGAATCGAAAATAAGATTCAAGATTTGGTCAATATAATTGAAAGTATGTATGGAAATTGCGAATAATTAAAATTAAGCCTCCAAAATTCGCTCTTTTAGATTAATATCATGGTTTTTGATTTAGGTAAATCATTGGATAGGAAGGTTGATGAAGAACTTTGAGCTATTGAAATAGGTGAAGAGCTTCGGATAGTTCATTCTTATAAACATAATAACGATAATTCAAAAGATGTTGATATTGGATATATTGTAACTAATATTAGTGGTACTTGGAAATTTAACAGTAGTTCTCTGTAATGATAAAAAAATAAAAAATAATTTCCTCGTTACTATCGCTTGAAAGATGGTTGCTGATTGTGAAGGCGTACCTATAATGTATAGAAATAAAACTGATCGACAACTTCCGTAATTTTTATTTCTTGATTCTTTATTCATAAATAATAAAATACCATGTGGCTGATCACACGCAGGTCTGTGCGACAGCCGTAAGACGTTGATTTTCGCATCCCTCGTTCGAGGTGAATTCATATCTTCGAATCTTTTTTTTTGATACTTTGATATAATGAATACAATGATAAAAAAAGTGGTTAATAGTGACGACAAAGCATATGTTATGAAGAGCTGAGGACTTTGTATTTTCGAGATCGCCAGGCGCTAGTCCAATTTTGCGTCTTGCAGAGATCTCCATGTGAAGAGGTATGAAGCTTCCATACTCATGTGCTTCCTGGTATCATACGACAATGCTAATCACGCTCCTTATCTCCTTAACTTTTTCCCAGCAAGATATAAAGCATGTAGAAGTATGTAGAAGTTCGGCCTACTTTCCCATAAAAATATTCCCGTAAAAATAACGCAAAAATAAGGTATGTAAATGCCAGAAGTTATGTGCATGTATGTATGGAAGCGAGTTTTTCTCAATTTGGGCCTTGTATCTAGGAAAGAAAGATGTCTTCTATCCGCCTCAACTGCTTTCTTCGTGGTGAGACTTAATCGATGTTGAAATTTGACCGTTGATAATCTGAAAGACAAGATTAAAGATACCCGGCAAGACTTCCGTCAAGTAAACTTCGATCTATACGAAGTTAATTTTTTTCAACCCAATTTTTCCATAGTCTCTTCTGTAAACAGTACTACAGATAGCCAAGGAGTTTTTATGGATCCACAAAAAGAAATTTCCAACCTTGCGTATCAAAATTCTTATAGAAAGGTACCCTTATCGTCAAGAAAATGGTGAAAAGGGATCTATTCACGTCCTCATATACCCCCAGGTAGTGTTAGAAAGGGATCATTCAGATACTGGGCTATTGCTATCAGAAAGTGAACTTCCTAGGAGAATTTTACCAACATACCGTTTTCTAAACTAGTTATAATTTTTTATTCGTATCATGTAGCGAAGTAATTCGCAATTTTATGTATTGTAAGCCGGGTTCCGGCAACGTTTTTTATTTCATTATTATTTTACCAGTACATAAAAAGTCCGGACGTGTGGATTATGCAATCAAAAAAAATAATAGATGGTTTATTCGAAGAAATAATTTGCATACCGGCCCAAATCTTATGCAATGTAAAAGTTCATGTGATGTAAGTAATGTAGATTTTTATTTTTCGCTTTGAACATTTGCTAACTGACATTATTGATATAGATGAACTTGAACATGCTCAAGAAAAGCGGAAGGCGGACGAGGCGTTCGACTATGAGTATGGATATGTATATGGCATTGTCACGACAGGTGGGAAGATCGTTTTGGGATGTTTTTACTTTAAGTTTATAATACTAACTTGAAAATTTCTTAATCTTCGTGTAAATAGCAATTGGTTGATATTTCATCCTTCACAGCACTGAATGCATTTTCTGTACGAGCAAAACTGAATATCGAATTTCACTAACGAAAGATGCTCTCAATGATCAAACTGAATTGCGCAAGAACGTGAAGAGGAACTTGGAGGTTATATAAAGGATAGCTAGTGAAGAACCCGCAAATAAGAAACGCCGTGTAGAAGAGATAATCAAGAAAAAATAAGCTTGTATATTAGCATAGAAACTTTGTCATGTACCGGGTGACCAACGTCTTGTATTTATTTTTCGCATGTATTAATAAAAATTTTTTTCTTGGCAAAACGTTACAAATTGTAACGCGCACGTGATTTTTTTATTTTGAACACTCATATATAGTGTATTAGTTATAGATCATATCATCAGAGCTTGAATTATTGAGACAGCACATTGGTGAGCTTGAAGCTAAGAACGCCAAGCTTGAATCTGAGAAAGCTGAGATTGAGCCGAGCTTCTAAAGCAGGTTAGAGGGGAACGCCAAGCGTGATGCTGAGAATGCTCAACTCAAGTCTAGAGTCGGGAGCTTGAGAGCAGACTCGCAATATTGGAATAGGGCTCCTTGGCAGTGGATGTCTAGGCACAGAATGACAAGGAAGCTGTTGACCAAAACAATGTCGACGCAAAGTTACTGGAGGAAAGGAAGCAGGCACTTCACCCCTGAAGGACTCGCAAATGCACCTGATCCGACCACAGCCCAGCCCAGCCCAATCAGTGCAAACCCGATTGTAAAATAAATGAGAGCGGCACCAAATCATTAGAGGACAGGAGAGTGGACACTTGGATGAGGTACGTAAGAAAAGGATTAGCGATGAAATAAGGCAAAAGAAGCGGGAGAAAAGGCTTCAATTTGATACCAGATATAACTTCACAGAAAAATTTGGACTCAGAGGCGCTAGCCGATACCTCTGTTATAATTTCCCAGGATTCTGCAATTCCTTTGAACAAAAAAAAATAAACAAGGTTCAATTCCTCCTCCTGTTGAATCGGAGCAAATGACCGTCGATAAAAAAATTCCCTATAATCAAAAAGTGGAACAAGATTTGTTGCCATTGGCAATTATCAGAAGCACATGCATAGTGTGTTAGCAAAATCTCAAGCCTCTGATTTCAAGCCTATCACTTTTGAGGCCAAACCTGATCAAATCCGTGTTAGAGCATTTCACATACTTGAAATTCTGAAACAGTTTTAGAGAGACGGACAATTATAATTTTGCATTTGCTCAGCTATGGGGAATTATGGATACATGGCGAATGGTATAAAAATGGATCGGAATATTGTCTTACCTGTGACAGTTCAAGTAACAATTTCAAGTTCGCAATAGTAGCATAGGCTGGTCATGCGAGAGACTATCCCCCAGCGATATCACGAAAGATTTGCTTAATTTTTTTTTCCAAATACATATCTTCCGAATAAGCAGTATGAAAAATGGCCTAGGATCCGCGTACTTCCTCCCTCTTTGATAGCATCATACATTTCTATATATTGCGAGAACATCGTTTGATCAAGCAAAATTCTCATTTTTTTTTGCGTGACATCTACCCTAGCGAAAGTGCATTTTCACGTGATCACCCATTTATTCATCACAGGTCATCACTCCCACCTTTAAACGCGAAATACTTTATTTGTCACCTGTACTTTCACGTGCAACTGCATAATGCCGTAATCCCGGCCCTGTAGGTGCTTTTTCACGGTTATACAAGTGTAGTTCAAACGTGACTACAAAGCCGGTATCAATGATTTCGCGTTCGACGAATTCGGAGTAAAAGAATCTACAGAAAGTAATGGATAGCATAAAAAAGGATCTTCAAGAGGCCTCAGATGCAAATTCTGATTTTGAGATAACGCAAAAAAAAGGCCCAAGATCCTTGGCAGGTGAGAGAGATTTGAAAGAGTTAATAGGTTAATCCAACAGTTATGAACTGCTCGTTCGCTAGTCTTAAGGATAGCTATTTGTTCAACACTTCTTTTTTGCTTTACATTTTTTATTTTAGCAAGTATTATTGTTAAATTTGCGTCTTGTTTTAAAGAATTGCATAAAGGAAAAACCAAAAGCGTTCCAGTGACATGAATATAGAGAATTTGCACGTAAAGAAGACAAAGCAGTTCGCCGAAAATAATGCGACTCAAATCATGGGTGACAATATAACTTTAAGAACAAAAAAGGTACCGATGGACATTTTTTTAGATACTTAAGAATCAGCAGAACGAATCATTACATTGTATTTTAATTTTAGGACGACCAAAACCACTCATCTAAGACAGACGATTACTTTCCTTTGCGTGATGACATTTCTTGTCAATTTATTACAATGATTCCAAGCCTGTGAGTTTCTTTATCCGAGAGTTTCGAGAATAATGCATGGTTTGAGATTAAAATCTTTTTAATTTTTTTTTTTATTTTAGCAAAAGGCACGTGCAAGTAATGTTCTTCCCGATGGCACAGTCCTATCAAACCACCACTACGACCAGACTTCGCCGCCAGAAATGATGAGAATGAATTTCCAGCATTAGTAGACAACGAAGAAGAAGAAATTCATCCGTTGGATGGTATTGAACCAGCAACAGCAACGAAGTGGTACTACCGTCTGGGAACATGTTGAAGATATTTTTAATGAAAATATTTCGCAACTTACAAAATCTACAAAGGTCAAGGAAAAATTAGATGCAATAGAAAGGGTAACATTGAGTTTTCCGTTGTCGAACTTGAATTCATGGAAGAAGATTACAAGACCATCCTACAAGATCCTGACTTGGAAGAAGAGGGTAATATTCATTTTATGCTTAGATGGTTCGAAATGACCCAACAAGGCGTATAAATACTGCATACACATAAACTCAGTGGTCAATACGTGCATATATAAAATTAGTAAATTTATGATGACTCATAAGTTTTTTTTTCAATAATTATATTTACTTTGTCCTGATTTTCCCTCTAACTCTTATATAGTCTATTTGAGGTATTATAAATGGTAAATAAAATCATTCATGATCTTGCTATTATTTTGTTTTATGTCAGGCTATTAAACTCATGAATTATATTTAGGGGTGAATCGTTTTGCCCTTTGAGCAGATCAGCAAATTTTGAAAAGACCGAAAGTGTAATGTTCGATTTTTGAGTTCCTCAAGTGTTGATATTGGTGAATGGGAGTTCGCTGTGCATGTTAATGCTACAAAGGCGATTGGGAATTGCTGTCAATCCACAAGAGTTAACCAATCTATATTAAATGGAATATTAAATTTGAATTTAACAGATGAGCAGGCGAAAATAGTAAGAGTGCCATTTTTACAAATTTCCGGAATATATGGACAAATGTTGCTCGAAGATTTAGTAAATGGATTTTATTTTGTTTTTCCTGGGGCATCATTTGAACTGCCAACAAAATTATCTCAAATTCACAAGTTAAGCCGACTGTAAAAATCTTTAAATACGTATTGGTAAGTTGCTGTTTATTATATTTGTCATTTTAACATATATGAAACTGATTGATAGTATTTATGCACAGGAAACATATGAAGAAATTAACATGCTTGAAGTACTTGATCATGAGTGTAATAAGCTTGATTATAACTTTAAGAAGACTAATCACATCAAGCCGTTACATTACAAGTCCATCCAAAAAAGATCATTGTGTTCAATGCATCAGATCTAGAAAATGCATTAAACAATCCATTTTTTTGCTTGCTCGGAAATACTTGGAAGGCGCCTGGTGAATTCCCTAAGAACAATATTATGATGACGAGCCAACCGGGCTTGAAGAAGTTTTTCCCATGCATCTTCTCCATACCGGGTTAAATAATCCCATCTATCGTACATTTCATCTTCGCCATCAACTATTTTGGTTCTTCATCATCTATTAATCCTAGAGCCTTCAAAAATTCGTAATCCCCATCCACGGCACTAAAGTCAGTAAGTTTTGTTCCATAGCTAATTTAATACTCTAAATTTACTTTCTTTAATTTAACGTTCTAATGCCTCTTCGATTAAAAGCAGCGGGTGTTGCTTAAGCAAGCTGGTCGAAAATAGATTGCATAAAAATCGGGTCGGATAGAAGAATTAGAGATGTCTGAATTATCGTCGAAATAATCATGTGAGGAAGTGAAATGCGCAGTGCGATATCAGAAAATTTCTTGCCGAAAAAATAGGGGCTGTGCGACGTAAGATTTGCATAAATGTCAAGCACTGTGCATTTCGATAAATATTTTCTTTTCTCACTCCGGGCGATACTATCAATAAAACAGTATTCGGCCTCTCTTGCTACGCAATTCGAGGAAAAGAGTCAACTATATTTCCCGAAATCCTATCTTCGAAAAAAAGAAAGGTTATATAGAAAAGCAGATAACCTATAAAGATAGTGTAATTAAATAACTTTTTTCCCTAAGATTTTAATCGAGGAAGGGCAATCATTATTTCGCATATGGGATTTGAGGATGCTTTGGGGACTTCTCCAAAAGATTCGAAAACAAGGTAACGGCTCTGGAAAAGATTAATGGTGGCATATTGTTCAGCGTATCACTTGTAGTGCTGACAAATCATCAGAAAGTATTTCCGTCATTGAGTTATTTTTCAGATTAATCTGAAGCTAGAATATACTATTCTACTTATTTTTTATTTAAATTCCATTTAAAATGATATATTTATAGAAAAAATATAACACAAATCAGATTTTTTACGTACTATCAAATTTAGTGATTAAGATTAAGTAATAATTATTATATATCAAATAAATTTATTCAAATTTCAAATTGCAAATTGATAATATTATAGATGTAAACTGTAAATTAGCTGTAAATACTGTTACAATATTGTGGTTAGCTAAAAGACTGCTAAAAGATAGTAATTCTAATTTACAACCATTATATTTACTTAACTTTTAGATTTACAACTATTTGCAGAGCAATAATATATATAATAATATAATATATTTTTAATATTATTTTTTTACCTATGGGATCTTATTAAGCTCAAATAATAATGAAAAAAACTAATATTCAAAAAGAAATAGTTTAATTAAATGCTTAAAATAAAGTAATTTATAAGAAAAATAATAATTTTTAATCAAAAGTCAAAAAGAATATGAAAATCTGATGAAATGTCTTTTTTCAAATAGTAGAAATGATTATTATATTATACATTAATAATAACAACTTAAATCCATACTCTTGTAAACTTGCTAAATTAAAAGATTAATATACAATATATTTTTTACAATATTTTATAAGGTGAAATCCTTCTATTTAATAAAACTTTATCTTTTAAGTATGATTGAATTTTACTAAAAAATAAAATTTTCTTTTTAAAAAATTTTTTTTTTTTTACTGATTGCAGCGTATTTAAAATTTTATTAGAAAAAAATAATTCATATTATACACACAAGTGAATACAAAATTCTAATCTAATTTAGTAAGTCTTAAACTACTCGTCATCCTTTTGTGAAAACCCACGTGTATACTGTCAGGTAGACATTTTGCTATGAGAGTAGTGTTTCAATCTGCGGATAATCCGTTATCTATCAATCTGATCCATTTATTGATATCTGTCACCTATCAAACCAATTCGTCTAATAAAATACAATCTGAATATTTGTAGTGACAGATTGAAGATTATCCAGATATCCTAACGAATCCATCTGGATACTCTTTAATAATCTAAATATATGAAGATTTACTATGATGTCTCCAAAGTTTAAGTGGTCAAAGAACCAAAGGATTTAAAGAAGAAAAACAAAATTAGTGAAAAAAACAAAAAAAAAGTAACGAAAAAAAGAAATAAAAAAAGTTTATCTAATTATCCAGGTGGTCAAAGAACTGAAGGATCTAACGAAATTAGAGGATAATCTGTTAGTGATACAGATAATCCAGATGATCTGTTACAGATATTCTCCAATCCTCTCATCTGTATCTATTTATCATCCGTATCCATTTAAAAATCCTATCCAGATAACTGTAAATGGCAGATATTTGTCTACAGATATAGATTGCAGGTAAATAGGTTGAAACACTATATGAGAGTACTTTCTACTCTTTATGCATACTCATTCTTAGAGAGAATCCCCTTCTTTCAGTCTAAATGGAAAAAATTCACAAAATCTATTACGACACAAAAAATAAAAAAAAGGATTTTAAACAAAAAAAAAGGGTAATTATATATTGACGTAATAGCGAGTACATTTATTCATCTCAAAAATACTATATTTAGCCTAGTCATTCTATCAGTTGGCCAATGATCTTAGTAAGATCCAAATTTCAGCTAAAATAGTAAGCTTGTCATTGTTGTTGAAGCCTGTTTTGTTCGAAATAGATTGCTTCTTTTTTTCTTCAGATTTCTCTTTCTTAGTTTATATACCATTATTGTCATTCTGCAAAATATTTGGAATCTTCTTTTGGTTTTACTTCTGAGGTAGAATCTGTTTTTTTTTTGGTGATTTATTTCTAGGATGATTCAAGGTAAATGAAAAATATCTAGTCCAAATACCTTTAAATTCTTTGAAGTTGAATTCCTATACAGTCAGCCCTTTCTATAGCGAATTTTGATATAACAAATTTCATAATATAATGAATTTTTAGTGTGATATGTATTTAGTCATATAAAAAAAAATTTATTACACCAAATTTTAACTAATAAAATGCATTATAACGTTAAATGAAGAAAAATTTATAATTTCACATATGTAAATGACCTTTTTTATAACGAATTTCTTTTAAAACGAATTTGTTTTTTAGTATAACAAAGATTTTTGTAAGATAAATTTTAATATAAAAGATAATTTAATGTTGCTTTCATGAAATTTTTTCCAAATAAGTAATTTTACCATTTTAATTAATTTATCAAAAGATGGATGATTTATGCTTTGAAATTTCTTTGCCTTTGTGATAGGGATCGGAAAAGATTCAATTAAAATCGAAACTATCGAAAATCAATAAGAATTGATTTTAAATCGAATCTCGAATAAAAATCGAATTTACTTATTGTGGCGCAATTTCGTTAATTTGACTGTAAATTATTATTTGTTCATAATAGTTAATTTTGGCCAAATTCATAATTCCGCCTGCGAATCACGTGACAGAATACAAACTTCCTAAAAAGGAAATTTTATCTTCCAATAAAATTCAAGTTGCTATCGCACAAGGTTATACAAATTTCCAAAAAAGAATATTTTTTCACCGATCACTGTAATTTTTGTAATCACGTGATATGTGTTTAAACACACCTATTATAAATTGTATAAAAAAAATCGGTATTTGCGAAATGATTAATCGCAATTAATCGATTTTAGAATCGATTCTAATAATGGGAATCGATTCCAATCCCTATTCTGTAATCTGACATTTTACAAATATATTTGATTTTTCTATATTTTACCACATTATACCAAATTTTTCTGCTATACCAGATAATTCATTATAGTATATATTAGCAAATTTTCTTATAATAAAGGACTGATCAGTCTGGACACCTACTTTGTTATATCAAGAGCTGACTGTATTAAGAGTTTTATCCAAATTTGCTCAAGTATCAAAATACACAATCAACTTCCTTCGCCCATAGTCTTGAATAATCTTTAAAAGCTAAAACACTATCCAGTTGCGATAGCATTAATTAGGTTGAGTTCTCTATATTGTAAATAACATTGTTAGTAACAGATTTAGGCACATCCATCACAATGACCTGGAATCTTTTGTGTTTTTTGCATTACTTTAGAGATCAGAATGTAGAAAACCATCTGACAGGCATTTTTCCAAATGGAGCTGTCTAGATTCCATTATTCCAATTGTGCAAAGCCCACTTGTTGAAATTGATAGATATAATCACAATCATATACTTCTTTTGCATCTTGACTTTGAACGCAATTACTTGACCCCATTTCTCTAGGTTTGTAAGGATGTCGAATTGCAGCATGGTGGAGAGGATATTATAAATCACTATTTCCTGGACATTGGCAGAATTTTGTGGTATATATCTGGTCATAATAGTAAATATAATTTTCTCTGGTATAAACTTAGATTTCTTAATTTTCTGCTGCTGTGATTTATCTTTTGTACTACTCTTCATAGAAGTTTGTTGAGTGTTCCATTTTTCTTTAGGAAATAATAACATAGATTGGAAGTCATCAGAATCAGAACTTGTAGCAACTTTAGTATATGTTATGCACTTTTTTTTTTAAGAGTATACGGTTGAGCTTGTACATTCAATTTAGTTTGTGTCATAGAAGTACAATTGGTGTTTAGTGTTTGGGCTCCTCTAAAATTAGGACCCCGGATATTACATATATAACTCACATTTGAGTTTTAGCAAATTCAATCAAAATTAGGTTAAACTCATAATTTTAAATAGAGCAAATTGATTGAAAATTAATTAATAGTTATAATTATGAGTTTTAGCAAATTGTATTGATTTTACAAAGTCATATTTTATATTTAAGCAAATTGGTACTTTTTTTTAAATTTAACTTATCCTTTTTTTTTAACTTTATAAATAATATTTTTAAAAATATTAGTTTCGGGGTCTGGGTATAATTCTGGCCAAAATTAAGCATAATGTGAGCCAAAAACCATCCGTTTAATTTCGCAACATTTTATTTTTTAATAATTATTTATTTAATTTATTATTTTTATTAATTATTATTTTATCTATAATCTACATATTTTAATTATAAAAATGGGCAGTTTAATTTATATTAATCATTTATTTTTTTATTGATAATAAAAGAAAAAATTATTAACTCATATTTTGAGTTTTAGCAAATTAGTATAGATTTGAAATGTGATAATTTGATTTTTAGCAAATTAGGTCTATTTTAGCAGGAGCAAAAAGTACTTAAATTCATGCAGATCAGTTATGAGTTATATATGTGATGTCCGGGGTCTTCTAAAATTACTATTTCCATTGAGTGATCATCTGATAGCTATGCCAGTACTTGATTGGATGATGATGTTATGGTATTTGCAACCTCATAGAAAAGGGTGGCCTAAAGGTCTTTAAAAATGTATAAAAGGAACAGAAACTCATTGTAGTTATCGTTAACACCAAGTTGTTCAAGTTCTTCACTATATGAAACTTTGAGTTCTAATAAATGCTCGTATATTTTGAAGTTTATTGCTTCTAAGGTTTGACTTAAACCAGTTATGCTAATCGAACAATAAATTTTAAGCATTTTCTTAAAAAGATTAAAGAATGCTTTTTCATCGAAAAAGTTTAGCGATTTAACTAGAATCGAATGGGTCAGGTCGGGTTAGGTTAATTGATAAACCTGACCTGAAATTTTTTTCAGGTCAGGTCGGGTCAGGTTATATCAGGTTGTCTGTTTGCCACTGACCTGACCTGAAACCTGAAAAATTTCAGGACTATTTTTATTAAAGTATTGAAAAAAAATGGTACAAAACTTTTTTTTTAATATAATATTATGAAAAAAAACGGTTTTGCAATGTTTTTATTAAAATATTGAAAAAAAATATTGCAAAACGTTTTTTTTAAATGTTTTCGCAACGTTATTATTGAAATATCAAAAAAAAAACATTACGAAACATTTTTTTAATATAATATTATGAAAAAACATTTTCGCAACGTTTTTTCTCGAAATATTGCGATTCAACATTTTTATATTAAAATCATATAAAAAAGTGAATCCCAATACTGCAATTCACTTTTTTATATAGAATTAATATAAAAAAAGTGAGTTGCGATATCGCAAATCATTTTTATTATATAAAATCAATATAAAAAAGTGAGTTGCGGTATTGCGATTCACTTTTTTATATTGATTTTATATAATAAAAGTGAGTTGCGATATTGCAATTCACTTTTTTATATAGATTCTATATAAAAAAAGTGAGTTGCGGTATTGCGATTTACTTTTTTTATATAGAATTAATATAAAAAAGTGAATCGCAATATCGCAACTCATTTTTATTATATAAAATCAATATAAAAAAGTGAATCGCAATACCGCAACTCACTTTTTTTATATAGAATCTATATAAAAAAGTAAATCGCAATACTGCAACTCACTTTTATTATATAGTAGAATCAATAGTTTCAGGTCATCAGGTCAATTAGGTCAGGTCAATCTTCATACCTGACCTGAATTTTTTTTAAAAATCTCATATCTGACCTGAATTTCAGGTCAGGTCAGGTCAGGTTACCTGAATTTGGCTGACCTGTTCGGAGCTCTAGATTTAACATTCTCTATATTTAGTTGTGTATTGGAATTCATATTTTTTAGTATTTTTATCAAAAATACGTTGCTAAAACTTCTTAAAAAAATGGTTCATGTGATTGGTAGAAAGAATTTTTTTTTCTTTTTAAAAAATTAGTATAATAATATTTTTTTTTTAAAATTTAAAGTTTATTTATTATAACACTTGAAATCATACAATATAGGAGTTACACTTTATGAAAATACAGTAAATTGGTCAACCACCCTCTAAGTGCAATGAGAATGCATAAATAAACCTGGTGCAAATGCACCTTCGAATCACAAAAGAAATAGACACAAAAAAAAATGGAGGAGCTACCGTGTATAAAAATGAAAGCAAAAACAAAATGTAAAAGTAAGGAAACAGTCAGTAATGAAACCACCCTACAACATCTACACTATACATGTAGCTGAAACCTCTATGAAGCTGGACAGGGTTTCAGACTTTCAGTAATTTAATTATAATAAATTATTAAAAACTATCCAGAAATCCATCCGAAACTCCAAAGACTTTATATTATAGCTTCAGCTGAATGTAGAAATTAATTTTTATCATTTTTTAACTTAATTTTGATTTAAAGACGTGGCTGAAAATCACGTGAAAAGGTTTTGGCTACAAGTATAATCTACACTCTTAAAACTAAGACTATCAGACCATTCTTTTGAACTTATATCAAGACGCTTCTAGTTTTCTAAGCATCGACTTTATTTCTGCTAATATTGTAAGCTTGTCAATACTGTCTAAGGCCTTATCTATATTTTTAATTTCTTTAGCCATCTTTTGCTTCTTATTCAACTAAGTGTTAGTGTTGTTTGTTCGAACCTTGGAGCCACTTTCTTGATTCACCTTTTGAGGGTTTCTCCTTCTTTGCTTCAAGTTAGGGGTAAAGTACCTTATCCATTTAAGCTAAATGGCTTACCAAGGATCTTTTCCAAATCAGTTCACGATTCGTAATAAGTTATTAACTTGCAGATGCCCTGATCTTAAATTAATTTAAATGCTTTGCACCCTAAAGGTGTAAGAATAGAGTGAGCAAGGTTATCCAGATATAAAGTTGCTGTATTTACCGAAGCAGAAACTTCTTTAATCACTGCCTGGAATCGTTCCTGTTCTTTTCTTTGTTTGAGATCCCAGTTGGCCAGAAATCATCGTACGAGTAAATCTCCAAGTAGAGCTATTCATACTCCATCATTCCAAAGTCTTGTAGCCTTTAATTGAGTTCAATCAAAACTGTAACAGTAACGTATTTCTGTTGGGATTTAAATTTAATCACAACTACTTGACCCTAAGCTATAAGATGATTAAGCGTATCAAGTTAAGACCAGATGGAGAAGATATTATAAACTGTAATTTCTCGAATAAGGTCCTTATTCACGGGCATATATCCAGTCATCACGGTACTAATAGTTTTAGGTGAAGTTGCAGCGGATTGTTTTTTGGTAGTTTTGGAAGAACTTTGGCTATTATTAGCTTTTGAAACGAACGCAATTTTTCTCTTTTTTTCTATATGAGGTGAAGGCGAATTTGGTCTGCTGACATCATCTTTTGGATCCTGTTTAACTATGTTAGCATATGAAACTCATTTTTGTTTACCTTTGGATGTAAAAGGAATGGCTTTTACTGAGAGGAGTTTGATTAGTTCCTCTTATTATGCTGCAGCTTTTGATTGGTGTTTAGGAGTTTTTAGCATTTCTAAAATTTCTATTTCCATCGGTTGATCTTTTACAGATTCAGATGCATCTGGTAATTGTTATGATTAGAGCTCCTAATGAGTCGAGTTGAGTCAAGTCACGAGTCAAAAACCTTAATTTTAAAGTACTTTTTATTAAGTTAGAATATAATTAAACGAAAATTTACAATTATGCGAGTCAAAAATGCGAGTTTATGCGAGTCATTTTCGGAGCTCTAGTTATGATAACATCATCTGTTATTGCACAAACTTTTTGCAAGTGTTCTCCATTTCTCTACTAACACTGGCTTAGATAAAGTCAAAAGACTCATAAAAAAGGAAGAGTAAATGATAAAGAGATGGTATGTCCTCAATACCTAAGGTTGAGAGGGCCTTCTGATGTTCTAAAAGTAAATTAGTGTATGGTTCACCATTGCCAGTGCTTTTTTTAACAGTTTAAGCAATATTTTCTTCAGTAATAGTACCGAAGGAGATATATTATATTTTTTTAAGGCGTAAAGAACTAGTTTATAATAAAGAGCTCTATTCACCACCATGTCAAAGTTGTCACCCTCAGACAGGGCTTCAGAAATGTTTGGTGTCGAAAAGGAAGCTATAGTTTCAGAAAATTTTCCTTCAAAATTCCCATGGAAAAAAATAGTTCATATGATCAGCAGCAAGAGTTCCCTCAATTGGTATAATATTATATAATATAATATTACTAGAAAAACAGAAACCATTGAGGGTCTGTCACTTAATATGCTTAATAGTAACTAATTTACATTGTATAAATGATCAATTGGTCACCACTCACGAAATGTTTTTTAAATATAATATATATTATTAATAAAATTTATAATCATTACTGTTATTTATTTTATTGTCTATATAGTATAAAAATAATTTAAGATTGTTAAAATTATTACAAGTATAAATTTTAATCGAAAAATGACAGATCGTCAAAGTACAATTTGCAAATCACGTGACAGGAAATTGCTTTTTTCACTCGTGTCAAATTGCAAATACTTTCGCATACGTATTTGATAATTATTTTGCAATATCTATAATCTTGTAATCCATTGATAAATTTGTTCAATTATTAAATCTTTTATTAAAACTTTTGCAATGTCTAATTTTAATATGGTAAGGAAATAATGTCAAACCTAATGCTGCTCCTGTTCTTTTGCTCGCATTTCAAATACAACAGTAATGTAAATTGTAATTAAAATGAAAAATACATTTTTCAAATCATTTCAAAAGAATAATAAAGAGAACCAAAGATTTGTGCTAATTGAAACGGAAGAGATACGTTTGGCACGTGACTGCATAAGAAAAGGCGTAAAGTAGCTGAAGAATTCAATGAGAAACGCGAGGTGCATCTAGAACGTGACTGGGAAAGAAAGCGGCGTAAGGTGGCTGAAGAGTCTAATGAAGAACGAGAAGCGCATCTAGAACGTGACCAGAAAAGGAAGCGGCGTAAGGTGGCTGAAGAGACTAATGAGACTCGTTTAGCACGTGATCAAAAAAGAAAGGAGCGGCAAATACCTGAAGAGATCTATGAAGAATATGAAGCACGTTTAGAAGCTGAAGAAGAAGTTCGACGTGCTTGCGCACGTAATAAATACCAATTAAGAAAAGCAAGAAAAACTCCCAAGCAATTTGCTGCAAGACTTTCTCAAAATAAGCCAAATATCCGCAGAAAACGTGTCTCAGAAAGTTCGGGAAGTATCCAAACTTCTGATCGGAAACTTCTGCGAAAGTTTAGAAGTACAATCAGCAATTTTACGAACAAACTCTGTAATAAATGCAATGAGCGGTTTCCATCCATTACACTCATTGGAAATGAATGCCGTCGATGCCATCTTGAGGGAAGTCCTAAAAAATTTTCCACTGAAAATAATATGGATCCAGGTGAGTCATTCACTTATTCTTAATATAAGAAAATCAAGATTCAAATATTTTTTTTTTTCTAGGCGAAGTTCCACAAGAACTTCAAGATTTAACCGATATAGAAGAAATGTTGATCGCACAAGTATTTCCTATAGTTTCTGTATATAATCTTCCTGGAGGACAGTACGCATATTGTGGAAATATTATTAACTTCCCACAGGATGTACAAGAGTTTGTAACGTGACTTCCACGTAATCCATCAACATTGGATTTGGTTATCATTAGACGTTATACTGAAAACGGATCCAATTTTCGTGACTTTCATGTTCGACGGGAGAAAGTAATGCAAGCTCTTCGGTGGTTAAAAACCAATAATAAATTCTATCGGGATATCGAGATTGATAGTGATGTCTTGCAAACGTTACCCGAAAATGATTCGATTGAGATGCACCTTTCACAGCTAATAGATGACAATGATAGACCAAATGAGCAACGTTTAGACCAGGTTGATGATGAAAATAATGAAGATAATGAAGATAATTTCATTTCGCAAAATTTGTTCCTTTGTTACCCAACAAACATAGTGAGGAAAGAGCAATTAATGAAATTCTTAATCGAATGCATAATGATCGTGAAAGGGCAGTAATTGATTGGCTGCGTAATGAAATTTTTCCAATTGATGAATTTCATACCTGTGGATACATAGCACGAGCATTTCCTACACTTTATCCTTGGGGAACTGCAGATCTTAATGACTATCGGGTAAAAGAAATAAAGCCGGCAGAATACTCTAAACATCTTTTAATTTACAAAGATGGCCAGTTCACTCATCATCCACAATGGCGTTATTTTGCGCTAAATACTATAATGAGATGGAGAGCATTATCAGAAGGCAAAGTATTTGTTTGACAAAATTTAGAAGAAGGATAACTTACTATGTCTGAAATCTTAGATTTAATGGAAAGTGATGCTCATATAACAGATAAAGTGTTGCGATATGGTGAAGGATTGCGCGGTACTTATCAATATTAGTTGTGTCATAGAGCAGAACTTTTAGACATGATAAAACAAATGGGATCCAAAGGAATGTTATTCTTTACGTTTAGTGCAGCTGATACGCATTGGCCAGATTTACATGATCTCATGCCTAATGGAGAAAATCCCGCAGTAGAGGTATGCTCCGAATCCGGTCAATCCGGATATCTGGTCATCCATCCGAAATTTGACCAGATTCGGATTGATCCAGATGATTCATCGGATTGACTGGATGGATCATCGGATATCCGGTCAATACTTGCTCACCAATTTGACCGGATGGTTGACCGGATATCTGAATAATCCAGTGAATCCGGTGAATCTGGTGAATCCGAATTCAGTTTTTTCTACTTAATACTTTTTATTAATATTAATTAACAATTAGAATTTTATAATAATAAACATAGTATTTATTTTTACGTTATTATAAATGATTTTTAACAAATTAGTTGACACAATATTTATAAAAAGTTTAAGATTTAGAGGTCCAAGAAGGTGTCTCCCTAAAAAAAAGAAGCAAAAGGAACGTTAATTACGTTCCTAAAAACAAAAAAACAAAAATACTTTTCCCCCAAATTACCTTTATAACCCATGCCGAAATTCAGGTCCAAGAGGCGTCCTCCTAAAGAAAGAAGCAAAAGGAACGTTAGTTACGTTCCTAAAGACAAAAAAAAAAGATAAAAAAACCCTTCCCCAACTTACTTTAATAGCCCAAGCCGAAATCCAGGTCCAGGAAGGGTGTCACCTAAAGAAAAGAAGCAAAAGAAACGTTAATTACGTTCCTAAAAAAAAATAAGCAAAACACCCTCCCTCAACTTACTTTAATAGTCCAAGCTGAAATCCAGATCCAGGAAGGGCGTCACCTAAAGAAAAGAAGCAAAAGGAACGTTAATTACGTTCCCAAAGACAAAAAAAAACCCAAAAATAACCTCCCAACTTACTTTAATAGCCCAAGCTGAAATCCAGGTTAGGAATGGCGTCACCTAAAGAAAAGAAGCAAAAGGAACGTTAATGACGTTCCTAAAGACAAAAAAAAAAGATAAAACACCCTCCCCAACTTACTTTAATAAGCTAGCCGAAATCAGGTTAGGAATGGCGTCACTAAAAGAAGCAAAAGGAACGTTAGTTACGTTCCCAAAGACAAAAAAAAGATAAAACACCCTCCCAACTTACTTTAATAGCCCAAGCCGAAATCCAGGTCCAGGAAGGGCGTCACCTAAAGAAAAGAAGCAAAAGGAACGTTAATTACGTTCCCAAAGACAAAAAAAACTCAAAAATAACCTCCCCAACTTACCTTTATGAAATCCAAATCCGGGAGGGCGTCTCCTAAAGAAAAGAAGCAAAAGGAACGTTAATGACGTTTCTAAAGACAAAAAAAAAGATAAAACACCCTTCCCAACTTACTTTAATAGCCCAAGCTGAAATCCAGGTTAGGAAGGGCGTCACCTAAAGAAAAGAAGCAAAAGGAACGTTAATGACGTTCCTAAAAAAAAAATAAGCAAAACACCCTCCCTCAACTTACTTTAATAGCCCAAGCCGAAATCCAGATCCAGGAAGGGCGTCACCTAAAGAAAAGAAGCAAAAGGAACGTTAATTACATTCCCAAAGACAAAAAAAAACCCAAAAATAACCTCCCCAACTTACTTTAATCAAGCCCAAGCTGAAATCCAGGTTAGGAATGGCGTCACCTAAAGAAAAGAAGCAAAAGGAACGTTAATGACGTTCCTAAACAAAAAAAAAACAAAAATTAACTTTCCCAACTTACTTTAATAGCCCAAGCCGAAATAAAGGTCCAGGAAGGGCGTCACCTAAAGAAAAGAAGCAAAAGGAACGTTAATTACATTCCCAAAGACAAAAAAAACTCAAAAATAACCTCCCCAACTTACTTTAATAGCCCAAGCCGAAATTCAGGTTAGGAAGGGCGTCACCTAAAGAAAAGAAGCAAAAGGAACGTTAATGACGTTCCTAAAGACAAAAAAAAAGATAAAACACCCTCCCCAACTTACTTTAATAGCCCAAGCCGAAATCCAGGTCCAGGAAGGGGCGTCACCTAAAGAAAGAAGCAAAAGGAACGTTAATGACGTTCCTAAAAAAAAAATAAGCAAAACACTCTCCCTCAACTTACTTTAATAGCCCAAGCCGAAATCCAGATCCAGGAAGGGCGTCACCTAAAGAAAAGAAGCAAAAGGAACGTTAATTACGTTTCCAAAGACAAAAAAAAACTCAAAAATAACCTTCCCAACTTACTTTAATAGCCCAAGCCGAAATCCAGGTTATAAGGGCGTCACCTAAAGAAAGAAGCAAAAAAGGAACGTTAATGACGTTCCTAAAGACAAAAAAAAAACAAAAATTAATTTCCCCAACTT
This sequence comes from Rhizophagus irregularis, assembly GCF_026210795.1. Lineage (NCBI taxonomy): Eukaryota > Fungi > Glomeromycota > Glomeromycetes > Glomerales > Glomeraceae > Rhizophagus > Rhizophagus irregularis. Next base: position 982,841 of record NC_089454.1, read on the forward strand.
ACTTTAATAGCCCAAACCGAAATCCAGGTCTAGGAAGGGCGTCACCTAAAGAAAAAAAGTAAAAGGAACGTTAATGACGTTCCCAAAGACAAAAAAAAACCCGAAAATACTCTCCCCCAACTTACCTTTATGAAATCCAAATCCGGGAGGGTGTCTCCTAAAGAAAAAAAGCAAAAGGAACGTTAATGACGTTCCCAAAGACAAACAAAAAATCAAAATTACCCTCCCCCAACTTACCTTTATAGCCCAAGCCGAAATTGAGTTCCAGGCATGCGTCCCCTAAAGAAATGAAGTAAAGGAGCGTTTAGTGACGTTCCCAAGACAAAAGAAAAAGAAATTTACACTTACTTTTCGAAATTCAAGCCGTCCAAGTCGTTCCGAAGTCAAGTCCAAATCCGTCCTAAAGAAAAAAAGGTTTTTTTTTAAAAAAAAAACATTTATATTAAAAAAAAAAAAAAAGTTATGAATTTGACCAGATTATCTGATCAATCCGATCAATCCGGTCATCTGTGTAACATTTGATCAATCCGATGTTATCCAACGGATCCATCCGGATTATTCGCAATCCGTTTATTCTTAATCTGGATGATCCGTTTTTTGATCAGATCGGATGACGGATTGAACGGATTTCACTGGAGCACACCTCTATCCCGCAAAGACTGAAACAATTCAGGAAGCTACTAAATGTCGAAGAAAAGATCTTATAGATAATCCCCATATTGCAGCATGGTATTTTGAAAAGCGATTTAAAGCTTTTTTCGAAAAAGTTTTGATTTCCAAATGGGAATTAGTCGACTGGTGGTATCGATTTGAGTGGCAGCATCGTGGCAGTGTTCATGTACATGGTATTGCTAAGCGAAGAGAAGCACCCAAAATCGATTGGAAAGAAATGATTAATAATCAAGAAGTAATGGAAGAAGTAACATGTTATTTGGATTCTTTAATCACCACAATTAACCCTGGTCTAAATGCACCTCTTCCTGATCATCACCCATGCCAAAAGCAATTGGAGAATCTTGATTATGATATGCAGGATTATATTGAATTGATAAACAAATTGCAACGGCATACGCGTTGTAGTTCCTACTGTCTACGAATTAACAAACAAACCGGTAAACAGGCCTGTAGATTTGGATTTCCTAAAGAATTAGCAGAAAAAACAACCATACACAATGAAAATGGCCACCTAGAATTAATAACGGCCAGAAATAATCCACTGATTAATCCACATGACCGTATCCAACTGCAGGGATGGAGAGCGAACGTAGATTTGAAGCCCATCCTCACAACCCATGCTGCTTTACAGTATGTTTCAAAGTATGCTAGTAAGGCAGAGCCAAGATCTGTGGCTTATTCGCAGGTGTTAGATAAAGCACTTCGTAGTGACAAACCTGATGATCCAGGTGTTAAGGCATTTCAGAAGTTGCTTATCCACACAGTAAGAGAACGTGATTTTTCGTCCCAAGAAACCTGCCATCTTCTCCTTCAAATACCGCTTTATCATAGTAGCCGAAATTTTGTTTACCTAAATCTTAACAAAAAGGCAAATCGCATGCTTTGTGATAATGACAATAACACAAATAGTGAGGATTGTGGAGTTAAAAAAACTGATCTCTCACCTCTGCAAAAATATTGCAATCAGCCTATTGGATTTAATGAAATTTCGTTGTTTAGATTGTCTTACTGATCAAGGTAGTTAAAGACAAGTGGGTAAAATGCGATAAAGAAAATATCGTACGTGTCTGCCCGCGCCCATCTCCAATTCGTAATAGTCCTCAATAGGAAGAGTTTTGTCGAATAAAAGTTCTTCTACATGTTCATTATAAGGATCTTTTTAGTCTCACACAGAATAATACTCGTTCATGGATAGATCTGTATAACCAACATCTTTTAGAGATCAATGCTGATCCTGCCGATTTGATAGGACCTGCTGTGGATAATCTTGAAAAAACTGATGGTTCTGAGGACGAGGAAGAAGACATTACTCAAGAACAATATGAACCTTGACCTGACTGGATGGTATTGTCTGAGATGATGTCAGAAAGACAGGCACGTAATTCAGCTGGTTTTGATGTCTGTGATATTGATATTAATCATGATTGGGTCAATGAAAGTCAGTTACGATATCCTGAAATGAAAGAGGCGGAAAGCTTTATCCAACGGGCAATTAATGATAGTGACGTAAATCAAGTTAGAAAAAACTTGGCAAATATTAACTATGAAACCCTAAACGAAAAACAAAGTTAATATTTGAAAGAATAGAATCGCATTATATTGCAGCGACCTCAAATCAACTTTACAAATCATTGTTATGGGTACTGCTAGAACTGGCAAATCTTACCTCATTAATGCCATTCGGGAAAGACTGCAACAGACCACCATTGTACGCGCTCCAACGAAAGTTGCAGCGTTCAATATTCAAGGCAGCACAATCCATTCGACGCTCTCAATTCCAATAACTGGTACAACATATGAACTTGAAGGTGAATCTTTGAGGAAACTCCAAAACAAACTAAAAGATACACACTATTTTATCATTGATGAAATGAGTATGGTAGGACGTCGATTCCTCGCTCTAATCGATCTATGCGCCAGATTTGAATGTTCCAATATTCCCTTTGGTGGCCGCTCTTTAATCCTTTTTGGTGATTTTGGACAGCTTCCTCCAGTACGTGATCTTCCCATGTATGCAAAGGATCTTCATTTGTCAAATAACTTATCTGAAGATGGATGTAAAGCCTATAGCCAATTTCAAGAAATTTATAAACTTGTAGCTGTGTAACGACAAAGTAGCAACTCAGATAGATAACGTAATTTTAGAGATCTCCTAACTCGCATGCGTGATGGAGAATCTACACAATCTGATTGGGAATTATTAATGACACGAGTTCCCGAAAATCTTACTGAATCAGAACGAAAAACTTTTTTAAATGCAATTAATATTATTCCAACATGGGAAGAAGTAGATAGAATTAATCTGTAGAAAGCTTCGATCATTAAACCAACCTATTGCCAAAATTCGTGCGGTTCATACAGGCGACCCTGAAGCTTCAAAAGCTGATTCGGAGACAGCAAAGGGACTTGAATCTGAATTATTATTAGCCAGAAATACACGTGTTATCGCAGCAAATCTTGCAATTCTTTGGATTTGGCACATTTTGTAAATTCGAATGCAATAGGAACAATAACAGATATATTATATAAGGAGAAAGCAGAACACACTTCTTTACCAACCGTTATTCTGGTTTCATTTGACAAGTATGATGGCCCAACTCTAACGAACATAGAAGGAATTCCGGTTGTACCTATTGCTCCAATACGGCGTATGTGGGAAGGTAAATCTGGAATTTGTTCTCGCCTGCAAATTTCACTTTCTTTTGCGTGGGCTATTACAGTTCATAAATCGCAAGGTCTGACTTTAACTAAAGCAGTTATAGATCTCGGCAGGAAGGAATTTGCGGCTGGTTTATCATTTGTAGCAATTTTTCGCGTTCGTTCTCTTGATGACATTCTTTTTAGACACTTTACTTTTAACAGACTTCAGAATATAAAAAGTTGTATAAGATTAAAAGAACGAATAGCAGAAGATTAAAGGCTACTCGAGATGGAAAACACGGTTTAAAATTGTTTTTTGTTTTTGAATAAAAAAATTTTCTCAGTAAAGTGCTACAAAAATGTGACAAAGTGTTACAAAATGGGTTGCTAAAAATAAAGCGTTACAAAAAATGTAATACAAAACATAAAAGGACATAAGCAGGGGCTAAATTATAGTGACGTAGGTGGAAGGAAGGAAAAAATACATGAGTTAAACCGGTACTACAAATTTATCTAGTTCCGTACAATAAATAGTCCTTCACTACGCTCTGGACAATAATTTCAGCTAAATTTAAATTTTGGCTAAAATTAGAATTGAATTTTGACTTGATTTCAGAATTGATTTTAATTGGCCAAAATCTTTTGGAATTTTCTTTTTAATTTCAGATACAGCAATCAGGACCCCGGATATCTAATATAAAGGTCATAATGGACTTTTGGCCAAAAACACCCCTTTTTGCTGAAAGCTCAAAAATCGTTTTTTGTAAATATCTCAGCATCCAGTAATTCAATTTTAATGAACTTTTTTTTATTTTGTAGCCCTCATTTAGCTCTACAATTTAAAAAAAGTTCATCAAAATTGGACTACTGGATGCCGAGATATTTACAAAAAATGATTTTTTGAGCCCCTGAAAAATGGACCAATCTGCCGAAAGTGTGACTTATGACCTGTTTTGGAGATATCCGGGGTCCTCAGCAATCTTTTTAGGTCAGCTTATTTTTTCCTATAATATTTTCAAACTACTTTTAAGCAATCTTTAATCTTCATAAATATTAATAAACCAAAAGAGAATAAGTATATCTTAAGGATAATAAAATTATATTATAATAAAACATGAATTATTTATATGCTAAAATAAAATTATATGATAGAAAAAATTACATACAGTCAACTCTCTTTATAGTTACACATTTGGGACAGTCCATATTTGGTGATTATAAAGAGATGTGACTATATAAAAAATTTTTTATATTAGTATATCATAATTCTGGCCAAAAATTAACATAATTTTGACTAGAATTATACTTGAAACTTTATTGTATTGTAACTCCACCAATATTAATTGTAGAGAGATGATCTTACCGCCATTCGATTAGTCTTGATGAGACGGTTCTAATGGTATAAAATACATCGAAATCCAATCACTAGATTAATTTTTGAAATTAAAAAAAATTAATAGTTTTTGTGTAATAACTCTGCCAATATTGATCCTAGAATCCTAGAAAGACGATCTTACTACCATTCGATTTGTCTTGATAAAATGAATCTAATGGTATAAAATACATCGAAATCTAATCACTAGATCAATTTTCGAAATTAAAAAATATTAAATGTTTTTAAGTAGTAACTCCGTCAATATTGATCACAGAAAGATGACCTTACTACCATTCGATTCGTCTTGATGAGGCGATTCCAACGAGCTATTAATTGTCTTTTTACAATCACTAGGTACTGAAAAATTTAGCAAAATGTTAAATGGCCCAGTAAACGTAAATCAAGAAATATTATAATGCCGATGTTAAACCTTTTGTTGAATAACTCATCAGTCAGTAATCGTAAAAAGATAAAACTACTATCATTCGATTCATCTCAATGAGACGATTCTAACAAGCTATGGTACATCTTTATACGATTATTAGATGCCAAGTTATTTAATATATTCTTTATATAACTGTGATTATTATAAACAGTTCTTTTTAATATAAGATTTTTGAGGATAGGTGTGATAGTGACTATAGATAGATTATGACTATATAGGATAGATTTTAATAATAAAGTATTTTGAACATTCAACTGGTATGACTATATAGTAGAATGTGACTATAACGGGAGTGACTATAAAGGAAGTTGACTGTATTATAATTTTATTATTCAATATTTTAATTTACATTTTCATTTGATATATATATTATATAATAAATATTCTTAATGTTATGATTGCTATATTATTCTTAGATACCAATTATCTTTTAAAAATTAATCTTTTTCCTTTACATTTTATATAACTATACCTTTTTTGATTATATAAAATCGTCTTTTCATTTTTAGATCTAATAATTAAAAAAATATATCCAATAAAATTTAAAATATTTGCATAATATGGCATATGAATTAACTGAAATTCTCCTTTATTTCTTTCATTCCCTTTTACTCTTCTTATTTTTTCATTTATCCTCATTCTTTTTTCCTTTTTTTATTCACATATTCTTTTTTCTTTATTATTGCGACTTATTTTTTTTTGTTATTCCTATCAAAAAATTTAGTAATTTGAATAGTATGAGTTTGTTTTTTTCAATCAATAATTTATGAAATCTATTAAAAATTAATAAATGGCTATAAACTTTGTGTAAAAATATTAAAAATTTTAAAAAATTTACAGAGGATTTATATACAAATTACGAAGTAAGAAATATTAAAATTTACACCAATCAAATTTAATAAATTTAATAAATTAATTGTGAGTGAAATCACCTAGGTGAAATCACCCTAAGTGATCTTTACCTGAAGAGAAAATTAGCAACAATCTTTATTTATTAGTATAATAACTTTTAAAATTAACTTGTAAAATAAAAATTATTAAATCACTGTATATTCATTTAAAATAAAAATATATATATAATTATAAATTTCCAATATATATAGTATTGCTAAATTCAAATCAAACTGGTTTAGATTAGTTTAATTTAATTTAAAGGGTTTCAAGTTATGATTCAGTTCAATTTAACTTAAAGTTGATGAAGTTAATAAAACCAATGAAGTCAATTTGTAATTCAAGTTGATTCAATTTAGTTATTCCTAAAAATTTAATTATTTACTATAATTAATAATTTTATAATTTAAATTTGCATTAATAAATAGACTAAAATAATATTTGTATTCTTATTTTTTAGAATTTTTATTTCATTTTTTGGAATTCAAGTATTTTTCAATTTCAATTTAATAATATACTAATTATTGTATGTTTTTCTTTAAGCTTGTTGAAGTTATTGAAATTTTAATGTTAATAAATTTCTCTTAATACTATACTATATCATAAGATTAAGAGATTATTTATAATATTTACGATAAAATATGAATAATAAATACTTTATTTTTATAGCTGATTTTACATTAATTAATTAATTTATATATAATTAACATACAATACTAAATTATTATAACATGGTACTAATTCTATAATTCTCTATGAACATTTCATGCCAAATAAATAAAATAATAAATTACAATTAATCAAAATTTTTTTACTATATAATATCATTCCCGAAGTTCCGCAGACAAAACGTCATGTGACGTAAGACTAAAATCGTTCCCGTCCAGCACATTCTTAATCTCATTTTCAGGATAATTTTCATTGACGGGATATCCATGCTCTTTTTCTTTTATTTTTTGCTGTTCGTCATCCAATGTAAGTACGTCCCAATTCGTCTTTTCCCAATATTTTTCTATATAAGCTACAATTTTTGAAACTGGTGAACGCTTTTGTTCTTTTCTTATTTTAGATCCAATTTTATCGGCTTTTTCTTTGATTTCTTTATTTGATAATACAATTAATAACTCTGTAGTAATTTTTTCTGTCGTAACTGCGTTTGCTTGTATTCCTGTACTAGGTGCAACACCAAGATGATATAAAATTGATGCCCACCAAGGTTGATCTGCAAAATGCGGGATCTTCATAAACCAAAAATAAATCAAATAGTCCATTTTATTAATTTTATTATTATTAGACTATAAAAAAGATTTCAAAAATTACAAATTATGCTTACCACAATGGATGGAACACCGGCTCTTATAACAGCATGTGTAGTACCTGCTCCTCCATGATGTACAACACAAGATACTTGTGGGAATAACCAAGAGTGAGGAACATGGTTAAGAATAAAGACTCGTCCATTTTTTACAGCATCATTCAACTCTTCAGACTCTACACTTTTTTTTTAAAAAAAAAAAATCGAGTCAATAAAATGTAAAGATTCAATAGTACGGCAATATAAAAAGACTTACCTCCCAACACCTGAAAACAAAGCTCTTTGATTTTCTGGTAAAAGGTCCATTACTCGCAGCCAAATACTCACTCGAGATTTTACGTCACTAAAACTGTGCATTGATCCATATCCAAAATATATAGGGTTTCCTTTTATTGATAAGAATTCTACTAGATCATTTGGAGGGACATAATCTTCTAATTCCTCCTCAATACTTAAATATGGATAATCCAATTGAACCTCGTTTAGTGGATTTAACCTATAAGTGGTTAAATTCATTAAAAATAAGTTTCCTTGTCTATAAGAAATCTATATTTCAAATATCTATGAATCTACAATTTTAAACTTACGGATTTTTTTGGATTTGGATAAGATTTTTATTCAACGCGTGAATAACAAGAATTTGATTCTTTTCAAAAGCTCCACCTGGCAACCATGGAAGCCTTCCTGCTTTCGGTAATCCAAGTTCTTTAAGCCTCTTATTATATATCTATTTTTTTTAATTATTAAAATTATTGACAATCTAAATTAAAGGAAAAAATGAATGAATGAAATTTCCTTACGGGTAAAAGGCCAATGTCTGACCAAAATGAGGCAACGTAATCCTATAAATCAATAACTAATCATTAAATGAAATAAGTTAAATCTAAATATATTTTGCAAAAAATTTAACATACGACAGTTTTCCATATCTTGAAATTAAGTTCAAATGGAAGCCATTGTAACGAATCAAATGAACGCCCGTAAGCGGCCTAAAAATTATCCAGATATTAAATATAAACTAAAATTTTGGAATTAGGTTTAATTAGAATATTTAAAATATACATACGCCTGCATAACTTTTTGTACTTGCCCATGGATAAAAGCAAATATAAGCGACGGGAATGTTTCTAACAAGACACTATCAATAAAAAAAAAGTTTTTTTTAGTGTTTATAATCAAATGAATCAGCAAAATAAATACTTACCTCAGGATACATATATGCTGCTCCCGTACCAAGAACTACAAAGTCTATATTTTTCAAAACATTCGCAGCATCACTAATAAAAAAACCTCATTTTAGTAATATATATATGTATAGATAAATACAAGATATCGTTCCAAGTCCTTTTTACCTATATGATTTTTGAAAGCCTTGTTTTAAGAATTTGAACATAAATGGTGACCCTAATATGGAATATGAAGAAAATTTAACCATTCGCCTTCCTATAATTACATATTAGTTAATACATAAGATCAAGATCAACTTACGATCAAATTATTATAAAAATCTTTTTAGAAAAGAATTCACCTGAATCAGTATTCTCCCATTCATGCTGCATATCCCACTACAAGATGACGCAATATTAAATAAACATAATGAATGATATGACGACTAAATTATATGATAATGTTTGATCCATACATTCATTTCTCTGAATGCAAATTTTTTCTCTTCAATTAATGATCGAAATCGAGAATTTGCGGCAATTATTACGTTATGTCCACGTTGTCGAAAACCAAATCCAAGGTTCACAAAAGGAATGACATCCCCCATAGACCCAACCGCTATAAAATATTTATTTAAGTAATTATCCAAGAATTATTACTAAACGTGAAATATGAAATATTACCCAACAATAGAACATTTTTTGGTGATTGCGAAGGCTCAAGATCGCTTATACTCGAAATGGACATTTTAAGGGAAAAAAGATAAGCTAGCTAGATAGTAAATTTTAAGATCTATTTATAAAATCTAAACAATAGATCTGCGCACACCTGTTGAGGCTTGTGCAGCCCGAGAATGTATCATATGATCATTACAGTACTCTTAATCCAATCATAATTCCATGATGCTTCACAAAACTTGGTGTTATACATCGTTAATTTTTAATTTGTCTACTATATTTGCAATAATTTAACCATTTTGGCATTTCTAATCTCCCCTGATAACCAAGAGATCAAATGTGAAAAAAACCAACATTTTGATACGATATGGCGGCTCAATTGTTGTTGGTTTCTCGAATTTTAAGACCGAGAAATTTATGGAACTGGGCTTAGCCGCTAATAACTTAAATAGTATTATGACGTAATCTATATTAATTTCCTTATTTAGGCTCCTTATTTCGATTATCTTTTTTTGGGATGACGTCAAGAGAGGCCAGTATGACCTTCCATTTTAGTAATTAGTAACATACTTTAAAAATTATAATTTTGAATTGAAGGGGTTTAAACCGGTAATTACTAAAATAATTATTATACTTAAAAATATTTTAAAAATATGATAATTTAAATACAATTTTAATTTTCATTTTTTTTTTAATTCCACTGCACATTTATTAAGAAACAAGTCAAGATTTTATAAATGTATAAATACATAGGGAGCTATCTAGACTATTTATTCAAATTAAACTATTTATTATCCCATTTTGGGATTTCACATATACACAGTTGGGCATAGGGTTCCTTAAAATCAAATCAAATTAAATATCAAATATTTGTCAAATTAACCAATTAAATTAAAGAATTTTCAAATCAAATCAAATCAAATTCCAAATTGTAGAACCCTAATCAGGAAGTTATAATACTATACAAATACAGCTCATATAAAATGAACTTTATCTTAATTCTAATAGTCTAAGCTTAACAAATTACAAAGCTAACTCCAAAATAAACCATATTAAGGATCAAACTAGAACTCTGCTTACTTATAATAAAAGTCACTGTATAAAATTGGCCCTTTAACTAATGATTTTACCTTATTTTTTTCTTAAATTCTATTGGTTAATTGGTTAAAAAAGAAAAAAATCCTAACAATGTAACATAAAATTTCCTTTTATAGGAGACCGTTAAAGCAGAGTAGAATCACATGACTTTCAAAATTTTTCTTTTTTTTAAATAAAATAAACTCTTTATTATATACAAAACCTTTCAAATAAACGTATACTAAGTGCATTTTAACTGCAAGCTTACTTAGAGCACAAAATGAGGTTTAAAACACCAGTTTTGATTTATTCAACTTTTTCAATTTTGTTAAAATTGTTCTATCCTTTTTTGGGTATGATTAGCAAAATTCATTTGCTTATATGTAAAGTCAAAAACATTGTTCAAAATCCACTTTTTCTTCTTAAATAAACTTGCGAAGCAGGCAAAATACATTTATTTAATGATTTTCAAGTTCACTTTAATTTTAGTTTATAAAAAATTTATTAAATCATAATAATTTTAAATCACGTGATTCTACCCCACTTTAACAGGCCCCTTTTATAGTAGGATTTGCAAAGAATTTTATATATAATTTTTATCTTAAACCTAGAGGTGACCTATCTTATAAGTAAACAAAGTCTTATTAAACTTCCCTATGATCCTTACAGGTATTAGCAAAATGGTATACAAATGATTAGAATTAATATATTTTTATTTTGAGTTTCATCTACTAATAAATGTACTTGTTTAAAGAATACTATATAAAGAATTAGCATATTTTAGGATAGGAATTTATGAACATAAGAAAGCAGAGTTCTTTTAATACTTCATTAAACTAGTAGTCATAATAATCTATCTAATCTAAATAGATATATTAGGTCTATCTGATTACATTTCTAAGTAATCTAATATCTTTAATTTTGATGGTCTCTCTACTAATCAATTTGAATTAGTAAAAATTAAAAACTAAAATTCACTAATCCCATTAGCCTTCCTTTATAACCAATTTATATAAATCCAAAAAAGTTAAGTAATATCAAACTTCCAGTTCAAATGATCAATATTCTAATATCCCAGTTTTTTTAAAAAAAAACTAAGAATAAAAATGCTGAAATTAAAAGAAAAAAAAATTAAAAAAATAAAAAGAAAAGTCATAATCTTCAGAAAATTTTTAAAGAAAAACTAAGTAAAAAAATGAAAGTTTTTATCTACCATTTTAACATCTCAAATAACAATTGATAATAAAGAAAAAATCTACTTTTTAGATAACTACCTTTACTTTAACTTGTACTTTATAGTTACAATACTTTTAAAAAAAACTTCACATTAGTTTAAAGTTCAAAATCCAACTGTCTAATGTATAACTATTACAACTTTCAGAAACTCAATAAGTTTTACAAAAGTAAAATTATCTTTGATAAAAACTGCTCCAAGTTAAGTAACTTTCATCAGGAAATTTGTTTAGGCGTAATTTAGTGTAATATTTCGAAGGTGGTGTAAAATTTCGAAATATTACACTAAAAACAGAATATTACAAAAGTTTACGCTCTTAAATTTAAATAATTATAGTAATTTAAGAATATCTCACTATCTACTGATCCAATCAAGACGATCTATAGCTCATTGGAATCAGCTCATCATAACGAATCGAATGGTGGTAAAATCGTATCTTTACGTTCGATAGATGGCTTTCTATTAATTTAAAACTTTATTGTATACTATAGAGCGTTCTATCAACCGTAGAAATGCGATTTACTACCATTCGATTCGTCTTGATGAGCTGATTCCAATGAGCTATAGATCGTCTTGATTGGATCAGTAGATAGCGAGATATTCTTGAATTACTATAATTATTTAAATTTAAGAGCGTAAACTTTTGTAATATTCCGTTTTTAGTGTAATATTTCGAAATTTTACACCACCTTCGAAATATTACACAAAATTATGCCTAAACAAATTTCCTGATGTTATCAAAACTAGAAGTTAAAGGTTTGTTTAAGTTTTAAAAAATCTCTAAAAAGTCTATAAATAAAACTAAAAGTACTCTACAACTATTTAAGTGAGAAAAACCAAGTTTTTCCTTTAGCAACTTCTGTTAAAAAAATGGTCAGATGATTGGCAAATGAAAGATGTAATCAATTCCTTCCAATTTTAATTTTCAGTATATTTTAAAATATATTTTAAAGAAATTTAAATATATTTTAAGTATAAATTTTTTTTATAAAAATACAGTATAGTTAAACTGGATTTTTAGATTTATTTTTCTTATAATAATAGATATATGTATATTATTATTCTAAATTTATAGAAATTTAATATTTATTACAGATTTAATAAAAATCTATTTAAAAATTGATTTCATTTATCATAAAAAATAAAAAATTATTATTATAAAAATATAAGGTATATATTTAAAATTTACTAATTTAAAAATAGGACCCCGGATATCTCCAAAACAGGTCATAAGTCACACTTTTGGCAGATTGGCCCATTTTTTCGGGGGAAACAAAAAATCGTTTTTTGTAAATATCTCGGCATCCAGTGGTCCAATTTTGATGAACTTTTTTTTAAATTGTAGAGCTAAATGAGGGCTACAAAATAAAAAAAAGTTCATTAAAATTGAATTACTGGATGCTGAGATATTTACAAAAAACGATTTTTTGAGTTTCAGCAAAAAGGGGTGTTTTTGGCCAAAAGTCCATTATGACCTTTATATTAGATATCCGGGGTCCTTTAAAAATTTTAATTAATAAAATTTATCTGTTATTATATTATTTATAAAATATGTTTTTTTTTGCACTTGCGATATGTTGCATCTTTCTTTTTTAGTAATTTTTATATATTAATTATGTCAATCATTTTTATCACATAACTTTATTAAAATTTTTCATTTTTTAAAAAATTCTAGCATGAAACTTTATGCATTTACTATATACTATAAAAAACTTTATATTATGTGTATTTTTGACTGCTCTACAAGTTTTCTTAATATATCAAAAAAGATTTAGAATGGTATTTTTAACTTTTATATATAACATATTATAGGAATATGACATAATGTAAGTGTGATAAAAAATAAAACCCATTATTTATTATATATAATTTTTACTTATATAAATTTAAATATATAATGCAATGGTTTTAATAGGATTTCAGACATTATATGTACAATTCATAAATTAACTTTTGAGTAAATTTACCTAAATTTTTGAAAATTAAAAATCAGTTTTTTACAATTATTTTAGTATTTAATGATCCAATTTATACTAATTTTTTGTTTTGTAGTTCTCATTAAGTTCTACAAAATAAAAAAATCTGCATAAATTGGATCACTAGATACCAAGATATATAATTGCAAAAAACTGAAAATAAAAAAATGCAAATTGGATTTTTTTTAGTAAAAAGTCAGTTATTAATAGTACTGTATATTTTAATATTAAATTAAAGGTTCCTAGTTTTTCCAGGTTTACCTAAGGCCTTCCTAAGTGTTTCTCATCTACTGACAGCTTTAAGGTCATATAAGTGATCACTTTGGCTCTGAGAAAATACTACTATTTAATATTAAATTAAAAAAACTATTCTATTTTTTATAAGAAATTAAAAATTTTTTAATTTAAAATATAAGGTATTTATATTAAATATTTCTAATAAATTATTATTGATCTTTTATAATAAATAGTTATCTAATATTATATATTAATAATTATTCTAATTATATAATCATTTATAATTAATAATATTTTTATTTTTTTACTTTTTTATAATTTTTTACTTTTTGCTTTATTATTAATAAGAAAAATTATTTTAATATTTTTCTTATATATATTTTTAAAGGTAAATGTATTATTAATAGTTAATAAAGTATTAAATAATTAATTGATATATAAATATTACTTTTATTGTTTTATATTTTATAAGTAAATATATTTTTATTATATGTAATTAATTAATATTGTATTTTATTAAACTAACTTGAAATTATAAAAGTATATCAAAAAAGAAAAATGGTAAGTTACTAGAATAATTTAAGATACTCATGGGGTATATTTGCCATTGCACTTAGGCAGGTAGGTAGGGGACTAATTTGTTATGTATTTGACCTACCAGTGAATTTAATAAAGCCGTCCTACTCCCTTTGAGGATAATGTTTAAAAGAATAATTTTAAAAAAAAACTAAATATAAATTTATAAAATATTTATAATCTAATAAAAATTTTCAAAATGCAACCTTAATTATACTGGTCTAATTATAATAAATTGCTAAAATATGTTTTATGAGATATTTAGTTACTTTTCCTAAAATAAACCTCTACATCTGAGGCAAATGTATCTTTCTTATACGTGTACGACATACTATCTTATACGATGTGACATATACGTCGTATAAGAACATAGCACCTGATCGTATAAGAACGATACATTTGCACATCTGAGGCTATCATGCTGTTACTCGAAGAATTCAGCCAGCCGAAAATCAGCTGAGTGATACTTAGATTGACAATTTTAAGTGTATTTTAAAATTTATAGATATTTAAGTGTATTTAAGTATATTTAAATATATTAAATATATTTTAAAATTTAACTATATTCCTTGGAAATTTTTTCTGGATCCTGATTGGCCAATATTATTATTTCGTTCACATATTATGTATCATCTGTATAATTATTAGGATTATCACACAAGCGAATTCATTTAAAATATACGATGAAACTTACGTTTGCATAATTTTAACAACATGATTACGGGTGAAATTGATCCCATCTTTCCTGTTAGCGGAAATCTATGTATTATTAATAAAATCGAATAATCGAATATTATAGGTTTCGCAGCTTAAACCAATCAGATGCAAAATTCACTTAATTTTCAAAAAATTAGATACAGTATATTGTAAACCTTATTTTTTTCACTCGTAAGTTACCAATGCGGATTTTAAGATGGCGCTTTTACAATGTACTCATATTCTTGTGCTAAATTAAATCCATGTATTTAACGTATTTAGGTAAGATCAAATATACTATTTATCACCTCGCTCATGTGAAATTTACTGCGCGCGAATTTATTATATGTTACACAGCCATTTTATCGAAGCAATAAATATAATATTTAAACTCCGATAATTTCCGATTTTATTTATGAAATAAACTAGATAACTAGATTCTATCGTCGTAGATATTTACAAATTTTAATATCTAATATATACAACAAAACGTTTAGATACAAAGTATTCTTTACCGCCCTATTGTTGTGAAATACCTTAAATTACAATACCTTAACATGTGCTTATGAGATCTTATAATTTTATTATAACCCAAAAATTTAAGAAGTATCATATATAATTAATAAAGATAACTTAATAAAATATAAACTAACAAACTAAATGAAAAAATTTTTTTTTTCTTAAGAAATAATTGAGAGTGCGGTGATCGTAGTTTGGTGAATTTTGGACCTAATTTCAAAATTATTATTAATAAACATATTAATTAACCCGCAAAGAGATTGTTGGCCTCGTAAGCTTACCACTCCGAAGTTGATCTGCCGAGCTCAATCTTCAATCGTTCTTAAATAAAGAAACGAAAACACGCGTCAATTCGATTTCGAATCAAGAAAACGTTGGGGTAAGGAGGAATTTTTTTTTTTGATATTTTTTTTTTTTTTTTTTTTGTTAGTGGGTTCAGATCAGAACCACTTTTCATCAAAAGATTTTTCTGCCTTTTTATAAATTTTTAGATCACTAATTCGAGTAACTAAAAATATATATTTATTGCACATACCAATTAAAATTAAAACTAATCGATTAACTATATATGTGCATGATCATGATTGCAATACTAGAGTTAAACCTTATCCCTCTGAAACACAATAGAACGCCACGATCTTGTGAATTTAATGCATATTTACATTAAATAATTTAAGGGGCTGCCACTATTTCTTTCATATATGCCATATATGCATAGTAATCAACATAGTTATGTATTGTAACTGATTGATTTCAAAATTCTTAAACTAATTTTTTTTTATTCTTTTAATACTTTATTAGTATAGATCTATTTAAGATATTACACAAAAATTCAATCTTTGAATCAGGCTTTTAAAAAAGGAAATATTAAAAAGTTCAACAATAAGAATGAAAGTAATTTCAATTTCTACAAAGAAACTACTAATGGAAGAATGGAGTTTAGATCTGCTATGTGCACATTTTTATACAAATACGCGTTTGACGTGTAGCCAGCGTGTAACAAAAGAATAAGAGACAATTGGTGCATGGTCACGTGACTATTTCTTCGCTTTGATAAAATCAAAATAATCTTATTAATATAGAATGAATCTCCGTTGATAAACTAACTCAAAACTGAATTGTCTTTCCTAATACGTGTAAAAAAGAAGATATAACGGATATTGCAAAGATGAAGATCTATCATAAATGTCAATATCGGATCTATTTCCAATTTATACAACTTATAGCGATTACTAAGTTTAATATTCTCTATTACCAATTTATAATAATTAAAAATATAACATACTAGTCTATTCAATATTAATTTATAACAATATATTCGGACAAATAATTTTAAAATACAGCCAGGATTTGATGTAACAACTAACAACTATGTGATAACGAGTTTCATGCTTAAGATCATGACATATCAAACTATAAATTTGATTAAATTTTTTTATAAACCGGAAGGTTCGTTAATATCGAGTTCTGACTTTAATCATAAAAGGATATGCGAATAAAAAGAGAATATAATAAAGAACAAGATAAAGACAGATAAACAGAGTATTCATATAGCGTTTATTTTATTATACCAGTTTGTACTAATTTTTTTTTTTTTTTAGGCTGAAATTATATTTAATGTAAGTCTTCGAGGTTTACTTATACTAAACTTTAATAATGCTATTATTTATAATTATATTCAGTACATATCTAATAGTTGTTCTCCAAATACGGATCAAGTAAATTTCGTGACAAATAAATTATTTTAATGTATTCTATGCGTAGTGAAACAGATTTAAGAAAGATTATCAATACTTAAATCAGGTATTTAATAGCATATAATATTTATTTAGATAACTCTTAATATTCGTTTTTTAGAGTATTTCAACCTTTGTAGAAGATTATATCACGTGGTAAATACACGTGATAAAAATAGGAGTGCAGCGATTAACTTGTGAATTGCTATTTCGGATTTCGGACTTTGACCGACGGATAAAACGAAGATGCTGTATGTCTATTGTAATATCCAAAACGGTATGTCGGATAAATAGATATAACGGATTTACACAATCTCTTTATTAAAATTAACAAAATTTTTTCATGAGATGTTATCAATTCGCACTAACAAATCGGTAAATGTGAGAAATTTCTGTAACAAGGTACGATAAACTTAAGTGCAAATTTGGTACCAATTTGAGTTGATCAAATTCAATAAGTCTTGCCCAAATTTTAAACGAGTGTATAAATATGGAAAATTAAGGCTACTAGTTTTGGTCATTTGGCTATTTGGCTGGTTTGGCCCCGTGTAGAAATATCTGTAACGAGTGATGTAAATGAGTTGGTACAGCATAGCATCGTTTGAATTTCTGCGCATGCGATTGAAATGTGATAAGCGCGATTTTTTATAATGGAGCATACAATTTCAGTTACATATTTTGGAAGATTTGATGACTAATTTTACACTTCCTTAAGTGTTTTAACATATAAGCCCTATAAAAAATTTTATCCGTTATTCTGTAAAAACTCCGTAAACCTGAACCTTTCACGGATCCATTCACAGAAAATATAAATAATTTGCTATTAATTCCGGAAATATGAGCCTTTTACGGAAAAAAGACGGAATATAAAAGAACGGATAGACTTTTTTTATAGGGAAGACTTTCTATGACTTTTGGCTTTTTAAACCGACATCCTCCTCTTAGTTGCTTATTGTCGAGTAGTTTGAAGATTTTGAAAGAAACTGATAGAAAATATTAGAGTTTCTAATTCTAAAAACTGAAAAGAACTTTAATTCAAAAATTTTGAATCAAATATTAAGGGAATGACACTTATTTACGTCATATAAACTCAACCCCCGACATTATACTATTTGTATTAAAACCTTTAACTACCGACGTAATATGTGTGTCACTTCCCTAATAAATTCCAGAATTTATTTAACTAGTTATATTTCGTAAGAAAGAAGTAAATACATTTAGATTAAGAAGAACATGGTAGTTCTTTTCTAAGAAATGGCCAAAAGATGAAATTTCTTTATTATAAGTATAAATCTAAAATAAAAAATATTAAACACATGCAATGTAATTTATTAACAAATACTGTACAAATAATAAAATAATTTTTTAATTCACATATTGTTTTCAATTCACACGAGTGCGAGTTAGAATTAAATAACTATTATTTATAAAAAAAATTTTTTTTTTTTTTCGATATATAAAAAAACAAGTGAGTCAAAAGAGACAGACCGTAACAAACAGATATTACGCAAAATTCGAAATATAGTGGACACGCACTTGAAAATTTTTATTATCGGGATTGTCAGGTATTCGGGTTACTCGGCAAGTCGGGTTATTGGTGTTTATTTAAAAGATGAGTAAAAAGTCTATCAATATTGGAATAAAAAGTCTATCCTTATTAGTCAAAATAATTATATTACATATTACATATATACGGGACACACTCGGTAAAACTCAGAATAAGGTAAAACCATATTGTTAGATTCGGATATTTTATTCTGAGTTATACCGAATCTTACCTTCGACATGGAAATGAGGTATATTATGAAATCAACTGAAATTTCTAATTTTAACCGGAAGCCGGAGAAATTCTCCTCGTAACGAAATAAGAAGTGAACAAATAGGATTTTTTTACAGCTAATTTCAAAAAAGTTGGGACACTTGGCAAAATTTAAAGAACTCGGAAATATTTGGTAAAGCTTGATATAAAATAAAAATCATAGAATACTGTTACCGAGAATGGTGTGACAGTACTAATCTAGTTTTTTTACCTATAAGATTATTCAAATCTGTCCTAAAAACTATAATTATATAATTTAAAATATTATAACTCATTTAATTTATATAATTTACTATATAAAATACTAAAATAATTTTAATGGTATATGATATATTTATAATTTAATTTTGTTAATAAAATTTTAATTAAATTACTAGTTGAATAGTTAATTACTCTAATTATATTTAAATAGAATTTTAAAAATTCAGATAAAATAAGTATTTTTAAATAACATAAAAAAAATACTTGTTTCTTAATATATATTTTTTATTAAATATATATTATTAAATTAAAATTGCCAAATAATAATAAACAATAAAATTTAAGATTAAACTTTATATTTTATAATAAAAATTTATAAAAAAAAAAGTTTTAGAATTCAAATATTTTTAAAGTAAATTATAAGTTATACTTTTAATAAATTAGCCATTTTTAAAATTTAAAAAATTGTTTTTTGCAATATTTAGTATTTTTTAATAATTTTTTTTTTAAATTGTAAAGCTTTATTTTAAAAAATTATCAAAAAATGATTTTTGAATAATTTATAATAACTTGTATATTAGATGTTTAAATTCCTAAATTTTTTTTTTTGAAGAATTGTCACATAATTTCACTCTCTAAATATTATAAAAGTAAATGTAAAAAAGAAAATGAAAAAGTTAGTAGCCTTTGACAAAATTCTATGGAGAAAAAGAACTAACTAACTAAAAAAGAAAATTTTTGAAAAAATTTAAAATTAAACTAAAAAATTGACTCATTAATATTAAAAAGTAATATTCATTTATATATTTTTAACTTATGTGTTTACTAATATTTTCAATTCAGCTATTTTTTGAATAATAATATCCAATTATTCAATTAGCCACCTTAATCTTTAGATTTAAATCTGATTGAATACTTTTAAAATAATGTAAACTGCTATTTTAAATAACTGGATATGGAAATTAAGGGTAAAAATGTATTATAAAAATATATTTCAAAGATATGGAATAAAATATCATTAGAGAAATATACAAAATTAATAAATACAATTTCAAAAAGAATTAATAATATTTTAAAAGCTAAAAAGGTATACATATTGGTAGTTAATTTTTAAAAGTAGTTTTATAAATAAATTTTATTATATATTTTCATTAAATAAAAAAATAAATAAAATTTATCTATTAAAAAAAATGCAACAGCATAATCATTATGTAATATAAAATTCATTCAATTAAAATTGTTTAAAATCAATATATTATATTATATCATATGCATACTTTTCGTCAAAATGACAAAATACTAATTAAATTTATTTTGACAGACGTAATGTATTTTGGCAAACGTAATTAAATTATAATAATTTTATAATAAATAGTGAATTGGTCTGTTCGCCAAAATACAATGTAATTAATTAGCAAAAAAGTATAATCACATGTATGATAAACTAAATATATATATTTATTTTATTTCAATTGAATATAGTTTAACAAATTTACTAAAGATGGCCCCAAAACCGAAATATTTCGGATTTGCCAAAATTCCGAAACCGTAGCCGTAAATTCAGCCAAATCCGAATCCGAAATTCCAGCCGAAATGCCGAAATTAAATATGTAAATTTGGCCGGAATTATGCACTTAATTCCGGCAGGAATTATATAATTTCCTAAAATGGAAATAGATGTTACACAAGATTCCATATTCGTTCCTACCAAAATCGATTTTTGTGGAACGGCTATCGCCAAATATAGAAATGATCGACGTATCCGTTTTGACCGGAATTACGATTTTCGGCTGGAATTATGAATTCAGCCGAAATTATGAATTAATTTCGGAAAAATTTCGGATTTCGGATTTTTGCCAAATCAATTTCGGGGCCATCCTTAAAATTTACACATAATTTATAATAAACAATTAAGGTATTACATTTCTTTTAATAGCTACTGTATTTTTAATAGAAATGATTTTATCTCAAGTTTTCAAATAATATAGTAAATTCAGATTAAAAAAATATTATAAATAATAATATTATTAACATAAGTTCTATTAGCTGATATCTGGTGATAATATATGCAACCTTCTTTTTAGTAACTGTTTATTTATCTTTATTTTATTGTCTTTATTTAAAGGTAATAGATTAGTTATTATTTTGCAACTTTATACTTTATTAAGTTCAACTTGTAAAAAAATAATCTTATATTTTAGTTCAACTAATTAATAAAATAATTAGCATTTTCAGCTTTAACTTTAATATAATTCTTATTTTTTTTTTATACTAATATTTCAATGAAGTAAATGGCTGTATAGATTTTTTTTCTTGAAAGGTTGTATTAATTGTAATTAATGTAATATTGAAAATTGAATTACTATATTAAACAAATTATCATTCTTATTATCTATTAGATTAGCATCATTCTGATTTAATGTGAAATTTATATTATTTACATTATCTGATATAATTAGCTGAATTTGTTCTTTTAAAACTTTTTAGAAGTTTTAATAAAAATTTTGCAGGTCTTTTCAAAGACAATTATAGTAATTTTCATATTATTTTTGACAAAAATATATTTAAACCTAGCATAATCTTATATTTTTAGTCCAACTTTTTCCTATATATTATTTTTTTTAAAAAAATGACTTGTTTTCTGGAGGAAATTTTAAACTGAAGATTTATAGGAAAGAGTTTGAAATTCCTAAATTTATATATATATAATATATATATATATAATATTTTATTTACTTTACAAATTTACTTAAAGTATTAAAAATAGTTTTAATATTTGATAAAACTTTTTACTTTTTTTTTAATAAATTATATAATATATTTAATTTTAATTGAAAATATAAAAAAATTTTTTTTTTTAAAAAAGTAAAATTTAAGCATTATATATTAAAATAGGTATTTAAATTTATTTACTATTAAATTATTTATTAATAAATTAATAGTAATATAAAAAAAATAGACTGTTGCTAACTTTCTTTTCGGGTGAAGATCACCTTTTAGGGTGATTTCACCTAAATGATTTCACTCACAATTAATTTATTAAATTTATTAAATTTGATTGGTGTAAATTTTAATATTTCTCACTTCGTAATTTGCATATAAATCCTCTACAAAAGAAATTTTTTGATTGGCTAAATTTTTAAATAAATAATAAATAATGCTTAAAATATTTCCGCACTAAAAGTTTATAGCAATTTATTAATTTTTAATAGATTACATGAATCATTGATTGAAAAAAACAAACTCATACTATCCAAAATACTAGATTTTTTTGATAGGAATAACAAAAAAAATGAGTCGCAACGATAAAGAAAAGAGAATATGTAAATAAAAAAAGAAAAAAAAATGAGGGTGAATGGGAATGAAAGAAACAAAAGGGGAATTGAAGGAGGAACAAAATGGAGTGAAAAAAATGAAAGGGGCGAAAAAGATCAAGTGGGAATGGAAAAAAATGAAAAGAATGAAAAAGAGACAAGATGGAGCAAAGGGGAAATAAAAAGAATAAAGGGTAGTGTAAAGGAATAAAAAAGATGAAGCGGAAATAGAATAAAACAAAAGGAATGAAGGGTAGTGTAAAGGAATGAAAGAGAAATTGGAGCAAAAAAAAATAAAAGAAACGCAGAGAAAATAAAGAACAACAGAAAAAATAATGAAGAAACGAAAAAGAACAAAAAATGGAGAAGGAACGAAAATGAGATAAATAGGGGACCAAGTAAAAACCAAACCCATAAAATAAAAGAAGAAATAAAGTTAGTAGGGAACGGAAATTACATGTAATAAATAAACGAAAACAAAAAAATAAAAACATATCTTAGTAGTTGCAGAGAAGAACTGAAAGATCTAAAAAGAGTGAAATACAAAATGTAAGAAATGAAATATAAAAATGAAATAAAAAATAAGAAACGGCCTAGTGCTGGACATATATACCTTAATTGCAAAGCCGAAAGAGCTAAAGGACTTTAAAAAATGAAATAAAGTTAGTAGAAAACAAAATGCAAGAACGGAAATAAAAAAAAAGAAAGAAAATGTACGCGAGTGCCGTGCAAAGGAGCGAAAGGCCTAAAGAAAAAAAAGATTATTTAAGTACGTTTAAAAAAAAAAATAAACATAAGAAATGATCAGTATATTAATTAACCAATAAAATTTAAATGAGGTAATATCACCGGGTAAATTATATAAAAATATATAAAATTATCAGGTTAAATCACCCTAGGTGAAAAATTGCTAAATCACCCTGGGTGAAAATTAGTTATAATCAAAAAATTATTTAATATATAAATTAAAAAAAAATAAATAAAAAAAAATAAAAAGAATAAATAAATAAAAATAAATAAATAAAAATTAAGGAAAATTAAATAAAAAATAAAACTAATAAAAGGTATATAGAAATTAGCTAATTTAATAAGATGAAAAAATTAGATCTTACAATTAGATTTTACAATATACAGTATATATATATTTTTTTCTTTTTCATTTTATTTGTTTCCATTTTTTGACAATGTAAATCATATTTAATGTTATTTTTTTAGAATAGTTGATAGAATAATTTTTTTTTTAGAAGTTAGATTTTTTTCATTTAAAATGAGTAATGTAATTTCTTTATAGAAGTTTATCCTATAGGTTTGAAAGGTTTTCATTTTTATCATAATTTAAAAAAAAAAATAAAATAAAATAAAATAAAATTATAATATATTTTATAGTAATATTATATTTTCAGAAAAAATATTTTTATGTAAATATGTAATAATATACTTTCTTTTTAGTAATTTTTTCATAGTAAATATATTGATTATTACTTATTATATGATATATTAAATTTTTTAATTTTTGAATAAATATCGCATAAACTTTATATATATATTATAGAGCTTTTAAAAAGAAATGTATTATATACATTTTTACTTATTCTACAACTTTACTTAAAAATTAAAATATAATTTAGAATGGTGTTTTTAACTTTTATATATAAAATATTATAAAGAATGCATTGTAATATACCTGTTTATAAAATTTAAACCCATATTTTTATAAATTATATATAATTTATTTATTAACAATTATTTAAATATTTAATAATTTAATTCTAATAATTTTTTTTTATTTTATAAAGTTATAAATTCATTAGTAGATGAAGCCTTATTGTACCATTTTGCTGATAGGTGGAGGAATCCTGTAAGAATTATAGGGGGATTTAGTTGCTAACAATCTTTTAGTTGTTGATACTTCTATAATGGTAATATGAATATTTTGGTGTATTTCAGCTTTATGTTATAGTGATTTTAGGTTTTTTACGGTTAGGTTGAAGGATTTAGGTAAATTTCATAAGGTGTAGCAATACACAGGTATAATCTTTTTAATATCAGTCTGATTAGGAGTTTAGTAGTAAGTAGTTGTTCATTATAGTTTTAATGCTTTTGTATTATTGCTCTAATGAAATAAACCTTACTAATTGCATTGCTTGTACCAAAAAAAATAAAGTTATAAATTAAAAAAATTATTTAAATTAAACTATTAAATGTAGAAACAATTGTATGCTTTTATTTTATATTATATAAAATATATAACAAAAAAAAATTACTATTTAAAAATAATATTTTTATATAATTTAAAACGTTAAAAATACTTTATTCTTTGCATTTTATAAATTTTATTGATTTTATTACAAGGTATTTACAAAAAAAAATTTTGTTTATTTCAGTTGTATTTTTTTAAAAAAAAAAACATTCTGCTATACATTTATTAATTTAAAAATAACTAAATATATATAGTAATAAAGTAAAATAAATATCTTTACAAAGAATAATTAATAAACTATTTATTATCTTTATTGAGATTTTATATAAACATAGTCAGGTATATTACTCTAACTATACAAGTAAAAGAGTTCAAAAATTCTAATATTTTAGTATATAATAGGATTTTACTTATTTATAATAAAAGTTACCATAAAAAAATTGGCCTTTTGTTAATAATTTTTACCTTACTTCTTCTTAAATTCTATTAGTTAATTAGCTAAAAAAAAAAATCATAATAATGTAACATAAAATTTCTTTTATAGTAAAATTTGTAAAAAATTTCTTATTTTAGATTTGAAAGTAATATATCTTATAAGTAAACAAAGTTCTTGTATAACACTTTATAATTTAAATATAACAAACTTATAAAACTACTTTTTTCTATGACTTGTATTATCATATATTAGTAAAAATCAAGGTTTTCCATCTAAAGTAAAATGGCAAGTTATGACTATCAGATTGCATTTAGATTGCAAAAGTTATTTATTTATTTGTATTTTTTCTTACAATATTTTTTAAATATTATATAAAGAAAATTGCTAAAGCTCACCAGCGGTGATTATCACTATACCAGCATTAAGATGCACTTTTGGCTTAAATTAAAATTTAATAAAACACTGACTAGCATTACATTATAAATCCACCTCACTACTGATGATATTTAGCAATACCTTTATATAAAAAATAAAAAATATATTTATTTTATATTTAAATAATAAAAATTAAATTTATAAAATATTAAAATAAAGAATTTATTCTTTATTTTGAGATAAACAATGCTATTACTCATTCTTTTAATTAGATAATCTTGTAAAAATTTAATTATTTAATAATTATAATAATTATACTCTTTATATGAAATCACTTAGATGATTTCACTCATATATAAATTTAATTAAATTATTAAGATTATTTTAGAAAATAATTAATATCAGAAAAATTAAATGCATGTAATTAATAATTTACTATATCTATTCCTTTTAAATTATCCAATTAATTTTTAATGTGAAAAAATGTAAAATTTATATGTACCATTCTATATAATTTTAAGAATCCAAGCAACATGGATTTTATTTTATGAAATATATATGTTTATGTAATAAAATTACAAAAATCAGTCTTTTTTCCTGAATTTTAAACTTGTGAAATGGGCTAAATAAAATATTTTTATTTTTATATTTTAAATTAGAAATAATTTTATAAAATGAATAATGTTATACTTTATTTTTATATAAGGCTAAGGTATAATATATTAAAGAATTCAGAAAAATTAAAAAAATATATTTAAACTATTTTTCAGTATTTCTTGTTTTGAATTTATAAAACCATTAATTTAATATATACTTTCCAACAAAGTATTATTTATTAATTCATCACAAATGAATGCATTTATCACCATTTTATTCATTTTATTCATTTTATTTTACTAGAAACATCACTCACTATACTTTACTCTCTGTAATATCCCCGTACAGTATATGGCTATATGGCTATATGCAAGTTACCCGAGTGGTTTTTTATTAAAATGAACAAAAAAAGAATAAAATCATTCCTCTCCGATTATCTGATCTATTTGATCATAATACTTAACCTGATTTAGTACTTAAAAATTTTGGTATGTAAAACTTAAAAAATATAACCTCACGTGATAATTAACCAATCGTAAGTAGTTACACGTGAATTTAATGTAATGTGAGACAAATAGAATTTCGACAAAAAGAACGTACCAAAATACATTAACGCATAATCTCCCTAAAGGTAGTAGTGTACAAAATTTCGCCAAAATTTGGATAAAGTTAATCCTTGTATAGTATCTATAATATCCTCTTCCCCGGTCCGGGGTAAGCATGTGAGCATCACATGATGAATTTATTTATTTATTTAAACACGTGAAAAACTTTTCTAACAATCTAAGCCGAAAAATCCATGGTTTTTTTTATTATAAAAACGAATGTGTAAGATGTGTAAAATGTGTAAGATGTGTAAGGAATACATGGAAGAAAAAAAAATTAAAGAGAGAAAGGAAATAAAGATTTAAGAGGAAAACCAATAAATTTGTTCCTAATTTATAACATTAATTTGAATCGAAAATTAATTAATTAATTAATTATATACAAAAAATTTATAACATATTTACATAAAATTTAGTTTTTTTTTCTCATTTCTTTGGTCTTTATAATCATAAATTAATCATTAGTATAAATCATAAAAGTTTTTAATGGTAAATTTTTTTTTTCCATATATTAGTCAATACCCAATTATTCGAACGAAAGAAAGAAATAAAAATCGAATCTTATTACGAAAAAGAAAATCAAACGAAAAGGAATGTAAATTAAAAAATCTAAACTCGTTCACATACGAAATAAAACGTAGATGATTTCGAATCTTTACAATTTTTAAAAAAAAGAAAGAATTAATACAAAAAAAAATTCGAATAAATTTAAATGTTTTGAATTTAATCAATTTAATCTTTTTTTTTTACCTGAAAGAACATAACTTTTAAATTTGATTCTTAATAGGAATCTATTGAATCCATTGAATCAAAGATACATGAAGTTGGTCTTTTAAAAAGGAGAGAGAGAGAGAGAGAGAGAGAGAGAGAGAGAGATTTTTTTTTGTTTTTTTTTTTGTGGTGGATATATAATTGATATAAACCACAACCTTTAAAATTGAGAAACTTTTAACGGTCTTATATAGTTGAATTTGACATAAGTTACTAAAATAGAAAAACCTTAACAATTTTTCCAATTCGTCTGATGAATCTGATGAAAGATTTTTCTTGATGATCCGTCCGATCACTTATACTTACGTACGTAAATATAATTAAAAGAATTGGTTCATAAAATTAAAATTCTTGGACATACTAAAAATAAAAAGGAAAAAATTTTTTTCTTACTAGTAAAAATTGAGAATACCAATGGGATAAGATTCAGCCAAATAACAAAAAAGCATCATGGCATCATTCATGCTTGTAATTCCTTTCAAAATCAAATGATAATTATTACGCGAAGCAAGCCATCATTCCAGATCTTTAATAATCTTTAATAATATGTATTATATGTATTTCAATTCCCGTGCTACAAACGAATTTGAATAATTCATTGAAACTTAAATGTGTCTGACAAATATTAATAATAATTTTACCTAATAATATCACATGCATTTTTTATCGTAAAACATTACAAATATTCATTAATATATCAAGGAAATTTTTATGTAAGCTGGAATAAAAAGGATAACCAATGATGATAATATTATAAGATTATAATAACTTTTTTAAGATAATCAAAATGCCTTATCAAATTATATAGGGAAACTTTTATTTCCCGCCATTCAAAAAATAGACGAGTCAAATTTGATGCACCCCCTGCATAGACACTTTTATAGGCACTTCTTTTTTTAAAATGCATGAATTTCTAAACTAATTTATACTTATTATATATATAAAGATATAATCTGCATATATTTTCTATCACGGGAAGTTCATTCAAAATTTTATTTATACCCATTGAAAAACTTTTATGTCCGCGATTTTGAACTTTATCATAAAAAATGATCGGTTGAAAATATGAAATAATAAAATAAACTAACTTAATTTATATATATTGAACATGACTAACAAGTTTAGTCATAAAATTACGCGTATAATTTTATAAAAAAAGAGACTAACTTTTTATTTAACTTTAAAGCCGAACTCGGGGATAATTTTTAGTTGGAAAAACTTAATTAGGATAAGATAAAATAATAGAGCCTAGTAACCTAAATTAGATAAATTAAAAAATTTAAAAATTAAATGAAAAAAATGAATGACCTTTAAAGGCTTTAATTAGCATTAATTATTATTATTATTTTTTTTTTTAATTAAGTCTAAAAATAAAATAAAATTTTCTTTCTTACCTCATTCGCGGTTATTCGGTTACACAAGGGGTACGTTTTTTTTTTTTATTATCTCCACATTGATTTACTTTAAAATCAAAGGACTTAAACCTTTTATTTAATTGATATTCAAGTTGATTTACAAATGATAATGATTGGACGAATAGGAAAGAAAATAAAAGACGGATCATGTAAATTTTCTTTTATGTACATCCGGAGATAAAAGAACTTTATGTAAATTATTACATCGCTTTATTACGTTTGATGTTACACGAAATTTTTAACATTGTTAATTAAATTCACGAAATCCACGTTTTTTGTTACATAACTATTACTAATACCGTTACCTTTGTAGTGCAGAACTGTCTGTGCATTAAAAGAAAATTTTGTGTTTTCGTGTTGTTGTTCAATAATATGAACAAATTTGAACAATTTAAAGTGCAAATCTTATTCGCACATGACAATTTTTTTTTTGTTTTTTTTTTCTTTTGTTGTTGTTTTTTTTCTTGTTTTTTTTCATTCCCCACAGAATTTGAAAAAAAAAATACTCCACAAAAGAATCAAAGATAAATTAATTAAAATCATCATTATCATTATTTGTTATAAGTGATAAGTGATAAAAACAAACAAACATTAATGCAAATATTTGATACGACATAAATGGGACTTTAAAACTTTAATTCATTGTGTTAAATGTAGTTAAAATGGGTTAATATTTTAAATTTTAAGATTGTATATTTTGGGAATATTGTAGAATATTGTATATTTTGGTATATTGGAACATTGTAATTTGGTATATTATAGAATATTGTATACTTTGGAACATTGTATGTTTTGGAACATTGTCATATTGTATACTTTGGAATATTGTAGAATAATGTATACTTTGGAATATTGTAGAATAATGTATATTTTGACATATTGTATACTTTGGAATATTGTATATTTTGACATATTGTATATTTTGTAATATTGTATACTTTGGAATATTGTATATTTTTGACATATTGTATACTTTGGAATATTGTATAGGATTGCAATATATTGTATACCTTGGCAATATATTGTATATTTTGGCAATATATAAATGAATAACCTTGGCAATATATGCAATATATGGCAATATATTGTTACAACTTACAAACTCACAAACTTACAAACTTACAAACTTACAAACTTACAAACTTACAAACTTACAAGTTACAAGAATCCTGATTGTTATTTATATTTTATAATCATTACATTTAATTTTTTTTTTTTATTTATTTTTTTAAAAAGTAATAAATTCATTATATTTTCATTAATCATAAAAAAAATTTTTTTTTTGGAATTGAATGGGTGAAAAAAAATCAAAAAAAAAATATATCATCAGACGAGGCAAAAATAATATAAATCTTAGAAAAAATAAAATAATTATATATATCATAAAATTAATAAAAAAAAAAACGAATGTTTAGGGGGAGATTTTTTTTTTTAAGCGATTTTTTTAGGACGACACGAAAAAAAAAAGATGATCAAATTTAAACGAGAATTAAAAAAAAAATAAAAAACGAATAAAAGAGAATAAAAAATAAAATTAAAGATTTTTCTTTTCAAGAAAAAAATCGATTATTTTTTTCTTGTTTGAGGGGAAAATAAAAACATTATATATTTATATATTTACAAATTCGAGAATTGAGAATTTTTTTTTCTTATAAAAAAAATTTTTTTTTTTTTTTTTTTAATAAGTCTCTCACAAATGAGGATAAAAAATAAATAAAATAAAATGGAAATGGTCTCTCTTAAATTTTTCATATTTTAAATAAATTTTTTTTTTTTACAGGAGAATAATTATATTTAATAAAAAGAGCTTTTGAGCTTTTGAGCAAATTATTATTTTTTTAAAAATGGTTTAAAAAAAAAAACCATGGACAAAGGCTTATTATTGTTCTTAAAAATATTCGAGAAAAAGAACCGGAAAAAAAAAAAATATAATTTTATACTGATATCACAATTAAGTGATCAGTAAAAAAAAAGATCGAATTTAAAAGATCGAAATGAGTTGGTATAATACGCGTTACAAAATTTTTTTTTTCCGCTCTTAACCGAATTATTTCAGAAAAAAAAAAGGAAAAAAATTTTTTTTTTTTTTCTTCTTAATGGTGGGATTTAACCACAAATCTTTCTCCTAGCGAAAAATATGAGTGAATTTATAGATAACGGAAAATTCATGTGACCATGAATTTAAAGTTTATTTAGTGATCCAACTATATGGATTAAATTAAACGATATTTAGTAAAAAAAAGTTAAATCCCTAATCAGGTTAATATTTTTTTATGGTCAGTTGGATGGGGAGTGGACAAATAAAATAACGTAATAAAATGTATAAACGTAAATAGAATGTTTTTAATGCCCGCCGTTGATCTAAGCCACAAAAATATTAATATTTAACACAAAAAAATTTTAAACACAAAAATTACAAAAATCTTACAAATCCACAAAAATTCCAACAATGGACATTACCGAAGATTACCATTCATTCAGCCTTCCAATTTAATTTGTGTACAGATAAACAATTAGAACGCGCATTATTTAAAAAAGAAAAAAACTTTTTTGTGTACCAAAAATATTCTAAACTCCTTTTAAATACTTTTCTCACGATAAAGTTTACTTAAATATTTAACCAAATATGTAAATAAAGATTACTTCGTATATAGAAAGAATGAATGAGAAATTTTGGTGAAAAGTTCCTCAAGATTCTAATTATTATTCTTTAAAATTCTAGTACAAAAGAATTATAAAATGGGACTAGTAATAGAGTAATAGTAGTTAATAGTCTAATTACTTATTCTGATTAACCAAAAACCGTGATTTTTATTTAATTTAAAAGGGGTTAGTAATATAATATACATACGAATTATAACGTATAAGCCCATTTCACTTATAGGGTAAATAGATTGAATTCATATTATTATTCGTTAAAAATTAAAAAAAAAAAAGAAATTTTTTTGACCAATAAAAAAAATAATGATGTAGATGACACGGATGATCCTAATCATTATTTTAGTATTTTCACGCGATTATCCTTCTGTAATTCACCAGCCATCAATAAAAAACTTTTTTTTAAGACTCATTTAGTAAAATATAATGTTGAAATTTATTACATATATTTATATAACCCAAAAAAATAATACAAAAAATAAACCAAAATAAATAAAAAAAAACCAAAATAAAAACTAAAATAAAATAAAATAAAAGTAATAAAAACAAGGTAAAATAAAAGTTACATTTTTTGAAAAAAATCAAAATTTATTTATTTCGATTCCGATTAAAAAAAAAATCATACTTCTTAAGTAAACCTTAATTTGTTTGTTAGGTCTAGTTCTTACGAAAGAAAATTTGAATATTGTAATCGAAAAAAAAAATAAAAAGTAAAAAAGTAAAAATAAAAACACGAGAATCAATAAAAAAAAAAAAGTGAAAGGAAATCGAAAAGAAAGTAGAACCAAATCATAAAAAGGAAATCGTTAAGATTATAAAAAAAAAGGACTTTGTAAATTACAAAGATAAACGATTATGAATTCACGAAATAAAACAAATTGAAAAAAAAATAATAAAAATAATATCGAAAAGGAAAACGATTCGAATACATTTCACTATATTTGGACAATGTTTATCGTTAATGGATTAAAATATATAAATGATAAAAGAGGATTTCTTACCAAATTGAAGATCAAATATGATTGGTACAAATTTAGTTTGATAAATTTGATGTGCTAAAAAAAAAAATTCGCGTCCGATAAAAATAAGATTTTTTTTTTTTGGTTTTTTTGTTTTTTTTTTTGTTTTTTTTTTGTTTTTTCTTGATTTTTTATTTTTTATTTTTTCTTAAGTGGTGGAAAATTTTCCACAAACTTTTAATTTCATAAAGATTCATGGGTATATATATAAATTCTTATAAATAACTAACTTATTTTAAATATTTATGACATCAAAATTACAGGTCTCTTATGACGTCTAAAGTTACATACATGGTTAGAAATTTATAAGTGATATATAAGTTATATAATGTTTACATATCTGATATTATAAAATCATATCACATAAATACATTACTTGTTATGTATTCAATGTATCAAGTATTACAAACAATGAATTTTTTTATATCAAGTATTTACAAAAAGTTTAAATGTCTAAAATGGTAATTCTTTACGATATCTAGATCGACTAAACACAGGGAAATTATTATTATTTTCATTCATAGAAATTTCTGTCGTGTCTTCTTCCCCTTGTGTCATTTTTCTTTCAAAGTAAAGATTTTCGATCTAAGATGTATTAAAAAAGTTTATAAATTATAATCTGTTACGTGTATTTTATTTACAGAATGTTATCCTTATTGAAAGTGAGATGACAATGCATCAAATAACAAAGATTTTGTTACGTGTATTGTTTTTATTGTTGTTCAAAGAATGGAGACGATCTGATTTTTTTTTTATTGATACGAATGATACGAATGATACGAATGATACGAATGATACGTGTAAATAAATGTATATATATATATATATATATATATATATTTATTTATTTATTTATTTATTTATTTTATATATTTTTAATAAATATATTTACCTTTATCACATTACACATTATATCAATAAAAAAAAATCTAATATATACATATATGTATAATTAATTAAAGTTAAGATTTTTCTTTGTGTAAATAATTAAATTCAAAAAGATTTTTTTTTTCTTTGTGTTTAAAATAACAAACTTACTTGATCATTGTAGAAAAAAAATTCAGATATCACAAATATACATGTTTCTTTGTTTGTTTCAATAAATTATCACGTAATTTATTAGATCATTATATTGTGGCAAATAAGAATGAGTTACTTTTATTTAAAGATTATTATTATTATTATAATTTATATATTATCTATCTATATATATATCGATAAATAAACATATTACAAACAATAATAACCTTTGCTTTGTTCCACATTTATTTGATTCACAATGACTAAATGACTCTGGAACGCGAATAATAAACAACGTAATCATAATATTGCGGGAAAATGATTTAAATTCCTTATTAAGTCGTAAAGTCGTAAACCTTATCTTTTTTTTTTCCCATCTTATTCTAAAATTCGATTATTTATTCGGTGATTTACATGTCGCGTAACATAATAAAGGGTACATTTAGTCATGAATATTCTAATTGGAATCAATTCTGATAATCATCAAATAAATTTTAATTTTAAAAAGTTTATAATATATTGATGTAAAAATGTCTTTGAAAAAAAAAAAAGAAAGGAAAGAAAAGAAGAAGAAAAAAGGTAGGGGAAAAAATGTGTACAAAATAAAAATGCATAAAATATCTAATTCAATGTCACACGAATTAAATCGTCACACAACGTAAAAGCCACAAGCCACATTCACATATCTCGGCTTATAAAACTTTTCATTTTTTTTTTTCCGATTTTATCATTTGTAATAATATGAATGGTATGATGTCGCCTATATAAAATGACCGAATTGTAAAATCTGAATTTGAAATACATATATGGTAGAGTATAAAAAATTTTTCCCAAAATCCATCACTTTTTCGGAATTCAAGTAATAATTTTGCGCGTATTCCATCATTAAACATGTAACACTGTGAGAATCGGTTTGTCATGTTATATTCGATAAGAAGATAAACGATTTTCCGTTTACCCGTTTATCCGTTATCCAATTTGTAAATATCAGGTGAAATTATCCTTTATTTGGGTAATCATTTTATGTAATATTCGTATGGTGGTCTAGTTATAATTCTTGAAAATTATATTCTACCACAAGTAATATTTCCTGTAAATATTTTTTATCTTGAAGAGAATAAATTATCTTTTTATATATATATATTTGGATAAATTAATTTCTTGCCCGGTTATGATCGTCATTGAATGGATAGGAAAAATCATTGAAAAAAATATAGTTTATTTTATTTGCCGATTTTGTAAACCGGCAATGTTTAAATTAGAAATGTGGTCTTTTTTCAAATTACATAACTTTTTTTGTTTTACAATATTTTAATAGCGTGAAATTTATTATAAAATTAAAATGTTTTTTTTAATATTGTTCAAATACTGTATATTGCAATCGAATCTAATCAATTAAATTAAATTAGTCAAGTCGTCTTTTTACCCATAATTAAAAAATTGCATAACAATATCTTTAATATTGTGGAATTTTTTAAAAAAAAGATTTTTTTTTAGTCATAAAATAGTCATAAAAGTGTATAAAGTGTAGCAATTAAATTAAATTAGACAAGTCGTCTTTTTTATCCATAATTCAAATTACATAATTTTGTTTTACTAATATCGTTCAATGTATTGCAACGAATTGAACAATTAAATTTTGTTTAATGAAATTAGAATTCGAATTACATAACTTTGTTTTACAATAAATGTTTAAATATCGTTAAATGTATTGAATCGGGCATCTAAATTTTTGTGAAATTCTTAGTTTTTTTTTTTTAACCATAAAATGTTTAGTGGAATTCTCAAAATATGTTTAAATATTGTTCAACGTATCGCAACGAATCGCGTCAAGATCCAAGAGCCAAGACTTGTCCTACGCCAATTAAAGCAACGAATCGCGTTAAAGATCCAAGAGCCAAGACTTGTCCTACGCCAATTAAAATATCTAGCCATCTTTCTTCAAAGTATAATTCTTGATAACTTTTTTCCGTTGTTAAAACATGATTTTAATATTCTATATTGATTATTTATGTCACAGTGATAGAAAATTGTGTATATATAATATATATGTTAATCGATCTTTCCAATATGACTTTTACATGTAGTGCACGTATTCATGTAGTGCCTTTATTTTATTCAAAGACACGTTTTTTAAAAACAGTCTTGCATGACCTTCAAATTTTTTTAAATTACCTTAGCTTGATTATTATCCCTTTCTCCTTTTTTATGACGAAAAAAAAAAAATTATTAAAGTGAAATGGAAATATTAGATGAAGAAATAGAAGAAATTAATGATATAAAAAATAAAAAGATCAGTTATATAAAAAGAGAAAGGATTTCGCTAGTATAGTATTTCACCAGTATTTCACCAGTGTTTCACCAGTATTTCACCAGTGTTTCACCAGTGTTTCACCAGTATTTCACCAGTATTTCACCAGTATTTCACCAATATTTCACTGGTATTTCACCAATATTTCACTAGTATTTCACTGGTATTTTACTGCATTTCACTAATATTTCACTAATATTTCATTAATATTTCACCAGTATTTCACCAGTATTTCACCAGTATTTTACCTGTATTTACCTATGTATTCACCTGTATTTTACCTGTATTTCACCTAGTATTTCACCTAGTATTTCACCAGTATTTCACCAGTATTTCACCCGTATTTACCTATGTATTCACCTGTATTTTACCTGTATTTCACCTAGTATTTCACCTAGTATTTCACTAGTATTTCACTAGTATTTCCCTAGTATTTCACCAGTATTTTACTAATATTTCACTTGTATTTTTTACTAAACAAGGAAAAAAAAAATTAGGTGTACTTGAACGTTGCGAGCGTTACGAGAAAACGATGACCCTCTGACCCTCTTGATCAAAAACTAAATCTCGACCTAATTTCTCCTGCTATAAATTATAAGAGTGATTCATGAAAAAATGGTATTTATTTGTAATAAAAATACCGTATTTGACTGTTATTAAACACTCCTTATAAATTGGCTATTAAAACATTAAATAAAAGTCCATTTACGTTGATTATTTGCAGGATTATTGCTCTTAATCATTAGATCTTTGTTGAAAGACTAGATCAGGAATTATGACATTTTTAAATAGCAAAGAAGGGGATGCTTTAATAACGGTCAAATACGATGTAATTTATAAGAACTTTATAAGAGCTCTTTTTTTTCTTTCTTTTTTTTTTTAGGAAAGAAAAAAAATTTTCATACTTTTTATTTTTGGCCGTAATTACTCTCTTTTCTAAATACATAAAGAAAAAATCAAACACAGTTAGTTTATAAAAAAAAACGCCCATAACATGACAAATAATAATTATAATAATAATAATAATTATCATTATTGTTATTATTAAATCTTAGGTTGGTTTTCAAAAAGATTTATGCTATTAAATATACAAACTAACTCTAAATACGTACTTTCATAGATGAGCAACTTAAACGCTTTTAAGATTAGGATTAATTTGATCGTATAAATTACACCAATTACACCAAAAAAAATTATTTATATGTATTATTTGGGACCAAACATGGAGAAAAATTTTTAAAAAAAGATCTTTCCTAATTTGTATCCGATTGTCGAAGGTGTAGTTCGAGAAAGAATCATAAGGTCATGAGAGAAATAAATATTTTTAATAATAAAAAAAGGTAAAAAAAAATAAAAAAGAAAAAAAAAATTGATTTGCTATGTTGTTGGACAATAAATAAGTCGTTAAAAAAGAAATGATCACATGAATTATTGCATAGTGCATACGGCATTGTTCTATAAATAGAAATTCCGTGATTTACCGCAATACTGCGCAATTAAAAATTTGGTAAGAAATTTTTAATGGAAAATTTTGTGAAAGGAAAAAAATTTTTTAATAAAAAAAAAAAAATTTTAACTTTCAGGTATCACAAAACATAGTATATTATAATTAATTGTGAGAAAGTTGAACAAAGAAATCATTTTTATTTATTTATTTATTTATTTATCACGAGCATTAATTTATATTATTAATTTATTATGTTTACATAATTTTTTTGTCTATATAATTGTATAATTATATAATTAGCTATAATTGCAGAAATTGCAGAATTGTATAATTATATAATTAGATATAATTATATAAATTGTATTATTTGTATATAATTGTGTGATTCTATAATGTAAATATTATCGTTATCGGATAATCCGGATAAACGCGTGAATTTATTTTCATACGCGATTTTTCGATTTTTTTTTAGATAGATTTTCAAATATATAATATAGATAACATAAATGGCGCGTTTTTTTTTATAAATATAACCATAATTAGTGGTAATAATACTTTTTTTAGGTTAATCGACGCGTTGTTAGAATAAAAGACCAAATTTTACATTAAATATTTTTATTTTGTCAAACAATAAATATTATATGCAGTATATTTCTTTAAAAAAAAAATTATAAATATTATTAAAATAAATAAATATTATTAAAAATAAATAAATATTATTAAAATAAATAAATATTATTAAAAATATGTAAACCTATAAAAATCCGGGTAGGTAAAAACGAACGAATTATTATAAATTTCAAACTATACTGTTTACCTTATCTAGAATTAACTTTGATTATTATGTTTTTTAATTTTACTTTTTTATTAGTATTGTTTTCTTTTAATGGATTATTATATTATATGCTGAGATTCTATATGAAAATACCTAATGTGGAAGACAAACAAAAAGTTTATGAATATTCTTTTCTTTGTTAATAATATATAAGAAAAATATTTATAATTAATTTTTCATGTTTGTTAAAATGCATGCATACATAAAAATATTTAACTTTTTTCTTCGTTAAGAATACATTATTATATCTTATAAAGGAACCAATTAATTTTTGATTAAGAAATCCCAATTTCTAAAAATGATGATCTAATGCGGAGAATCCCAGATCTGTTTTTTTTGGGCGTTAAGTGAGATCAACGATTAGCATTATAAAAAATTACCTTTTTTGTACCGGAATTCCCCCTCCGATTATAATTTATGTTAGAAAAAAAAACAAACATCAAAGAAAAATAAAAACATTTTCGAATTATTTGAAATATTAACTTAATAAACAACCGATTCAATGCACTAATCAGTAGGCCTAGGCTAATAATCAGTAGGCTAATATTAATCAAATTAATTTTTGAAAAATATAAATTAAGTCTATTTTTTTCTATTTTGTCAAAAAAAAAAAAAAAAATAGATCAAATTCCATCAAACGAACATGTTCAAAACGTTCAAAGAATTCTTTAACGATGAATTTTTTTTCTTTTCCTAATGTAAATCGGCTCATAAAATGATGGATTTGATTATATGAAAATGAAAAACAAATCTCAACTTTCATTCTCAATATGAATGAATTATTCCATTCTTTTTTAAAAAAAAACATTATGATTAATTATGTTTTCGATTGATTTTTTTTTTTGTTCCATTACTCCATTATTTCTATTATAATTTCGGCTCATTTATTTTATTATTAAAATTAGAATATCTGAATATTTGACCAAATGAAAACAAATATATGTGAACATATTTTCTATTTTTCAATTTTTCTATTTTTCAATTTTCTATTTTTCAATTTTCTATTTTTCAATTTTCTATTTTCTATTTTCTATTTTTTTTATAATTTCGTTATATCCTCTTTTTTTTTGAAAGATCAGAAAGATCAAAAAGTTTCAAAACTTATTTTTGTTCCATAATATACAGTAGTTCTACCTAAGTTTAAAACAATTATGATTAATTTCTTATAAGTAAAATGTTTAGAATTTTTTTTTTATTATTTAAAATTATGTATGTCCTCCTTTCACTCCCTTTACGCATTTTATGCACTTTATGCACTTTATGCAGCCAAAAAAGAATATGAGAGACCACGAAAAATTTTATCTTTGAACCTCGAATTATTATCGTTTCGACGTTTCGCATATCCGAATTACTCGAATTATTAGTATATTTTATTTTATTTTATTTTTTTTATTTTATATTTTATTTTTTTTTCGTTTCGAGTTTTAATTATTACTATTTTTTTTCTTATTTCTTTTTTATATATGTATATATATATATATATATATATATATACTTCTTTTTTTATTTTTTCGTTCGGTTAAAAAAGTATATTTGAAAAAAAAATAATAAATAAAATAAAAAGTTCATTAATTTTTTTTTTATGGTGGAAAATTTTTCGGTTATGAGCAAATTAAATATTTTATTAAGTGACGCGAAAAGTTTTGCCTGTGTCGATCGAATTAAAATATTTGCTGCGTCATCTGCATCCATATAAACTTATTATACTTTTTGTAAACTTTTTTTAAAAAAAAAAAAATTAAAATAATTTTTAGGCGTAAAATATTGTAAAGTAATACAAAATAACAATGAAAACAACAAAACGGAATCCATAAAAGAAGTTATACAACAAAATTGTGTTACTTTGTAGTACATATACATCTTTTTTTTTTCAATTTTCAATAAACTATAAATCTATAATCAGTAAAAAATAAAAATTTGATGAAATGAAATGATAAACTTACCCAAACTTTAACCCCCCTAAAAAAAAGTTTATTTTATGAATTCCCGCTTTTTCTCAATATTTTTCATTATTTTTTCTCTTTTTATTAAAAAGGGAGGTTCAAAAAGTAGTAAGCATGTTCAAGTGATCATTTTTTTTTTTTTGGGTTACACGACCCTTCATATATGTGAAACTAGTCTATTACCCTGAAAATTTTTTTTTTTTTGTATAAAAAGAATTTCTAAACAAAAATTCATTAGTTTGTGTTACAATCGAAGAATAATTGTTAAACTTATTTTCGTTTCAATAAAAACTTTTGGATGAATTCTTTTTTGGTTTCGTGATTTTTTTTTTCTTTTATTTAATATCAATATCTAGCTGGGTCTAAGATTATATATATATATACGTAATTTTTTTTTTCTTTCTTTTTTTATTATTATTATTAAGAAGAAAAAAGTATAAAAAAAAAAAAAAAGTTACAAAAAAAAAATTTGATATCGTCTCCAAATGGTTGAATTTATATAATTCATATAAAAGGTATATAATAATTAATTTGTTTTATAGAATCATATATATTTTTTAAAATACCTACAAACAGAGATTTTATCAAATTCATTTAAAATAAATCATGATGTGTGGCATTTTTTCACAACTGGTAAGTTTTTATTTATTTTATTCTCGATATAAAGACGCTACATAAGAAAAAGAAGAAAAGGACGCTACGTAAGAAAAAGACGCTACGTAAGAAACACAAAAAGATACTTTTACTTATTTTTCTTTCTCTTTTATTTTTTTTTTAGTGTTGTTGGGTTAAACGTAACCCGGAACCAAATAAAACAGTAAAAACAAAGAGATCATTTAATTTTAACAAATCATTCAATCGTTCAATAATGAGATCATCGATTGGAAATAACGGATATACTATGGCAAATCTTTTACATTCGGATTGTTTATTAAGAATATTTCAATATCTTGAAGAAGATTACGTTACTTTATATTCATGTTCATTGGTTGATAGATATTGGTGTCAAACAGTTATACCAATATTATGGAGTAATACTTTAAGGATTAAAGAATTAAAAGAAAAATCTGAAACAATTCAAGGTTATTTAATAATTAATACATATTTATCAACATTACCTATTGAAAAAAAACAATTATTTATAGATAAAGGTATTAATTTATCATCAATCTCCAATTATCTTCCAACTTTTAATTATTCATCATATTTAAGAGTTATTGATATGAGATGTTTATTCCTTTTTGTTAAATCTTGGATACAATTTACGATAAAACAACATCAACAACTTCAACAACAACAACAACAAAATCAACAAAATCAACAAAATCATTCATCATCATTATCTTATAATTCAAAACAAGTTCAATTTATTTTACAAGAATTATTAAATCTTTTTTTTAAAAATTCACCTTGTATTCATATTATTAGAATTAATATTTCGGATTCTGCTGAATTAATAAAAAATTCTATAGAACAAATCCCAAAACCAAAAAAATGTTTGGCAAATTTAAGAGAACTTGTATCATATTGGGATGAACGTCAAGTTATGGATAATATATTTCATGAATTAAGTAAGGTTTCATTATTTATAGAAAAATTAGATTTAACATTATTTCATATAACGGTAGAATTAACATCTTTAATAAGAGTTCAAAGAAATTTAAGTAATTTAACTATTTGTAATAAAATAAGTCCTTCAGCTCATTTTGATCCTTGGATAGAAGGTGAAATAGGTACTGCTTTAATGGAAATGTCAAATTCTATAACTCATTTAGATTTAGAAAAAGAAAAATTTCCTTTAGATTCTTTAAGTAATTTTAATAATTTGATTGAATTAAGTTTAAAATATACTGGTAATGAAAATTTTCAACAAAAAGATTGGTTACCTTTATCAAAAATTTCTTTAAAAAAATTGGAAAAATTTTATTTTGAAAGTAAATCACCAATTTATTTAGAAATTTTTGTTGATTTTATAAAAAATTCTGGTAATAATTTACGTCATATAACAATTCATGGTTGTCAAATTTGTGATCCTGAAAAATCAAATTCTTTATTAATTACTATAGCAGAAAATTGTCATTTATTAAAATTTTTTGATGGTCCAATAAGATCTGAAAATATTCAAGAATTAGGTAAATTATTAGATTCTTGTTTAAATTTATCTGAATTATATTTACATCCTTCTACTTCAAGATGTTTTTCTCCTGTACCTAGAATGAATTTTGATTTATTATTTAATGAAATTACTATTAAATCAAAAAATGATTTGGAAAAATTAGCTATAGTACATGGTTGGAAAATTACTTCAAATTCTTTAGAAAATTTTTTTGAATCTCGTAAAAAAAGATCTTTTAAACCTATAGGTTTTTATTGGGAAAGTTCTTGTACTGTATTTAAAGGTATAAGTAATATTTGTCAAAAATATGAAAATCTTGGTGTCGTTCAAGATTTTAAACAAATTTATTATCAAAAACATTATTAGAGGTGTGATGGTGAGTGAATGATGAGGTGTGGGTGTAAAGGTGTGAGTGAATGATGAGGTGTGGGTGTAAAGGTGTGAGTGTAAGGTGTGAGTGTAAGGTGTGAGTGTAAGGTATGAGTGTAAGGTGTGAGTGTAAGGCGTGAAGTGCGAGAAATGCGTGAGTTGTGCGTGAGACATGCGTGAGACATGAGGACATGAGATATTTGTTGTGAGACATTAGATGTGGGAGGTGGGAGGTGAAAGATGTGAAAGACCCACGAGAAAAGACTCACGAGGAAGGACCACGAGGAAGGACCACGAGGAAGGACACGAGGAAGGACACGAGGAAGGACACGAGGAAGGACACGAGGTGGAAATAGATCTTTCGATGTAATCATCAAAAGAAAAATATAGATCCTTTAAAAAAGGAGATAGATTGGATACATCATCATCAACCACGTTTGTTAAACGTTTGTTAAAAAAAATTCCCTATATATAGTAATATATAATAATACTTTGATAGTATTATAAAAAAAAAAATTATAAAAAAAAAAATTTTTTTTTTTTTTGTTGCATCAAATAAATTCAATTTTGCAGTTATTTACAAAATTTTTTATTTTTGTATATAAATATTTTAAAACTTTTTATTATTTTATTCAATTAAAAAAGAATTCGATTACTTTCAATTCAATTACTTTAAATATTTTAAATATTCAATCTTTAAATTCAATTGGAATTCAATTGCTTTAAATTCAATTACTCAATCTTTAAATTCAATTGGAATTCAATTACTTTACATTCATACTTTTAAAGAGGAACTGCTTCGTTAAGCAAAAATTACAAGCTTTTTTATTGATGAATGTAACTTTAAAAGAAACAATTAACAATAATAATTAATTTAATTTAATTCAATTCTTTCTCCTTTATACATCATCAAATTTGGTTTTGGTATATATAGATACTACAAAA
This sequence comes from Rhizophagus irregularis, assembly GCF_026210795.1. Lineage (NCBI taxonomy): Eukaryota > Fungi > Glomeromycota > Glomeromycetes > Glomerales > Glomeraceae > Rhizophagus > Rhizophagus irregularis. Next base: position 1,026,473 of record NC_089454.1, read on the forward strand.
AAATATATATATAGATTAATAAACAAAAATTTAATAACATCATAAACATCATGTTAAATTTTGTATCATACTTACATCTCTATATAATCCATCACATTTCATTTCCATAAGACATTTATAATTAAATTTATCTTGTTCAAGAAATGTTTTATATAACAAATGATCCCGTGGAACTATTTGTTTGAAATGTTTTCTAACGATATCCCAACCAATACCATTATAATGAAGATTTAATGCACGAGCAAAACGGTGAACATTACATAGTATCAATGTATGATACAAAATCTTATAAACCTATTAAATAGGGGAGGAAAGGTAAATTAATCAACAATGGTCTTTTTAAAAAATTATTTGTAACATCGTAACATGCCATACCTCTGGGAAATCTTTTGCTTCAGTAAAACTTTCTTCTAATACATCAACTCTTTCTCCTATACTTTCAAAAAGTGTATCCTGATGATGTTTAATACCACCAAAATCTCTAACAACAAATCCAACAAGTTCTCCACTTTTTGAATCAAATCTTGCTAAAACATTTTGTAGATGAGCTTCAAATGAAAATCCATTAACGAAAACTGGTGGAAGGAATGCTTTAAACAAAATCGAAACGAATCTATAATAAAGAAAGTTAAACACAAAACATCCCTTCTTTTTTTTTTTTAAATTAAAAAATTAATTACTTACCTATCAAAAAAATCAATTCTTTTTTGTTCAGTATCTAAATTCCAAACCTTTTCCACTACACTTTTACCAAATTCATCTCTTTCAACTAATGCAGCACATATAATAACACGTTCACCATCAGAATTCAATTCATTAAAATCTTCACGTATAATACAAGTTGAATGTTTAGCAATGTCAAAATCTTTTTCTATAGAATAAACACCAGCAAATTCTTTACAAACTTTTAATAAATTACGATCAATTTCAAGTTTATCGATAATACTTCCAAGTGCTGGTCCAGAATGAGTTGACCAAGGCGTAACAGTACGCAATGCTGAAGTAACTTTTATTCCCAATGGAAGCTTAATTGCTATATCATTTAATTCTGGTATAACAACAGTTCTAAGTGATGCTTGACTTTTTGCTTTAATAGAATATTTTTCTGGTAAAATGTTAGCAAATGGAAATTTTGATTCAATATTTGGAATTTGCAATTCATGTACTGGGATTAAAATTGTATTTTTTGATGAAGGTGGTGGGGATGGCAACAATTTCGTGATTTTTTCAATTGTTTTTTCATATGAACCTCGAATCACCATTTTGTCAAGTGGAACTTCAATAAAACGAATTAATGGATTCATGAAATCATACGATCCTGGTAAAATTTCTTGAATTGGCGATATTGCATGACGTGCTTTATGCATCTTTTATCGGATGACAAGATGATGATGTTAGAATAAATGTTAAAAGTTATCGCGTGAGTAACGTGTGACCAAGAATTTTTTAAAAGGTTAATTACCGGATGAAATGCATGACCTTCGAGTAAACTTTGTTCCCATTCAACACTTGATGAGAAATTCAAAGAAAGCTGATGTTTATAATTTTTATAAGTAATCTCTAATCAGAAAGAAAAAAGAAAGAAAAGATTAAATTGATAAATTGATAATTGAACAATATTAAAAGTGTACGTGGCCATTTTCACCAATCAATGAAGGTCCCTTTACCTTGATATTGAACAGAACTATTAATTTCCGCGATAAGTTGATTGGAAATATCATTTTCCAAATTCATCCAAACTCCAAATATTCTCATCAATTCAACAGCAGAAATTTCTTCAATTGAATCATTTGAATCATAAGATGAAAAAATGAAATTCATTGACGATTTAACATCATTATTTTGGAATGATAAATTTTCTTTAATTTTGATTTTACCAACAGGAAAAATCATGTCCCATGGATCAATGAATTCAACTTTATCAAAATGTTGAGTAGATGATGTCATGGGTTTATTTAAAGTTTGAACCGTAATAATATAATTTTCATAATTAAAATTTGTTCTTTTGAAATTTGGTAGAACAAAAATCATTCCACCGGATGTTTTAATTTGTTTGAAATCATTTTTTGGTATATTATTGTTATTTGATAGAAATACGGTATTTACGATTTCTTCATTTATTATACTTGCTAATAAACGTGAAGCCGTAGCAAAATTCGCTCGTTTATTAAAAGAAATACCATCCATTATAATAAGGAGAAATTTTTTAAAAAAGTCAGAACAAGAGCGAGGGATTTTCGCAAGTCCTGAATTCAAAGGATAATTATACTTATATTTGATATTTGATCATCAAAAAAAAAAAAAATGAATAGGGGAACATTAAAGAATGACAACCGGAAAATATTTCATCCCATTCAATTAATTGATCCATTCCATTAATTCATTCAATATAAATTACAAGAATATGAATTTTTCTTTTTATTGCCGTTTTTAAATTTTTATCTGATTATCTGATTAGATTAATAATGATTTTCAAATATTCATCTTCCAATATTTCTTTTTTTAAAGGAAATAAACGGTTTGATCCGTTATAAAAAAACACTTCACATGGTTATTTTGTTAAACATCCAGTCGAAAATGAAATTTTTTTAAAATTATCAGATTTTTTAATTTATCAGATTTCCTTAAAATGGTTATGAGCCGCGTTATTCTCAGCTTATGTTATATTCTGGAAAGAATTTGTGTAAATATTTACAAAAAAAAAAAATTATCGCAGTTTGTTGATTGGTTTCGAAGATAAGAATAAAACCCGATCCTTTAAATTAATCATTCTGAATAATTTTTTTTTAAGCTGTATTACACATGCATTTGATCTTGTTTATTTAAGCCTTAAAAAAGCGAATGATTTCTAAAGTCGGTCAAATTAATTCCCGGTCCTCCTTTTTATTAATTAATGAACCATAGAAGTGTCAACTTTTGTATTGTTAATAATGAGAATAAAATTTTATTTTTAAAATAAAATTACATAAATTATCCCAAATTAAGTAACCTGAGTGACCTAATCTTGCAGAATGGGCGCTAATATTAAGCAAAGTATCCTCAAAGATCCGAATGATAAGTGCTTTTGATCGTCATGATAAATTAAACGTTCGAAAAAAATAGTAAAATAGAAAAATCTAAGACGAATGCTAATTTTCTTAATTGGGTAATTAACTATTTTATAAGGTCGATCAATAGTCAGCCTAATAAGTGCTTGCATAACTGCTGCGCTTACGCAGCGAATAAAAATCCCCCTTTTTTTTATTAAAAAAAAAAACTTTTTTAAAACCTAATCATCTTTACTTCTCTACTCTATTTCACAAAATTTAGATCGAACATTTACGGTTAATAGTTGTTAATAAGGAGGGTGTTTTTTTAAAAAAAAGAAGAATGATAAATTGTGAGTTCGTGACATTTTAAAGTTGATAGGCGTTATTTCTGAGCATCTTTACTTTTATTGGTATAACTCATATCTTAGATTTCATTATATCACGTGTTTTCTACGAAACTATTTACGGCGTTATTACAATATATTAAGATATTTTACAATATAAAAACTTAAATAATTAATTGTATTATTCCCGAGTTTTCTTTTAAATAACATCGACTCGATTTTTTCTTCCCAAAAATTTATAAAAAAAATTTCAAAATTTTTTTTTTTTTACGGAAATATTACGGGGTTAACTTTATATATATCCAGGAAACAGGATATTGGGACTGTTGTTCTGTTCTTTGGGCTCACTCTTTATACTTTATTGCAATTGCAATTCTAAAATTTTTCTGGGAATCAACTTTTTTTATTAAATAATAACTTTATTTTTTCATTACGAACAAAATAAAAAAAAAAATGAGTCCATTAATACATGTTGAAGAAGTATCAGTTGTGATTGCTGTTCTTGGCGGTTTTATAATTATATTCGGTCTTGTATCGTTTTTTGTTAAAGAACGTTTATATTTATCGGAAGCTCGTAAGTATATATATATATATTCATGATTAGGTCGTTCCAATAATTTTCTAACGTCTCTCATGAGGGTTAAATCAAACGGAAAATTTTAGGAATCAGAATTTTCGGTTATAATTATTTGTCAAAATGTAAAGAGGGACGATATGTTGGAACGGCCTTATTTAAAACAAACTGATCGTTACACATCTGCAATCTTGAGTAGATCTTTCCTTTTTTGATAGTACAAAAAAAAATTCGCGTTCACTAACTAATAATTTTATGATTTTAATAGTTGTCTCTGTGATAGTGGGTATAATACTCGGTCCAATAGCTTTAGGATTACTTGATCCTTTTCATTGGGGCCCAAAAGATGATATTACTTTTGAATTTACGCGTATTGTTATTGCTATTCAAGTATGTAATTGATTTTATTTAATCATCATCATCATCATCATCATCATCATTGTCGTCGTCGTTATCGAATTATTGTTCTTTTCTAACTCTAACTTTGAATTATCCTTTATTATAGGTTATGTGTTCTGGGGTCGCATTACCAAAGTAAGTTTTCTCATTAATCTTTTGTGAAATTGTGATTTTTTTTTTCTAAATTTTTAATTTTATGTAGAGCATATCTTGCCAAAGAGTGGAAATCACTAATTATTTTGCTCTTGCCAGTGATGACATACATGTGGGCTGCCAGTGGACTAATAATTTGGTGGATAATTCCAAAAATAAATTTGGTAAGTTATGTATTTAATCAAAATCTGTTATTTAAAAAATTTATTTAATACGATTTTGATAGCTTGAAGGTTTGGCGATAGCAGCTTGTGTAACTCCAACCGATCCAATTTTGGCTAATTCCGTAGTCAAAGGTCGTTTCGCAGAAAAGCACGTGCCACCTCATGTGCGCAATTTACTGTCAGCTGAGAGGTAAATGGACGCGTCTATGAAAATAAATTCCTATGGGTTATGGGTTTTAAATTAACACATTAAGTTATGTAGTGCCTCAAATGATGGTCTCGCGTATCCATTTTTATTCCTTTCAATATATCTTATGGAAGAAGTTTCAGTTGGTAAAGCCATTGGAAAGTGGTTCTTATTTGCCTGGCTTTATCAAGTTGCATTAAGTTGTGTGATAGGAGTTGTTGTAGGTTATATCGCAAGAAAATTATTGTATCTTGCCGAGAGAAAGTTTGTATTAAGATTTTTCCAATCCATTTTTTCTTTATAAAGCTTACGTATTAACGTATTTGATTAATTTTTTAGTCGATTGATTGATAAAGAATCTTTTCTTGTATTTGCAATCGCATTAGCTGTGAGTTACTCTTATCTTATTTCTTTTTATGGTTTAAATGATTGATTTTTTTTTATATTTACATTAACATTTTTTTTTTTTGAAATAAATAAAAAAAGTTATTCTTGATGGGAATTGTGTCTATTATTGGTAGCAATGACCTGTTTGCTTGTTTTATGGCTGGTACTTCATTTACGTGGGAGTAAGTGTAATAATATTATTGTCATATACTTTCCTAGTAACTTAATAACTAATAAATTTATTGATTTATGAAACAAGTGATTGGTTTCGTAAAGAGACTGAAGAGGCTCACTTACAGGAAGTTATTGATATGCTTCTCAATCTAGCGGTTTTTGTATGTTACTTCTACTTCTATTATTCATTATTAGAATTCGTTAACCGATTTTTTACTTACTTTAATATGGGTTACCTTTTATAAGGTATATGTTGGTACTATTATTCCTTGGTCAACCCTCCAAAATGCTACTACTGAAATTACAGTCTGGAGATTAATTGTTTGTGCTGTGTTGATTTTATTATTGCGCCGTCTTCCGATTGTCTTGGCATTAATGAGATTCATTCCCGCGATAAAAACTTATCGTGAAGGTAGGATTTTACAATTGTTTGAGCGAAACTCTTGATATGTTATATTTACATAGTATATTATAGTATATTGCGTAAATTATATCACGATAATACATTGATTTTTTTAAAAAAACTAATTTCTTCAAATCAAAAATAGCGGCATTTACGGGATGGTTTGGACCAATTGGTTAGTTAAAGTCACGTGATTATTTTTTCTCGTTACCATGTTCAATATAATATTCAATATTCTAACCCTTTACCTATAGGAATTGGCGCAATTTACTATGTGTCTTTAATTAAAAGACGTGTAAGTGATACGAGTACTTTATATATGGATGTTGAACCAGGTAATATTTTTAATTTGGTCGGTTTACAAATAACATTCCGTACCTTTGATCGATCACTCAATGCATTATTTAATTTATTTTATAGTTGTTTATTTTTTGGTTATAAGTTCTATATTAGTCCATGGAGTTACAATTCGTAAGTGAAATTAAAAATTTATTATTATTATTATTATTTTTCATATATTGTTTTCGTATTATTAATTATGTTAAAATATTATACAATTTCTTTTTTTAGCTTTGGTCAAGATCTCAAAGAGGTAATTTTATTGTTATGATATTCGATGATAATTCGACGTAATACTCAAAAAAATTTTTTTTCAAAAAACCTGTTTTTTAGAATAAACACTCTTAACACTCGATCATTGACAGGGGGAACAATGAGTAATCAAGTATCTCGATTACCAATAATCGGATTTGGAACGGAACTTATCTTCCGCCCTAAAACAGATAAGGACAAGGCTCCAACACCTAATGAGGGATCTACTTCTTCAACATCACCTAATGAAAAAACCGCATCTTCAACACCATCTAATGAAGAAATGCCATCTTCAACAACAACAATAATTACAGTGGAATCAGATCCTGATATACAAATAAATGAAGGTAATATGACTTCGACTTCACCACCAGAACAAGGAAATATTGAGGATAAAAGAGAACCAAAAGAGGAAAATGAAGAACATCAACGTTTACGAATTGATATACCACAAAATTTAATGGATAAAGTTACTAAAAGACCACGTATTGATCCTAATGATCGTTCAGGTTCAAATAGTTCCAAATATGCAATATGGGATGAAGGAGATTCTTATATTATAGAAAATTATGATGGTGAAGATATACATGTCATACCATCATCATCGCATAATACACCTCCTCAGGAACAAAATCGAGGGTATTTCTCAAGGAGAAAGAATACAAATAGTACAGGAGGTTCATTGGGATCACCTGGTTCACCTAAATCACCTGATGACTCGTCAGGGGGGCCCACAACAACAAAATCCGTATGATTATTAGGAATAAGAACTTTTACCTACGTAATAATATAAATTTTTTTTAATATTAGATAGGCGCTACTGCGCCATATTTAAATGATGCAATGTTTTATCATAAGATAATTGCATAATTTGCATAATTATTATATCATTAATTTAGAGAAATCATGATGTCATGCAAAAAGTCGGTTTGTATAAAAAATGCTGATTTTCTTTTAGAAATTTTAAAAAAAAATAAAAAATTAAAAATTTAATTTTAAACCGAAATTAAGAAAAGCGTGTGATTTATAAATTCTCTTTTAAAATAAAAGTTACATATAACAAACATGAATGTTGGTGATGTAATTGAAGCAGAAATGAAAACTCCGAAATATTATAAAAAACATGAATATTTTTCAAAAAAGGATATAAGGAAAAATGTTGAAGATTTAAAGGAAAATAATGTAATTATGTGGAAAAATAATTATACAAATTTTATTTTGATTGGCATATTTCTTACTGTTATATCTTATATATTAAAAATTCGGGGTTATTTTTGAAGGAATTTTTAATTTGTGATATATTACTTAATTTCCCTGCATCCAATATCACCCCGCTATTCTTATACTATTCCTACTTCACCTAGTTTAATATATTTTTTTTTATTCTGTTTAACGAGATTTGATATATCAAATTGCAGAATCTTTTTAAACCCATTCATCAAATAAATGTAACTTCTAATTAAACCCCCCTAGATATTAACCTTATTTAGTTATTAGCATTAATTTAGTGGTAGTCGAGAAACATTTATTATTATTAAAAAACCAAAATATTTTGAAATGTGATCATACAAAAAAAGCAATAATAATAATTTATTTGATTATCCAAAATGAATTTTATCATATATCGTCATTTTTTTTAATTACCCTTGAATTGTTTCAGTTTTATAATTTTTATTTTTCGGATTATCCGCGGGTAATAACTAACCAAATTTAGCTTAAACTAAATGAATTTGGTAAATTAGGGTACACGAGTTAAATGATATTCGAAATTTGAAACAATTAAAATGTCGCAATACATACAAATACATAATGAAATGTTAAACAAACCTAACAAACCTGCATTTGTTTTATGGATACTATAATTTAAGTTTTACTACGGTGAAACACGATTGCTTGCTTTGATCAAAATATTTTATAATAATATTCATTATAATTTAATTTGTTCGGTGTAATTTTTTAATTTTCAAATTCAAAAAAAAAATAATTTTTAACCGGATAAAACCTTTGTAAAACTTCAATTAGTATTAACGAAAAATGGTTGGCTCAACTGATTAGCAATATACACAAATCTGTATAAATGTAAATCCATATGAATCCAAAAAATAAAATGTATCTTATATATCCTTACTTTTTATGTTGATTACAGGTTTTTTTTTTTCACTCTCTTTCTGTTTAGCTTTCTCATTTCTTACATTCATTTTAATATCATTCATTTCAGTGATTTGAATGAATCGGAATTATTAGTGACGTTTTACTTTTCTTGACAGAGTAAATAGATTGAGAGTATGTTTTCTTCTAGTATTAAACGCGATGGTCGTTTTTATTTATTTGAAAATATTAAAATATCACTTTATACTAAACGAGAAGAACTAAAATTAGACGTATCAACAAATGTTGAAGTTAATACGCCAATAAAAGAAGTAGTAGATAATAAAGTAGATGATGCCAAAAAGGTAGTAGATGATGTTGACAAAAAAGTAGTAAAGGATCCTGTCAAAAAAGTAGATGATACTACCAAAAAGGTAGTTGATGATGTTGGCAAAAAGGTAGATGATGTTGACAAAAAAGTAAATGATACTACCAAAAAAGTAGTGGATGATGTTGGCAAAAAGGTGGATGATGTTGACAAAAAAGTAAATGATACTACCAAAAAAGTAGTGGATAATGTTGACAAAAAGGTGGATGATGTTGCTAAAAAGGTAGATGATACTGCCGATAAGGTAGTGGATGATGTTGGCAAAAAGGTGGATGATGTTGCTAAAAAGGTAGATGATACTGCCGATAAGGTAGTGGATGATGTTGGCAAAAAGGTGGATGATGTTGCTAAAAAGGTAGATGATACTGCCGATAAGGTAGTGGATGATGTTGGCAAAAAGGTGAATGATGTTGCTAAAAAGGTAGATGATACTGCCGGTAAGGTAGTAGATGATGTTGGAAAAAAGGTGAATGATGTTGCTAAAAAGGTAGATGATACGGTAGATAATACTATCAAAAATCCAATTAATGAACTTCCAAAGGCAGTTGATCCAGATAATAATAAAAATCCACTCGATAATCTTCCGGTCAAGAATCCTCTCGATAATCCTTTAGTCAATAATCCTCCAGCTGATAATCCCATAGATATCAATCCTCCAGTCGATAATCCCTTAGGCAATAATCCTCCGGACAGTAAGCTTCCACCTCCAGTTAATAATCTTCCGGTCAATATTCCACCACCACCAGATAATAATCCTCCAAATAATCCTCAAGATAATAATCCTCCTCCAGACAATAATCCTCCAAATCCAAATAATCCTCCAAATAATCCTCAAGACAATAATCCTCAAGACAATAATAGTCCTCCAGCTAATAACAACCCAGATAATCAAAATACGCCAGAGGCGAATAATCCTAACGAAAACGCAAGTCCTCCTGTTAATAATAATATTGTAAATCCACCCAATGCACCTGCATTACTGCCTCCGGACTCAGAGACTCCACAGAATCCTCAAGATCCTCAGGATCAAGATAAATTTAAATCAAAAGATGATCCATTAGGTCTTAAATCTAATAACTCACAAAATAACACTGAAAATGCAACTGGTTTAAACGGTTTTGATCCAACGAAAACAAACGATCCTTCATCAGGTACAGGTTCTTCAATATCACCGACAATTGGCACGGGGAATCCAGGAAATCCGCTGGATCCAAGTTCTCCATATCATATACCTGCTATGATTGGCATTGTTGTAGCAATTTTTATGGCAACATTTGTTTTAATTGTTATATTAAGGAAAATATTTTCAGATACGTCGAAAAAATCTCGTTATCAACGAACATATTCAGTGGATGTGGGTAAACTAAATCAACAACAAGATGCTATGACAGATCATAGTTTACCTCAATGGTCTTCAAATAACCACATTGAAGAAATAAGAGCACCTTCTCCAACTATTACTATTACTGGAGGATCATCTCTCCTTCCAAATTCTCAATTAATAGACATTGATTTAAATGAAAATGAAAATATATCTACAACACAAACAAATGAAAATAACATTAAACCTATAGATTATAATGAGCTTGTAAAAAGATCAAGTTTATTAAGATATTATGCTAAAGATTTTGATGATGATACAGGAGAAGAAAATAATAACGAAAGGGCTGAGACTGAATCTGAAATTAGTAGTGCTTATGGTTTACCAAAACAACTCGACAAAATTGTTACTTGGGAAGAATGTATGAGATAGAAAATAAAAAAATTTTAATTTTTATAAATCATCAATGGACATTCCTTTAATTCTAGACTTTTTTTGTACTTTATTTCTTTTTGTTGATTCAAATTAATAAAATGTACTAACGTTAATTATAAATTGTATACACTAATTATATTATGTGAAAAATATTTATATCACTTAATTTCAACTTGTTTTAATGTTTAGAATATTTTATTTAAAGATAATTAAAAGTTGAGCGAGTATATATATAGAAATGAACTAATCTCAATTTCATACCTTTAATGTATATCTATTTCTGTCATTTCTTCTTGAACAGAAAATGGATTATCCTTCATATACGCAGCTACATTACTTTGATATTTTATCACTTCCAAATATTCAATAATTTTCTTCAATTCAGAATCATCCCCATTACGTGAACTTTTGAGATCAAATTCACGTGGATGAATTGCATTGAAAGGTTGCAATTTAGTTTTATGTCTAGAATCATCAATTAAAATGGTATTCGTAGGATCCAATGTTAACTCGGAAGAACTTTTCAATGTATACTTGGAAAGATTGCCATTAGCAATTTGAGAATTCAAATCATTCCAAACTATTTCCAAATTTTTAAAAGGTACAGTATGCCTTTCATATTCTCTTTTACTAAGACCAAATTTATCACGACCCCAAATAGCAATTAGTTTTTCTCTTTGATTTCCAAATATTAAATCTACCATAATTTTAGCATTTTCAGGTCTTGCAGTAGTCCAAATCATCACCAAGAAATTACCATCAGTCAAAAGATAATCAATAAATTCTTTGAGAAAAGGACGTAAAGTTATCTTACGAGTTTTCTTCCGATAAACTAAGGTTCCATTTAAATCTAATATAATTAATTTTGGTGAAGGTTTTGCAAGATTAATTGAAGGTATAGAAGTAATATTTAAATATTGTTTTGTTGGAGAAGTTCTTTTTTTTGACCAAAATGACCAAATTAACCATGTCCAAAATGACCGAAGTAACCGAAATGGCCGAAATAACAAAAGTGAAGAAAATGATGATCCCATGTTGTCCAGATATCTATAACCGACATTTCAAAACGGTTGTTGAGATTTAAATATTAAATTGACAAAAAATATAAAATATTTACCTACAAGTTAGTTTGAGTCAAAAAACCAATATGCTTGTGCTGCTTGTGCTGCTCAATTATTATTAATTTCCTCCTTTAGAAATTTACCATGTTACCAAGGGATTTGATTGGACGTAATTTTACCAATAACGATAATCTACAATTCTATGCGTATGGTTTGTATTGTAACGCTTACATGATACATACCGTTACGCAAGTCGTCAATGTTGGATGAGAATCTTTTAGACATTTCTGATAATTTAATAAAAACTTTTTCTTCAATCGAATATTCAGGTTTTCCATTAAAAGTTTTATAATAAATTTTCGAGGATCATGAATGATGGTATATAAGTAGGTGTTTGATTTGATTGAAATTTTTTTTTTTTAAAGGATTAATTTTTTTCTTTTTATAATCTTTCGTTAAATTATTTTACATCAAAAAATTGTTCGTTCTCACTTAATTATAATTGCAACTTGAATATACTTGAATATATTGTCACTTTCATAAGAATTTTTTTTTTTTACATAAATGAATTTTCTTTTGGTGATTCTTCTTTTCGATTTTCTTAATAAATAATGAATCGAATAAATTCTGAATAAAATAAAACGGCCGAGAATCACATCAAACAATGTCAAAAATATATATATACACCTAAATTTTTCAGAAGTTTGATTATTTCTAAAAATGTTCAAAAAAATATATTCAAATATAACAACGATAACGGTAACAACGGTAATATGGTGTAATAAATTTTATTAATAAAATAATAAAAATAAAATATGTAAATTTTACATATAAATTAAATTAACTCTACCTAAAGATCTGATTACAGTCAAATCTATAAATGCACCATTATATATACCTTCTCTAAATGCACTATTATAAAAATTATGTATATGAACCCAAGGGGGATGCATTTATAGAGAGTTGACTGTATTCCTGTTTACTTTAGCAGTAACAGGTGTTGGTGGATTTTCAGTAATCAACGATAGTATGGTGGCTGTCACCTATAAACAACAATAGTCCGAAATTTTGAAATTTATTTATTTATATTGTGTAACTTATGTTTTAAAGTACTTTGTCAAAATATTAATTGCCGCGTGAGCGGCAAAATTTTTTTTTTGCCATATTACATGGAATTCTTGTGGATTTCCATGGAATTTTTGTAAAATCCATAAAAATTACATGAAAACTAGTCCGAAATTTTATATTTTTATTATTGCTACTTATTAAAATTATCCAACTTTAGCCCATAATATTAATTAAAATTCTTATTAAATTCTATAAAATAATCCGATAGAAATGTTCAGTACATGTTGCTATATCATTTTATCGGTTTAGTTTTTTCTTTTTACTATTCAATTTACAATTTATAAAAATTTGAAGTCACTTAATATTAGTGTGGTTTATAGGTGACAGCCACCATAGTATGATTAAAAGCGAAATCAGATCAATTTCTAACAAGCAATCTCAAATTTAGAAACTCGATGATAACATCACTCATGATACAGGTCTAGTATTATTTTCGCAAAAACTGGAACTGTAACTGAACTATTCAATGAACCCAAGAACACAACTGGAACTAAGTCCGAACTAAAATATGTGCTTCCAAATTATTTATCCAAGTTGTAGTTTTTTCTTTATCTCACAATTTTACTATGTAATGGTAAAAAAACTTAATTTATGCGAATTTTACTAAATTCATGCAAGCTAAAGTAATATAAAAATAATGGAATAAGCGGAACATATGATACTATCAAGGAGGGGGGAGTACGAGTCCCAGCAACATATTATTTCTTTGCTACTACAGTCACCTCGATATACCGATATTCGATATACCGATATACTATTAAAAACTTGTTATACCGATAAAATTTTATTTTCCCACTATATGTGAGGACATATAAATATCGGTATAACTTTGATATAACGATATTTTCTAAAAATTTCATATATGTCCCGACATATCGTTATATAAAGGTTTGACTGTATACAGATAATTTCTATGTCTATACCAACTACAAGATTCTTACACTTCCCTCTATAAACACAATTTATTAATAATATCATCCAATCATACATATGATATTTTCGCCTATTTGCATTACTCTTATCGTTTTGAACCGCGATGATCCATTTTCGGTCATCAGTATGCAAAATAAACCATTATATTAGTGAAACATGTTCGGCCGAAAAAAAAAACAGGTCGAATGTTCTATGTTATCAGACAAATCAAATAAACGAAAAATACAAATGATAAAGGTGTTTCGATTTTATTATCACCAGTACAATATTGTGCACTTTCGATCGAATTTCATTAAACAAGATTTTTGGTCCATATTATTTATTTTTTCATTTGAAAAAAGAAAATTGGCAAACGTATCCATCAATGTAATTTGCTTTCCTATATGTAGCTCCATATTTTTTTATTAATGTATTTCATGGGAATATTCGTAATTCCATGACGCAACCGTGAACATTAAATATTTTCGAGAAATAAGTATTCGTTCCTGCTGAATATAATTTGATGATCATCGTCTAATTACATAAATCATAATTTAACAGTCATTAGGGGAGGGCACCGGACCGACTGATCAATCTACAATTTTTTGGTCATAGTGCCGGTCCGAGCTATTAGTGGTTGAACTTTAATCCTTGAACTTGTTGGAACCAAACTATTCCTATTCTTTACTACCATTAAACCTTATGAATTATGTTAATAAAGTCCAATTCTTGGCGATTTCAACAAACACTATAAATGCTATTATACCTTGTTTATGATGTAACATTTACTTTTAAGTGCATTAACAGTTTATTTGTAAATTGTAATATAAATACATAGTAAATAATAAATGGTTAGACTCCCGGCTCCCCGTAAAGGTGATACCGTGATAAATAGCTTAATAATAAACGGTAAAAATGGGAACATAGAAGGGTGTGACGCATTGTAATAACCAACAAACAGTACATAACCCGCATAACTTCGCAGCCAAACCCAGAGGGGATTAAATCCAAATTCCAATAGTATTTGCATTTATTTTATAAGGATTAAATTTGGTTTAAAAACATTACTTTTTAAAGAAATATTATAATTGCAAAATAGACAGAAAAAAAATGTAGACAAGTAAAAGATTATCTATGTTTATAATAATTAATTGGACACATATTGTTTCAAATTTTATTAAATTGCCATATTTAAATAAAGTAACCGTAAAATATCTTTAAAGTTCTTTCTCCCTTGCAAAATAGTTGGTCTGTATTAATATAATTTATTAGTAAGTGTTATACAATGATCAAGATAAGTAAGAACCACACATGTGGATATTACAAATTAATGCAACACAAAAATCATTGCACGGATTTCGGATGGAAATTTCGTATGAAAATGGAAACCAGTCATAATTCTATTTATAAATTTTAAAAAAATTCTGTTCTTTCTTTCAAAAAATGGAATTGATTTTACATATATTACTTGGAATATTCTAATTTCTTTTTAAAAAAAAAAAAAATTAAAATTAAAAAATTCTCCAATTCTCCAATTAATTAATACATAATCAAACAATGCTAGATAATAATAATAATACGATATGTTAGGTCATAAACTCATAAGCAATGTTTACCACTCCTCGGTTTAATTTTAGAAAGGCCCAAACATTTAATAATTATTCTTCTCGTAAAAGGACCACATCATTTGTTTTTAAAAATCCGTTTTCTTAATAAAAGAATTACCCAAAAAAGTAAAGGATTAGTCATTTTCGCTAACCAATTGGTTCTTTAATAGATTTCGTGACACAAACTACAAATAAAAAAACCGCATACAAACACCGATCGTTTTTCGCATTAAATATTACTCAATGAAAAATTCATTAAACTATTTTAAATCAACAATTGGTTCAAATAAATTATATTCAAATCGAAAAAAATAAATAATGCTCCCCTCTTAAAAAAGTATGGGTTGTAAAATTTCCTTTGTATTACAAACAGTAAAAAAAGAATGAATTACATTATCATATATATAAATTTTATTTATTTTTATTTTTTTTTTTACCGAAATTTCTCTTTTCATTTCTTTCTTCTAATATTTAATTCTTTCATTAATTTACAAGGTTTGCAAAAATTCATTTTTTTTGCCCTTGAGTTTATTTTCGAGGTAGGAAAGAAAAGAAAAATATCGTTCTTTTATTTTTTTTTTCCTTTCCTCCATGCATAATATTATATCCTACAGTCTCGATGCGATTGAAAAATTCCTTTACCTAGACATCCTTTCATCATCATCGTTTAATCCCTCTCCATCTTAGAATTTTTTTTTTTATATTCTACAAGAAAAAAAAAATAAAATAATAATCTCATATAAACTCAAATAATAATCCTTTAACTCATTCTCTTTTTACCATTAATTTCGAAAATAAAAAAAAGAAAGCTAATTACAATATTAAATACCTTTTCCTATTTTCATAATTAGAAATTAATTTAATTAACGAAAAACATTCGTAATAATAATTTTTCTAATCATTAAATTTTTCCGAACATTTTTTTTTTTTCCATCCATTTCCAAATGATTTTAAATAAAATAGAGATACGTTTTAGTATATGGTTACTCTTAATATTTTGTTCATATTTTATAACATTAATTCACCAATCGGAAAGTTATAATGGTTCAAATTTATTAAGACAACGATATTTATTTAAATCTGATTCTTTAAGATTTAAAAGAAATTATTATTATAATAATGGTTTTTTAAATCATAATAAAGAAATTTTTCGTAGGGCTGAACCTAATGCTAAAAATAATAATGATGGAAAAACACCTAAACCGGAAAAAACTGAAGATCCTGCTCCTAAAAAAGAGAATAACCAACCCAAAGAACAACCCAAAGAACAACCCAAAGAACAACCCAAAGAACAACCCAAAGAACAACCCAAAGACCAACCCAAAGACCAACCCAAAGACCAACCCAAAGATGAACCCAAAGACCAACCCAAAGACCAACCCAAAGACCAACCCAAAGACCAACCCAAAGACCAACCCAAAGACCAACCCAAAGACCAACCCAAAGACCAACCCAAAGACCAACCCAAAGATGAACCCAAAGACCAACCCAAAGACCAACCCAAAGATGAACCCAAAGACCAACCCAAAGACCAACCCAAAGATGAACCCAAAGACCAACCCAAAGAACAACCTAAAGAACAACCCAAAGATCAACCCAAAGATCAACCCAAAGATCAACCCAAAGACGAACCCAAAGACCAACCCAAAGAACAAACCAAAGACGAACCCAAAGATCAACCCAAAGATCAACCCAAAGATCAACCCAAAGACGAACCCAAAGATCAACCCAAAGAACAACCCAAAGAACAACCCAAAGACGAACCCAAAGATCAACCCAAAGATCAACCCAAAGACCAACCCAATGATCAACCCAAAGATCAACCCAAAGATCAACCCAAAGATCAACCCAAAGAACAACCCAAAGATCAACCCAAAGACACTTCACCAAAAGATAATACACTTGATCAACCAAAAGATCAACCAAAAGACATTCCGAAAGACAATACAGATAACAAACCTGATCAACCAAAAGACCAACCAAAAGACATTCCGAAAGACAATACAGATAATACACCAAAAGATCAACCAAAAGACGACAAACCCAAAGATATTCCAAATGATAATGCACCCAAAGACACTCCAAGTGACGCTCCAAATGATAATGCGCCAGCGGATGCTCCAAAGGTTATTACACCTGATCTACCCAAAGACACTCCAAAGGATGATACACCTGATAAACCAAATGACAATCCAAAGGATGATAAACCAAAGGACGCAGACACTCCTATAATTGATTTACCTGGAGATGCTCCAAAGGATGATACACCTAATAAACCAAATGACAATCCAAAGGACGATAAACCGAAGGACGCAGACACTCCTATAATTGATTTACCTGGAGATGCTCCAAAGGATGATACACCTAATAAACCAAATGACAATCCAAAGGACGATAAACCGAAGGACGCAGACTCTCCTATAATTGATTTACCCGGAGACGCTCCAAAGGATGATACACCTAAAAAACCAAATGACAATTCAAAGGATGATAAACCCGATAAACCAAAAAACACAGACACTACACCCGGAGACGCTCCAAAGGATGACACACCTGATAAACCAAATGACAATTCAAAGGATGATAAACCCGATAAACCAAAAGACGTAGACACTCCTATAGTTGATTTACCCGGAGACGCTCCAAAGGTTGACACTCCTATAATTGATTTACCTGGAGACGCTCCAAAGGATGATACACCTGATAAACCAAATGACAATTCAAAGGATGATAAACCCGATAAACCGAAAAACACAGACACTACACCCGGAGACGCTCCAAAGGATGACACACCTGATAAACCAAATGACAATTCAAAGGATGATAAACCCGATAAACCAAAAGACGCAGACACTCCTATAGTTGATTTACCCGGAGACGCTCCAAAGGTTGACACCCCTATAATTGATTTACCCGGGGACGCTCCAAAGGATGAACCTAAAGGTGCCCCAAAGGATGATAAACCTAAAGACCCAAAGGATGATAAACCTAAAGGCGCCCCAAAGGATGATAAACCAAAAGACCCAACAAAGGATGAAAACCCCGATAAACCAGAAGACAATCAACCCATAGACAATCCTCTACCCGATTTACCCGGGAGCGCTCCAAAGGATAATAACCCAAAAGACAAACCAAAGGATGTTAAATCTGATAAACCAAAGGATAATAAAACTGATAAACCAAAGAATGACACACCAAAAGATCTACCCACGATAGATTTACCAAAAGCGACACCAGTAGCCAATCCAAATCAAGGAAATTCTACAGATACACCGAAACAAGGAGATTCAGATGCCCCAAAACAAGGGACAGATATTCCAAAACAAGCAACAGATATACCAAGTTCTATCCAACCTATAAGTACAGATCAAGGAAATGAAATACCAACAACAACTAATGATTCAAATCTTCCAAAGGCAACAGAACCTCCTTCTGAAACTAATATAGCCTCAATTGCTACTCCGAAAGTTGATACGAATATAGTTCCAACTGCTACTCCAAATGTTGGCAAACCTAAAATACCTGATGAGGGTGGAGAAAAAGAAGGTTCCGAAGTTGCTGGTTTTCCTAAAGCAACACCAACAAATGATGTGTTTAACCCTCCTACTTCGATAGTAATACCTCCAGTACCAACACTTACTTCAACAACTGACTCATCATCTTCGCCTAATATACCTCAAGAAATTGCTGTTGTTGATAACCCAGATAAAGAAGAAGAATTGTTAAAAAGTTCAGGTAAATATCAGAAATTATTAGTAATAAGTTTCTTGGCGCAAAATTTTTTTTTATAAAGTCATATATATATTTTTTAATTAAAAGTTTATTTTAATATGTAAATTTTATTTTAATTTCTTTATTAAACTTTTTTTTCTTTTAGACAAAGAAACAGAGATCACATTAAAATTAAATAAAATTAATTGGGAAAGTGTAGTGAAGGATTCTACATTTGCAACACAAATTGCACGATTCTTGCCCAGAGATCTTGCTAAAAGTATTGGAATACCAGAAAGTGAAATAAGAACAATTAAATTAGAACGTTCTCCTGATAATAATGTGTACATAAAATTAGCTATTCCGAAGAAAAGTGAAAATGATGTAGCTAAAACTATCGAAAATCCTGGAAGTAAATTCTATACTGAAGGAACAGAATTGAATCAATTTGTGGATAAATCATCTTTTAATTTTTCAGGTAATAAAAATTTTATTGAAATATTAAATTTTTGATGTCTTTTTAACAAAGATTAAAATTTTTATTTTTATTTTTATTTTATTTACCAAATTTAGAAGGATCAACCGAGTCAGTCCCTTCAAGCATAAGTAAACCACCCTCAAATAGAGGGTCAGTAATCGGAATTATAGTTGGTTGTACTACAATTTTATATGCAGGTTTAACAGCATTATACATACGATCTCAAAGAAAGAAAAGACAACTCCAGTTACAAGAACAGCAAGAAGCTTACTTTTCTAGCTCTAAAATCTATACACCTGTTGTGTAATAAATTGGAAGCATACAATAATACTAAACTATTATTATCTATCGTAATTATTTGTCTAAATTAGTGTAATTTATATTGTTTGTTGTATATTATGTACCCGCTTGTACGAGCTTTCGCTCTAATGTTGTAACATATTACCTTGACTGCAAGTCTTGCACTATGCAGGATCAACAGTTTATTACCCAGGAACGGAAGGATATTAAATTTGGTGAAATAAACAAAAATAATTTGCATACATTTTTTTTTGCAGATTATTAATAATGAAAAAAAATTGTCGGAGTTATGGTTGATAAACCGATAAATATAAAAGAGTCGTCTGGAATTGAATTTCTTTTTTTTTTCTCTTCATTAATTTCACGATAATTTCTTTTTTTTTCCTCATAAATTTCACGATAAAAAATTTAATTTTTTTTTTTAAAAAAAAACAATAATAATGTCTTACGCACCAACTCAACAAATGCAAATGTCTCAACCTCCTGCTACTTCAACAGGAGAATGGAAACACGGTTTATTTTCATGCTTTGACGATTGTGGTTTATGTATGTAAAAAGTAAATAAATCTTTCCAAACTATAACAATATATAATTAAAGTAATTTTTTTTTATCAGGTCTTCAAACAACATGCTGTCCATGCATAACTTTTGTAAGTAATAAATTTCATATGCAAATAATACATAAATTATAAGTTCATATATGTAAACTGGACATCTTTTATTTATAGGGGCAAAACGCATCGAAGCTAGGAGGGAGCTGTTGTATGTGTTGTTGTGTATATACCTTTTCTTCTTGTGTTGCATGGATACTTGGAACTTCGAAACGTGGAGAAATTCGAGCTAGATATGGCATTAGAGTAAGTAACCATAAAATTTTTTGATTATTAGAACGACTTTTTTATAAAAAAGAAAAAATTTTAATTTTGATATTTTATTTTATTAGGGAGGTACATGTGGAGATTGTTGTACACATTTATGCTGTACTTGCTGCGCCTTAATTCAAGAAGCACAACAACTCAAAGAATAAACCACTTTTTTTTTATTTTCTTATAAAATTATAAGACTTTCTTAAAGAAATTTTAGATCTTTATAATTCTTAGATCTTTATTTATATTATTTATATTCTTTATAATGACTTCAAGAAATTTTAAATCTTTAAAATGTCCCTTTATTATAAACTTAATTTAGAGTTTCGTTTTAATATTTCATTATAAATTTATTCAGGTATCGTTTAATCGATTTCATTATAAACCTATTAAGTTTTTCATTATTAAGATTCGAAGATTAGAAGATAATATTTTTCTTTTTTTCCGATTATATCAATAAACATATAAATAAATATATATATATATCACTAATTTGTTATAGTAAACAAAAAACCTGTCAAGTTAATCAATTCGTGAGAAATAGTCAAAATGGAAATAATTGGAATTTAAAAAAATTTGGCTCAGGGGTAAATAATAAATCTCATCATGTGTTACGGTGTTACGGGTAAATTTAATAACCTTTTTTGGTTTCGCGTAATATCATTGATCCGTCCTCCGTCCTTAAAATGTAAATTCATTTATGAATGAAAATACGAGTTTATACTTTAAAAGTAAACAAACAAAAATTTAAAATTTTCTAAAATCATTAAATACTTTCCTTTCAAAGATGACATTATAGAAATCGGATAGGAAAGTATAAAACAATGAACTAATTATTTAAATCTACCTGCACGCCAATTTTCTATGATAGAAATTTCTTAGACGTAAGTATTTTTTTAACCTTTTTGAAATAAATAAATGGAAATAAATGAGCCACATCATTATTTGTGGCTGATAATAACATAAATACCCCCTCTAACCCTATTGATGTTTTACATATGTTCTTGCATGACAAATCAAGTATCATTACACAAATTCTGTATTCTGTGGTGAAACAGAAAAAAAGAATGAATGAAATTATGTATGTGTAATTCAAATTTGTTAATGATTTAACTAATATAGAAATCCATTTGTATTTTAAGTATAATATATTAAATCCAAAAAATTACTATAAAATAAAAAACAGGGTGAATGAATTTGACAATAAGAAAAAAAAAGGTTCATTCAAATTATAAAAAAAAAAACAAAAGTAAAATAAATAATAAGATTATTAATCACGAAAAAGATCCATAACAAATTTGTAAAAAAGTTAACTATATAAGCATGTTACAATTATTAAAATGGTTTCTTGTATGAGGCAGATGTATATTTTATTGGCGGTTAATACTTATCAAGTTTATAAAATTATGACAAATAAAAATTTTATTATACATGATGATACGTTATCTGAACGTTCTTTTTTATACGTATCAATGAACACAACACCTTATTTTTTGCTTATCGATTGAATATATAAAAGAAGTATTTTTTTTTTATATTTTCTTTTTTTTATTTTTTATTTTTTTAAAAAAAAACAAATATTTCGAATTGTGTAAATTTTCTTCTTAATAATAATTACTTTTTCTTTATTTCTTTAAAATGCCAATGACGACTAATTTTGAGTCAGAATTTTCAACACAACCAATACAACAATCTACCAGGAGAAAACCTCTTGCAAAAAATAGGCTCTCCGATATTCGTCGTAGATTTTCATCATTCTCTCCTCGAAATTCAATTATATTTTTGAAACCTGATATACAAAAAGAAGAAACAAATTTCTTTTTATTTGTCAAAGACAATAATAATTCGTCTCAAACGAAGCATAAAAGATCAATTTCAGAGTCATATAAATTTGACTTTGAAGATTTTGATGACTTTGATGACTTTGATGACTTTGAGGACTTTAATTTCGAACAATATACTCCCATTTTTACGAGAAATAAAAATCAAATGAACAAAAATTATGAAGAACCAACAAATGAAGTTATCTTGGATGAACCTTCTTCATCTTTAATTAAATCTGTAATAAGAAGGTTTACTAAACTTAAGAAGAAACACGATGAGGATAAAGAATATCAAGATGGAAAAACTAATCCTTTTGAATAATTAATTTAATGAATATATTTGGTAAGATATTGGAATTATAGCTTAGTATAATTTGCAAAATTTATTTATATGTTATATATTTATGTTATTACTTAATTAAGTTGTACATTTTTAATTTTTCGGGTTATATCGTAAAAAGATAATACTAAACCTTATATTCTCACGTTTCAAAAAAAAAAAAAAAAATTTTATTTCTATATTTGTTTTTATATCTTTAAAAAAAAAAAGATTTGGATTTGTAAATATCTTATATATACATATTGTAGGGTTATATGTGACTTGGCAAATTGTCAAATTGGCAAATTGGCTGTTATCATCGCACATCATACTCCGATAAATACATTATTAAACTTTATATTTTGAGGGTTCTTCATATGATCAACCAAATTAAAAGATAAACGCCAAGACTTTTTTTGTACTCAAACTTTATCGGAATTTTAGTATATAACATATCACTTAATATATTTGTAAATGTTTTTTTTTTTAAATTTTGTTCTTCAAATAAAAATGAACCAATACTTTTCTAATTTTCCATTCCTTTAAGGGGTTTAGGAATTTTAATAACAGAAAATCATTACCAAATTTATATTTTAGCCGCTCTTTGAAGAATTATTGTGAAATATGTATGATACCTTATCAAATTTATTCCCGCGTTTAATAATGATCGCTTTCAATTGCACTACTTATCAATCACTTTTAAACAATGTAAAAGTATCGTAAAAAAAAAAATATTTGTCGCTTATTTCTTATTTGTATTACAATTCATTTTCAAAGATGTGTGATCGAACAAGACATATTATTCTTTGAAAATTTAATTTAATTTAAAAGAAATTTTGTTGCCAAGGAAGAAGGATTAACATGTCAATCCAATAAATTGAAATGTAGTTCATTTCCTTTTACCTTTTTGTTATGAATGGCAAATTTTGATTATATAAAAGTATAAAAGACATTAAAAATTAAACTTTTCCTTATTTAATCCTCTTTTCTTTTTCTCCCCCAAGATTAGAAAATTTTTTTTTTTTCCTGACAAATTTTCTTTTTTTCCTTATGATAAAAAATGTCAGAAACATCTCAACCTTCTCAATTTAAAGAGGGTGATATAGCATGGATGCTAACCTCAACGGCATTCGTATGGCTCATGGTAATTTCTATCTTTTTTATCTTTTTTTTTTCCTTCCCTCGTAAAAAAAAAATAATGTTTCCCAAATTCAATAAATCAAAAAATGTTTTAAGATACCTGGTGTAGGATATTTCTATAGCGGAATGGCAAGGAGCAAAAATGCACTATCTTTAATATTGTTCTGCTTCTTGTGCGTGCCAGTAGTTGCAATGCAGGTAAAAGAAACTTTTTTTTTAAATTAACGGGGATTATCCGTTATCATTGTTATCACGATAATTTTGTGGAATTCTGTTATCTGTGTGGCGCAGCACTCCTTATCTAAATTTTACTTTTCTGTAAAAATAGTGGTTTATATGGGGATACAGTCTTTCATTTAGTAGGACAGGTGGTTTATTTATAGGGAATTTACGGAATGCATTCTTCATGAATGTTAGAGGCGAACCAACTTTAAAGGCTGAATCACTTCCTGAAATTGTACATGCTATTTATCAAGGAATGTTCGCAGCAATTACACCATCATTAGCAATTGGCGCAGCTGCTGAACGTGCTCGCATGCTTCCCTTGCTTGTATTTATTTTCGTTTGGTCAACATTGGTTTATGACGTAATCGCTTGCTGGATTTGGTCGGCGAATGGCTGGTTTAAGACTATTGAAGGGCTTGACTTTGCTGGTGGTACTCCGGTACATATTGCATCTGGGGCTGCCGCGCTTGCATATTGTGTGGTTCTCGGAAAACGTCATGGTCATGGAAGGGACGAATTTAAACCTCATAATAATGTGAATGTTATTCTTGGTACCGTATTTTTATGGTTTGGATGGTTTGGATTTAATGGTGGTTCCGCTTTTGGAGCGAATACTAGAGCAGCAATGGCTATTATGGTTACAAATACGGCCGCTTCTTTTGGAGGTCTTGCATGGATGTTAATGGATTATCGATTAGAAAGAAAATTTTCTGCTTTAGGGTTCTGGTAAATAATTTAACTTATAAAAACTGGGGATCATATAAAGAAGGAAAAAGGAGGGAGGAGGAAAAAAAAAAAAGAAAGCAGAAGATTAATTAATATAAATTTATTTAAAATTATATATTTAGTTCAGGTGCAGTCGCTGGCCTTGTTTGTATAACACCAGCGAGTGGATATGTCTCACCTCCCGTCTCTGTATTATTTGGAATTACTGGTGGTATAGCATGTAATTTGGCCGTTAAATTAAAACATATTTTAGATTTTGATGATGCTCTAGATGTTTTTGCTGTTCATGCAGTAGGAGGTGTAGCCGGAAACACGCTTTTAGGTAATTCTATATATATATATATATATATTTCATAATATGATTTAAAAGAAGTCATACATGTTCTTACTAAATCGTTTTTATTTCAGGTATTTTCGCTGATAAAGAAATGGCGGCTTTAAATGGAGAAATTATTCATGGAGGTGCAATAGATGGTCATAGTGTTCAATTAGGATATCAGATAGCTTCTTCAATTGCTGGTCTTACATATTCCTTTTGTATTTCTGCATTAATTTTATATGTTATGGATAGAATTCCTTGTTTAAAATTAAGAATGGAACCTGATGAAGAAGAAATTGGTACCGATGAAACTGAATTGGGTGAACCTGCCTATTATTTCCTTGATAGGGTGGTGGCTTCAATTCAAGTACAAATTGCATCTAAAACAATGAGTTCTCCCCAACAAACACAATTACAATCAATTGATCATATACATTATTCTTAAAAAAGTGTTAATAAAAAAAAAAAACTCACATTCATTTAGAATATTATAATAATTATTATTTCTATCACTCGCATTTATTTAATTTATTTAATTTAGAATCTAATTTATGTATTTATTAAGTACTCACATAATGTTTTATGATGAGACGATCCTTGGGTAGGTATAGGTAAAATTTATAAGGTATATAAGATTTTTTTTAAAAATAAATAAAAGGTATTAATTTTCACGTGACGATAATTACTGCTTGGGTTGCTTGGTTACAATTGATCGGTAATTTAATCGCGTAAATACAAAAATATCATGATTTCGTGAAACTTAAAAAGCTTAAAAAAGCTTAAAAAGCTTTAACTTGTAGATATACCGACTGCGTATGGCTAACTTTTCAAAGGCTTATATTTTATTTTTATTAATAAAGGCTTAGATTGCACAGCCACTTATTGCCGAAGATGAAAAATATGAATCTCTTTTTTGAGGAGGCTTTTTTTAAAGATGGTGAGATTTTCAAAATAAATGATCGGTATAAATTATCGATCGCTTTATGTCATTTATCTTTATCTATATAATATGAAAGTTTTTTTTGATTATTTATTGGTAACGGGAAACAAAAAAAAAAATTTTTTTTCCCTTATTTATTTGTGGCTTGGCAAATTATTGTGGCTTTGGTTTCTTTTGAATCAATCGGTTAGTGATAAAATTCATTCAATAAATTTCGTTAAAGCGGAAAAGAAAAAATTCGGAAAGTAATTTATATGATTTTAGCCATTTATGATATATATGTATACGATATTTTTAAAAAAGCCACTAATTAAAAAGTTCTTTAAAAATACGCACAGCATTTTAGACAAGTGAAAATAATTTTAATTTTTTATTTTTTTTTTCCCCCTCCACTCCAAGAAAAAAAAGGAAAAAAAGGAAAACGTTTCATGATGAATTTTAAACCATCGTCATTATTCTTCTTCTTCCTTGTTTGTCTTATTATCATCACTACTTCAAAAGCAGATGAACTATTTAAAGTCAAAATAATATCACCAACAGACGGTCAAACTGTTAACAAAGGAGAATCACTTCAGATTAAATATGAAACTACTAGCCTAGAAAGTGATGAAATTTGTTCGCTCCATGTTATTTTGCTCAGTCCAGAAAAGTATCAACTTTACCAAATCGTAGCCGATCAAAGTGTCGATGGCAAA
Source organism: Rhizophagus irregularis (assembly GCF_026210795.1). Taxonomy (NCBI): domain Eukaryota; kingdom Fungi; phylum Glomeromycota; class Glomeromycetes; order Glomerales; family Glomeraceae; genus Rhizophagus; species Rhizophagus irregularis. The sequence goes on from NC_089454.1 coordinate 1,053,360, forward strand.
CCACACGAAGTTACTGTTCCTTGGGAAAGTTTGGCATCTTATTCATCTTATTCATCTTTTTATATTCGTAAGTATAATTTATGGTAATTTGAGTTGAGTGAATTAGATAATTGAATTTCGTGAATAAATTCTCTCTCTTTCTCTTTTTTTTTTTTAAAAAAAAATTAGGATTCTATGAGAATTATAAAGCAGGTAATTATAATTTTATTTATTTGTTAAACAAATATAAATAACAATGCTCATTATATCGCAAATTTAAAAATTCAGCCAACAGTGAATCTGTCCAACGTGTTAGCAAAGATATAAAATTTGTAATTTCTTAATTTCTTTCCTAAAAGAAATAAATATCCTTTTGATTTCGAAAAGTGGGAAATCAAAATTTCGATTTTATTTTATTATTATTTTTATTTTATTTTTTTCTTGTTTAAAAATATATTAGAAAACATTCATCCAATGTATTTATTATATACACACATATATTTTTTTAATTATTTATTTTTGGGATGGTTTTTGATGATGGTGATTATTTATAATGTATAATAAATATATTTTGCTTCTTTCGTAGACGTAAAAAAAATTGGTTTTTTTCTATATATATATACGTTAATCTGCTATCAAGTTATACTAGAAATAAAAAGAATTTTCTTAATCTTTTTCGTATTTTCACACGTAAATTTCTTTAAATCCTTCATTTGGGATTTTCTCCTTAAAAAAACTTTTATAATGATTGACAATTAATCTAAAAAGAGCTTAAAATGACACGAATATAAGCGCCAATTGACTCTTATTGGTAAGGTCAAACTGATTATACGCAGGTTACAACTTTTTATTCATTCACTTTTTGTTTTGTAAACATATACTTTATAACATTACCAATTTTGAACAATGTGCTGCGCCCCAGCGGACTGAAGCCCTCGGTGATTTCCGGAAAGTTCTTGAATCGTAATTTTATATATATTACCATACATTACCCGCAGTAATATCACATTATAAATGGTAAGTAAAATTACATCAATAAATTGTCATTCCGGTTATACCAAATTAGTATATAAAAAGCCACAAAACAAATATAAACTTTTAGCTTGAGCCAAACTTTTCAATTTTTCTCTTTCTCCTTTTCTTTTTTGTTTTTTTTTCAAAAAAAGAAAAAAAAAATTTTTTTTATATTACAACTATTGAAAAAAAAAAATTGAATAAAATTTTTTATCTTTTCATTCAATCCATAATTCAATTTTTTTTAAAAAAAAGTTTCTTATGCAGAGTATTTCGTTACAAGATAATAAGTCAGAGGTTAACCGAATTGTGGAAGAAATATATTCAAAAATACAATATACTATAAATCCTATTGACGCTTCAGATCGAGTTCTTGTTGCAATAATTAAAGCATTAATATCTTTAAATAATGACCCATCAAGCCCAAGACAATTGGCGGCATGTATACAAAAACATGGTTTTACGCAGTTAGGGTAAAGTAAATTAAATATTAAATTTTTTTTTTTTTTTTTTTTTAATTATTAAATTATATTAATAAAAAATATTTTATCTTAATTAGTGGTCAAACTCCTTATGCGACAGTATCAGGTCATATATCGACACATTTTTCTCGTGTTCGTAATCAAGTAGTTCCAAATCCAATCATAGGAAAACAACCTCATCCAACAATCGCAAAGAGATCACTATATTATTTCCTTGATCCTGATAATATTTTAAGAGAGTTACTTAAAGAATATTTTTCAATTGATGAAAATTTACAAACTCAGTTAACACCATCTTCACCGGTTAAAAGCGAGTCTGATGTTTCAATAATAAATGGGAATCAATATTGTGCTGAAACTCCTCCTTCAACTCCATCTTCGATGAAAGATATCGAAGAGGATGACGATGATGTAATAAATAAACCTATTAGTGATAGCGATAATACGGAAACGTATAAAAGCGAGGTTGAACCTTCTACTGCGCCTCATGGGACTATGGATGACGTGATAGGCAAAAAGAACTTTATAGAAGGAATGAATGGTGTTACACCACCATCATCTCCTCCAAATTACTTAACATTTCCACAATATTTGCCTGAGATCACACAACGTAATCCTGGATCTCCAAGAGTTCCTTTAACCCCTGATATTCATATAACGAAAATAAATGGATTAGAAGTTTTTACAACAAGAATAAAAACTTTGCAAAATATTATTATATTATTACGAAGAGTTGATAATAATTATGTTGACAAATATTCATTATTACAAGTTGGTGGTCGAAGACCAAGAAACAGTGATCGAAAATGGTATGTAATTTATTAAATAAATTTAAAAGAATTCGATTAATAAAAAAATAAATAATAACTTTATTTATTTATTATTAAAGGATTATGTTAGAAGAAGCACAATCAATAGCAATAGAATTAAATATTGAACAAACCCTTGGCATATTTCTTTATTCGAGATTATCTGATTATTTTGATTTCGACTTGGATTATGCTACAATAAATAATGGTTGTTGTTATCCGTTAGCATATTGGTTTCAATGTGTTAATCCAAAAATTTTTGTTGAATGACATATCCTAAAATTTAGGAGGAGATTAATCGACTCTTACATCTTAAAAAAAGAAAAATAATAATTATATCATTAATATTATCAAACGTTTTAATTTTACACTTATCATTCATATTAATTGCAATGTAAAAAAGGACAATTTTTGTTTTATAAATATTGTAGTGTATTTTTTTTTTTTTCAAATTAACAATAGCAATTTCAAGCCAACCATCAAAAACATTTTTTTTTCTTCATAGTTTTAAATAGAAGATTGTCTTTAATATTATATATATATATCTCGTAAATAGTTAATAGTTAGTAAATAATAAAAAAATATCGTAAATAATTTTTTTTCTTGAAGGAAAAAAAAGAAAAAAAAAAAAAAAAAAAAAAAAAAAAAAAAAAAAAAAAAAAAAAAAAGAGAGAAAAAAAAACGAAAATAAAATTAAACAGAAGAAAAACAACAATATTTTCGTTGGTTTATGTTATATTAATGAATTCTTTTTACGAAAAAAGAAGTTTTTTTTTTTCTCTTATTTTGCTTGATTTTCGTCACTGAAAGAATTTTCCGATTAAAACTTGATCAGAGAAAAAACATGGGACCCTGACTTTTTTTACGAGATCCGTCCATAGTAATTTAAATGAACTTACCATAATTTAAATTGTTTACATATTGCGCCTTTTTACCTTTTATTCACAAATTCATACACGTGTTTATTTTTAATTTTTTCATAATAATTTGGACAAAAAAAGTAAATCCTCTTCGTTGATTTCATATTATGGTTTTCCTAATTAATGAATTTTCGTGTACGTACAAAGATATAAATATAGAATGTATCTAAATTTACTGAGTTTCAATTTAAAAAGTCACAAACTTTCCATATTAAGTTTAGTATATCTAATTTAAGAACGTGCATGACTATCATTTGTGAGGCTGCGACTATGAAAATTTTTTTTTGAAAAAAAAAAAACCTCATCGATTTTCATTCATGTTCAAGTTTTCGTGATAAAATATTTAATAAAAGAAAAAAATAAGATTACACTATGATATTACCATTCTTTTATAAAAATAATATGAAATTTTTTTAATGATGACAATGAAATCAAATGAAAGCCTCAAAATTTCTTGGGAATTCTTTATTTTATTACAATATTTTAACTGACTTAGGAATAATATGATGAAAGAGTGATATTATTATTTAATATTTGAAAATCTCATGACAATGTAAAATTGAGATTTATTAAATCATACTATTAATCATATTGTTAAAAGAAAAAAAAAAGAGAAATTAAAATAATCAAAGAATCTATTAAAAAATTTTAAGGTATCTATGAAATTTCCCTTTTTAATATAATTTAAAAAAGGAAAATTTTTTTTTCAAATAATGATAAAATCTATTTTCGAAAGATTTTAGATCAAAGATCAAAAGATAAAGGGTAGATTGAAGATCTCGAATAGCATAGTATGAGAAGAAAAAATATTTTGATCAAATTTAGTTAAACGATAATAATAACAATGAAAATGTCCATTTAAAGGAAGTTTCTAATTCAAAACGATGAAGAATATACAACTTCAAATAAAATATTTCGAATTTCAAAAATTATATAAATCCTTAGTTTTTTCCTTCGAAAAATCTTCAGTTCGATCCGAAAAAAACTAAAAGTCGAAACAGAAAATAAAATAAAATAAAATAAAAATAAAGATAAGAAGTCTAAAAATTCAATTATGAAGTTCACGACTCTTGCTTGTTTGGCAATCTTGGGGATTTCGACTTTGAATGAAGGTGATTATATTAACTTGATTATAAAGAAAATAAAATTTTTTCTAATTCCATTTATAACATATGTATAGTCAATGCTGCTCCTATTGCCGAGATCGGATTAAATAATAAACGCGACTCAACACCTTCATATGATTATAAAGACAAGAAGGATAAAAAAGATGATTATTATGGTGGCAAAGATGATGAATACTATGGCAGCAAAGATGATGATTACTACGGCGGCAAAGACGATAAATATGATGATGACAAAAAGAAATCCAGCTACAGACGGTCTGCCTTAGCCTCCCCGGGTGACAAAGATGATGATTACTATGGCGGCAAAGACGATGATTACTATGGTGGCAAAGACGATGATTACTATGGCGGCAAAGACGATAAATATGATGATGACAAAAAGAAATCCAGCTACAGACGATCTGCCTTAGCCTCCCCGGGTGACAAAGATGATGATTACTATGGCAGCAAAGATGATGATTACTATGGTGGCAAAGACGATGATTACTATGGCGGCAAAGACGATAAATATGATGATGACAAAAAGAAATCCAGCTACAAACGATCTGCCTCCCCAGGCGACAAAGACGATGATTACTATGGTGGCAAAGACGATGATTACTATGGCAGCAAAGACGATGACTACTATGGCGGCAAAGACGATAAATATGATGATGACAAAAAGAAATCCAGCTACAAACGATCTGCCTTAGCCTCCCCGGGCGACAAAGATGATGATTATTATGGTGGCAAAGATGATGATTACTATGGCAGCAAAGACGATGACTACTATGGCGGCAAAGACGATAAATATGATGATGACAAAAAGAAATCCAGCTACAAACGATCTGCCTCCCCAGGCGACAAAGATGATGATTACTATGGTAGCAAAGATGATGATTACTACGGTGGCAAAGACGATGACTACTATGGCGGCAAAGACGATAAATATGATGATGACAAAAAGAAATCCAGCTACAAACGATCTGCCTTAGCCTCCCCGGGCGACAAAGATGATGATTATTATGGTGGCAAAGATGATGATTACTACGGCAGCAAAGACGATGACTACTATGGCGGCAAAGACGATAAATATGATGACAAAAAGAAATCCAGCTACAAACGATCTGCCTCCCCAGGCGACAAAGATGATGATTACTATGGCAGCAAAGACGATGATTACTATGGCAGCAAAGACGATGACTACTATGGCGGCAAAGACGATAAATATGATGATGACAAAAAGAAATCCAGCTACAGACGATCTGCCTTAGCCTCCCCAGGCGACAAAGATGATGATTACTATGGTAGCAAAGATGATGATTATTATGGCAGCAAAGACGATGATTACTATGGCGGCAAAGACGATAAATATGATGATGACAAAAAGAAATCCAGCTACAAACGATCTGCCTCCCCAGGCGACAAAGATGATGATTACTATGGCAGCAAAGACGATGATTACTATGGCGGCAAAGACGATAAATATGATGACAAAAAGAAATCCAGCTATTAAAATGTTTTTTGAATAGGTTTTGCATAATATTAATTTAGTTTCCTTTCCAGAATTTTAATTTTAAATTATTTGTAAAAAAACGATTTTATTTGAAAAAAATGTGAATAGTTTATTTTTTATTTGTAAATTTTTTTAAATTTTTTGAATAGTTTTCCTTCCCCTTCCCACTCCCACCAACTCTTATTCGTTATCTAAAACTTTCAACGTTACACGATTTTTTAATTCTTCTTTTGTGAAATAATATTATAATTAATAAAACTAAATATTCCAGGCTAATTTTTAAGATTTTTCTCGTCTATTTTGCGTGTCAAAATTTCTGTGCCATTTTATCATATAACAGTATATGACATTACGATTACCTCGATTATCTCTAAAGAAAATCACATATTGATAAATTTTTGCAAAAGAAATAAAACGATTAACAAAGTAGTCAAATTTTTTTCAATGTGCTAGATTTAAATCTATGATCGTAAATATTTATTAACATATACTTTTTGAGCGCCAACCATTCCAAATCAAACGAACATTTAATTCCAAAAATTTCGTAATTTTATATAAATTCAAAGAAGATACGTGATTGGGCGGCAAATACAATTATGTGATGTCTCCAAAAGGATTAAAACAATATTATTTCCGATTAAAAATTTTAAATATGTTTCATTTTTCAATTACATCCAATTGAAGACTTACATCTGTTCAAAACTTTGCTTCAAATCACCTGTTCGGTTGTAAAAATATATGCCGCAGCGATAATAAGTTGTGTAATTTACGTGTCATTTTGAATTTACGGGTTTTGATTAAATAGTTAATAGCTTATAGACTTACCTATTTCATAGTCTCGTAGACTTATTACAGTATATTATAAATATTCTCTCTTTTTACACAATGTATAATAAAATATTATCTTCCCAATTTCGTAGTTATTAGCTTCCTACGCTAAAAAAAATGATGATTTTATCACAGAAAATTAAATAAACATCCTCTTATCCATAAAATTTACTTATGGAACCAAAAGTTAATCAATCGTTCAGCATTCAGAGTTCCTTAATACACAACGCAAATACTATCCAAAAAAACAGAATAAAATACTTTAGAAAGTCAAAATACATCCCGGGCTTTCGAGCCGAAATATTTAAAAAAAAAAACGTCAAAAATAAAAATATCATTGAATTTTTTATATTGGTCATCACTCACCAAAAGTGTAAAAGAACAAGAGGAATTAATGATAATTTAAGTTGAATAACTATCTTTTTCTCCTAATTAATCCAAAATTTGTTGGACCAAACTTTTTCTCTTCAACCCTTAAAAGGATCAATTTATATTCTGTGGTCGTGACACAAAAAGAAAATTAGAACGAAGAAGCCAGCATTTCTGACATTAAATTAACCGACAAAATTTAATAAATACTTATTTTATTCACTATTCAGAAGACCATATGACCTATTTTATTGACGTACGGACTCCTCGCTTACAAATTTATTCTTTCATTACGAACAAAATTAGTTAACAAATTAATTACATGCAACTAATTAATTTGGTAACCATCCATTCTCACAATAATTTAGTATTTAGTAACTGTATTGCACAATTATAAATAGTAACTACCGTAGTAATAATATATATTATACTGTATATATATATATAGTGTATCTATGCAACCATGTATGTTTAGCATTTTACTATCTATCAATTGTCGAGTTAACTATCATAATCAAGACTGCATACTATTTCAATTGTTCAATTAACTTTAATATGGATGATAAAATTTTGAATATAATCTGTATAATTTTAATACCAATAACGATAATTTTTACAGGATTTATTGTCATAATCCATATATTAACTTTATCTTATCTTATAATAAAAACAATTATACAATATTTTATTAATTTTATTAATAAAGAAGAAGAAGAAGATAATGGATGTTGGATTCCATTCCAACAACTTAAACAAATCGAGTTTATTGCAAGTGGAGGTTTTGGCAGAGTCTTTAAAGCATTATTGGATGATGATAGTTCAAGATTAATCTTTGAAAGTGAAACAAAATCAAAAATATTTAAAAGTGGAAGAGAAGTTGCCATTAAATATATTACTTGTTCAAATTTATCCGAATTTCATGCGCATAAATTATGTATAAAGTCTAAATCAGTTATACCACTTATCGGTATAAGCAGAGATATAGAAACGGGAGAATTTTTATTAGTAATGAAATACGCACATAAAGGAAATTTAAGTCAATATTTAAGTAAAAATCCAAAACTTTCGTGGAAAGTAAAATTCGGTTTAATCTTAGATATTGCGACAGGCCTTACCGATATCCACAGAACTGGATTAATTCATGCAGATTTTCATAGTGGCAATATATTAATTTCCGCGGGAGGAAAAGCCCTAATATCTGATCTTGGTTTATCGAAAAAATTAAATAGTTCAACTTATCCTGAAATTTATGGGGTTATTCCATATGTTGCACCAGAACTTTTTCGTCGTAAAACCGGTTACTCTCAAGCAGCTGACGTTTATAGTTTTGGTATCGTCTTGTGGGAAATTTGCTCTGGTCTTAAACCATACAATGACCGTGCTTTTGATATGATTCTTCGTTTAGATATTTGTTCAGGAATAAGACCTGAAATTCATTCTGGAATTCCAAAATTTTTTGAAATATTAATGAAATCGTGTTGGGATGAAGATTATTTAAAAAGACCATCTATGGAAATTGTCCTTAAGTATGTAAGGAATTTGTACATTAATTTTGATCAGGAAATATTAGATTTTGATAATTCGAATAACTCAAATGAAAATGATATCGGTAAGTTAAAATCATTTTACTATTATTATTATGTCATTTAATTTAATTTAATAATTTTTTTTAACTCATTAATATTAGTGAGAAATTTGGATATTAAAATTACAACAAATATGAACGATCATGATAATACAAACGAGATCAATTATTATACGCTTTGTCATGAATACATAATATAAATAATTGATTTTAAACTTTAGAGTTTATTACATAATAATAAAAGTGTATTATAAGTATAAAACAATATTAACATGGAAAAAAAAAATCGAGATTTTTTCTGTATTTTTTTTCAAAAAAATTATATATAAAAAAAGATATTTATTTTTATTAGAAGATGGTAAGGGTGGAATTTTTTTCATTTTTGTTACAATGGGTAATCGAATTGTTTTTTTTTTATGCGTGTTAAAAATGCACTTACTAAAAGTCTGTAATTTACAAAAAAAAAGAGACTAAAAAAAAATATATATATATATATATAGATAGATAATTATTTTTCTTCTTTTTTACAACTCTACAAAATTAAATCTAAAATTATGAAAGTAAATTGATGTAAATAAATTTATAATACATAAATTAATTATATTGAAATTTGTTTGTTTTTTATGAGTGCAACAATAAAATTCTTTTCTGATTCTGTGAGTGATTTATTTTCAAGAATTAACCGACAAGCTGCTTCCTTGTCACGTTGGTTTGATTCTCTTATAGCCGAAGCAACGGCAGCAGCTACAATTAACGCTCTATTCGGATCTTCGACATCAATTTCTTCTGTTTTAATATTGTTTGTAGAATTTGTAGAATTTGTGATTGACATTTTATTAATATTTTGTTTATTATTATTATTAGAATTATTTATTGTGGTGGTGTTTATTAAAATTGTTATGGTATTTGAATTTTTTGTGGTAATTTATTTTTTTTTTTTAAAAAAAAAATTTGGATTTTTTGAATTTTTTCTCTTAAAAATACGCTCCTTAGGTAATTATATGGTGTTTTTTTTTTGATTGACTTGAATACAAATTTGGTTTGTATTAGAGTCTAGAATCCTGTCAACAACTTTTTTTGATTAGCATAGATGATCTGTAACACTGCATGGGCGCCACCTACGGGTCTAGACTTCCAAACAAATAATAACCTAGAACAAAAAATAAAATAATTCGGGAGTTTGGTGAACCTTCTAGAGCGACAGACAATGAAAAATCAATCTTTCAATATATAATCTAAACAAAATTCGTTTGTTATTTGTTTCACTACTTTGTCTTTTGTAAACCTGTACACATATAAAATTTGAAATAAAAAAGCAATTTAAGACCAAAAAGTAAATACATTCCCTTATTGCACAATTAATAAATGAAATGATACAAATTTCATATTTTAATGCGGTTATGACACACTAGTGATGTGAGTATTATGATGAGATTGAAAAGGAACCAAATATAAAATAAAAGAAAAATATTATAAAGATATTAAAAAATATTCATCTTCTAATCCTCACGTCCAATTAACCAAACGCCTCCAAAAGATGCAGCTTTAAAAGGAAATGGTATAAGTTAATAAAAATTATTTCTATCATAATTTTATTAGAAATGAAAATTCTCTCACCTGCTGCAATTCCACCAACAAATGCAGTTTGTATAGCACCCCACAAAGCTTTTTCAGGAGAAGTGAATAATGCTTTAATATATCCAAAGACTAAAAGACATACTATAGTTACTAAACTACTAGCATAAAGTCCAATAATAACATTATCCACAAGTAAATAAGGTATTAACGGTATTAGACCGGCAACGAAATAAGAAACTCCAATCGTCATAGCACTTTGCTATAAAAGAGGATATAGATTATTCATTATTTTTAATTTTAATCATTATAATTTATGATATAATAACTCACCCAAGATCTTGAAGGGTTTGGCTTTTCAAGGTTTAGCTCAAATTTCATCATAAAATCAACGAATTTTTGAGGATCAGATTTAAATTTTTCAATAACAGGTGCTAAAGCATCTTTATCTAATCCGTAAGGTGCCATAATATCTATTATCCAAAAAAAAAGAGAGATTATTATTAAATATCATTATTATTATAGTTGGTTAACTCTTTATTGAGATGCTTCAAAATACGCACCATATATCTCTTGAATTTCTGCATCTAGACAGTTTTCCACTTTAAAAATAAGAATAAACATAAGATTACATCAACTTGTAACTTGTTGAATAATGGCCATATCCTTTGAAATCATACCTTCCCATTCCTCTCTCCTTCTCTCAGCGTTGTAATGATCAGCTTCTGATTTTGCACTCAGATATCTAAATAAAGGAAAAGTAGAGATCTAAATAAAGGAAAAGTATATATGTATATTCAAACTAAAAAATAGTATATTTTTTGGTGAGTTAAAAATGATATATACCCGCCTAATCCCATCGAAATTGCACCTGAAATCAGCTCTATAATAAAAAATTTATTAATTTTTTAGAAATTTAATAATTTAAACACAAAATTGAGTAATTCCAATCTGACAAACCGGCCAGTCCTCCGGTAATAACAAGATGATTACTTCCCATAGAAGATAATCCGGCAGACAAAGCGAAGGGTACCTATAACATATTTAAAATCATTTCAATAACATTTTCAACAAAAAAAAAAAGAAAAGTCTGACTTTTTACCGTTAGACCGTCGCTAATTCCAAGAATCATGTCACGAATTAACTCTGGTGATTCAAAATGATCTTCTGACTAAAATTTAAGCAAATAATAAAAAGAAAAAAAATGTATATATATATTAAATATATATAATAGATATATATGGTTTTTTTTTTAAAAAAAAAATTTATTTTATTTCGACAATATTTACATGATGATATCGATCATGAGGCTCTTCAGGAATTGTATCATAATGGTGAGGAGGTCTACGTTGAAATATTTGACGAAGGGCCATCATTTTGATTATTTTTTAAGAGAGGAGATCCAGAAAAATGATGCTCATCTAACTTTGAAATTAAGAGATTATATACAAGTAAATAAGAATCACGTTATATTTATGGAGCCCTTTATTAAATTAGGAAAGATCTGAGAAACGTTTCCTCGTTATTGGTGCAAATTATATTTATATATTGTAGTACGTAAAATTATTGAGATCACGAAATCAAACTTTTAAAATCACGAAATACCATTGTTCTTTGGTGTAATAAATAAATTAAATAAATTGAAATAATAACAGATAAAAAAAAACTATGCCCTATTTCTCAATATGCAATATAAAAAAAAGTTTTTTTTCTCTATTGGTTTTTTTTCTCTATTAGTTTTTTTATCCAATTTATAATACAATAAGATTTTGTAATCAAATCTTAAAAGTTCTCTAATATTTACAATAATTTTTTTTTTGTTTTTTGTCAAAACCTTCATGATAATAATCATCGATATTTCCCAAAAGAGTTTCATATTTTTTTAACTCAAATTCTAATTTACTTAATTTTTCATTCGTTTGAATATGTTTAACTTCTAATTCGTTATGTTTAACTAAATAAGTCATAACCCCAAATCCGCCAAGCTCGTTAAGTTGCTTTTGAATTTCTTCTATAAGGTCCCTTAAAATACCATATTGAAATTCCAAAATTTCTTCTTTTTTGATTAGTTCATTACGACTTAAATTATCAATATCTTTATCATCAATTGCTTTCCACATTTCAGAAAAATTCACTTTAGTTTTATGTCGTTGATATCTTGACCATTCCAAGTCAGAATTTATTCCAATGATAGAAGAAGTTATCGCAATGACTAAAATTCCAGATAAAGAAGTTAATGCGGCAATAAACATTCCAATTGGTGTTATTGGGATTATATCACCAAATCCAGTTGTTGTCATTGTAGTTATACTCCAATATAAACTGTGAAAAACGGATTGAAATGGACTTTTTTCTCTTGTTCCATTTGGTAATGTCCTATACCATGAATCTGTAAAAATATCAAATTCACCTCTTTCAGCATAATATATAATGATTGCTGAAATCATTAATATTATTAAAACATAGACTAAGTTTAAAAATATTCGAATTGATGATAATAAAATTATATTTGTCGCAATCTAAATAAAGATTTAGAATATTAAGATTAATCTTCTCATTTATTTTATAAGAGTAAATTTTAAAAATAATTACCAAGAATCCATCAGAATATTTTCCAATACGTTGTAATGAATTGATAATTCTAGTCAAACGTAGAATCCTAGTAAATCGAAGAGTCGTATCTTCAGCAAAAGGACTAATTATCTGAAGATAAAAAGGTATGATTGATATCAAATTCAACAAATTGAATGGTTTTATTGCAAATTTCCATTTATTTGGAGCAGCAAGAAAACATCCAACATATTCTATAGTAAATACTATAACTATCAAAATATCAAACGGGAGCCTAAAAAAAAAAATTAGTCATACGCACATATACATTATATATCATATTACGTATATATATACATATAATTACCACAAGTGAACATTCACATTCTTGATCATAAGAAAAGTTGGCAATGAATCGAGACAAATAATTAATATTGTAGCAAGTGTGCATATATTGGAGAAGAAAGAAAAAGCTAGCGCTTTCTTAGATTGAGGTTCCTCAAAAAAATAATATAATTTCTTTTGTAAAGGAGTTTTGTATAGTTCGGATTCGGATTGAGGTTCATACACACATTTTTCCTATCGAATAAATAAAATTACTTTATAAAAAAAAAAAATATTATTTTAAAGATCATGAGAAGAAGATTATTACCGACGTTTCTTAAATTAATTTTATATTTAAGTGGGTATATAATTTTCTTATGAAACTCATTAGGTGGTTCAATAACTTCTGAGATGCTGTAATTGATAAAAATTTTATATAAATTATTTTTTTTAAAAAAAAAAAAATATCCAATCAATTTTAAAAAAATTTTTATTACGTAGCAGTAACGTTGTTAGAGTTGGAATTGGAATCGATTGTTGCCATTCTTGAAGGAAATTGCGTTTCATCATCCTGTCTATCATTTGTGATATTCATGATGATTATTTTTTAAAAAAGGATGTGTAAAAAAGGTAAGTTGAATTTATAATAATTTGATATATGTAAATCGTAAATCCATACATAAGTATCTAACCCTAAAGAATAGAACAAATTGATTAAATTTCCCCCTATAAAATCTGCAACTTACATCATCATTATCTATTAATGTATAAATTAAAAAAGAAAAATTACGTCAAAAAATTAAAAATTCAAGAACGCCAAATTCGCAGTCAATTCTGCGCGTCAGACCACTTTGGGTTATCTATCATTCATTACTTCTAGTTTTCTACAGGTTTCATTATTAACGATCAAGTTTTTTTTTTCATTATAAGCGATTAAAAAATCGGTCAATTCCGTAGACTTATAAAACATGTGATCATAATGTGACCTGATAAAGATATAACCTAACCTTTTTCTGGTTTTCCTTCTTAGATAACGTCACCAACTTTTTTTAAAATATTGTCACTCGTGACTTCATTATATTTATTTAATTATAACGTGATCAATTCTTTTAACTTGAAATGGCGGTATCAACAATTATTTAGACGTGACCAATGTGCCCAATGTGAGGAAATGGAATTTTCTTATGTTTCCCATCATTTGAATCATTTGACTTTTTCATAAACATAACTTCCGAAACTTCGAAATTTCGTAACTAAAAATTTAATGCAATTAATGCATAAGCCGTAAATCAGAATGTAAATGATTAACTAATAATAAATACATTATGCAAGCAAAAAAAAAAAGAGAGAAATTAAATATTTACCAAATAAGTAATTTCCCCAAATTTCTAATAATTTTAATTCTAATACATGATTAAAAATTTTTAATTAGTTGGGAGTAAATTATTATTTACAAACGGGATACTCTTCTGAGTAATCTTACCGCATGTTCTCATTCGCGTTTTTTGTCAAAATCGACCTAATGCAGATTTATTTAACTAAATAAGACGGCATGACCTTATCACTATCAATTTAATTTCAACCAGTTAAGAGATAAGACACCTGCATCATCTTAAACTTTAAAATGTTTTTTTTATGTTGATTTTTTTTAATTCTCACGCAGCGTTTATTGATAAGATTATCTTTACGCAAGCAAATATTGTGAAAAATATATAAATAAATATGTAAAGAACCATTTTTTTCAAAAAAAAAAAATTAAATTTTTTTCTTTGGTTTTTTTTTTGGGAAAAATATATATAAAATATATATATAAATATATATACATAATATACAATTATTTAATAGAATTTTTTTTTTTTTTTTACTACTAATTTTCTCTTTTAAGTTACGTTACCTTCTTTTATTTGATATAAATTTTATTCCTTTTTGTTCAAAATAAACAAATGTTTCGAGATACACAATGGATCAGTGATTCAAAAGTGAAAAATAAAAAAAATAAAGCCAAGCGAAGACATACTGATCCAAGTTCTGATACTTCATCAACAACATCATCTGATAAAGCCAGTCAACTTAGTAATAGTGATGAAATATTGACAATAAACTCATTTTATGACCCTTTGCCACCTTCAGATCCAAAAGTATTACGAAATATCGAAGGAGGGGAATATTTTTTACCAAGCGCTGATAAAAATATTGAAAGATTACAAATGCAACACTATTTATTTAGTAAATGTGTTTGGAGAAGTAATTATTCTTCTCCACTTGAAGAAAATTTTGAGCTTGGGGGCGCAAAAGTATTGGATGTTCAGTAAGTTAACTGATTAATTTGCATTGTTTTACTTTTTTGCTTGCTTTGTATTTATTTAATCTGAACTTAGATGTGGAAGTGGAATTTGGATGAGCGATTTAGCTACGGAATATTCTAATTCAACATTTGTTGGTATAGATGATGATGCGGAACGTGCAAGAATAGAAATGGAATTACCCAATGCCGCATTTCTTCATCACAATCTAATGGAAGGGTTACCTTTTCCTGATGATACTTTTGATTTCGTACACCAAAGATTTTTTACTTCTGTGAATGAAGCTGATTGGGAAAACTATATTCTACCAGAGATTGTTAGAATATTGAAACCTGGAGGATGGGTAGAGTTAATGGAAATGCAACCTTTGTCCAATGCTGGTCATACGACGAAAAAAATATTTAAAGCTTGTAAGTATAATAAGAACTTGTTAAATATGTGTTAATTACGTCAAGACTTTATTATTTACTAATCTAGTTTTTATTAATAGATGATGAATTTAATTTGAAAATAGGAATTCATCAATTAAATCCTTGTGTGTTTCAAAAAGCTTTAACCTCCAACAAGATGATTGATTCTAGCACCGTACATTCAGATCATAGAATTACTCCACTTTTCGGTGGAAGACTTTCTCAACTGGTAATTAATTCGATTCAATACGATATTGGCGTTTAATCTTTCCGTGATGATTTACGAGATACTATATATACATATATTTAGGTTTGTCAGAATCTCTTTAAACGGTTAGAATTAAAGAAAAAAGAATTTTGTGAATTTATGAATATGAATGAATCAGAATTTAATGGAGCCATAAATACTATGTACGATGAAGTAAATAAACTCAAGACTTATTGTAAGACATACAGGTATTTTTGTTTTTGGTTACAATCTTATTTAATATTAAAATGTGAAATTCATTTATTTCTTTTGATTTTTAGAGTTTACGGAAAAAAAAGTTCATGATGTATGGTGTATGATTTATGATGGTGATGTGTAATGTGTCCATGGTTGTAATATAATATCATTGTAAGTTGTATATAGATTATGCCCCCTTTTTTTGCTTGATCATTTAGAATATTATTAAATTAACTTTGTAAATTTCCTACAATTAGTTCTTTCTAATTTATATTTTAATTTCATAGAATTTTTGGATATATTGATTTATATTTTATTTTATTTTTATTTATTTTTATTACATAGAGATAACATAGGCAATGATGGGATATATTATTGATTTGTAATTTGTATATAGTTATATATTTGATTAATGTATAAAATATTTTCGATCCTTTTTAGAAATTCATATATAGTTTATTATTTATTTAGAACACAAAATTATTTATTATATATAAATAAATAGAACGTTTTTTTTTAAAGAATTGATTTAATTATTGTAGATATAGTATGAATAATTTGGTATAACTGAGTATGTGATAGGCACGCGTGTGTCACGTGACACATCATTAACGTTGAAGATTGTGTAATTAAAATCCTGTCACTAAAATGCTTTAAATAGACAATTACTTTTTGTATAACAATCCGCTATCTTTACATTTGTAGCAATTGATAACCCTTTTTTTTTTTAATATTCAAGAATTTACCCAAATATGATAATTCAATTAATAATTTGAGGAACTCTTTCTTTCTAAAATCTCATATCTGAGTAGATCAATTTTGAAATTTTTATCAAATTGGGTCTATCAGTATCTATTTAATCCGGGTTTTCATTAATTCCGATAAATTTTCGGATAATCATATCGTTTATCGTTAAAATTATTTTCATTCTCAACTTAACCAAATTTGTATTTAAAAAAAAAAAAAAATTGATAAAATAATACATTTTAAACGCGTTGTTTACTATCATAAATAATATACTTCATTGAATGGTCAAAATTTGAAAGGTTTATAAACTATAAATAGTTGATGATAAAAAGGTTTATTTATCGTAAAAGAAAAAGAGGACTATCACTATAAATTAATCTTTACTTGTACATCTTTGTTAATCCTTTGATAAAGTTTAGATAAGAAAGAATTTACAACTAAATTTAGTTAGATTTTCTTTTTTGTAATAGGTATGAGAAAAGTTCTTGTAAAATGAATGATAACGAATTTTTTTTTTGTAAACTAAAGCACTAAATTAGAAGAAAACAAGAAAGGGGAAGAAAGCCACCAGATTAGAAGAAAGGTACTAAATTAGAATTTGTTTTCCAATTTGGTTTCTGACACATGAATAAAAAGCATCAAGATAGAAAAAAAATTATTTTACTTTACGATAAGGTCATTTTCTCGTGATTGGGCGGTTGGGCGGTCAGTTCATGATAAAGGAAGGAGTCATTGATAAAAGAAAATAACAATTTATCTAATTATATATATATATCAAAATAATTATATTTAGCCAGCCAATTATCTGTTGAGGTCGGGTAAACTGTTCTTATCAAACTGCCTGTTAAGGATATACAATAGTTCGTTTTTTACCTTATTTCTTGCAATAATCACGTAAAAGATTAATTATAAACCGGTAGAAGAATAACATCAATTAATAACAATAGATTTTTTTTTTATTATTTTATAATCTTTTTTTTTTATTATAAAAAATTGGTGAGGTTTTCTTCAAATATATATATTTTTTTATTACTACATTTTTTAAAGAATTTTCTTTCTTCACTTTTAACGACTTTAACGACGATTAAAAATTATTGGTTCATGTAAAATCATTGGTTCACAATAAAATTATTGGAACATGTTTTTAATTTAATTCTTTGCAGTATTCTTGCATTATTTATTCAAATTTACAATTAAGCAATTATGAATTTGAATCAAAGAATCATAAAATTATGAAAGCGAATCTCTACCCTTACTCATAGTAAAGTTCAATATATCCTCCTTAATAATTTTCAAATAATGATATACAGTATATCCTTTTCATATTAGTTTAATTAGCTAAAACAAAATCCCGACTATTAATTAGTGATCTGAGAACACTATTATAAACAATACCGGGCTGTCTAAGATAATTTTGGAATGCAGAAATAAAATCGTTTGGGGTATCAGCGCCCATTCATGCACTATATTCTCTTTATAAAAGTTTCGCATATCCTTTTTATAAAAGTTTATATCCTCTTTATAAAGTTCAATTAAGTACTATATCCTCAATTAATGTAATATATCTTCTTTTATAAAAGTTCAATCAATTAACGAATCATTGCACATTCATAGGGATTATTTGCGCCCAAGTATAGGAGGAATTACTTCACATTCCATTTACCCTCGCCCATACTAGGATTATTTGCCCGAGTATTATCGTCTACTGCCCATAGATATACCTACTATATCCCCTTTTATAAAAGTTCAATTTCTTCCAGAGTTTAGTTGATCTAGGAAGCTGCTGCTGCTGAAATTCATAAACGCGTTTATGGATTCAGTTAAGTACAAGACGTACAAGTAATTACGTAGATATACTATTTTCAAATATGTAAAATCTAAAATCTTCAAAAGTTCAGTATAGTCTCATCATGTGGAGGCTCAATGGGCAGTATTTTCAGGATGGCAAAAAAAGTCATTTAAATTATTTACTAAAATAATTAAATAAAGCGCCAAAAATAAATTTGGATGTTCAGAACTATAGCGTTTAAGTATATTGTTTCAGTTATCTTATTATAAAGAAAGTACTGTATAACTCAAAATTGTGATGGGATCAAAATTTTCTAAAATAAAAATTTAAATTTTAAAGTTATCAATACTATGGTCCAAATTTGAATATTTGAATATAGTCAACTTTCCTTAAATGCGCCCTTTATAAATGTACCCATTATGTATACCCTCCCTAAATGTACCCTCTGGTTAGGTATGATCTCTAATTATTTACTCTTTATAAAATGCACACCCTCTCTAAATGCACTGTTACAAAAAAATTATGTATATAATTCCAAGGGGTGAGTTGACTGTATTGTATCTGTTGTCTTAATATAAACTCTTTTCAAGGTTTAAGAACTCAAAACTGTGATGAGATCAAAATTCACGTATATTACTAAATTAATTTTACGCTCTCTAAGATCTTTTTATAAACTCTTTCCAAAATATAAGAACTCAAAATTGTGATGATATCAAATTTATGCATTATTTATGCTTATTTCTGAATTAAAAAAAATATATTATTATCAAATCAATTAAATATAAATAATTTATAATATCTTTATTAACTTCTGATAGGTGGACAACAGCAACATCATCAAGAAGAACAATCTTCACAATCTTTAGGTGAGGATCCATTCATATCATCGCTTCATCAATTTTAATACGTTATTTAACGCGCTTAGGTACGAACGCAACTGCAACTTCTACAAAAGAAATTATAAGCCTACTCCCGAAGTGCAATGAAAGTGTTAAAAATAACGGTATTTCTAAATTAAATCTACTTTTAAATTAAATTTAAAAGTTCTTTGACGCTGTTTTGGTGATGCAATTTTGTGAGAAGACAAGTGTCTTCTTAAAATAGAAGTTCCTGATCTGATCGAAAATATAGCATTACATTTTCGACAAACAGGACGACCAGGATATTTGCATCAAAGTGACATACGGATAACTTAGTTCTCCTCACTCTCAAAGCTATCAATTTGATATTGTATCAGATGATGATATCAAATTTATACATTTATGCTTATTTCTGAATTATTTTTTTTAAAAAAAAAATTTTAATACGCTTTATTTCATAAGGTACTGCAACTTCTACAAAAAACATTATAAGCCTACTCCCGAAGTGCAATGAAAGTGTTAAAAATAACGGTATTTCTAAATTAAATCTACTTTTAAATTAAATTTAAAAGTTCTTTGACGCCGTTTTGGTGATGCAATTTTGTGAGAAGACAGGTGTCTTCTTAAATAGAAGTTCCTGATCTAGTCGAAAATACAACATTACATTTTCGACAAACGGGACGACCAGGATATTTGGCTGTTTTAGCATCAAAGTGATCCCATACGGATGACTTAGCTCAAAGCTATCAATTTGATATTGTATCAGATGATGATATCAAATTTATACATTTATGCTTATTTCTAAATTATTTTTTTTAAAAAAAAAATTTTAATACGCTTTATTTCATAAGGTACGAACCGCAACTACAACTTCTACAAAAAAAATTATAAGCCTACTCCCGAAGTGCAATGAAAGTGTAAAAATAACGGTATTTCTAAATAAATCTACTTTTTAAATTAAATTTAAAAGTTCTTTGACGCCGTTTTGACGATGCAATGACAAGTATTTTCTTAAAGTAGAAGTTCCTGATTTGGCCCAAAATACAGCATTACATTTTCGACAAACAGGACGACCATACGGATGACTTAGTTCTTCCTACTTTCAAAGCTATCAATATATTGTATCAGTTATCTTTATTATAAACTCTTTCCAAAGTATTAGAACTCAAAAATTGGGATGATAGCATTTATTGCGTATTTTTGCGTATTTCTAAATTCAAACCAGCGGCCGATCACGAAAGAATAAAATAATAAATTTCTTTGAATTTTTTTTTTTTTTTTGGTAAAAAAAAAATTCATGACTTGGTACTTTTGTCAAGTTGGGTACCTTTACCTCAGCTTTGGTTGTTAATAATTTGTATGGGAGTATGGGAGTACAGTACAATATTTGGCAAAACAGGATAGAGAGTACAAAAAAATAATATTAGGTTCAAAAAACGTTATGATAACATTCACATTGGTTGACAGCAATAAAGAGATGCACACGATGCAACATTTCATCAGATCATAAACAGAAAGGCATGAAAAGAACCTCATAAACAAAAAGAACATCTTTTTCAGTAAGTATAATAATAATAATAATAATAAATAATAATAATAAATAACAGATAATAATAATAATAGATTAAAAGATTATTATATTGGATTATCAGGTTAAAAAATCGAGTTTTTGGTTAAACAAAGAAAAAGTTTTTTAAGGGATAAAAAAGTTAACAACATTTATGTTTATATTTTTTTTTCATGAGAAAAGAAATTTAATAATTATTCGCCAATCATAAATAATCAAGTTCATGCATTATTTAACTTGTTTCTAATAAAAAAAACCTTGTGTTTATAAAAAAAAACCCATCAATGAATATTTATATCGAAATTACTATGATTAAAATTTCCATCATTAAACAGTTTATCACTCGCGTGGAGATTTGATTTTTTTTTTTTCTTGGCGAAAAATTTAAAGTAAGGGATATGATTCGTTGTGTTACATGAATGTAAAAGATTATGAAATCTTTTCTGTAACACGATACAAAGCTTTTATAATTAAGAGGATCATATGATATAAGATCAATAGTTATTTTTCCAAGATTGAAAAAGATTGAAAATTTCCTAACTAGAAAAAATAATTTTTTTTTACCCACTCAAAATATTAATTACACAAAATAAAAAAAAATGCAAAACGGTACAAAAAACAACGTACAAAAAAAAATTTTTTTTTTTTTACGTAATAAAAATCCAGTAAAACTAAAAAAACTAAAAAAAGATAAATTTTCGTTCTTACTCCGATTAGTTCATAAAAAACCAGTTATACTTAAATGGTATTAAGACAATCCGAAGGAGAAAAATACTAAAAAATAAAATAACAATTTTGCATGTGATTTATCACACTACATCATCTTTATCCAATTATACATGATTTCGATTGTCTAATTGTTTACATTTGTAACTTGATCGTGGGGACAACTGTGTAATTAGTGTAATTAGTGTAATTAGATCGTTATTCATATTGGTTACATATATTTGACGAACCGACCGACAACTGACAGTAGATCATTGATGCTCATAATCCTACACATTTTTGTATAAGATGATGTTACACCAGTTAAATTACGTCTTAGAAAAAAAGAAAGACGAAAGAAAAGGGAAATGTATATTCATGTATTAAGAATGGGAATACAATTTAAAAATATTCATATGAATGAAAAAAGAATAAAGAAGTAATATGATTTAATATATTTTTTAATATTTTTTATGAAAGAAAAAGAAAGAATTCTTATGATACATGTAACAATTTCCAAAAGATTTTTATTGTAACATTTTCCAAAAGACTTATTGTAACTTATTATATAAGTTTCAAATTTATAGATCATGAATGGAATAAAAGTCGAGAAAAAAGAAAAAAATGGTTATGACGGGTTCGATGGTTTCGTTTTAAAATAAAAAACTTTTTTATTAATTTATTTATTTATTTATTTATTTATTGGTATACAATAATATTTATAATAATATTTATAATATATATTTATATATATATAAATATCGTATATTCCGCATGGTTTAGTAATTGATTAAAGATCAAAAAAAAAAAAAAATCTTGAAATTAAAAATAGGTCAATTAAAAAAAAAGTACTATAAATAAAAATAAAATTAAAGTTAGAATTTAAAAAAAGAATTTTCTAAAATTTCTAAAATTTTCTAAAAAAGATAAATGATAACTTATTGTTAAAAACATTATCTCCGAAATTTTTTTTTCTTAAAATGAAGGTTCATGTTTAGTCATGTTTATCATTTCAGTGTCAATAAACGATTAATGACGAATATTTATATTAAAGAAAATCACCACGCGGAAGTACAAATCACCCCAAAGAAAAATTTTATTTGGTTAAAAGAAATTAAAAAAAAGAAAAAAAAGAAAAAAAAAAAAAAACGAAATAATTTTTTCGATGATAATTCCGGGTGGGGGATGATCTCATGTATTTGATATTAAGATATTTGAAATATTTAAATATGTAATAATCCATGTATCAATTGTATCATCATGTAAGCAAAAGAAAAAGAATTCTTTAAAATTCTTCTTTCAAAGAAATCTAATATCTTTTAAAGTTTATAGTTTATAGTTTATGCAAAGGTGATTTAATTGTGTTCATTATACAATAAAGACCTTTTCAAAGAAGATTAAGAAGATTTTTTTTAAAACGTGGGAAACACGTTTCATAATAAAGTTTTATATTAAAGGTAATAATAACAATAAAGACTGATAAAGAGAATAGAACAAAGGGAAACAAAAAAAAAAAAAATTTTTTTTTTCATTGATAAATTAATCTAAATTGAAACAATCATTGTGCTGTAAATAAATAATATGAATAAATAAATAAATAAATAAATAATATATATATATAATATATATATATATATTAAAACCCGGGTGTACGTAATTTCATATAGTTGCATTATCTACAAATTTATATTTATTATTAATTGTTATTTCGTTGTTTCTTAAAATTACTTGTTACTTTGTAAAATAAAACTACTTGTATAATATATTAATTACTAAGTCTTTGTAATTATGGTTTTACAATGAGTATCACAATTCCAATACCATGAATGGTAGTTCATTTAAAAAAAGATCCACGAATAAACTTTAAAGGAATTTTCCTTGACAAATCTATCTCATGAAAAAAAAAAAGTGACGAATTAAATCTAGAAAAAGAAAGAAAAATAAATAAAATAAAATAAAATAAAATAAAATAAAATAAAATAAAAGATTATTTATAATTATAATAAATTAATAATTTTAATAAATAATAGTTATAATAAAATTTATTATTATTATTTTAATTTTCTTTATTTTTTTTTTATTTATATATTTATATATATATCATATATATTATTATATACAATTATACAAAATACAATATATATAATATATATATTACAGTATATATTATAAATAAAATTTCAGAATATCACACAAAGGTCTTAATTAAAAATTACTGTGGGTAAAATTTTATAAATATTTAAATAATAAAAAAACTGGTAAATGAAACTCATTGACAAACACACATGGGAAAATTATTTAAAAAAAGTTTAAATCTTGTATTTCGATGTATTTTCGGAATTAAAGAAGACATTTTCCTTTTAGCCGATTTTTAGAAAAACTTTTTTTAAAGTAAGACAAAGATATAGAATTCGCATGTAACATGCAGTGTAATTAAACCTAAAATGGACCTTTAATCCAATCTTTTTCTTTTCGATGATAATTGTATTGGTTATGCAAACGAACATGCGTTACATTTAAAAAGTTGATCTGACGTGATTTCCAATTTATTAAAAATACTTTTAAAAAAAAAAGATAGATATCTATAATCTATTACCTAAACTTGACAATTCATGCTATATTGGTTATTCTATTGTATCTATTGTATCATATTGTATCGTGGGGTTAAAATCATTCTTTTCGTCTCACAAAGATTTTTTGTGTCAATTGATTTGCTGAGAATTTTATTAAAGCTTAAATAAACTAGTTTTTTTTATCATCATCATTATGAGAGAATTTAGAGTATTTATGATTTTTTTTTATGTAATAATAAACTTTAAAAAAAAAATGTTTTTTTTTTTATCACATCTTATTAATTATGTAAAATTGATAAGATATAAAATTCAAAAAAAAAAGCGTGGGCACAAATGCTTTTTCTGGTGTTACTTTCCATATTTGCTGAAAAACATTACCATGCGATTTTCCATTGCAGATACGTTTTTGTATTTCTTGTATCTCTTGTATTTTCTATTTGGACCGATGATAATATGATATGCAATACAACATTAAGATTTTTTTAAAATATTTTTTTTTTTTTTTTTTGATAAAAATTATTTAAAAAGGTTGCCAGTATTTTTACCTACAAAAAAAAAAGAAAAAAAAAATGAAAAAAAGTTATGTATATATAAAAAATAAATAAAATAAAATAACAATTATATATATATATATATTTTATATTTTTTTCCCGGTTTTTTTTTTAAAAAAAAAAAAATTCATTCAATTATTCTCTCTTTTTCAGGTAATTTGTTTTACTTGTCATTTTTTTTTTTTTGTTAATCCTTCTGATTTGACTCTCATTCATACTAAATATTTTTTGTAAAAATTAATTCAAAGAGTGAGAGACATTTTTTTTTTACGTGATTCCCTAAATAATAATGGGTTGTGTCTGTGTTAAACCTAAAGAAGAAGAATATAAATTCCCTATACCCGATGATGTAGATATCCCTTTTTCTCAAATGTTACATTATGTACATAGATTTATATGGCAAGGAAATTTTTCCTCCCCTGTTGAAGAATGTTTAAAATCTTCTAGTTCAAGAGCTCGAGTATTGAACGTTAAATGTGGTGAAGGCGCGTGGTTAAAAGATAACGCTAAATTATATCAAACTGCCGATTTTTTTGGTTGTGATATTACCGCTACTTTACAATATGATGTTTCTCCTTCATTTCTTAAAGCTGATATTTTGGATGGTCTTCGATATTATGATAAGAATACCTTTGATTTTATTTATCTTCAATTCGGTTTATACACTGAAAATGAATGGCGTGATAAGGTTATAAAAGAACTGGTTCGTTTATGTAAACCTGGTGGTTGGATAGAAATTCTGGATTGTGAAAATCAATTTTATAACGAACGTGATACGACAAGTCGATTAGGACAAGCATGTGAGCGTTTTAATAATAAAAATAAAAGATTTCGATTTTTTCAAAATATTCTTTCTTTTTTACTTTTTTTTCGTGTCTAATATTTTGTCCTTTTTTTTTTTTAAAAAAAAAAAAGATCGATTATATCTTGAATCTAAACAAATAAACCCTCTGGTAAGTTCACTATTCGAAGAATTCTTGAGTAACACAAATCAAATTATTAAAATTCATAAAGAAGAAAAAGAATGTATTTTAGGAGTTAAAGGAGGTAGAGTTGGAAAATATTTACTTCAAAATATCGTAACAACCTGGAAAAATTCAAAAGTTTTAATATCAGAATCTATGGGAATTACTCAAGATCAATATGATAAATTAATTCAACAATTTATAAATGAAATTAATAAATCGAAGACTTCTATAAAATTTGTAAGAGTTTATGGTCAAAAAAATGATAGATAGAAAATTAATAAATAATAATATTAATATTAATTAATAAAAATGTTAGTATATATAATTTAGTAATCATTATGTTTTTTTTTTCAAATATTTTAATTTTTCTTAGAAATCCATTATTATTATTTATTATAAGGAATTATTATTATGTTTGTTTAATTATTATTTTTTTTTTTGTAAATTTTTTATGCAAGTCTTTTTTTTTTGGTTATATTTTTTTTTTTTTTCTTTTTTTCTTTAAAAAATCTTACAAATCTTTTACATATTTTACATATTTTTGCATATTTTTTTTTTCCTTATTTTAATAATATTTGTAGAATATAAAACCTTTGAAAATATGAAACGTGAAAAGGAGTTTCACTTAGTTTCATTATTTACAAAAAGAAAGGATTTTCATTTAATCACGCACGTTATACAAATCCGCTGCGGTTATACAATTAGGAAAACGTGTACAGAATGGGTCATTACCCCGATAAAACAGATTAAAAAAAGATACAGGGGATGGACAAATTAATTTTTACCCGAAATCTAAAAATAATCTTATCAAAATTGATATGATCACCTTGTGACTTACACAACCCATATCTTTCTTTCATGGTTCTTTGCATCGTGGGATTCGGGACCCTGGTTCTAAGAACTTAATTTACTTGTTTTGGTTTTTTAGTTTTTCTTTCTCGGAATTAATACTCCTTCATCTTTTTACATAAATTCAATATTAAAAAATATTTTTTATGACGAACTTTGTACCTACAAAGTACATTAACTTACATATAAACTGCGGATAACATGTTTCTAAATGATTGGTATTTTCATGTGTTAAATAAATAATGTATAGTTCACATGACAAATTTTTAAGTATTACAGATTAATAATTTCAATTAAGATTTTCTATACTAAATTTAACCATCAAAATGATCATTTACATTACCAATTATTTATTATTTATTAACCGGATATAAACAAATATAAACGTCTTTTTTTTTTATATGTATATTACCGTTTATTTTTTTAGTGGATTTTCAATAGTTGTGTTTCAAAAAAGGAAAAAAAATAATCAACCACTTGATGGATTTCTTTTTAATGATGATCCCTTTCAATAATTAATATATTTGGAAATTTATAGAAAATGGTAAACATTTAAAATTACTATAATTAATATATAAAAATTCAGCTGACATTTAATTATTAATAATGATTGCATTTTCATTCCTCGCGTTCCTTAAATATTTTGATCAGGTGAACGTTTTTATGATATATTATGAAGTCACGTTCAGAGTTTAAAATTTAAAAAGAAATTTTTTATTAAATTTACATAGTTTATAATATGGTACAAAGAAGTACAAGATGATCATTTTAAATAATCATTTTTTTTTTAATCTTAACGAAATATGTTCATATGATAATCTTAAGTGCTTATAGATTTATGATAAATGGTATCCTCATTTTTTCATTTTCTATAGGTATAGGGGTTTGCTGATTATTATAATTATTATTCTTAGGATTTTCTAATATTTTTTCAACTTGAGAGGTAATATTATTATTATTATTAAATTCGGAATTTGAATCTATTTTCATTTCAACTTGAGAGGTAATAATATTATTATTATTAAATTCGGAATTTGAATCTAATATTTTCATTTCAACTTGAGGGGTAATATTATTATTATTATTAAATTCGGAATTTGGAAGTTTGCCAATTTTGTAAAGTACGTCGTATTCGAATGTTTTAAGTTGTTTCTCGGAACATTTAAAATCGTGCGGTTTATCTTGTTCATCGGAACATTTGGTAAATTCGAATTTTTCAGATGGTCGCTCGATACCATTGAAAAATTCGTGTGTTTTAAATGGTGATTTCTCATTCTCTAATTTACTCAAACGTTGATTATAGTTGTTTTTTATTTGATTTGCCGTCCTTTTGAGATTAAAAGTCTCATTAATCCTGAGAGCAATTGCAGCCCATCCAGCTGGGTTTTCACCTTTTTTACATTTTCGCATATCTAAGATTAGAGCATCTTCTTCGATTGACAATGGATGCTTATCAACTAATTAATAATTTATAAATATAAATAAGGGTCATTTGTATAACAAACACATCTCTAGTAAATAATTTACTTACTTCCTTCCTCAAGATGTCCAAAGTATCTCTCCCGACATTGCTTCGCGTCACGAGTTCCCATTTCCGCTGCAACCAATTTCCACTTTCTTTTATTGTATTTTATTGCCAAAATCATTAATTGTTCATCTTCCTATTATAAATTAAAGTATATGTAAATGTACATTCATGTATTTGAGATAATGATGTAACGTGAATCATAAAACAATTTTGATTTGTACCTCAATTTTCCAATGTTTATGTTGTCTATGTCTTTTAGTGAGTTTATTGGGCGCTTTTGGCATTTTGTGTATAATATATATTTATATATATGTATATATTTATTTATGTACAATATGTAATTTAATCGAAAAAAAAAATTTATATAACGAAAAATATTCTATCTTAAGAGGAAAAAAATTATGAAATACGTTAAAAAAGCGATAAAAGAAAACGAACGATCGATCGATTTTTATTAATTGACTTTATTGATCTGGTCGGAGCACCTTTGAACCTTTTTTTTTTTTTTGTTCGTTATCTTTCATTCTCTGGTATCAAGAGACATGTATATTTATAACAAATAACGAAAAGAACACGGGACTCATGTGAGCAATTTAATGAGGTCATGGGTCTTCTCTTGAGTGCTTCAAAACTGAAAAGATCACTTTGATTTGTTTACCGAATAGTTGTGATCATCATGCATAATCTATAATTAAATATGTTATTATCAATGCTATATTATTTGTACTCTATTCGGAGCAAAAATCAATTTCGGAAGTTAAAGACCGGGTCATAAGACTATTGACTAATCCCGTGAAAGAAATCAAAATGCAGGACAATGAGAAACATTAGAAAAATTTCACATTTGAAATAAAATCACGCGACTTATTTATTAAGGAAAGTTTATTTTTTAAAATTGGAAAAGATCTTTTCGTCATATTTTTTTCTAGTTCCCAAGTTTTACTAACGTTAATAAAAATTTTGAATGGCTTTTCATGGGAATGTTTTGTACGATTATTTACGAGAATTTCCCATTTGTATAACCTTTTTTAATAATTATTTTTTTAAAAAATCCAAATAGAAAGGTCATGAGTGAAAAAAATTTGCATAAATGATATATATTTTTTTTATTAAAAAAAGTATGGTATGAAAATTTTATCTTACACAAAATTTCAATTTTTGGTCGTTTTTCGAAATTTCGATATTTTTTTAATGATTTTTGATCATGAGAAAAAGTCATCAGACTTTTGTACTTCAATAAAAATTTCTGATAAGATTTCCTACTTCTCACATCTTTCTTTGTTAAATTTCTAAAAATTTATAAAAAACGAATTCCAATTATGTCTTCTATCAAAAGATTAAGCATTTAAAAAAGGAAATTGAGAACCAAAAATTGGCACGGGATCATATGAAAAAATCAAACCGCAGGAATTTTCCTTTGCATTGTTTTTTATTTAGTCATTCATTTAATTGGTGAATATCATCATAACATCAAAAACATATCTCTAATTAAAGTAATCTAAAGGTTTATCAAAATATAACGGAGAAATATATACATATTATATATTATTTTTTATTTTCAATTATTTATATTTTGTGTTTGGCCTCGTGGTCATTATGAAATTTTTGTTTTAACTAATCCGCAAAATTCCGTGTAATTTTTGTGTGAAGAATCTTATCTTAAATTATATAAAACCTACTTTTATATTTTTTTCCTTCTTTTTCTTTATGGGTGGGTCATGTGTATGATCCCTTGGCATGAAATTTTTATTGTATCTTTTTAATTTTTAGGAAATTTCTATGCATTTAAGACATAAAAATTTTAATATATTTAGTAGTAGGCTGTGCTAAATAAATAATAATTTTTATGATCACGTAAAAAAATACGTTATCAATTTTTTTTTTCTCGTAAAACGTGCATAACTTGCATTTTATGAGAAAACTTTTTATTTCTTTGTTAATTTTTTTTTTATTTTATTTTATTTATTTTTTTTATTTTTTTTATTTTTTTATTTTTTTTTTTAACCGAATTATAAATGTTTCATAAATATTTTACGTAATTAAAAAATTGAATGAAATAAAGAAAAAAAAATAAATAAACAAATAATATTAATAATAATTAATTTTATTATTTAATATTATTCTTTGTAAAATAAATATTTCTTATTACTGAAACGAAATACCTCCTTAAAAAAAAAAAAATTCAATTTCTGAAACAAATTACTAATATTACTCTCCGATCCTAATCGGAAATCGAATTAATCACGTGATACATTATCAAACATCTTTTTTGATGAGTCACACATGGCAATGCTGTTTGGTTACCACCTTCAACCACATGGTGATTCAAATTACTTTTGTGTAAAAATAATATGAATTTTTAATGTTTTATATCGACATTAATAATCTTATCTTATAAAATACATAAAATTAAATTTAATTTTTTAGCTTATTAATTGTAATTCTTTTCCGTCAAAAAATGATTGTAATAATGATGATGATAATGACGATGATGATGTCGATAATGGATGACGATGATGACGACAATAATGATGACAATAATGATGACGAAATTAAAAAACTATTACCACTAAATTAGTTAATCAATAAGTTATATCGCTAGTTATTTCTAGGTTAATTACGCAATATGGTAGTTTTGTAGGAAAATTTGCCTGCGATTTTACTTATTGATAAATTTTATAGAAAAATTCTTTCTTATTAATAAATATTATATGAAAAATTTATTATATGAAAAATTCTTTCTTATTATAGAAAAAACTCTTTCTTATTGATAAATTTTTATAAAAAAATTTATTAATAAATATTATATGAAATAACTCCCCTTATTAATAAATTTTATATGAAAAAATTCCTCTCATTAATAAATTTTATAGAAAGAAAACAATAAATTATTATAAATAAATAATAAATTCTTAAAATTAATATATTTTACTATTTATTAATATTAAAATTTATATTATTATTTGATAGATTTTAATAAATCTTTTTATAATTATTAAATAAAAAGATTATATAATTTTACTAAAATCCATTTATTTTTAATAGAAGTTATTGTAAAATTTTTAATATTTATATTATTTATTTATAAATCTATTTAAAAACTTTTTTTATTAACAGTAATATTTAGCTAAAATAATTTTTTACTGCCAATTATTAATTAAAAAATTATGTATAATATAAAATAATTATATTTAAGTTTTTTAAATATTTAATTTTAATTTTTGAATATTTTAAAATCCTTTACATATAAGTTACTATAGTATTACTACTTATATTTTATATATAAAATAAAGATTTTTCTTTTATATAAAATATTAATAAGCTTTTAAGGTTATTAATAGTAAAAATTTGTTATTTTTAAATTACATTTTTAAAAATATTTCAAAAGCAAAAAAAATTAAAAAAATTGTTACAAAAAAATTTTTATAGTAATTATACATATCATATTATAATAATTGTATATATTAATGAAAGAATATTATTGATTCAACTCTTTAATAAAAAAAAAAAAATTAGAGAATATTATATATATTATATTACAGCTTAATCAAAGAATACTTTAATTAACTATTAAGTAATTTTACTAATCTTTTAATTATTTTTTATTTTTTTATAAATTTAAAAAATATTTTTAATTATAATGATTATTTGATTTTCTATATATAATTAATAAAAAGATATTAATATATTAATATTTTACATTTTTATTTACTAAAGTTTTATCATTTAAACCCAAATTTTTATTATTAGTTAAAACTAATTATTAAATTTAGACTTTTTATATAATTTACTTTAAACTTATAGATAACTTCTATTAAAATTAATTTTACTACTATTAATAAATAAATAAAATATTTTTTAAATTAAAAATTAATTAATTAAAATTAATTATTATAAATTATATTATAAATTAAGGATGCTTACTAAAACTTTTTTTTCAAAATTTTAGTTTAGTCAAAATTCAATCTAAAACTATTTTTTATAATAAACTTAATTACCTAAACTGTTTTTATGCTTTTCTGAAACTAATTATAATTTAGAAAAGTTTTAGATTTACCAATTTCTTCATTAAAAATAAAGTTTTTGAATTTCAGATTATTGAATTTTATCATTAAGTGAGTTTCAGGTAGCAACACTATTATAAATATTAATTTTAATAAATTATTTATAGATAAAATTGTTTAAATAATTTTACTTAAAGTAAATTAATTTATATTTATTATAAATTTTAATAGGCAATTTCTATTTGTACATGAAGTATTTAAATCCAAGTTATGTGATTATTACCATTTTGACTAATATTATAAACTTCAAAATTAGTAAATAAATGGATTTTTGCTTGTTCTATAAGTTTGCCTAAGGCATCAAAGATGCTTTTGAATGTCAGTTTTAACTTTATCTATGAATAATTGATTTTGCCAATCATTCTTAAAAAAATTTAGAAAATAATCAGCAAAAACAGTTTTTCATATATAAGTCAAAAACGGCATTCAAAACCTTTATTGATGCCTTAAGTAAACTTGCAGAACAGTCAAAAATACATATATTATATAAAAAAGGTAAAAGGTATTATTATATTTCACATGACCCATATTCAAACACCCTGTGTAAATTTTAAAATTTTTATTTTAATATTATAGTTGTAATTAACTTCTTTTATGAGTCTTGTAATTTACTAAATGAGTAGTTAAATTAATCATATTAAAATGGTTTTTAGCATAGTATTTTTATATATATTTCACTTTTAATATTCCTAATAAATTTATAAATACATTACAGTTAAAAAAAAATTAACTTTTTTTATGCAATTTTATTTTTTATTATATTAATTTAATAATATATTTTAAAAATATAATTTTATATAATTAATTGTAAAATTTTATATAAATTTAATATATTTATTGTAATTATTCAGAATTCTATTGGTATAGAAATTTGAAATATTAGATTTTTATTTGTAAAGAAAAATGCATTTTTTTTTTATTAGGCCGTTCCAATTTAATCTTTAGTTTAACGTCCTCCCCCCCCTCTATTTTTGAAAAATTCAAGGGTGATTTAAACATATATGTTTGATATGTTTAAATATGCTTAAACCACCCCCTCCTTTACTAAAATTTAATGGTACCGAGAATTCCCAATTTTACCAAAAATTTCCGAAATTTTTATTATGTTTAATTTTCATGTTTGTTTAAATTATCCCTCCCCCCCCTCAAAATTTTTGGCCAGAAAGGACGTTAAACTAATTATTAATTTGGAACGGCCTTATTTTAAATCTAATAAATTTTCATATATTCTTTTGCAATATAAAAAATCTTATTTATTACATATTATTCTTTTAACAAAAAAAAAAAACTTTAACAATTTCCTTTACTAAGTAATCATGATTGGCTGACCAACACAAATCGTGATTGGCTAAAAATTACACGTGCCTACTTTAAACTTCACACGATAAAAAAAACTATTCTTCTGTCTTATCAGTTGTCTTGTCAAAGGAAGTTCACTCTCAAACGCTTTCGAAGTTGACATTGAGAAAATAAGTCCATTAGCGACTTTGTATGTGTAGACGCAGACAAGCTCAAACTTTGTGAATTAGTTACAACAGCGTCTTTGAATCACAAGAGTCAAGAAAGCATAGCATCAAAGCGGTTTGTCTTTTCATGGTTATGAGAAGGAAAGAATGGCTTGAATGCAAGAAACGATAACTCCAAATTCCAATCGCTACTTCGACCATAAGGACGAAATCTGTTAAATTATGAGTCGCATTCTTTTCCGGAAAGACTTGTTTGAAAATAATTATGATAATTAAATCATACTGTCAGTAGCCAACTTGTCATAGTAGTAGAGAATTTATGCTGATGGTAAGGAAATTGCAAACCAGTTGAATGAAAATTAGATGTAGTTAAAAAAAAATTATCATACATTTGTTTATGATTATTGTTATATTATTTTGTAGTATTCGGTTGGACTGGTCAACTCAAATCACAGGCTATGATACAACGAGACGAGTTACAAGATTTATGACGCATTTAACAATATATAACTGTATAAGTATACACTTTTTACGTTCTACATTTGATCGAGCCACGCGCCAAAGAAGTACTTTTTTTTTAAACCGGAAAAGTGGCAACCCATAAGAACAATTCTTCTCACGAAAGATTTAGAAATGGATTGATCCAGTATTTGTTCGTTTTGGTAGTGGGCCAGTACCTTTATTCTATCTGTTAAATTCCATATCTCAAATTTTTCCACAAACTATGTTATGTAATTCATTTATGTAATACAGTTAATCCACATTTTTATCGTTGGGACAAACGAAATTTGCCGTTGGAATTATATCAATATAGTTTGCGTTACGTTATGATGGTAGTATCTTTAGAGATTGTGGAGTTGAGAATAAGCAAGCAGCTAATATAATGACTCCATTAAATTGATGAATTTTAACAACTATCGCAGTTATTATCATAGTTGTTATTACAATTATAGTTTTAGATATAAAAGACGAAGAAGGATATTCAAAAATCAAATGCATTTGGCTTGAAAGCAATTTTGCAAATATATTCGATGTCCAATATTAGTTGTTATATAGCAAACATTTTTTTTTTACAAGAACGCATATTTGATTTTTTTTCCGAGTACAATACAACTAATTCTAGAGCAAATAATTAGTAATTAATTATATTTAGCTAATTGTAATTAATAAAAATAGCAATCAATCTTTAATAGCAACCAAATTTAAATCAAAAGTACAATCAGGAATCCAAATCAGTGTTGACGGTTCTTTCTTTTTCGGCTTTTTTTTTAACAGGAAAGTTAAAGTGATTATATGACGTATCTGGAAAAATTTGATATAAAAAAAATATGAGTAAAATTCGCACATATCACTCTTAGTTTCGACAACAAATTCCGATACTTGTCGAGTAGAAGGTGAATGGCGTTTTTGGGTTCTTCTTTGTCCATGTAGAGCCTTCGCGGTGGCCCCAAAATTAGGTTTTCTTGAATTTTTTCTGAACATTCAAATTGCACCATTTGCGTTTCCACTCTCGATATTGTTATTAACTTGTTGATTACTTTCGTTTGTGTATTTATGCGTCGATGCTCCGAACATGAAAAGTGCAATCTTCCTTTTTTTTCACCAAAATTGCTGATGGGCGGCTTAATCAGTTCTGTTCCATCAACATGATTTTTAGGCCAGAATAATCAAGGTATCTCCCCTCGAAGAGACCATCTTTATGGTACAATGCGTCCATAATAGGCACAGTTTGTCCCACACTGTTACTATTAAATTGGGCGATGATAATTGCATTTCCTTTTTATTTGTGTAAGTAACGATTTATTTGTGTAAGCCACCCTTGACAAAAGTTGATATTTGGGCATTATGATGTATGATGTTTGGACATCATATCAGATATATGTCTAGACATTATTCAGACATGATTATGTACGTACAGATATCATATTATATGTAGAATTATATCATTCAACATCAATTGGCATGATGTACTGATTATAATTCTCAAATATAAAAAATTTTTATTTAGTAACAAATATCATATGATTATTAAAAGATAAAATAAAATTGATTCAAAAAATTATTAAATTACTAGAAATGGTTATAAAAAATGAATAGCACATCAACTATGATATTCAACTATTATATTTAGATATCAACTTTTTGTTAATAATAGCTTGAGTAATGATTTAAATTAGTATTACAATCTGTAGATATTTTCCATCTATTAACTCATATCTATAAATGGTAAATATCAAATATTTAAAGGATAATCTATAGAAATCTAAAGATATATTTAAAAATTTTATTCTTAAACTATATTAATTTTTTTTTTTTTGCTACAGCACATTCAATATTTATTAAAATAAAACAAACACACATATATGATACATTTTAAGAACTATTTTAACTAATTAAATATTGAACCACTTGTCATTCTATAAAAGTACTCCACATGTGTACTG
Source organism: Rhizophagus irregularis (assembly GCF_026210795.1). Lineage (NCBI taxonomy): Eukaryota > Fungi > Glomeromycota > Glomeromycetes > Glomerales > Glomeraceae > Rhizophagus > Rhizophagus irregularis. The sequence goes on from NC_089454.1 coordinate 1,089,686, forward strand.
TCAGGTAAATTTTAGACTATGAGAGTAAATTCAATGTGAAACTGCCCTTTCTTAGAGGGGATCCCTCCTCTTAATCTACATCCTAGGAAAATTCATGAGACCTACTGTAACAATAACAAGAAAAAAAAAAGAGGATTTTTAAACAAAAAAAATTCAGGGTAAAAAAAAGGGTTAATATATATGAACTAGATAGCAAGCACTCCAACATTCCATAAACTCCGATTTGGCTCAGGCATTCCATTAGTTGGCCAGTGATCTAAGTAACGCTCTAATTTCAGCTAAAATAGTAAGTTTATCATTGCCATCGAAGCAGCGTATAAAATCTATTTAAATTTTGCCAGATTTTCTGAAAGGTTTTTGAAAAATCTGGTAAAATTTTTTAAATCTTGAATGATTTTGGACATTTTACTGCAGATTTCGGTATTTTTCAGAAGATTTCTGGAATTTTTTTCTAAAAACTTTTTGTACGCTGCATCGAAGCCTTTATTTTTTGAAGTAAATTACTTTTTTTTTCCAAAAACTTCTTCATCTGTTGCTGTCTATTAGCAAAACATCCAGATTCTTGTTTTGGTTCTGTTTCTGAGTAGAATCCATATTTTTTGGTGGTTTATTTCTAGGCTGATTCAATGTAAGTGAAAAATAACAAGTCTAAACACCTTTAAATTCTTTAAAGTTAAATTCCGTATTGAGTGCTTTATTTAAGCTTGACTAAGTATCAAAATACACAATTAACTTCCTATGCCCATAGTCTTGAATAATCTTGAAAGCTAAAGTACTATCTAGTTGTGATAGCATAAATTGGGCAGGATTTTCTGCATTGTAAACAATGTTATTAATAACAGATTGGGGTATATATATCTATAATAAGTAATAACAGTCTGGAATTTCTTGTGTTCTTTACATTGCTTCAAAATCCAGAATGCAGAAAACTATTATACAGATATTCCTCCAAATAAAACAGTTTAAACTCCATTATTCCAATTAAGCAAAACCTACTCATTGAAATTTATAGATATAGTCACAATTAAATACTTCTTTTGTATCTTAATTTTGAACGCAATAACTTGACTTACTGTACCATTCCAAAATTAAACAACCATTTTTTGAACTTAATTCCGGCTAATGTAGTCATAATTCTGGTCAAAATCGCCATAATGCAGGCCAGGATTGCTTATTTTCAGGAGTTGTTTAATTTTAAAATGATACAGTATTTTTTTAAGTTTATAAGGATATTGAGTTGCTGCATAGTAGATAAATCACTATCTTTCAAACATTGGCTTTATTTTATGGCATATATTTGGTCATGATAGTTGAAATCGTTTCTCTAGTATAAGCTTAGACTTCTTAGTCTTCTGCTACAGCAGTTTGTTAAATGTTTTACATTTGGTAAAAGTATCTTAAGGTATCCATTTTTCTGGAAGGGATGGTAACGTAAGCCAAGAGTCATTAGAACTAGAACCTATTACAACTTCAGTATACATTACATATTTCTTTCTTTTTGGGTATATGGCTAAGTTTGTATATTCAATTTTATTTATATTACAGGTGGTACAGCCAGTGATTGATACTTGGGTTCTTCAAAAATTTTCATTTCAGTTAGTTGAAAATCTGGTATTTCCAGAACCTTATTGGGTGTATTTATTATTGCTTGTTGCTTATGTGATGACTTTTCTATTTTTTCCATAAAGTCTTTTATCAATTCATATAAAAGCGCTATCTATAAGTCTTTGAAGGTATAGAAAAGAAATACCAAGTTTTGAAAGTTGTCTTTGAACACACGCAATTCAGTGAGTTCATTCTTGAAATTATTTTGGAGTTGTTTCACATACTTGTATGTTGCTAATCCTAGTTCAGAGATAGTTTGAAAAATACCAGTTGTGCTAGTTGAATAGTAAGGTTTAGCAGGTGTTTAGTTGAGCGAAAAGAAAGAAACTCAAATAAATCCATGAGATTGAAAAGCGCTTTTATGTTTTCTAAACTAAGTTTTGTTGCAGAAGAGGCCATTTTTTATAATACTTTTCGTCAGTATATTATTGCTGAAATTTCATAAAAAAATAGTCCATGTGATTGGTGGAAAGAGTTTTTTCCCTTAAATTATATTAATAAATATCTATAAATGATATTTGTATTATAATTTTAAATAATAAATAAATAATTGAGTAAATTTATTCATCGCACGTGCGATGCATCGCCACTTTCCTTTTTTGTAAATTATTTATGTTGATCAACCTGCTTATACATCGCCACCCCCTTAAAATGGCAATGATAAACATAAAAATTTGCATCGCACGTGCGATAAATAAATTATTTCTAAATAATTTTATCAATTATAAAAATAATAGTAAAAATGAAATTTTACTTTTAATAAAAGTTACTAAAAATCATAAGATAAAATTTATATGTAAAAATTCTACTATATATAAATAAATTACATATAAAAAAGGAAATATTATATTAAGTTATTATAAATTTTTTCTTTTTTAAATTAGTTAACTAATAGAATTATTAGTAAAATCACTAATAAATTTTAAATTTTTTATAAAAAACTTCTATTATAAATAAGTAAAATTCTGTAATTAAAATAAGTTATTAAACCAACAACTATTTGATAATTTGTCTTATATAAAAAATAGTTTTAATATATATAAAATAATTTTATTATTTTAAATTTTAATTAGTTTTTTTTTTTAAAAAGTATAGCTGGTCAGAGTTTTATTAAAATTTGAAATCGTACAAAATCACAAATGTAAGAAAGTCTTCCACTCCTGCTATGTAATGAGAATCTTAATTTTAATTAGTTTAAATTCTTTAAAAAATAGTTTTAAATAGCAATATTATAAATTGTAGCAATTAAAAAAAATTTTAAAAATTAAATTGATAAGATTTTATTTTACTAATTAAATTTAAATTTATAATTTTAATTGTTATTATGTTTTTAACTTAATTTTAAATATCAACTTTACTAAATTACATTACTGGTATTCAATACTATAGTATGTATTTTTATGAAAACTATAGTTTAAACTAAAGAAGTCATTTTAATTAAAATTGTTTAGTATCAGGAAAAGTTTACTTGCTATTTTTTTTTTTTATACCATATATATTGCAAAATAAAAACTAAAAAAATTGAAAAACTAAGAAAAATATATATGAAGTATATACTACAGCATTTAACATTATAATATAAACTGATTATAATATTTTATTAATGGAAATATTTTAATTATACTATTAATAATATAGAGCATATGGCTGATTTGTTCACTCTGCATTAAAAAGTTATTGAATTGATTTTCACAATTTTCGTTACTTAAAATTGTTTTATAATACCAAAAAATCATCTGATTGATGATCACTTGACTAAATAAGAAGTTGAACAAAAATTTACATTTGCAAAATTTAAATTATTAAATGTAAAAGAGATGTAAAAAAACCCATTTCACTAATAAAAAACCCATTTCTCATAAATATGAATTTTTAACATTTATTATTAAAAGTAAGTATATTTTAATAAAATATAAAGTAAAACGAAAATTTATATAGTCTTAGTAGCTATAAATGTTTATAAAAGTATAATAAAAACATCATATAAAAGATGGTATCATAATAGATATTTTCAAACAATAAAAATAATTATTTTATGTCAGAGTTTATATTACCATCTTTAGACGCAAATATATCAAGATTTACTGATCCGGTTTCTATAATTTTAGACTTGTTGGAAAGCCCTTGCTCTGGACTTTATAATCGAAAAAAGAGCTTGCCGATTGAATCATTAGATCTGGAGATATTTACGTTTAAAGTTAAGGTACGAACTTTTTAACATGCTTAAATGCAAATATCTTGGGATTCACTGATCCGTTTTTTATAAATTTAGGCTCTTTGGAAAGCTCTTTATCTGGACTTTATGAGCGAAAAAAGAGCTTGCCGATTGGATCATTGGATCTGGAGATATTTACGTTTAAAGTTAAGATACAAATTTTTAATATATATAGTAAGTTCTAAGAATTATATTAATTTAAAAGAAATATTTACCAAATTATAGTATAATAACATTAAATAAAATTTTTTAATATTCACCCCCAATTTACTGTATATTATATAGTATTTTGTATAATAAAAATGTAACAAAATCAATATTTTAATTAAAGGTGGACAAATCAGCCTATATGGAATAAAAAAATTATACAATAAATAAAAAAATAATTAATACATATAACTGTGGTATTAAATATTAGTAGTGTGATTTATAATTTTTATTAAATATAATATATAATTATAATTAGACTATTCCAATTTAATTATTTGTTTAACATACTTATCTTCTTTTATTTATTCATTTTATTAAATATATAGAAATAAGAGTGATCTTAATGCTCACTAGTCGTGAAATTCATCAGGAGTAAATTCATCAAGGGTAAAATTCACCCAAGGTAAAGTTCACTTATATCACGTAATTTATTAAAATTTAAATTGGTTTGTTTTGAAAAAACTAATAATTTTATTAATAAAAGTATTTATATAATGTATATAGTTTAAATATAATAATATATTATACAATAATTTATAAGTTAATATTATTATAAAAATGTGATAAATCTTACAAGTATTAAGTAGATTTTATATTGCTAAACAACTTTCAATTAATAAAGGAAGTCAATTTCATTTGACTAAAGTGGTGAAATTATGCTCTAAATTAGTAAATGGAAAAAAGAAAAATTCGAAAGTTAGTACCGTTATGAAAAACGTAGATTTCTCTATATGTATTATATCTATACCCATGAAAATTAATATACAAGTAGTTTCGACCTTGTTGAACAATTTTCAATTAATTTAAAAAGTCGATTTCATTTGACTAAAGTGGTGAAATTACGTGCTGAAGTTAATAAACAGAAAAAAAAAATTCGAAAGTTAGTACCGTTATGAAAAATGTAGATTTCTCCATATGTATTATACTTACACCCATGAAAATTAATATACAAGTAGTTTCGACCTTGCTGAACGATTTTCAATTAATTTAGAAAGTTGATTTCATTTGACTAAAATGGTGAAATTACGCGCTGAAGTTAATAAACGGAAAAGAAAAATTCAAAAGTTAGTACCGTTATGAAAAATGTTGGTTTCTCCATATGTATTATACCTACACCTATGAAAATTAATATACAAGTAGTTTCGACCTTGTCGAACAATTTTCAATTAATTTAGAAAGTCGATTTCATTTGACTAAAGTGGTGAAATTACGCTCTGAAGTTAATAAATAAAAAAGATTTTGAAAGTTAGTACTATTATGAAAAATATGAGTTTCTTTACATGTATTATACCTACACTTATAAAAATTAATATACAAGTAGTTTTGACTCTGTTGAACAACTTTCAATTAATAAAAGAAGTTGATTTAATTTGATTAAAGTGGCGAAATTACACTCTAAAGTTATTAAATAAAAAAATATAAAAACTTTAGGAGTTAGACAGTTAGTAGTGTTATAAAAACCACAAATTTCTCTATAAATTTCATTTCTAATTTATGAAATTGAGTTGTATGGGTTTAATAGTATATTTGGAAAAAAAGTTACAGTTTAAAAAATTTATAAAAAAATTTTTTTTACATGTATAAAATTGTAAAACGTAATACAACAAAACTAAAATTATATTACTGGTGAATTTCACCAGAGGTAAAATTCACCAAATTAACCACTGGTGAATATAAAATTAATCCTATAAATAAAATTAGTAAATTAAATCTAATAGTAAATATAAAATACTAATTTTGATTTACTATACATATATAAATAATATAATTTTATTATTTTATAATTATTTTATGGATTTTCTATATATATTCTATATATTTAAGTATTACCATAATAAATATTTTTTTGTTTTATTAAATTAATTTAATATTTATATATTTAACTAAATTAGATTTAACTAATTATATTTAAATAATTTTAAATATATATAAAAACTGAATAATTTAAAATAATATTTAAAATATCCAATAAATATTAAAATTTTCAAAACTAATTATTTAACAAAATAGTTATATAAACAATCAAACTAGTTTAATTGATTAGCTAAAATAATTATGGTAAAATAGAATTAATTCGGATTTTTCTCTGAAAATGAAGCTAATAAGCTAAATTGCTAAATTTCAATTTTTTTTAGATTTGTTCCACATCTTCATGATGGCACATTATATTGTCCATATTATTCATGTCATTTTCAGATCTAGTCAATGGATTTGATCGAACCAATCATGATCGTTTATTGATAAAAGATACATTCTCACAGGGATTGGACGAACACTGAATCGATACCCATTAACCTTCCCTTCCACTGCTAAAAGGTCCTTAATATTTTTCAGTACGACATCAATGTCCATGGGAATTGGATCTTCCTCATCTCGCACTTATCAATGGATTGGCCGTTAGCACATGATCGATTACCGAGCTTTTGATCGACTAAATCCCAATGCTATAGGTTACGAGCTCTTAAAAGAACTGTTGCAATATCCTCTTCTGCAAAGAAACCGTTGACATCTAATGCTTTTAGCACTACATTTAATAAATTAATTGCACTTGGGAACGACTTATTTGAACGAGCGCCATCGCTAACTTGATCACCAACTTTATATGCGAAAATTATAATATTTTCGGGTACTTATTTCTAGAGAGTATGGTAATTTAAACATGATAAATCTAGAGTTGTTAAAGTAAAACAATTTCATATAATGAAAATTGTAGTGATTTATTTAGTTATATTATTGGTTTACATAAAATACTTAAGGATCTATAATAAGCTATACATTTATTTTTTATAATCATAATTCTAAATACTTAATAAAAAAACGACATATACACGACATACATTATCATAATATTAAAAAATGTTGTTAGGGGTTTATCGATTGCTGTTGTATATATATACGGGATTCCATTTCGTCTATCTTAAAATACGTAATAAAAAATGTAAATTTCGTTAACGATGAAATTATTGAGCGTTATTTGGTTGATTATTATAATAATAAATGAATTCATTAACTTGATTTTCTATAGTTTCTTTCGTTATCATAACATTAGGGTTAATATCTAATGTATTCACGGGATAATGCGAATAGTAGGAATTACTAATATTGTCTTTAAAAATAGTAAAAATAAAGTAAAATGTTATCTATCATTGATTTTGTTAGAAAATTATGAAAATTGCGATCATATATTCCATACTTTGGTAAGCATCGGCAAAATAGGGTTGGTTATAGGTAACATTATCGAGAGATGGTTGGAGCGTTTGATTAGGAGGAGGATCTGCATTCGGTACTGGATTAAGATATATATTTTAAATATTTTAATTCATATGAATGAATTATTCTTTTTCATAAATATAAAATTTTTCTTTTTATTTTTACCTTCTACTTCGTTAGAGAGATTAATAGTCTCTACTTTATTATTATTATAGAGGTTATTAGTCGTAAATTTGGGCCTGAAATATTCGATATTTTTTGGGGGACCTCTTTTTTTTGGTTTGGGATAATCGCATTTAATTTTTTTTTCTTGACATCGTGAGCAGACCGGCTTTCCATTACATTTCTGTTTTTTTTTCCTGCATAAATTACAAGCAGTAGTAATGTTTCGTCGAATTCTATCACAGGGCATATTTATTTATTGAAAAAAGAAAACGAGTGTGATTTATTGATAACTAAAGGAAAATCTATAGAAGAATAAAAAAAATCCCGCGTTAGGATTTTTTTTTTTTTACAAAAATAAGAGATATTTATATCTTTAGAGTCGCACAATAATTAACGCGTATGTTATATTATAGGGCTATGAAAATAATTGACATTTTTTATGCATACTACACGTACTACACGTTAATTGGATTTTAAATAAAATATAACGTAAATTTTTAAAATACGCGTATTTTAACAATATAAATTCTTCTAAAAAGGGGTGCAGTAGCATTCAAAGAAATATAATCCCCCAATTTATATATATAACATTAAACTTAAAAACCAAAAATAAGGATGATTGAAAATTATGGGATATTTTAAAGACAATCAAAATATGTGGCGTTCTGTTATCGAAAAAAGAATTTTTTTTTTCTGAATTTACGCATTCATTCGTAAAAAATCAATTTTATTGATTGTGATAAAAAAAAAAAATTCGAAATTTCATATTTTCCTAATTGAACGGACAAAGGCAAATGTATGCGATGTATGCGTTACCGTGATTTCAACATGTACCCGAAATGAGTAAAGCTGATTTTTTTTTCCAAATGAAAATCCTAGTTTGGATTGATAATCTTAATCATGCAATTCCGTGTGAACCAATTTTTTTTCGTTAATCTTATCTAACAATAGTTAATCGTATGAGAGGGAGCGTGAGTAAATGCAAGCATTAACTTTAAAAATATAAAAAATATAGCAGTTTTTAGTTAATTGTTTTAATGATAGTAATGATAATGCAAAGGAACAATACTATCCCGTTTCCCGACACTGAACACAACTGATAAGCTAGGGAAGTTATCCCAGAAACCCCATTTTCGGAACCCTCATTTTCGAGAAGTTAGGGCACCATGATTAATAATTCCTAATTAGGCAAGCAGGACCCCTTCCAAGGAAACATTTTAATAAGATAGAGTTTGAGTCTATTTATTTAAATTACTAAGCAATATAGTACAATAAAAATTGAATAATTTAAATAATTTAATAATTTTAATAAATTGAAACAAATTCATATTCCTAATATTCGAAAATAAAGTAAAAAAAAAATATATATATATATATATAAGTTAATTTTATTATATAAACTCATATATCAATTGAATTTTGTTTTGTTTACAAAAATCACGCGTATTGATGAATACTTTTTAGTAAATTCATTATTTTATTTTTATTACATATAATTAAATGTTACAAATAATAAAATTACGCGTTTATATTAATAAATATTTAATATCCCCAAAATTTAATCAAATAAGATCGACGATCGGACATGATAATAATAATTTTTTTTCTCATCAATAATAATAATATTAAGTAACACAAGTAAGTAATATATCTAAAAACAGGCTCAAGAAAAATTCTTGTTTCAAAGGAATTGTAAACAATTTCATTACTGAACAATGGATATCATGAAACTCTCACCAAAAAAAGGATTACCGGATAACTCCGATATATCAAAGTTTCTATATTCTGATATCTCAATTTGTAATTTATCTCAATGAGATTGTTAAAATAAAGTTCATTGATCGATGAATCGGATAAGAAACGGTGGTAAATTCAAAAATGGAAAAAATGTTAATGATATGTATCAATATAAAATGCTTCTTTGTTTATGCATTTTCTCTTTATCTCGCAATTTTTTCACGATTTTTCCCGTAAAAAAGTTCACGAATTTAAATTGTTTGTCACGAATTTTCTTACATAAGTTTAAGTAAGCAAAAAAGAAAAAAAATGAAGAAAAAAAAAAATTGTAAAATTTTTAAAAGCCTAATAATTTATGCTTGAAACTCTGTTTATGTCGTAATTAAAACATTCTACAATGTTTTATCCCGCGTTATTTGACCCGAATGCCCGATACCCCGAATATGCGAATATGACGGTTTTTATCCATCAGTTATCACATGCACATTACAATTACGTAAATTTATGTGTAACAAATAATTTCAAGTTCCGCAGTATATAAATCATGTAATATATACGTCAACGTGCTTTTTTATTCGGGTTTTTTATCCCAGCCATAAATAAGTTCTTATTAAATGCAGGGATGTAGCGAAAGTATATGTTTCAATAAATTATTTTTATATATATTGTATTAAATATATTATATTATATTATATTATAATTATATTATATTATATATATATTTATATATTATTAAATAATTACTGCGGAAAGTACATTTGAATAAAAAAAAAAAGTGTTGCTATCTTCAAACGGATATAAAATCGGGTTACCTTTTTATCTGCAAAATTCCTCGTGGTAAGATAAAAAATAATAAATAATATCATTGATAGAAACTTTAATATCATTGATACAAAAAAAAAAGTTCCTTTATTCTCTACTACTTGTCAGCTATTTTTGGTTTTGATAATTACAATGTAATATTTGAACATTGTTAAGTAAAAAGAAAAAAAAAATTGTTTCTTTTTGTTTGACATTCGAAACTTGGCAACAAATGCCTTTTATGTCGACGCCACGATTTATAAGAAGATTCTTAGACTAATGTATTTATATTTATCTACCAATTTTGGTTATTCTCCTGATCACAAACCTAAGGACAAAGATTTGCACTAGACTAAAATGAAATAACTTGCCACTTAACCGACATGGTAGAACAAACTCATTGTTCTCTATAATTATTATAAAAATTCATATATATAATTGTATCATTCCTTCATTAGTTTTTTTTTTAACGAAAAACGAAAAAAAAAGCTTTTAATAGCAATTAAATTGTCCTGGACGACAAATTATTAAAAACAATATATTAACGTAAATTTTAAATAAAAAATATATATATATATTTTTTTATATACTTCAATAATGCAAAACTCAAAACATTTCAGCTATTGCCCTGCCATTCGTTCTGAGATGACATTTAGACATAGCTATCCTGGAACCTATACCCCATCTTCTTCCGACAAAGAACGAATTCAGAAACCTCAAGTTGATGTTGAAAAAGTTCGTCGTATATCAAATACTTCTTTATCATCTAATGATTCCGGCGTAGGTTTCTCTAAAGCCGATTATGAAATTCAAAGAGCTTTAAAAGCTCAAAGAATATTACAACGTCCTCATATTATTGTACTTCATAAAGGAAGACCAATTTCTCATTCAACCGTTAAAAATTTAAATAATAATCACGATGAATTCGAAGCAAATATCGTTGTAGCTGCTGCTACTGCATCAAAGAGGAATCGTAGAGAAATTTCTGTTATGCATAAACGTCAAACAATCGTCTCTGTTGGTACTTTTTATGATAAAGCGGAAAGTTTAGGACAATTTAATCGTTTAAAAAATAATAGTGCCCCTAATTTATATCAACATACTCAAACAATTACTGAGAAAACACAAGCAATACTCCAAGAAAAACAACAAAAGGAAAATAAAGAGATTAAAGATCAATTACCAAAGAACTCTTCATTCATGCCTAAGCCAAAATTATTATTTAGATCAGTTTCTTTATCAATAAAGAAACTTATAGGAGTTGACAAAGAAAAGAAAAGACGAAGCCAATTAATTAAACAAATTCGTCATCAACCAAAATTCTTATAAGATTAGTATATTATATTATAATATTTTAATAATTGTTAATTTTATAATTTATAAATAGAAAAAAAAACAAAACTTTTTAATAATATTTTCACGTAGCAAAAATTTCATTAAAATTTCCATCATTTTCATTTCGCATTTTCTCATTTTCGCATATTTCGCATCGTTTACATATCACTCGTATAATTTGGCAAAAATCTTTTTTTTCCTTAGTCTACTTTTTTGGCTTTGTTTGGCAAACAAAAAAAAACTCATATTTTTAAGCTTTATTTTTTATAGAATGTTATTAGAAATTTTCTTTCGATCATTATTTTATGTCAAAAAACTAAGAATATATGGAAAATTAAGTATTTTGTATATATATGATCTAATAAAATTAAACATTTTCTCATAAAAATCGTACAAGTGACGCCACGTTTGCCACATCATTGATCATGTGGATGTTAAAATTTTAAACATATTAAATATGGGTTACGTTATTGTTTTTCAGTTTTAAAAAAAAAAAACTTTTACCAAGTTCAAGACATACAACTTGACAATTTGGAATCGAGCAAATATGAAATAAAGTTGTTCAGCAAATATTTATTTATTTTTTTGTTATTTACTTATGAAGTTACTTACCCAACGTTATTTGCATTTTCATAAAATAATAATTTCATTTTTTATACAGACTTTTCGACTTTTGAACTATTTTTAGTATATAAATGAGTTATTGAGTAAGTAAGGAAATATTAAAAATTTTATTTGAATTTGATCTAATATTTGGGGGCTTTTTTTTATTGAATATTATCAGTATAGATATTTTACGTTGTAACTTTACATTTTGAATGAATCAAACTTATTCCGAAATTGTTTAGCAGGTAAGCATCTTAAAATTTATCAATATTTATGGAGTTAAAAGTATTTTCTGTTTTAAAAAAGTATAATATTTAGTGTATGTGAGGAGAAAAAATACAAAATAAAAATTTCTTAGATAAAATAGTTATTTTGTTATTTAATGACAAATCAAATGGTAGTAATTTCATATTTCTATGAGTGATATTGATTTAATTAATATGTTTTAAAAATCTAGACATTTTATATTATATGTTATTACCTAATGATCCTACAAAAATAATTTATAGCTTATTAGATTTGTCTCATCAAGACAAATTAAATGGTGGTAGTTTCATATCTCTATGAGTGATATTGATTGAATTATTGTGCTTTAAAGATTTAGACATTTTATATTATACTTTCTTATTTAATAATACTATAAAAATGATTTATAGCTCATTAGATTTGTCCCCATTAAGACGGATCTAATGGTGGTAATTTCATATCTCTACGAGTGATATTGATTGAATTATTGTGCTTTAAAGATTTAGACATTTTATATTATATTTTATTACCTAATGATCCTACAAAAATAATTTATAGCTCATTAGATTTGTCTCATTAAAATGAATCAAATGGTGGTAGTTTCATATCTCTACGAGTAATATTGCTTGCTTTAAAAATTTAGACAAATTATGTTATATTTTATTATCCAATAATTTTACAGTAATGATTTATAGCTCGTTAAATTTATCAAGACAAATCAAATGGTAGTAATTTCATATTTATCTTATTAAGACGAATCAAATGGTAGTAAATTCATATTTCTATAAGCAATATTAAACAAATTATTACACTTCTAAGATTTAAGCATTTTACATATTACTTTACTCTAATCCAATAATCTTACAACAACTATTTATAGCTCATTAGATTCGTCTCATTGAGAAGAATTAAATGGTGGTAATTTCATATCTCTATGAGCAATATTGACCTAATTATTGCATTTTAAAGGTTTAGACGTTTTATACGATGCTTTATTATCCAATGATCCTACAACAATGAATTATAGCTCATTAGAATTGTCTCATTAAGATGAATTGAATGGTGGTAATTTCATGTTTCTGCAAATAATATTTTGATCTAATTATTTATTGTTTTAAAAGATTTAGACATTTTATATAATACTTTACCTTCCCGGTGATCCTACAAAAATAATTAGTCGAATGGTGATCAATGAGAGCAATCATACGATGTTGACATGTGAAAGAATTTGTAAGAATGAAGTAATCTAACGAAAAAAATAGTCGGTGGCGTCTTGTTTTACTATTTTGGACTGAAAAGAGATAAAAATTAGAAATTTAGAAAAAGTGAATGAAAATTTAAAGCAAAAAAAAAGATGGTCGTAACTCGTAAGTGAAAATTTTTTAATTTCGACCACTAACAATAAGATCTTTGCCTTTTAAAAACGCTCAACCTATCAACTGATTTGTAAGAATTTCACGTCTATAATACCAATGATCACGGTCTATACCAGTAGACAACAAAAGGTGATGTCAAAATTAAAAATGGCCATTTTTTTTAACGAAATTTTTTCGCATCATAATATAATCTATTTTTTATCTTATACCATTTAATTAAATAATATTAGTGATGAATAATTTCGTGCCGTTATGAATTTATAGTATATTATCCATTAGCCTCATCTTATTTAAACTTTTATAGTTTGTAAACTAGAGGACGATTAGGAAATTATAGTAATATGATTTTGTTTAAATGAGTAATGATGATTACAAATGGTAATCACAATCGGTCATTTCTTAAGTTTAATAAATTAATTGTAAATTTTAAAAGTTATTATTTTTTTTATTCTTTATTAAATAACTAAATCTGAATTTACTTTTCTTTTTCAAGTTCGCGAAAAAAAAAACGAAGACAAATTTTTTCACATCTATTAATTGAGTCACGTTTTGAAAATTTTAGTACAACGTCCAATTAGTTAACCCACTGTGTTTCGCAAAATAATTATACTTGAGTATATATAACATACCGTTCAAATAATGATAAATGAATTTTTATAAAATTCCCAACAATTTATATAACAGTCAATTACTGGATTTATGATAAATAAAAATCCATCGACATTTAATCGTGTATGTATTTCGTAACTATTGTTTTTGAGTATCGAATACTTATAGACAAGAAAGTGCAAGAGGTATTGATCGGATAAAATCGTTATTACGACGCGAAATTTATTTATCTGATTAATTAAAATTAAAATGTGTATACTGCAACACAATTTAAGTGAAGTAAGCATTTTTTTTTATTTGGAGTAATATCAAAGAAATAAAATATATTCGAAGTTTACCTCTAAACAAAGCAAAAAAAAGGGGCTTGAGCGAAATCCTTAAGGTATAATATAACCACTCATTATTTACCAAATCTAGCACTGTTCTCTGAAAATTTAGATATTAATGTTCGGAGGCAAGTTTCAGTGAATACTACAATTGAAAAGGTGAAATAAAAAAATAAAAAAAACCAGAAACCATTCCTAGGCGGTATCGCCAATACACGCAATTATTAAAGAACCCTGCTCTTCATTCAAGATTTCACTACGTGGAGGTTTAAGTTCCACGATTTTAATTATTATGAAGAAGATATTAAGAAGAAATTGTAGTGTTAATAGCATAATCTTTCAACCTTTAATTATCAACATGATATTATATTTGCTTTTCTTTTTTTCTTCTAATTCTTATAGATCAATTTGTTTTTTTTTCTCATATTTTATTATTTTTTTATTGCCAGTAATTGTTTTATCGTTGGTCAAGGGGAAAATCAAGAGAATCAGAGAATCATCATCAAGGGCTAGTAACGATAGTAATAATAGCATCATTAAATACATTATACTTCATTTATATTTACCGCATGATTTTTCATATACTTGATGTTCCATTCTTATCAATATTTCCATCAGGACAACATTATTACACAAAAAACATGCTAATTTCATTATACTTATTTCATCTGACGCGTAATCATTTTGTGTTGATGTCAGTATAAAATAATGTTTGACATGATATAATATATATTATGGAAAGACACGTCAACTCATAAACTTTGGAATTAATTTTTTATTAATAATAATAATGAAAAAAAAAATGACAGACTTCTAAGAAAAATACATATATATATAATAAACTCGCATTTCGAATTCGATCATAAAAGAAAAAAATTTTACTTATTAATATTTATGGTACAAATATTTATCTAAAATAAAAATATTATTTTTTAAAAAAAATTATGGGATTAAGTCAATGGAGTTATTCTCTAGATAGTCATTATGAAAATTCTAGTACTATTAGTAATACATGTAGAAATATTTTAAAAAGTTGTGTAGAATGTATCGATAATATATATATTAACGCTCCCGAAATTCTTACTCATGAAAATTTTTATTTTATTGAAATTGAAGGTATGGTTAAATTTTAACAAAAAATTTCATTTGTTTTTTTTTTAAAAAAAAATGATGCTAATTTATATATAATGATTTTTTTTATAAAAAATTTAACAAATTTCATTTTAAAAAATAAAAAATAAGTTCCCGGGATGAATTCAATTATTGACGAATTTGAAATAGAATTAAAAACTTTGGAGCAACAAAATAAAAAAGCTCTTATTATAATGGAAACCTTATCAGCGTTTAATGGTGTTGATGGTATTCCCGAACAAAGTTTTAATGAAGTACGAGAAAAAACCCGTATAGAATTTGAGTGGAGTTACAGTACTTATAGACATCGTTTAGAATTGTTTATGCCAACTTTTAATCAATTAATTAAAAAAATACAACGTAAAATTAATGAAATTAATGAAAGAATTGAAAGAGATATAGTTAATAAGGTAAATATAAGTGAGGAAGAAATTTATGCTGTTGATGTTGTTGATGCTGTTGATGCTGTTGTTGATGCTGTTGGTAACGTTGATGTTGATTTTGAATTTGTCGATTATAAAGAAGAAAATCTTGACAATGGGGATATTTGGAGAATGGATTAGTATAGAAAAGAAAAATTTGGGCTTAAAAAATGTAAAATTATCATTAGTTTTTTTGTATTAACACCTGCAAGTTATTTAACGTTTATAATAAAATTTCAAAAAGCTTTCTTTATTCTCATATATTAGGTGATGTACCGTGTTTCATGAACATTTTCGTTTATTAAAAATATAAGTTGAATTTTACACGTGATATTATTTCAGACTTTGTCACATGGTGTTGTGAGTGATAAATGATTATTAACTATTAATAAGTAATACATGTATACTATACATATTTTTACATATTTTTTTAGTCTATAGTTATAATTTTTTCTTCAGGAAACATCATTTTACTAAATGCTTCATTAACTGCTGACATCATTAAAGAAGGACCGCAAACAAATACTCTAAGTGCAACTGGATCACAACTTAAAGTTTCAACATATTTTGTTGGTTCATAAATTATTTGTTGTTGTTCTTGTATGGGTAACTCTTTCTTTAATATGCTTGAACTTGATGAATAAGATGTATGTCCATGTGTAATTGAGGATGGTATTGATATAATTTCCCCATTATTATTTGGTGTGTAATTTTTTGATAACCAACTAAATATTACATCATGACTAAGATCTCCTAATTTGTCCAACTTGTTTGATAATATACGTGTTATCTTTAATTTACCATTACTTCGATTTTCTAATTCCTCTAGATCTTCTACCTTCTTTTGTTTTAAACGTTCATCCGGTTCTAATATAATGTCCAATTCCGTTTCATTTGAAAATAACAAGAATAATTGAGTATTATTTTGTTTATCATTTAGTTTTTCAAGATGATATTCAATCTAGAAAAAGCAAATAAGTGATTAAAATTAACAAAATTAATGAAGTTAATAGTTTAAAATAAATAATTTTTTTTTTTACGGGATAATTTACCAATTGTAACATGGGAGTTATACCGGTTCCTCTACATATCATGAATAAGATATCCCAACATCCATCATCTGAATTAGGGTTCAATAAAGCTTTATCAGCTATTACTGGCGTAGATAGAATTGAAGACATTGATAACGATTTTACACTTCGACTGACTCCGATTCGTTCATTAATATTGATTGGTCCACGAATTTTAACCGCAAATCCTATTAATAGGCGTTTCTATAATAATAAAAAAGAAAAATATAAATGTCGATACATAAATAAAAAAAAAATCGCGTAAAATTCATATAACTTACCAAATGTTGTGTCATAACCCCATTTTTGTAAATTTTTACGATAATCGAAAAACGATTCTCTTTCTCTTTAAGTATAGTGTAAGGTCGAACTACAGTTTGTCCTTGTGTATGACTTAAAATTTGTAAATAATCCCCTGGTAAAAAGTTTTGAAATCTTTCTTTTGGATCATTAAAAATAAATTTTAAAACAGTATCGTTTTTCGTAACGGGTATTATGTCATAAATAGTATGTCTTTTAAATTCATCTATTTTATCAATTTTGACTTGCATTTTTCCTACTACCATATTGGCTAATGTTTCTGTAGCAAACCTTGAATGATGATGTCCTGGACTACTTTTAATGCATTTTCTATTTAATCTTTCAAAAAAATTCACTATTCCGCCTTTTGATAGTGAGGGCCCTTGTGAAAACAATTCACTTTCTCCATCTTGCTTATTTCCGAAAAAATCATTTGAAATATCTGTTCCGATCACATGCTTTAATACTTTTGCTCCTCCTGGATGTACATCAATCCATCTCCTTATGTCAAATACAAGTTCTTCTGCTACTACCAATTTTGCCCCTTGTAAAACTCTCTGATATATTTCATTCCATGAGATTTCCGGCAAGCCTTCATATTTTTTATTATCGATATGTTTAATAATCCTTTTTACGTTACTTCCATCCTCAGTTGGAGCAAAACATTTCTCTTTATTTTTGTACATATACCAACATTCCAATCCAATAAACAATACACATAATATGCCTTTTTTTTTAAAAAAAAAAAATATAGTTATAAAATTAGAATTTAATTATCGATTTTAACATATGACTCATTATTTTACTTACCGACCCATCCAAGATACAAATTACTCCAAAGTTCCGATTGACCATATGCATCAATTCCAAGCCACACGTTAAAAGCTGCACCCAACATCAATGCAACTCCTATAAAAAAATGAGTAGCCTTAATCGATTTAAATATACCATGATTTGATGATACAAGAGAACTTCGTGCCCAAAGTGATAATAATCCCAATCCAAGTTGGAAAAATATTCCCGAATATAAGAGTATTCCAACGCTACATGAGAAAAAATCATATTAAAAATTTACCGCAAGCAAACGTGTTAATAAAATGGCTGATTTATAACATACAATTTATGTGGTGTTCTACTTTGCTCGTGGGAAACTGCCACAGCCGCAGTACCAAAGGTAAATACTCCAACACCTCCAATGATTTGAAGATTTTTATGTTGTTTTAAGTGAAAAACGTTATGCTTCATATAACGAACAACTATAATTGATACTAATAAAATAATGAAAAAGGTTAACACAATTGAGTTTAATGACGATATAAAATAAGGAATACTTACTTGGAAATATAACACTACATTGAAAATAAACCGCATTTAATTTAATTTAATTAGTAAAAAGAAAAAAAAATGTAAATAGGATAAACAACATATTAAAACATCACGATTTATGTACAGTACCTCCAAGTCTGTTGTCATATATTTTGGGAAAAGAAAAATTAAATTAAAAATTTATCAAAAAAACAAAAATCAATTTCTTAGTCTATTTACCGTGAACATCCATATTCCGTGCAATAACAACGCGATTCTATTACCTTCCGATGAAGTTGAAATGCCAGCTTGAAAGAAATTGATCTTTGCTTTGCCACGATTTCCTCCATGATATGATAATGCATTGGAATTTGGATTCCAAGCAAAAATAACTAAAAAGAAAAGAGTATTAACACATTTTCTTTTTACAAAGTCTTATATTACTTTACTTATTTACATACCTGATGTCGTGTCATTGGCTATAGGAAGCCTTTCTGGAGCATTTAAAGGTCTTCTCACTTGAACTTCCATAAATCCAGAGCTGACGTTTCCACTCAATTTTTCAACAAACTGTGTTTCACCAATAATAGGAGCTTCATATCCATTTGATCTATAAGCTCCAACTTGAATATTATTACCCACATTATGTACAATTAAGAAATCAGCATCTAACATTCCATCATCTCTAGGGTTAAAACCTATCCCAAACCAAGCATTATCACTCTCAATTCTCATTTTAAGGTAAAGGAAAGTATCTTGAACTTTCCATTTGATACTATATATTTTAGATATTTGAAATGAATTTTCTTTTGAATACCCATCAGCGTCTAGACCTATATCAGTATGGGAGTTTACAGAGCTAAGATCATTTCTTGGCTGAACAAACCATATATTCTCTGGAAGTTTTGTATCTGCTGGTGTATTGCGGAGAATTACATCACGCCAAGTTGTATTTCTTATCTCTTCGATTTCTTGTCTAGTAAACCCCGCGTCCGGTGATTCAAACCAAAATCTATCAGCATCGCGTAATAATGTCCATTGCTCTTGCATACTTTTTTGAAATAATTTACCGAAATTTGAATTGTTGTAATGTTCTTCTGCTAATCCACCTACAAGTGCTTCAATTTTATCTACACTTGAGTAAAGTTTTTTCAATCGTTCTTGAATCACATCATTTTTAGTAATATCACTAAAATCTTGTGCTCTTGGAAATCCGTACAATTCCCTAATATCATTATAATATGGAACCCCTCGGTCACGTACACGAAGATGATCGACACTAAATGAATAATTTCGTTATTTTACTTATAATAAATTTACTTTACACTGAGATAAATTTACCTTGCCAAATCAACAATTTGTCCCGAAGATCGCAAACCTCGCATGTAATCCGCATAAAAAATATCGATTTCTTCTTGTCTATTATTAAATCATATTTTTGTTAAATAATAATAATTACGAAATATATCCCTTTTTAATAAATTACCTTTGTAATGCGAGCGACGTAGCTATAATTGGAACACCAAACGTTTCCACCGGTAATTTAGTTTGTTGTAATGGCAAGGTCGATAATATTTCTCCATTTTGATTCGCAATGTTAAAATTATTGCTATTATTATTATTATTATTATTATTATTATTATTATTATTATTATTATTATTATTATTATTATAATTGTATGGTGGTTAGTTACCTGATTTCGCTATGACCATAACGCATTGTCGTCGTGATAAATACATAGTCAATTCCTGCCGTTAAGTCTGGATTGTATGTTGTGAATTCGGGCAAAGGACTCCCCATAAGTATACTCACTATAATGATAAATTTTTCAAAAAGGAAATTACAAATATAGCCGCAGTAAATAAATAAAATAAATAAATTACAAGGTGAACTTACAATATTCTAAATAATTTATCTTTTGAATCAATGCTATGGTCCATTTTCTTGCTTCTTGAAAATAAGTTTCATCATTCCAATCATTACCATGTATACTAGTCAAATTGTCACATCTTTTATTATGTTCACGTAGAAAAACTGTAATGATCATATCAACGAAGATGTTTGTTCCACGAAGAGTGTTTTGCCCATATATGTAATTACCATTTGTATCTAACAAAAGGATAAGTGTAAAAAATTTTTTTTTTAAAAAAAAGAAAAGAAAAAAATTCGAAATAATTTCACAAACCTTTTGGAAGGTAGCCTAAAGCACTATCACCCGATTCTCCATACGTTAATCGCATTTTACATCTGTTATTTGAGTCTCTAAGCACTTCATTTAATCGTGTTTCATCGACTCCATATAACATAGAACCATCAACGTATGCTGTTGCTAAATTTACTGTTCCACGAGATGTTAAATTGTAAGATCGACTAAATGGTAAAGCTGCCTATATTTTGAACCAAAAATATTTAACATTAATAATTTTAAAAAGGATTACTAAAATTTTAAATTACCTGATTAATCTGAGCATTTTCTGAAAGATAATTAGCATCATCGTTGGGAATTAATATTGCAAAATCATTGGGAGCTTCTACATTTTGGCTATATGAAATATCAAATGATATAAAGTCCGCCCAAAATGTCATCTTTGAAAAAAAAATTTATTGGTAAATAATTTTTGAATTGTCACGTGACGAGAGCGAATTGACTCACCATATGCGAAGATTTTCTTTTAGATTTGAAACTATCAACGAAGCTTTCATCAAATTGTTGCGCTTGCGTTGCTTGAACCCCATCAGCTAAATTACTTATACATCTTGGCAAAGGAAAAGTTCCTTCTTGTAATACATCAGTACATTTGTCAACTACGGGTAATGCAACGACTTGATAATTTTGAGGACAAATTACCATCGATGCTGTTGCTGAATCCGCAAACAATTCGACTGCATTTTTATAATTTAAATATATCGCACCGACAACGCCAGCATTAGGAACGTTTAAGTTGTTATTTGTCCCATCTAATGTGCGATATTGTTGGGCATTATTTATTTTAAATAGTGAGAAATAAACGAGAATTCCGTAAAATAAAATTTTATTAATTTTATTATACATTTTTGATTCTTGTAATAAAATTTTTTTCAGAAATTTTCATGTTTTATGTTTATTATATAAGAATTTCAATCATTTATAAATCCCATCATTGTACTAATTAGATTGTACAGTATAACGTAAATTAAAACTTATTATAATTGCTAAATCTAGATCCACATCAATGAACTTACATTACAAATTAGCCATTGATTAAGTTGTACAATGTACAAGGATTTGAATTTTGTTTATCGCACAACAATTTCGAATTCAAGAAAATTCTTTTTTTTTTAGATTAATATGGAAAAAAGAACAAAATATTGAAATTCCTTTTCAAGTTAGTAATATTATGTATAGTGATACTTCATTGGCTGCACAATCATTATTAAGACGCCAATGTTTTTTGTAGATTATTTTCGCATGAAAAGGATGAAGGCGTGAAGGCGTGGAAAATTATCAGATAACGTTACAAATTTCACTTAATGTAAACGTTATATTTAGAAATAAAGAATACCTGGTAATTTATATATCATTATATCATTTACGTGTTCGGCTGTCCTAGAATCAATGTTGGAATAATGTATTAGTATAGATAGTTTAGACCAAAAATCTCAGAGGACGATATTTTTTTTAAATTAACTTCACGTAATTGGCGATGATTTTTACTCGTTCATGATTGGTCGATTTCAAAAGTTCAGAAATATTTATTATAATCTTATGGATCCATTTGTTCACTGTATATATTAACTAGTTTTATTTATCAAAAAGTGAATGTTTCTTTTTCATTTATGGTTTAATCGGTAATAGTATTTTGAGATATATCGGGAACTGAGATCAACCGACGCGCATTCATATTCCTTAATATCCTCATTAAGCAATCCTTTAAACGTGGGTGGTGCATAACATAATTTTGTATTATATTAATAGGGAAGAGGAGTATGTAGATAGATTCTTTTTTCGGACTCAATAGATCATGCAAACAAGATCTAATACATAGATAAAAGTAAATAAATAACTCAATAATATCCTCCACAAATTCTTATGTATGAAGTATGATAGTTATGATGTTATCATTTTCCAGAAATATGAGTGAATGGCAAAAATTCGGTATAAATGTTAATAAAATTATGTTTTTGAGAATTAATGTTGGGATAAATGCAGTGTAAACCGAATGTTATTTTACGTATATAATCCGCCATAAAAATTTGAATTTGTGTTAGGAAGCGTTGAATAGTTTGATGGATAATACCATCTGAATTAAGTTGAAGTAAAATTTAACAATCAACATTCCAAACTTTATTCATATTAAGAGACAATATACGTAGATTCGGTCGTAGATTAAAAGTTTACTCTCGAAAATGATTCTATGATTTCATGTTACATTAAACAAAATATTAGATTGGTGCGACCTTACGTCATAATGTTAGGAAAATGGGGAATAGAACATTGTTATCTCTCATTCATGCAGATTTACCGGACATAATTGTTATTTTAATCGGTTGTCGTGCTAAGCCAATTTTTTTAAAAAAAATTATAGTAATAAGCCGCATGCCGCAGTACCGTTATTAGACTAATGTATTTTATTAATAAATTCGGCAACTATCGTGAAAGAATTTCATATGTTGAAATTAAAATTTTAAATGAACAAAAAACATCAAATTTATTAATTTGGTTAATTTGTATTTGAAGCAAATAAAGCTACGAGAGATAAAGGAAATAAACGAAAATAAATTTAAAAATCTTAAATAAGATCCATTGTACTTTTCTTGTCACCGATCATTCTGTTCATTCGAAGATTTTTTAAACAGAGGGAAAAGATTAAAATCACTTTTTTGTGAGTTACTATCAATTGCTTGAGTTGTCGCAGGAGGAGTTGTAGTAAGCGAAGTTGAATTATTGATCACATAAACTTCTCCATCTGTTTCATCTTCAATAATAATATTTTCATCCTCTTCATAAATTGAAAATCTTTGAGATATATCTTCATCACGATCAATTTTAATAGGAACTGTAGGCAATTCCATATCAATTGTAGTACTATCATTTTGTACAACTGGACTGTTCATATCTGAAGGTGTGTATTCTCTTTCCGAGACAATTGATTTTGGTCTATCACAATTGTAAATTTCTGGAGTATTTGTCCGACGAAGATTCCGAGTAAGACGTAATTCTAGCGACTGATTTCTTGATAATGTAATCGTGTTCACACGCTTTCCTATTTTTATCTGATATTTTATGGTAAGTAAATTTATATGTTCGATAAAATTACAGACATTATAATAATTACCAATGGGACAGATAGTCCATGTACTGTAATTGAAGAAATTACAAGGAAAAAAGTGACTAGGGGAAAAAGGTAACTTTGTTAGAACACTACAGTGTTATTAGACTCTGTAATTTGAACTTTGAAGTTACCTGGAATAACAAGTTCTCTTGCGTGAGCATGATCTGTATCAGTTTCGGAAAAATGGTCTTTAGCAACTTGAGCATAGAAGATTGCAGCTAAATAAAAATTAGAACATTAACTAAATCACATTGATACAGAAACGCTATGATAACAAGATACTTACCTACTCCAATTGGTCCAAACCAACCGGCAAATATACCTTCACGGCGTGTCTTTAAAGCAGGAATTACTTTTAACAGAGCCATTACGATAGGAAGGCGACGAAATAAGAGTATAAGAATAGCAACTACAATGAGACGCCAATAGGATAATCCTAAATCTGCTTCGTTGAATGACGACCATGGAATTACTGTGCCGAGATAAACAAAAATTGCCAAATTAAGCAATAGGTCGATAACGTCCTGAAAGTACGATTCAGCAGTTTCTACACGAAACCAGTCGCTATTATGAAATTTTACATTAGTTTTAGTAAAATTTGATATTAACGGTTAAACATTCGTTACTCACTCCCAAGTAAAGGAATTTCCAGCAATAAAACAGGCTAATAAATCATCACTTCCAATTAATGATACGGCACCCATAATAAATAGCTGAATAAAATAATTTGACAATACAATCAATACTTTTAACACTTATATATTTATTATGTGCAATAACCATCAACGTTACTTACAGCTAACACAATAGCAAAAGTCATAAAGATCTCTTTATCGATTAATTTTCTGAAGTAAACAAAGTATAATAAGTAAAATAAAATTAAAAAAATTCACATTTTTTTTACACTGATATACCTTTCTTCAGCTAATTTAAGTAACTTGCGTGCAATATATCCAATCAAAAACCCAATTATGATAGATACCAATATCTGATATCCGATTATGTAATAAAACCATTGTCCAATTGCTGTGCCCGGAGACATTTGTAAAAGATAAATCGCTAAAAAAAGGAAAGGAAGTCCGAAACCTATAGAGAATAAATGTTAACATATATCCGTAGATTATCAAAAATAATAAAATTTACCGTCATTCGCAGCACTAATATGGTAAAAAAAGAACGAGATTAGTTAATATTAATAAAATAAACTTGATCTCACTTAAGATCATATTTATATTATGTTCTTATTACCTCTCAGCAGAAATGATATGTCTTACGTGATTTGGAACATGTTTTTCTGCAAAACGTCCGCTGACCACACAATTGGCCAATACCTTGAAGAAAATAAAATTAAAATAGTCTACTTGTAAAGTTTTCATCAATTTGACAAATTAATTAGGGTGTCCCTCATCATCATCTTTCCTAAATATTTTGGGTACTATATAAAAAATACCTATTATGCCCGATATCGCGTAATATAAGAAAGTATGGAGTGAACCAAAAAAATCTCTATCCTACTATTATTTCTCTATTCAAGTATGAAGTTAAACATAACAAGAAGCTTACCGGATCAGTTGGAGTGACGCATGAAGCAATCATAAGTGCTTCTAACTATATTTTAAAAATTATTAGTTTCAAATTAAACTACCAGTCATCGGTAAGTCAACACTAACCAATCAATACTTACAAATGAGATTTTGGGTATCAAGAGCCATATGGAAAGAGCACTAACAAGCCACATCCAAATCATAACTGGAACAAGTAAGATCGCTAGAGATCTAAGTTCCCTCCAAAGATACGCTCTTTATTAAAAAGAAATACCATCAATTACTCGTCATTAAAAATTATTAATTTGTTAAAATTCATACTTAGGTAATGCCACACCAGCAGCCATAACCTGTTAAAAAAATCGTTAGATAAGATTTCCATAAACACATATATATATATATATAGAAAGATCTAAACAGCAAAAAGATATTACCTGAATAGCGATAACAATTCGAGTAAATTCGCGTGTAATAAAGTCAGTATTTCCCCACTTATAGGGGTTGATTACTTGTAAAACATATGGGCCGAGAATTACTCCAACGAACAAACATATGACTATTGATGAGGAAAATAGATTATGTAAAAGTCAGAAATGTAATAGAAGAACCAAAGAAAAAAACTTACGTGCTTCTGATAAATACAATCGTTGTTTGACGAAATACGAAACAAGACCAAAAATAACAATAAATCCACCAAGGATCAACGAAACAACGGAAACTTCATTAACGTTAATAAATTGTTGCATACTATAAAATTTATTAAAACTACCATACAATTTTGCAAAAAAACAAAAAAAAAAACCAGGATACAAACAAACAATAAACATATCGTGTGTGTAACGTACACAAATTTAGACTAACTTTATTTTTAATCGAATTTTTAAATTACATTATTAGAATTTTCTAAATTTACAGTTTTAAAAAAAAATATATTTTTATTGCGAAGGCGCATGTGCAGCAAAAGAATAAATACAACCAGCAAGTAATGCAACAACAGGTACTGTTATTATCCTAAATTTTTAAAAATCATCAATTATATTATATTGATTGAAAATCATGATGATAATTTCCATTATTAAATTGACTTACCAACTAAAGAAGCACAAACCTAACAATCTCCAGTTGATTGCTTTTGCGTTTCCATTACACAGACCTACGGCTGTAGTTGCTCCAGTAACGCAATGTGTTGTTGAAATAGGAAGACCCAGTTTTGAGGCTGTTACTATTGTTAATGAAGTACCCAATTCTAAAGAGAAACCCCGTGATGGAGATTGATAAGTAATTCTATTTCCAAGGGTTCTCATTACGTGATATCCATAAAGAATAAGTCCCAAATCAATGGCGAGGCCTCCTAAAGCTAGAATCCAAATAGGTGTAGTTGTTTCACCTGTGGTTGAAAGAAAAAAATCTTACTTTCAAAACAAGATTTGCCAAATTTGATGAGAAATACTTTTACAGCTTTACCTAATTGAATTGTTCCAGAATGATAAGTAAGATATATTATAAAAAAGGGACCGACCGCGTTAGAAACATCGTTTGAACCATGAGCGAATGAAGCGAATGAGGCAGTAAGAATTTGAAGGAAAGAATATAGACTTTCCGTATCCGGATCATACTTTATAGCGAGATCATGCATTTCTTTATTTTCCTGCACTTTGTAATCTGCAACTTCTTTATTCACACTACGGGCGGCAAATTTTCCAATAGCCGCAAGATATAATTGGAAAATATTCTTTTTGGTATTTAAACTAGATGACACATCTTCGTTTTCTTCAATTTCGATTCTTTCTTGTTTTTCAATACCATTTTCAGCAGTATTATCAGCAGTATTTTCATAACGCTCACTAATGAAGGGAATGACAAAAACATGATACCATCTGAGGCCATTTTCTTTACCAAGAATCTTCCTTCTTAAATATTGTACATAAAAGAAATGACCAAAAATAGCAAAGATAATCGTAATACCAACGATAACAGATACAATAATGTAGGGTTTAAGATTGTCTAAATTAAGATTGGATGGACCTTTATAGACGATTTCAAATGTATTGATAATGACTATTATACAAAGATAAATCGGAACAGCCATTAAAGATCGTTGGAACGAACTTTCTCGATGTTCAAGCACCAAATATTTCGTTACTAAGAAAACAATCGATGCAACAACTCCTGATACTATAGGTGCAATGAACCATGAAGCTATAATTTTTCCCATGCCATTAAAACTCCAGTCAATTGCTAAAAACAAAATTATCAATTAGATCGAATTTTAAAAGGCAAAACAGCGAAAAGCATACTATACCTTCCCAACCGAAGGCTGCAACACCAACACCAATAGTAGCACCAACAATTGAATGCGTAGTGGAAACTGGCCATCCACGACTTGATGCGAAAAGAACCCATATAGTCGAGACAACCATGGCGCAAACCATGGCCAACTATTTTCGTCAATATTTAAAAGAGATATATGATTTAAGAATTTATAAATCGAAAGGTACAAATATAAAAAAAGTAGTAAAACATACTATGAGTAATTCAGGACGATTTTGAAATAATGATAATTTTATAATTCCTCCCCCGATGGTTTCTGACGTATTCGCGCCCAGTAGTAAAGCACCCAAAAATTCTGTGAAAATAGCAATACAGCACGCTTGTTTTAAAGAGAGGGCTTTTGATGCAATTGAAGCTGAAAAGCTGTTTGATACATCATTAGCTCCGATTCCAAATCCACTAGCGAACGCAGTAATTGCGCCAATAATAAAAAGCCAAGAATAACTATATGGTTCCATTTCAAAACTTATTCTTAAAAATTTTATTTTTTGTCTCTATAAACTGTTTTATTAAAGAAAATAATCAATAGAAAAGCAAAAAATTTTTTTTTGCAACTTCATAGTCTTCATACTGGATATTTATTTGATTTTGATAATCGTCCACATTAAGGCATCACCCTCATTGTTACACTCGATCGTCGGTTGTCTAGGTTGTCATTTGTCAAAACTATAATGTCCCCTGCATATTTTCAGGTGTAACTTTTTACCTTTTTTTTTTTTAAAGGTTGGGAAGGCGGAAGTAAATTGTATCTAGATTATTGTCCGAAAAGCTTTTTTACAATTAATGTGGCGTCATTTAAAATTTTTCCGTTTATCTATCTAATGATTGTCAAAAAAATACATGCACAAATTAATATTACGCCAACAAAATTAATTGTTTGAGATAATTGTAATGAATGATTTTAATTTATTTTAAGTGTAGTCATTGTTTGAGATAATTGTAACGAATTTATTTTTAAGTGTAGTCTGGTAGGTAAAGACAATAAGGTTCCAAAGTATAAGTACACTACTGCCATTTGCCAGAACTGAAGTGATACAGAATAATTTAGTGAAACGTAACGGAAAGATCTGTAAACATAAATCGACATATTAATTAACAAAAAAGTATTGTTCAAATCCTTATTATTAAACCCTCTTTCCTTAAATTTTCATAACAATTTAAAAATTATGGCTTCCACAACTGGCGTTTCAACACCATCTTTTCAAATGAATAATGAATCAAAAGATTTTGATCAAGTGATAAATGAGACGTCATCATCATCGTTAAATTTGAAAACACAACCAGGTCCAACTAGTCCAAATTTATATCTGCATACTCCACCAAAATTAAATGGTTTAAAATCACCTTCAAGATCTTTATCACCTTCAAGACTCAGTAGACCTCCTTCTCCGGTAAATCCAAATGTTCCAGTGATTTATTCAAGACCTTCTTCACCTTCAAGAGATCATCTTAAAGATCCGACAATGAAATATGTTGATGAATTATTATTTGTATTTTATGACGCATTAGATAATTATCCAATCAATCAAATTATAATATTAATTAGACGTCATCTTGAAGATAATGATCAAAAAGAAGAAAAAATTTTTAAATGGCTATTAAATAATGAACATGATGTAAAATATAAAACTTTACTCGGATTTTTTTATGAAGGAGGGATTGGAACAGAAGTAAATGAAAGAAAAGCATTTAATTCTTATATAGCAGGTGCAAAGATGGGAATCGCTTATTCCCAAATTTTATTGGGAAATTGTTATATTTTGGGAAAAGGAACGGCAATAGATGAAACTTTGGGTTTCAAATGGTATCAAAAAGCTGCAGAAAGTGAACTATGTATATATGGTTTATGTAATATTGCTAATTGTTTTGATTTTGGTATCGGAACTGAAATAGACAAGAAAAAAGCTTTCAATCTATATAAAAAATCAATTAAATCTGGGAAAATTTTAGGTTTAAGTGAACTTGGTTACTGCTATCAAGTTGGATGTGGTGTTGAAAAAGATTTAAAAAAAGCTTTAGAATATTATAAACAATCTGCTGAACGAGATAATAGTGATGGTCAATATTATTTAGGTGTATTCTATGAGTTTGGTGTAGAGGTTGAAATGGATATAAAACAAGCTATAAATTGGTATTGTGAAGCTGCTAAAAATGGTGATGAAGAAGCTAAAAGCAAATTATATGATCTATTAAAAGAATAATTTAATATATGACAATTTAGATATTTAATACCATTTAATCATTATTTATTTAATTATTAGAATTATAAACTTTTATTTAATATTAACATTTTAATACCCAATATTGTTAGTATTAATGTATTAATTAGTTATTTAAAATAATTTATTATAAATAAAAAATCAAAATATTTATAAATAATGTTGTAAATTTTAAATTGGGTTTCAAAATTATTTTACTATAAAAAAATTTTGAAATTTTCTATATTAAAAATATTATTTTAAGTTAATTTGCAAATCAATATAAATATATTTATTATACTTATTATATTTATTTTCTTTTAATTTCAAAAATCTTGTTTAAAAAAATACTTTAACTGTAATAATTATATAATTTTTAATAAAAAAAAATCCAAAATTTAATATAATTTTAGTTTTAAATTATATATATTTTACTGATTCATTTACTAATAAAATATAAATATATTAAATAAAATAAATATGATTATTTATTATAAAAAAAATGAAGGTCTGATCAACTTTTCCTATATAATCTAAGTATAGTAAGATTACAAGTTCAATTCTGCTAATTATAGAAATTAAAAGAATTTTACTATGGATACTACTACATGTGAAAATACAGAAATTAGAGTAATGGAATTGCATTAGGCCATACAAACTTGATTTTATGGTTTTCATAATATAAAAATTTCATCAATAATCCAGCAACCTGGCTTTTAATTTTTTTTTTCAAAAATTTTATTTTTTTTCAATTTTTAAAAAATTCTCACCTGACATAGTAATAATATAAAAAAATTTTTTTTAAGACTTAACAAAACTAACCCGGCCGGACTATGAAAACCATTTTTACCACTTTGTGTCGCCTTATGGTAAATAAATATATACAGTACAGCTACATATTTCAATAAAGGATCTTGATATTCTGCTAATATTCTCTATGAAACCTTTGGTAGATTTATTATTCTATTTAAATGATTATTGTTTACATAATGTTTAGTAGTTTCTATTCTAGTAAATACCATTAGAGATACCTTTAAATACTAGATGATCTTTATAAATAGTAAAGTTTGAAGTGTTTATAGATCAATAAGTATGTAAAATTAAACTAGAATTCAATTCTCTACTATTTGGATGCTGATTGGTAATTTCTGGTAATAAAGTATTATTATTCTACACTACCTAAGATTGCTAAAGAAACTAAAGAATTTTAGCAAGTTATTAGCAAAATACTGAAATAGTGAAATTTTGCTAAAACTATATAAAAGTCTTATTAAAAAGTTGGCAAAATTCTAAAAAGAAGTAAAACTTACCAAAAATTATTATAAATGCTAAAACTACCAATATCTTACCAAAATTATAATAAAATTATAGTAAAATTTTAAAGAAACTAATTGTAAAATTTTGGAAAGTTTTAGGCAGGTAACCTTAATACTACTTTTAGAATTATTATTTTGATAATTACTTCTATACCACTAGGAATTCACAAATATATTATTAGTGCTAAATAACCATAGGTTGTAATGACCTTTGAGTAAAATCGTATCTTATATCTAATATAATAATATGAAAGGATTTCTAGATATTTACCATTATATTCAACTCTATCTTCTATTACTAACTAGTTAAAAGATTTACTTCATATATAAAACTAACAATTATATATACTTTAATGATATATTCAGAATAATGAAATAGTAGTAGCGTTCTTATATATAGAACTATTAAAATTTAGTTTAATATTAAAAAAGTAGTTTTATTTTATGAAAAAAATCTTTGTAGAAGAGAATCCTGAACATTACATATATAATTTATGAAAAAGTAACTTTTTCACAAATTAGTCTAAATTTTAAAAATTAAAAGGTAAAATTTATATTAAAAAAAAAATTTAGGTCTTATTATATAATAATATATATTATAATAATAATTTTATTGGATTTTAATATTAATTATTACATAAAAATCTGAAAATCTAATTTTTTATAATAATATAATAAAATTAAAAAAATTATATTAAATTAAAAATAGCAATAAATTTACTTAATATGTAATAAATCAAAATTATACTATCAATTGAAAAATTAAAAAATTCCTTTTTTTTAAAGTTTTAAATTATTTATAAAATTATCAAAATCTTTATTGAACAAAAGAAATCTAATATTTAGATTTATATTATTTTGCAAAAGTCAAGTAATATTTCATTAAATTATTTAAAAAATAAACTGTATGTTTAAAATTAAATTGTACCTATTTGGAATATATATTTATATTATTTTTATAAACTGTTGTTAATTTTCTCTTTAAGTAAAAATTATCTAAAATACCTAAAATAATTTCATCTAGATGATTTTACTTACAATTAATTTATTAAATTTATTAAATTTGATTGGTATAAAATTTAATATTTTTTACTTTATAATTTGAATAATATAAATTTTTTAAAATTTTTTGATTGGTTAAATTTTTTTAATTGTTAGTTTGTTACTAATTTGTTCTTTATATAAAATCACTTAGGTGATTTCACCTATATATAAATTTATTAAAATTAGGTAATTTTATCCATAATAAATCACATAAAATTTTTAATTTAATCTGCATATAAAAATAAATTTTTATGAATACACTTATTGTAAATAAAAAAATCTATAATTATGCTATATTATATATCTTTAATACCACTACTAAAGTTAAAAAAAATTTAATATCAATAAAAGTATATATAAATCATTAAAAAAAAAAAAGCTAAAAAAAATTAAAATTATAATAAATCAAAAATAAAATTAAATAAAATTAAATGAAATCAAACTCTTTTTTTTAATTTTCTTGTACTATATAATGTTAAATAAAACTATTTGCTTATAAACCCCCTTCTAAAGTTACTGGAAAATTAAAGGATTTTAGCAAGTTGCCAAAATGTTAAACTTTGCTGAAACCATATGAAAGTCCTATTAAAAAGTTGCAAAACTTTGAAGAAAAATGAAATCTGACAAATTTATTATAAATGCTAAAATTGCTAAAATCTTGTTAAAACTATAATAAATTATAGTAAAATCTTAAAGAAATTAATTGTAGGATTTTGGAGATACCTCAAATTTTTTGCAAAATTTGTAAGACCATTTAGAATACTAATTATATATTTCATTATAGATTATGAGTTTTAAAAGAAAATTACACCTTGATATTAAGGAAATATCTACATCATTTGATTCCTCTTAGTGAGACTAATATAATAATAAGCTAAAAAACATTGAAATCTAATTATTAGATTCTAAAATAATTATTTATTTTTATAGATGCAATTTTATCATATTATAATAAATAGTTATTAAATGAGAAAATAGTTATATTACAGAATCAAATAATTGGATGAAAATAGGTTATATAATGGTTATTTTCACCAATTAATGAAGATTCCTGTAACTGATATATGCATTAATTAATAACATTATAAATAAGCTTTATTTAACTTTATATAAATTTCATTTTCATGCTATTTTTAATTCACTTTATAAGTTTTATTTAAACTTTTCCTACAAAATATTTCACTTTATCACTTTATTATATCAATCATATATATTATTGCTAAGTCTAATAAAAATATCAGTTTATGAAAATTTGCATAATCCTATTGAGCTGAATAATAATATTGCTTACTTACATATATTTAACTTATATAAATAAGAAAAATAAAATATATATAAGGACTAAAACTAAGCATTATAACTACTCCAAAGAAAAAGTCAACCTGTCCCCTATGTGATTATATCATTATTAAAAACAATGATACAGCTAAAATTTCTGGATGACTGTCAAGATCCACCTAAAAATTTGACCAATGAACACCACAATGAAAAGAAAAATCATTCCATTTATTCCATTTATATTTCTATATTCTCCTATATTATGTTTAACTCCACTTGACTTCTTCTTTTTGTCTTTACTAGTAATATTATGCCTTTTTCTTACTAATTTGTATTTCATTCCAAAATCTAATATTAATTTTCTAATTAGTTCCTTTAATAAGATCTGTCTATATTAACTACCTTATGAAATTTAAATAACCCCACTATTCTAAACTAATTTGATTTTTCAACATAAATGTAAAATTATAATGATCTTTTAGATTCCACATGTCTAAATCCTCAATTTGTGAATCTCATTTATTTCCTCTTTTGAAAACTCAACTAACATCTTTTTCAAAAATTCTTTAAATTTCTTGATTATATCTTGAACGATATCTGTCGTTTTAGAACACTACCATAATGACCGTATGTTTCTTCAATTTTACAAAAATTATATCTTCAAGTGTCATCATAAACTTCTGGTTTTCGTTTCTTTAGATTTGCGCACGTTGGCAATTAACTACAACAAATTTTAATTCTCATTGTGAAACTAAATTTTGCTTTCTACACAGCCTATTGCGCATACTAATCGAAAATTTTTGCACAAATGTATCTAATAACATTAATATTTTGTTCATGAGTTTTTTGATGGGAAGTTCTTACCGGTACTTCATTTGAAGGAGTATAATTATGAAACTTTCGTGATATTTCTTGTAACTTTAAATAGTAATCTATTACCTGGATCTGTGATGAAAGATGAAGTCAGGTTAAAAAGATATTTAAGATATTTGGAAAGTGCATCGGTAAATATAGTTGGATTCACATCTTGAAAAAACATACCTTTTCTACAATTTCTACCAATACATACACTTGATCATCACTATCTGGGATTATGAATTTGTAAGGACGAGTAATCCTTCTTTGACATGCATTGTGTAAATCGTTGTCTCACGTTCTATTATTATAATCAGTCAATTAGAAACAAACAAAACGTAAACTTTCTACATATGGTACACAAGAATTCCATAATTATGGATGTATTTAAATTGTTCTTCCGTAACATTGCGTTGCAAATGATGTCGTCTCTGGTGTAAAAAATTGATATTTGCATTGCTACAAGAGACAAATCAAATAGCAATTTATAAGCTTTGCTGTATCTTAAAGATCTCAAAAATATGAACACATAGTAACAGACCTTTGAGTAACTGATGCCTTCTCCATGTTTGATAACATCTGTCACCATCGCATTCCCCACAACCTCTAAAAACCCATTCTATCTCCTTAGAATTCATACAGAGCTTAAGATTCGTTCCAAGGTTGACACGTGGGTTTAGCTCTTTCGTCTCGTTTTTATGTTATTTCCGCAAAGCCTCTCCACTAGTCAAAGTCTATAACGCATTAGTAACTATATACAATCAAATAAATAGTAAAGTTTGTATAATGATTAGAAAATTTACGGTTCAAAAATTCATTTGCTTTTGCAACACGTGTTCTTCGGGTGGTCAACAACCTCATCCAGTTCGAGTTTGATTTTAAACCTGCACGCAATCTCCGTCGCATCTGGATCAAGAAGGATATTAAATGGCATTGCAAATGGCAGTACACTAAATGGAATGGAAGTTGCAGTGAATTAGCTGAATATTACGATATATTGTTAAGCAATATGGTTACTTACAATCGCTTAGAATCTTACCCACAAAAAATCGTAATGTATTAAACGATTCCTCAAAATTAGTTTGCCGATGAATATCTAACGACAGTTGTTCCTTTCCAATTTAGATTGACGTGACGAGTTGGCTTTTCTTCGTCCGATGGTTCTCCCTACGAGAAAAAAAAAAGATTTGATTAATTTAAATCTAAACTTCTAATTAGCTACAACAATATTACGAACAATTTCCCAGAATTTTCTCATTGTCTTTCTCTCATCGTCTGTAAAGATTTTATTGACTGTGAATATTTGGTTGCGTTCAGAGAAGTTCAAAAGACGGTGCTTCAATTTACTCATCTTTGTAATGAACTTTTGGACTTCGGTTGATACACTCTCGATTTCATCATCTGTACATAAATCATTTTTTTCACATGTGTAGTTTTTAATGTTGCTATTCATATGATGATTTCTCTTAAAATCTCGCACAGAGTTCTTCAAATCACTAATATCGCTTTCAGAAGTATCGTTAAAAAGTGATGACTGCATAATGAAATCGATTAGAAGCACGGTCAACCTTATTATCAAGAAAAAGTAACGTATCCATTTAACTGTATATTCTGGCTATATTTACCTGAAATTTATTAATAATTTTAGAAAAGTTAAAGTTAGAGGGATAAGTTTGAATACCACCTGATAAGGTAGCTGTTTTACGAACTACATCAATATATTAGACAGATATGCTCTTACATATTCCAAGTCATTAACTGAGCTCTCTTTACGCTATCAACATAGCTATTTCCACAATATAAAATCAGTTTCTTTCGGCATATAAACAACTAGCACATACAGTCGCAATTTCTTCTTTAAAAACGGCTTGAGTTCATACTTTATCCAGATTATAGAACGTAGCTTTCTCAATTTAATATCAAATCCATACCAAAGGATTTGACATATATGTATATTTAAAGTCTACCTTTTCTATTTCTTTTCTCAATTCAATTTTATCGTCGGTGATTAGATCCGTCCATTCACGTATAAAAAATGATTCATTTCCGATTTTTTCGATTTGCTTGAGATTTCTGAGATTGAAATTTCAATTATATTTACAATTACCTACCGTTTTCTTCTTTTAATAAAGTGTGTTCTCTAGACATAACATCACAGCTAAATACTCCATTATCTGGTTTAGCTTCTTTCTGATTACGACTTCAGCTTACTCTTCCTTCTTTCCCTTTTTCCTTTTTTCCCTTTCCCTCTTATTCCCTTGCTAATTCACTTTCTCTCGCTCTCTTTCCTCTCTTTCCTCGGTTTCTACTTTTAAGTATCTCAATTTTCATCAAAAACTTCCTGTATTACGGGACTCAAAGTCACCCTACATTCACTAACAGATGGCACCAACCAGAGTGTTGCCACTACTCCTTATAGGACGGTACCCGCAAGAGGCCTACGTCGAGCGGAACCCTCTTTCCTTACAGCAATACATAACCTTATTAATAAAATTTTGCTCACTCATCATTTGTCGTGCAGCTCGAATAATTTCTCTCTCTTCCAAAAGAGAATTCTTATCTGGCCATGGTCTACCGTCAAGTTCTTTGATTATTATGGTGTTATTATTTTTTTAAAAAAATTTTAAGACTAGCTCGCAGGAAGATATATGATTTTATTGCTATTCATAATAAATAGTGTTAAGGAGGATAAGCCATAAATCGTGACAATGATACTATCTGCGTTAACTTTAAACATTTTGTCCATTACATTTGCCGAGAAAAGTAAAATGTTTTTATGAAGATTTTTGGTGGGTGGCTTGGAAATCACTACATGCACATGAACGATCATCAGATCATGCAAATCCAGATTATCAGTTATATTTTACATTTTGATCATATAAAACGAAATACCAAATGTTAATTGTAATAAGCCCCAAAATACATACTATCATATCATATACTCTATTTTTTTGTTCGCATATCGGTGCTAACTAATCCGTGATTGATTTATTCATTTCTACTCCTTAGGGCTAACAAAAACATACAAAAGAATATTTTCTCATTTCCACGTTAACCATTTAAACATAAATGTATCAAGAATACGATCATGTTTGATTTTTTGGCATTTTTTAAAAAAAGGCAAAATTGTTAATAAAGTCAAATTTATATTTAATAATATGTAAAATATTTATCCAAGAAAAATGATTAACTATACAACAGTAATCAGCAAGATTATTATAAAAAATATAAAAAATTAAATAGTAATACTAAATAATGAATTATATGAAATAAGAGAAATAAGAGTAATTTAAAACAAACATTATTAATTTTAATGCATTTTAGTTTTTAATGGCATAAATTCTTGCAGTGTTAAAACATGTTTTAAATTCGTCAATTTCATTTACACATTTATCAACAAGTTCATCAAAATTTTCAGATGAAATACCCATATGGGTTGATAAAGGTACTCGAACCGAAGGCCAAGTGTTATGTAAATCTTCAAATGATATTCCAAAATTTCCTGCCAATTTTCCGGTTGGGACTAACTTTTCTTCTTGAACAATGTCTTTAAGTTGATTTGTAGAATTTAAATAATCTTTAACGCGATCTGGGATAAGATTATTCATAAATCCATTTTCATGCATATACGAAAATACTAATAAATTAAGTATTATTTTATTTTCATTGGAATTTAATTCCCGTTAAAAAGAAAAAAAAAAAAAAATTACTTACATGCATTACACAATTGAGCTGTTACAGGTCCTTGTGTTTTATATTCGTCTATTACCATAATTTCTAACGTTCCACCAGTTTTCAAAACTCTTATTAATTCATTGATGACTTTCTCAAACCATTCATTATCAATGAATGCAAAGGTCATCAATCTCGTATGGACGAAGTCAAATGTGTTATCAGCGAATTGTATTCCGTCGAGAACGTTGCACTGCATGAACTCACAATTCAAAGGCATAACGTCCGAAGGATACATAGTCGCAATGTCCACGCCTACAAAAGTTGATCGTGGAAAATCTGTTGACATTTCTAACAACCAAGTTCCTGCACCACAGCTTAATTGAAAGTTAAATCAAAATTAATATATTATATTTTTCTCATTTAAATAATTAATTAATTATACATACCCAACATCTAAGACGCGGGCATTTTCCTTCAATTTATGTTCAATTGGTGCAGAGAAATTTTTTTGCCAAATATATTTAAAATAATAATGTTGTAAATGAAGACGGTCAATTTCTTCGTTATCTTTGGACAATGAACGAGTTGCACCTTGAAAGTCTTGACTATTTAAGGATTCATAAGAAACCTCATCTTGATCGTCTTCTTTATCAGAATCATCAACTTGTTCACTATAAATATCATCTATTTCATTATGAACCCAAGTAATTTCATGTTCATAATGACATATATTAGATATAGGCATTTGAATTTTATTCACAAAAGAAAGTTTTTTAAAGGGTAGTATAAGAATTATATTTAATCGTAGTTTAAAGAGTTTTAAAATGAAAAAATTGTGGGTTGAAAGGATTTTTATATATAAACAACCATGAAGAATAACTAGATATAAAAATCTTAGTAGATTCAAAATTCTGATTTGTTTGCATATTTTTTGTCAAGGTGTAAATAAAAGAATATTTTTTGTCAAATAAAAAAGTTTAAAAAGGTTAAAGAAATAAAACTTCTGATTTTTATTATTCGTTAAAAATTTATACATTAAAACGTATGATTTATATGCAATAATTTAGAAGTTTGCATAAGTCTAGATGAGGCTATTCATCGTAATAATGTCATGAGTTACGCATGGTTTATATTTGTTTTGATTTTTACATTTCACGAAATCCGAAAAAAAATGTTTTTGGAATGATTTTTCGTAGCAAATTTTTCTTGAAGGTTTGGTCTAGAATCAAAAAATTCTCACCCGAATTATTATAATTTGTTCAATTTAATAAACATTATTTCCAAATCTAGAAAAAACGGTAGACTTTATTAATACCAAAAGATTTTGTAATCCCAAAATAAAATGTATTACTACATAAAATCTTTAACGAATAATCATTCAAGAATTATCGGATATGGATAATATTTTTAGAATTTGGAATACAGTAAAAAATAACCTCTCCAATAAAAAATCGAACAAATTTTCTAGCCTCAACTTTTTTTGTAAGTGTAATGTTTTCATATAAGATAAGGTTATAAATTTCCGAACAAACTTTATCTGTTATATTGTACATTCATCGGGAGGCGGGCAAACCTTATTAATTACAGACGAAATTTGATTGGCTAATATTTGACTTTTTTTTAAAAAGTTATTATTTTAGAATCATTATAGATGCAAAGAAAAATTTCACGCACATATTAAAGGGTAACACGTGGTATAACATTATTTGTCCATATACTTACTATACTTACAGGGACAAAATGTTTAGATCTAAGCCAAATAAGCTAAAAATATTATTACGTGAAACGGATTGGGGAGTTTATTTATATGCATCACATTTTCTATTAACAATAAGTATATAAGAATTTGAATGAGGAACAGTATTGTTTGTTCCCTTTTTCTTTTCTTGACCTAATATTAAATTATGGTTCAAACATTACCAGTATTACCTTTTGATTGTATTTATAATATTTTAAAGGAACTTCATCACATTCATAAAGGTTCATTATTTAATTGGCTTTTTCTTAATCGTTTATGGTGTGAACAAACAGTTCCATTCATTTGGAAAAATCCTTTGTTGATCTCGCACAAATGTTCATTTAAAAATAGAGTATTATTCATAAAAACTTTACTCTTATTTTTTGATCATATTGAATTATCAAAATTAAAAGGACTTAATATTGATTTAAAACAACAAGAAAATCAAAGACCTTTATTTAATTATGTAGAATATTTTGAGGAGATACCTTTTTTAAGTAGTTGTATTAGAAGTTGGTTATTCGAATATTTTAAATTGGATGAAAAAAATCGTTCAGGATCTGTGGGATTTTTTGAACATAAGATACAACCGATTGAATCTTTAATTAAACATATGATATTAAGACGTTCAAAGAGGTTAAAAACTATTTGTCCAATTCAAAATGAATATTATATTGAATTATTTGATAAAGAATTTTTTGATTTTAATTTATTTAGATTAAAGAATACTTTACAAACATTTAAAATGACAATATATCCTAAAACTTCTAATAATATACTTATCTTATCTCAATCAATTATAGATAAAAATATTCATCTCTTTGAAAATTTTATTATCGATTTTTATGAGAAACAAGATTTTTCCCTATCAATCCCTTTATTAGGTAACATTATTAAAAATCAAAGGTGTGTGAAATCTCTTGAATTAACAGGTCAATTATATAACAAACATTTAGAATATATACCAATCTTTTTATCCTTAAATTCTCATCAAACAAATTTAATTTCACTAAAATTTTATTATATCAAATTTACAAATATTTCTTTAAATATATTAATGAAATGTGTTACATTAAAAGATCTTTTAATTAGTGATTGTGATGGTATTTCTTTAGAAAATATTAATTTATTTTCTAATGTTTCATTTAAATTGAATAATTTATCAATCTTTAATCAATCAAATTTATCTTTTAATATAACTAATTCAATTATTAAATTTTTGGGTAATTCTTTAAAATGTTTATTATTAAATCAATTAACTAATGAAATTAGTTTATCTTTATTACATTATACTTCAAATCTTTCATCCTTATTCCTTTATGATGATGATTTATTATATGATATTTCCCTAATTTTTAATTTTTTGAAATCTTCAAAATTAGAAAATCTTCATATTATTCATCAAAATTATAATTATAGTATAAATTATAATATTATAAAATCCTTGAGTAAAAGTTTACCTTCAACTTTAAAATTATTTGAATTTTATTTTTATTATTTAAGTCCTGAAAATTATAAGGATTTATTTAATTTAAATAATACCCCTTTATTAAAATCTTTAATTTTAATTTGTTATAATTCAACTTTTTATACAAATTATAATCTTGAAGCAATCGTTAATTATGTTAAATTTAAAAATAATAATTTAAAATATTTAGAAATTTGTTCTCCTAAATTTAGAGATTGGGAAATTGATGAATTATATTTATTAGAAATTTTATGGAAAATTGGTGTTGAAGTTCAAATTAGAGATTTATAATAATAATATTTTTTTTTTATATAATAAGTATTTTTAGTAAATTAAATTATCAGTAAATCTTTTTAAATTAAATAAAGTATTATATATTTAATATTGATAATTTACAATATATTTAAAATATATAAAATATTGGTATATAAATTTTTATAATATAATACAGTTAACTTTTTATATAGTTATATTTTTTAAAACTGAAAAATTTTTTTTTTTTTTTTAATACTTTATTATAGATGCGATTATGTCCTATTATAATCATGCTTACTTACATATATAAACTTACAAAATATAAGATAAACAAATACAAATAAGAATTAAGCATTATGAAACAAGACTACTTTTCATAAAGAACAAGTCGACCTGTCACCTAAATGATCACATCATTGTTAAAAACTATGATGCGACCTCAAATTCAAAGGTGACTGTCATGATCTACCTAAAAATTTGCCCAATGACCACCTTGATGGAATGCCAAATCATTCCATTTATTCCAATTACTTTCTAACATCTTACAGCCAACATCTTTAACACCCACTTCAGTGCGTTTACTATGTGACTTAGCTTTTTTATCTTTACCGCTAATACCGCACCGCTTTTCTTTCTTTATTTGTAACTCATTTCTTGGTTCCCAAATAAGCACTTTGAATTCTAATAAAACTCTTCCGGTTATTTGTTTCAGTACCTTATACAACAATTTTTTTTCAATTATTTTATAGCACCTTAATAATTCTATTAACTGACAACTGACTTGATTCTTCATTAAAAATGTAAAATCATATAAGCGTCCAATATCCCA
The DNA here is from genome assembly GCF_026210795.1 of Rhizophagus irregularis. Taxonomy (NCBI): domain Eukaryota; kingdom Fungi; phylum Glomeromycota; class Glomeromycetes; order Glomerales; family Glomeraceae; genus Rhizophagus; species Rhizophagus irregularis. The sequence continues at coordinate 1,132,199 of NC_089454.1, forward strand.
CATACCAAGCTCATTAATTTTACCTTTTAATTCATGTGTATCTATATCATCTCTTGAATACTCCTGTATAATTTTAACTAAAAAAATTTTTAATCGCTACATGTTATAAATAACGTGCATGTATGATTCTTTCTTTATTAAAAAAGCTGTATGTACATACTATCGAATACAGAATGATGAAACAATCTACTAATTAATTCGCTAAAACTACTAAAAGAAGTCTATATATTTTTCTTTCAAATAAAATTTGCCATATGTAAATATAATCAAATATGGAATGGTGTAAAACCAAAAAATAAATTCAATAGACATTCTGTCTATATATTTTTCTTTCTAACCAAATAGCCTTATGTAAATATTATCAGATAAGGAATGATTTGAAATCCAAAAATAATTATTCATTTTTTCTCTTTTGATAATTTGTTTCTTCGTAATTAGCCATCCCACAAAAGAAAATAGAAAAACAAAACAAGAATAACTAATTACTTATTCATACCTTCTTAACACCACGAGGCGTTCCTTCATATGGGCTGATTTGTCTACTCTACATTAAAAAGAGTTATTGATTGATTTTCACAATTTTTGTTACTCAAAATTGTTTTGTAATACCAAAAAATCATCTGATTGATGATCACTTGACTAAATAATAAGTTGAACAAAAATTTACATTTGCGAAACTTAAATTATTAAATGTAAAAGAGCTGCGAAAAAACCCATTTCACTAATAAAAAACCCATTTCTCATATATATGGAATTTTTAACATATATTATTAAAAAGTAAGTATATTTTAATAAATATAAAGTAAAATAAAAATTTATATAGCCTTAGTAGCTATAAATGTTTATAAAAGTATAATAAAAATATCATATAAAAGATGGTATCATAATAAATATTTTCAAACAATAAAAATAATTATTTTATATCAGAGTTTGTATTACCATCTTTAAACGCAAATATATCAAGATTCACTGATCCGTTTTCTATAATTTTAGGCTCGTTGGAAAGCCCTTGTTCTGGGCTTTATAGGCGAAAAAAGAGCTTGCCGATTGAATTATTAGATCCAGAGATGTTTACGTTTAAAGTTGAGGTGCGAACTTTTTAACATGCTTAAATGCAAATATCTTGGGATTCACTGATCCATTTTTTATAAATTTAGACTCTTTGGAAAGCCTTTGATCTGGTCTATATGAACGAAAAAAGAGCTTGCCAATTGGATCACTGGATTTGAAGATATTTACGTTTTAAGTTGAGATACAAATTTTTAACATATATAGTAAGTGCTAAGAATTATATTAATTTAAAAGAAATATTTACCAAATTATAGTATAATAACATTAAATAAAAATTTTTTAATACTCATTTCCAATTTACTGTATATTATATAGTATTTTGTATAATAAAAATGTAATAAAATTAATATTTTAATTAAAGGTAGACAAATCAGCCCATATGTATCTTACGAGCTCTTATTTCACACTGACCAATAACATAATTATAAGACAATTTATAAGCAAGTCTTTTGTTTCTAACTCCATTACAATATGTCATCAGAGTTTTAAGATCTCTGACACTATTCAACCCCCTATGAAATTCAGGTCTTGTAATCGGTATTTCTCTATGTAGTATTTCTTGCCAAGGAAGCACGTTATCCTGTTCTCTAATTTCTAGCTCTTGAAAATTTGTGGTAATGTTGTCGACTATAGTATTCTTACCAGCACTAGACGACTGTTCTACCACCTTAATATCTTCACATTCAAAAGCAGCTTCTTTTTTCTTTCTTAATTCAAGAAAATATTCACTGTTAAAGGAATGGTTAATAAAAATATCTTCTTTCAACATGTTGTATCCTGATCTACTTGTAACTTGGTCTAACAGAAACTCCAATTCCTTGTTTGATATATAATGTTTCTTAAGAATATCACATCTTCGTTTCAATCAATGTTTGGAAACTACGGGCTTTGACTCAAATCTATTATTAGTGTAATTCCATTTATTCTTATGATTTTTAAGGCTATTCGTAAACCTCTTTTTATACTTCTCTTGTTCTTTCATCGTTTTGAACTGTTTGTTAATACCCAAATTCAAGTATGTAACTAAATAGTTACCTGTACCACTATCCATTGAAACCTTTTTTGTATAAGTAACGCCTATGCATTTACTTACTATTTGTTTACTTTGACAATAATTTTTAAACGTATTTTGCGTGGGAGTTGTAGGTGTTACTATCACCTTTGAACGACAATTTTGACATACTTTCCTATTGTTTGACATTACATAAGCACAGACATTACTACAAAATGAACATGGAATATAGAACCCTAAATACCATGTTCATTTACTATAACTAAATTTAATATAAGTTGTAGTCTGTCTATTCTTTTCTTGTTTCTTTAATCTATTTTCTATCGCAACAAGTTTATCCAATAATAATTGACGTATTCTGCAAAAATACTTATTTTTAGCATTTAAATCAATAGGCAACCCACAAAATACACTTGTCAAGTATTTTGAAATCCTGTATTTAGTATTCATAATAGCCCTATCAGAACTAGTCTTAAATGGCTTATCATATTTCTTCACTATATGTCTATTATTGGTGATAATCATCAATGTATCTTTCTCTTTCTGTAACGAATCCACATGTAAAAGGATGTAGGACTTTTCTTTTCGGGTGAAGTAGATCATATCTGCCCCCGTGTACTGTTTCATTTTTCTGAACGGAAAAAAGTATAGCCGACAAAAATTTCTTTATTCAGCATCCTGTATCTAATTGGTACACTGTATTTACGCCTTCTTGTGAAGAAAACTTCGCAAGAAAACCACAAACTTTTTTCTACAAAGGACTAATAAGCCTTATAAACCTTTGCGAACTGAAAAGAACGATAATAAAAAGTGTGTTGGTTAAAACAAGGAACACTTTTGTCTTAATACTGAAGTACTAATTTTCTAGTAAATTAACGAAAAAAAAGCATATTATTTCTTATGTGAAAAATGGACGTGAACGGTACAGGGAAGAGTTCTTGTCTATTTTTAATAAAACTGAAAAAAATAATATAATTATATAATATAATTAAAAGTTTATTAGTAATTTAAATTAATGTAAATATATTTATAAAGAAAAATATAATTATATTTAATATCTAAAACAAGTAATATAAACTATTGCACTATTCTAATATTATTGATTATATAAACTACCTGTTATTTATATAGCTAAACTTCATATATATACTGTCAAATAGTCAGTTTACTTAGCAGGTAAATATATATAAAATATAATTATCTTAGTATAAATATTCTGCCATTTTGCAAGATTAATCATAAAATCCACATAATTATATATATTTATGATAATTATAAAGAAAAATCAGTTGATTATATTAATTATTAATACAATATATAAAATATAAATATATTGTATAATTATAATAATTAATAATTTATTTATTTTATTTTATTATAAATATTATTTATCATTTTTTATTATATATCTTAATCATTATTTGAAGATTATTATTTGCAGTCATTTACCAATATGTGTGAATTTAAAGAAATATAAACCTGATTTATATGATGATAGGTAGAAATGTAATTTTTAAGAAGAAACTTATGATCATTTATGGCAATGTTGTAAGATCAAAGATATTGTACAAGATATAATTAAAAAGTTTAAAGAATTTTTAAAGAATTTAATAATTAATTTTTCAAAAGATAAAGTAAATAAAAATCAGTTTGTAGATAAAGTTGAGGAATTAGATATGTAGGATATTAACTATCATTACAGTTATACATTTATATTAAAAAATCAAATTAGTTATAAAATAATGAATCCATTTAAGTTTTATAAAATAGTAGATCCAAATATAATCCCAGTAAGAAAAATCGCATACTGAAAATATACTGAAAATATACTGAATTTTAAGAATATTTAACTATATAATCATGTATATTATAAGTATAAATTAAATATAATTTTAGTATATTTTATGTAAGATATTTATATCCATAAATAATGCTAAAATTATGTTTAAATATACTGTATTTAATATGTAAAAAGCTCATAAAACACCCTTAAATTTTGCCTCTTTAAGTATATTTTAAGTGCAAATTTTATGTCATTAATTTCTACTTAATTTCAGGATAATTTTATTTCGTGTTATTATATATATTTAAGTATATTTAAAGCCCATTTTCAGTGTATTATAAATATGATTCAATTGTATTTTGCATATATTTTAATAATATTTCAATTAGAAATAACATATATTTTTAGTAGTTTTAAAGGTCAATTTAGTTCAAATAAAATAATATTTTATGTATCTTTTAATTAAAAATAGCATACATTTTTACTTGCATTAAAGATTATTTTAATTACATTTTTACATTTGATAATAATGATATTTTTAGTATATAAATACAATATCGATATGGTTTGATTATATTTCAATAATAATTCGTGTACATTTTAAAGGCTATGCTAATAACCAATGATACAAATAATTTCTATAGTAAAGTAAAATGTTTAATTTCATATTTCTGAAACTATATAAAACGAAAATAAATAAAGAATAAAATAAATAAAGAAAAGAAGATACAGTTAGGAAAACTTATTTTTCATACCCATTACACAATAACTCGAGACCCATTTAATTTAATGTACTTATTAAAGAGGGGAAAAAGTTATATTAGTAATTTAGTTATTTAATTTTAAATCCAATACAATAAAGTTTGATGCATACCTGTTTAATAAACATAATTTTTAAGTAAAAAATACTTATACACGTCTACAATTAACACCTCGACACGGACCTATTTAATTTAATGTACTTGTTAAAGAGGGGAAAAAGTTATATTAGTAATTTAGTTATTTAATTTTAAATCCAATACAATAAAGTTTGATGCATACCTGTTTAATAAACATAATTTTTAAGTAAAAAATACTTATACACGTCTACAATTAACACCTCGACACGGACCTATTTAATTTAATGTACTTGTTAAAGAGGGGAAAAAGGTATATTAGTAATTTAATTATTTAATTTTAAATCCAATACAATAAAGTTTGATGCATACCTGTTAATAAACATAAAAAAATACTTATACACGTCTACATTCTACAGTTAACACCTGACACGGCTACATTAAAATAGAAAAAATAAAAGAATCAGTTAATATTAATTTCGACAGTAACTAACTATTGGATAATTGATATTGTGGTGGAAAATTTATGTATTCATACCGTCTCTCCCTGTAATATAGTCAGCTTCTCTTCTAAGTAGGGTTAATTAAAACTTTCTAATTCCAGAAATTCAAGGTTTTGTATCTTGTATCCTTTATTCCTGGTAAAATATTTTTCGTCAGTAAGTTTATAAATAATATAGACTTATTACCAGAATAACATAGACTTATTACCAATATTTTATCAGAAAAGAGAAAAGTAAAATAAAAAAACAGTGAAATGTTTTGCTTATAATAGGTATTTCATCTATTTCATCATCGCTTATCCGTGTTTAACTATTTTTAGATACAAATAAAGTTAATGGGATAATCTTATTCGTGTTTAGCTATTTTTAGAAATTAATCAATATACAACAAATATTCTTAATTATCGGGTTTTTTACTAGAACATAAAAAGTTTTATTATAAGTGCGAACTGCTGCAAGAAATCAATGCCCAATATTTTCCCAATTAGAGTCATCAAATGCATTTTCTTTATCAATTATATAATATCTATTATCTATTTTAGCAAAACCTATACAATGATCTAAACATCTTACATCGATAAATTCTTTTGATCTGAATTGAGTAAAATGTTTACATCCATATTCATCTTCTACAATTTTTGATGTTAATTGTACATAGGCTAACATGTAAACCTGATGGTTGAATTCATGGACAAGATAATAATTTACGATTCCATATATATCTACAATAACGAGTTGAGGAGGCGCATTGGGTCTGTGGGCAAGTTTATCTATTGTGCGTCTTATCTAAAAATATTTATAAATAAAATATAAAATCAATATTAAAATTATATCAAAAAAATAAAAAAATAGCAATGATAGTAATCAAAGATTATAAATTTTACCTGAGCACAATAATTATTTCTTGCAATTTTATTATTTCTTTTTATACAACAGCTACTAATATATTGTCCATCTGAAGTTCTTAATCTTCCATATCTTACACCATAATTATTAACCTCCTAAAAAACGAAATTATTTTGTTATTGTAATGATGAATTTAAAATTAAATAAAATAAAGCTTTATATTACCATTTCTAAATCATTACGATTTATATTGCTTGATCCTTCGTAAAATTTAATCAGATGTTTGTGTTCTTGGCTTAGCAGAGAATATTGAGTAGAAGGGGAATAAAATTCTTCTTCATACCCTTCAGTACTAAAGACCCGTTCCTTACTCCATTGTTTTAGCGGTTTTTCTTTGAAAATAGCTTTTGAGATAGAAAAAAATGGTAACATATAAAATTGCTGTAACAAAGTAAGCATATTTGCAAGGTTGCTATATGGCTTGATCTTTGATTTAATGAGTGGTTGTAATATACCACACACCCTTTCCATAGGAAACTGCCAATGGGTCCAACTAGGGCCACAATATTTAATAGAATCTGCTACATGTAAGAGGTAATGGAAACTTATCTTACATGCTGCTAAACGTTGGCCATTGTTCTGATAATACTCTCTAAAATAATTAATCATTATTTTAATTATTATACAATTATAAATTATAAGACAGAAATCATTACCTTTCATAATAATCTGAAAATTTTTTAAGCAAAATTTGTACATCATCAATTTGTTCTTCAGATATTTCAGGTTCTAAACAAAGCTTTACAGACTTCACAAAGTTTGCCCATCCTTGAAGATGCCTATTATGTAACGAAAAGTAAAATTTACTTTTTGATTAGTTAAAAAAATTTAAAAATGTATTAATTTAACTTTTTACTTTTTATTAAAATACCTTTTATCCAGATACACCTTTAGTAATGGTAATGAAAATAAAATTATCCAATTTCTCCATTCTACCGCTTTGTAACCATTATGATATTTAAATATGTCACGTGGAGGGCGACCAATTTCAATAGGCATATCTTTTTTTACTTTTTCCATTTGTATGCCAATACTTTCCCACTGTGATTTTGATAACTCATAATCACTAGACAATAATAGATTGTTATAAAAAAATTTTCCACTCCAATGTGCATACATTGACGGTGCCACATTCTCGAAGAATAAATGCATTATATCTGTTGGGAAAGACCATGGAAATAATAATGTTTGTAATTTTAACAATTCACTGGACCCTTTAATTCCTGTATAGTAAAGTAATAATAATTAATACAGAGATGTAAGTATACTTTTACTTTTTTTCTCAAGAAAATCATACCTGTTTCTCTGATCATTTCATCTTTTCGATCTTTATTCGTTTCTTCTTCAATTAATTTTCCCATATTGATCGTGTCATCATGATTTCTTATATTGCAAAAAGCAGATGATGGATAGTATATGTGTTTATTTGATGGGTGACAAGTCCCTTTTATCATACAAAAACGACAACCTTTATACGAATTGTGTCCAGAGAGGTTTAAGCTTTTGCTTAACGCTGGAACATCCCCCGTCCATGTTAATAAATGTGCGCGTAAAATAAAAGGTTCATTTGTTCGTCCATCTATACATTGAACTCCTTCTATAATATTTAACAAAATAAAATTTCAATTATAGAAAAAATACATTTTTATTAGATATTAAAATTAGCTATACCTTCAAGTTCTTGTAATTCTTTTATAAGAGGGCATAAAAAAGAATTAAAATTCTTTGGCGAACGGGGACCTGGTATTATCATTGTTACCAGTAGATTTTCTTTTTTTACACGAATAGAAGGATGAAGATTATTATTTATTAATAAGATGACCCAACAATCATCGGTTCGTTGTTCAAAGATCTGATATCCATCACATGTCCCAGATAGTGCAATATCCCGTTCATCTTTAAAAAAACCCCTTTGTAATAAATCCTTATATAACCTATTGAAAGAAACATATTTTAATGGCCTTTTTTTTAAAAAAAAATTTACTTTAGTAATTAAATTATACTCACAATCCATCAAAGATATCAGCATATATTTCCTCCTCTCCTTTGTTTTGGGAATAATTACTTCTATATTGTAATTCTTCGGCTCTTTCTTTATTCTTGTATTGAATTATTAGGCGTTCTTTTACCGAAAAAAAAATGTTGTATTTACAGGTTTGCCATTATCATCAAATCTGTTTTCACCACAAATAGGGCAACTGGCTAAATTTTCATATGATGATGTAAATGCAATACAACTGTTTTTGCAAGTATCGTATCTATGAGGTTCAAAAGGAACTATGCTATTGATTTTTTTTTCAACTTATAGATTGTTAAATTAGAATTAACATTATCAAGTATTTTGTTGAATGCGATGTCAGATATTGAATGGAGTACTTTTGTATGTAAAAGACGTAAACCTTGAATCAATTCATCTAAAATAAATAAATATTATTATTCTATCAAAATTAAAATCAATAAACATAGTATTAACTGTACCATCGTTTATGTTTGTCATTTCAGATTCCTCAAATTCTTTATCATCATCTGTTAATTCATCATTCTCTTCAGAAATATATGCACTTGTTTGTGAACAATCACTTTCAGTTTCTATGTCTCCTTTATCATCTTCTTCATCACAATCTTTATTATCAAGACTTTGCCTATCACTATTCTTATCGTAATCTTCGTTATTAGGAATTGGATTACCATTATTATAATCTTCGTTGTCAAGAAATGGCTCATCGCTATCGTCATCATCATAATCTTCTGATCTGCAATTAACATGATTTTGATGATTATTAAAGTATTATTATAACAATAATGTTTAATAAAAGTAAAATTTACTTTTTTTATAAAACAATTAATTAATTACCTTTTTGGTATGTCTTTTAAAATTACAGGAACATGATCGTTATTTGAAATATTGCTTTCTGAACTTGTATCTGATTTATCCGATTCATCGTCTTCGAACTTTCTTTTTTCAGCTGCGTTACAACTTGAAATTGATTCACTATCGCTTTTTGTTTCTGATCCGCTTTCTGCTTCAGATTCATTAATTTTTTCAATATTTGCTTTTTCTCTTTTTTGATGTTTTTTAAAAGTTTTTCTAGTAGACAACCACTTTCCGTTACCATCTTTAGAATTTATTTTACAAATACGACAAGAACAAAGAAATGGCATTTTGAAACGTGATAGAATTTATGTAACGATCTATTTTTATAAACAATCACATAGTTTGTATTACATGATTGTATTAAATTTACGCATTAAAGTTAGAGGTTGTGTTACAAGATTGTGTATCGTTATTAGAGATGATATAATAATGACAATATTCGTAATAATTATACTGATTGTATTATGAGCAATGGTTCACACAAAGCCATACTAATTGTTCAAAGCCTATTATGAGCAACGGTTCATATAAAAGCCATAATAATTGTTCAAAGCCTATTATGAGCAACGGTTCATATAAAGCCATACTAATTGTATTAAGAGATTGTGTTATGAGCAACGCTCGTACTGATGACCGATAAATTGAATCATTATATTTTATGTATTATTATCAATGAAGTTAATTTAACCGTGTTAATACTGACAAGAATGTAGTCCTAATACTTGTAATAATCTTTCATTAATAATTTCATAATATAATTTTCATGATATTTTTTTCTTTATGACACCAACACTACAGTGAAATGCAAAAGTTATATTTAAAGGTATAAACTCCCTCTCACCAATTGTTCGCAAGGCTCTCAATCAGTCAGAACCTAAAATAAAGTTATATCGGTTATTAGACATGTTTGATACTGGTCTCCTTAGTGTCCTCGAGCTGGGCTTTGATGCATAAACGAGTCGTAATATATTATTCACAGGGGTAATGAGTCAGTTTTTGGAGAGGCACTTTGTTAGACCATCAGGACAGAAAATCAGAAAATGGTGTCGAACAACTATAAATGGTATTTCGCGATCAATAAAAAATAAAAATAAACAACGCGTCAGTCGCGTCACGTTTAAGTATAAAGTATAAATACATGCTATCTTTAGTGATTCTTCATTTCTTTACGCATTTTTTTAAAAAAATTTAAAAAAAATGGAACAAACACCCGAAACTGAGGTATAAAAGTAAAAATATAAAAATATTTTTAATAATCTATAATCAAAAATTCTTACTTTATTACTATATTATAGCTCAGGCCCATATATAAGCCTACGTCTAAATATAATTTACAAGATGCGTTAGGATTAAAAAATGAAAAGCAACGCTGGCTTGCTTATTTGGTAACTATTTATTAATTTTTAATAAAAGATAAAAATTGTTTTTTAATAGTAAAATTTTGTAATAGGAGATAATGCGAGAATGTCTCTACGAAAAGAATGTAGATTTTACCGCCGATTATAGGAGTCAAAAGCATACAATAACTGCACAAATAGTTCGTTCTGTAAATATTAAATTTTAATTTTCGTCATTTCTTTTTTTTTTGAAGTATACTAAAAATTATTATATTATAGTTTAAAAAAAAGGCTCCTGACTTCCCTATAACCGCAGCCGATTGGGCTGTAAAGGAGATGCTTGTTAGTACTATACAAAATAAACGTAAGTTAATAATAACTTTATTTATACCTAGTTGGTTTATAGTAGAAATTAATTATTTCATTTTATTTATAATAGGCTATTATCTGAAAAAAAAAAATGAATTAGAAAATAATTTAAGAGTTCCACCACAAAATTCTCCAGCATTACAGGACCGTCCTCCACCATCTCCTCAAGCACAACAAGATCCTCCTTCTCCAGTTGAGCCTTCTGATGAACAAGTTCAGATCCGGCCTCCAGTTGAGCCTTCTGATGAACAAGTTCAGATCCGGCCTCCAGTTGAGCCTTCTGATGAACAAGTTCAGATCCGGCCTCCAGAACCACGTACTGATGAACAAGTTCAGGTCCGGCCTCCAGAACCACGTACTAATGAAAAAGTTCAAAGTGATCCTCCAAAAAGGGTCCGGAAACAACGTGTAAATGACAAAGAAAATCAAAATAATGTCCCCAAAAAAAGAGGAAGAAAAGCAAAATCAAGTAAATAAATAAACTTGATCTCGGAGATGACAATTTCTTCGTTCTTGTATAAAACGAATCATACATAGTTTTGACTTAATTAGTTCAATAAATCTTGTTATGATAAACTATTGGTTAATTCATCTTCTCATACACTATATCAGTATTCGGCATTTCATTCGAATTAAATTAAAAATTTGAAGACGTTTAGATTACCTCCGCATAAATAATTTGAATTGTGTAACGCGTAATTTGTCCACGCCTCATTACGCAATGTTTAATTGTTCTAATCATTAATAAATAATCTACACACTATAAATTACTTTGATAAGAAATTTTACACATTTAATCTTTTTTGTTCTAAAAAATCGCTTAAATCTTATAAATACCTTTCCCTTCAATTATGATAACTTACAAATGAAGATGGTTCACAAAAGAAGTCAAAATAAATTACAAGAACGAAAAAATAAATCCTTTTCGAATAATAAAAGAAAAAGAGATAAGGTGAGTGAACACTTGAGAACCGCCTAGAGTGGTTACTAGGTTCGCCCGTAGTTTTTCAGATCTTTTAGATAGCTTTTTTTATTTTTTTCTTCTATTTTTTATTTTTTTATTTTTTTATTTTTTTTTTGGAGGGTTTAATAAAAGATGGAGTATATAATTGTATTCGGTTGTTATCTGGTTTCTAATTAAAAAATTGGTTTAGGTCAACTCTTTAAACGAAACAATTGAAAATAAAGATAAAGGTAATTATAAATTATTATTGTATAAATAATATATATCAATTACTAACATTTATTTAGAAATTACACAATTAAAACGGCAAAAAACATTTGCCGTTGAATTATATCAACAAAAGTTAAACCAAATAATAGAAATAGAAAATAAATTAGAAAATAATTGCAAATGTATAGAAAATGAATAATTTTGTTAATAAATTATATGTTATTATAATTCAGTTCTCCCAACTATTCTGTTCCCCAAAGAACTACGTGAAAAATTTTTTTTTTGATGGGAGAAAAAAATGATATGTTCCCATATGAAATAAAAATGATATATCTTCCATACGAAACAAGTTTTGTGAGAAAAAAAATCATTTTTTCACGAGAAAAGGAGTTTGTCAAACAAGATCTGCTACTTTTACGTAATTACTAATAGCTCATTTATTTAATATTTGTATAATTTATAAAATAAAATACGAATACTGACAAAAAGTAAATTTTACTTTCAGTTAACAACCAGATCGGCATACTGTACTATTCCGATTAAAGTTTCTAGCACGTTGTTTGTAATTAATTTTGTACTTTTCTTTGTCCCCATTTTTCCCATTTCACAAAAAATTCATCAGATCTTATCGTTCTCGTGTATTTGCTAAAATCCTTCTTTTTGAAACATGTATTTTCTCACGCATTTTTTCCTATATATACAATCCAATTACGTAAAAATTATTTTAAGTTTTCGTAACGTCTAAAACTGTGGTCTGCTTGGAAGGTTTTAGCCTGCCGAGATAGTTTTAATGATAGGAATAACTTTTAATTTATATAATAGATTCACGATGGTCAGACACCGCTCTCAACGTTCGAAGGAAAAACGAATTGCTCGCATTAAGAGCAAGAGAGGAAGTGCTCGTCAGGTAGTTGCAGGTGGGTTCCTCTCTATGATATCCTGGGGGCTTAGATTGTTCTAAAGAGGGCTTGTGGACGTTTGTCCTGAAATGATCCTGTGGACGTCTTTGGATTGTTCTAAAGGTGACTTGTGGACGTCTGTTCTAAAACGAATCTGTGGACGTCTAAGCGGTATCGGTGTCAACCTAAGATGGAGAAACCCGCTTGGTCGAGCTGCGCATAGATCAAGTTAACCAATTTTTTTCCCCCATTAGATTACATAAAGGAATTGGAAAAAAAGGTGCAGGAACTTCAAGAGCAAGTGAATGGTATGGATCGGGCTTACAGAGATGACCAGAGAGAATTGCTGCGGGTACATAATGAATTAAAGAAGGCAGAGAGGAAGTAAGTAATCAACTTTTTTGCTAATAAGTTTCCTTAAATTAATATAATTTTTCACTTTTATTTTATTAGGATTACTCGTTTAGAAGGGGAGGAAAGGGATGAAGAAGGCCAAGAAAGAAGACAAAGAAGGGGACAGGGACGAGGGAAAAGGGGAAACGTTGTTGTAAGTTGTAAATATTGACGTGCTTGGTAAACTAGTTTTAAGAATGAAGGATAAAATCTAGCGCAAAGAGTAGTGACAATACAAAGTGCAATAAAATTACAGGTATTGCGAATAAAATGACTAAAGAGCCAAAAGACAGCGAATAAAATGACTAAAGAGCCAAAAGACAGAATGAAAAAAAGAAAGATATAAATGAATGTAAACGAAAATGATGCAGACCTAACCTGACGTTATACATTATATGTTATACTGTACGAACCCTGTTGTGATATTAAAGTCAATCGGCAAATATATATATATATATTTCAAATAAATCTTAATAAAAAAATCAACGTGTAACTGAATGATAAATTTTCTTTACCTGAAGATTTTTTTAGGTCTCCCGGTTCGTAAGACGAAAACGTCTAACGTAATGATTCAATTTATGATCGCATTGCACATTGCGCAAGTTTAATAACCCACCTATTATTTTTTTTTATTTATTTATTATATATCTAATAATTATTTTCACACAAGAAAAAAAAATTTTTTGTCAATCCTAACTGTTACATTCTGCTACCATCAAAATTGTCATTTTTTTTTTAGTGAGAAAATTTTTTATTTGCGGAAAAAAAAATACCGAATGGGAGAAATGTGGATGTTGCACAGAGTTTAATGTGTCACGCTAAGGTGGTGGAACATCATTATTATAACACAATTAAATCTTACGCGTGCACTTCCATTTTTGGTTCATCAAATCCACTTTGCCATTAAAGTATAAATACACCGCTTCCATTAAAAGATGTAAAGATGTAATTCAATATCGAATTACATATTACGATTAATATGTCCAAACAAAAAAAAATCGAATTACATATTACGATTAATATGTCGCAGCAAAAAAGCCATGAAATAGAATTACATATTACGATTAATAAATTTATCAAAAAAAAAATTAAAAATTCATTTTTTGGTTTTTCTTTCTCTAATTCTCTTCTTTTTTTAAAAAAATACTGAATTCTTTCTACCACCTTTATCGCAATTTTAAAATATGGACTCTTTAAGATCATTAAAAATACCAATTATCCAGCTGCAAAAAAGTATTTTACCTTATAATTTTGATTCTGGAGAACAACCCGAAACAGAACAGCCTGCAACAGGTTTGCAAAGTTAATTATTTATTTTGTATCTAATTCTAATAAATCAATTAATATCTACTTCAATTTTGAATCAATATTTCATAATTGGATATATTTAAAGATAAACAAGAACCATTGGTCCTAATAATTTCTCCAAGTGTTACAAGTGACGATGGTTCTTCTGGTTCTCCTAGTGTCGGGGTTGGGGTTTCTGAAACTTTTAGTAATAATGGCACTAAAAAACCAAATATAAATAATGAATTTGGCAATGATGATAGGAATGAAGAACAGGATCATGGTCAAGGTTAGTTTTAAAATTAATATGATTTTATATTTAATATATGTGCGAACACGGTATAACAGTAATATTAAAGTTTATTAAATAGTTATTAATTAACACAATTTTATTTACAAAAAGTAAATTCCTTTTTTCTTATTTATATTTTATAGATGATCAAGTAAAAGTATTGGATACCAATACTGATGATGCTAACGAAGATTTTTGTAAGTTTCAATTTATATCTTATAATCTTAGTAATTTAGAGCAAACAGTAATATTTAAATTTATGTTTATTATTTTCTATTTATTGTAATGTATAAGGTTCAACCCAAAAAAATGATAAAAAAAGAACGAAAATTGGTAAATTTTCGCATTTTTTTTCTTACCTTGTTGATTAACAAAAGAGATACTTACTTTTTGTTATTTTAAATTATATTAGATACCTCGATGCGTAAAAGGGCTAAACCGGGTATTGTATAATTCACAGAAAGTAAACTCTGAAACTTGAATTTGAAATAATATATATATTTTTCTTTAGACGAAAAAATATTATTGGCCATTAATAAGATCGGAGGTCCCACAATAGATTCGTTATTATATTCATTGAGCAAATTGAAAAATACCGGAGTTAAAAGTGTAACAATGAACTTGGTTAATAATAATATACGATTTATGGATTCCACAGGAACATTAGTGATAAAGCCAAATCACGTTAACTCCGATGATATAACAATTAATGCCAGTTTTCCTCATTATGATTATAATCAAGCCTCGGATCTCAGCTTCGAGGCAAATATTATCGAATTAAAGAAATTCAAAGAATTGGATATGGCAAGTATAAGATTGGCGGAAGATTTGCATAAGCTGCTAGGTTATATTGGTAAATTGCCAAATAATCCACCTATACGTGATAGGTCAATCTTCAGTAAAAAAGAAGAGTATAGAGAAGCCCTCATTAGTCATTTGGAAAAGATTAATTCAACACAAGATTTTCAATCTTTTCGTGGTACTCAACGTATTAATTTGATTTCTGATGACAATCAAAAAAGTTGCAGTTCTTTTAAAATTTTACCAATTCGTGTGCAAGAAAAGACTTCATCACTTACTGAATTATCTGATGAATTCAAGAAGATTGCAAAAGATTTATCGGAGGATATATTTTTATCCGTAATGGGAGAAGCAAATGAGCAAGGAAATAAAGAAATGGCCAGACGCAAGGAACTAAGGTTTCATGTCGGGTTTTTTAAGTCATACATACAATTACAGGCTTTTTGTGAGATAAACTTAAACAGAAAACAATCAGAGACGACAAAATCTCAAGCAAAAATATTAATTGCTCAATTTTACCCCTTAATTTCTTTACCGAATTTGGAATTGATGCTTCAGCGAGCACCACGTATATACAGGTTACTAGAAGTAGCCAATTTTGATTGGCGACTTTTAGATTCTTTCGAAGAATTAAGCGCATGTTTTTTTAAGAGTGGAGTAAAGACGGCAATTAACTTTGAAATATGGATCAATTTGGTCCGTACAGGCAAGCTGATTAGTTATGACGAAGAATTAAAAACTCAAGAAAGAAATAGGGAAAACAAGAGGATTAAAATTGAAATTATTAAGGAATATTTTGATATTTCAGGGGTTAATTTTGACGAGATGGTTGGTAATGAGTAGGTAGTAAACAGAGAAAAAAAAATTTTTTTGCAGTCAAATAGTTTTGCATTATAATTAGAATGAATTTATATTATAATGATAAAAAATGGACTCGAAAAGCGTTGCAACCTCCAGATTTATAAATTAGCATTATAAGTAATTTAGTAATTTTACATGAATAAAAGGCTAAATAATATGCAATCTTTTATTGTTTGCGCATTCTAACATTTGCTAAATAAACTTGCTATAATTGCTATCGTTTACTATCATAAATAAATAAATAAATAAATCAATTTGTGGCTTAGCCTATTTTTACATGAAAAAAACTCCGATATGTTATTTATGTATACGTTTTTATGTATCTAAAAAATTAAATGTTAATTAATGATCTAGTTTAAAATTTTAAATTTATAATATTAAACATACCGTCCCATATTTTATTCTCTTTTTCTGCTGTTATTTCAAATTCCTCAAAACCATCATACTCTTCAGAAGTACCACTTTCTGTCTCTGAATTATCATTATCATAATTATCAATGATCTTAAAAGGTCCATAATCATAATCATCAAGAATTTGATCATCGCTAAAGTAATTATTAGGAAAATGTAAGTTATATTTTTTATTATAAATAATCGATCAATTACCTTTTAGATGTATCTTCTAACACTGAAGGAAATGGAACATCAAAGCTTTGATTATTACTGTCACTAAAGTCATATTATAACAACAATTAGTAAATTAGTAAAAGTAATTTTTACTTTTAGCAATGACAGTACGATATATTAGCTAATATTTTAGGAGGTATAATGATAATTTTAATTATTCGTAGATAAAGTAAAAAAATTGACTATGCTGATTTTAAATAAGGGCAATTTTAACAAATAAGGGAAGGTTTTCACTTTGACAATCTCAATTTAGTGTAGCGAGAGGTCCCTGACAATAGGAGAAATAATGGTAAGACAACAGTAAAACAAAAATTTTAAAAAACTTTCGTCCATTGATGAAACTTACCGAAAGTTCATCATTCCAAAAATATGTTTTTCTTTCATATTTACCTAAAGTCCATTCCAAAGTCCAGATGTTCTGATTCTAAAAACGAAAAAACGTTAGTTATAATATTTTTAATATAAATACATTTACACCTAATTACCTGAAAGGCCGTTCCAAATGGTTTTTTCTTTCAAGTATCTATATAGAAGGAAGACATAAAATAGAGTAATAGATTGATTAATATACGTGAAGTATGAGTCTTCAGAAATAAAAATCAGCAAAAACAATGTGTATAAATAAGATAGAACAAGTATCGATATGCGCCCAGTCTTAAGCCGCAGGATCCTCTTCAAGAAAATTTTATTTTCTAGAAGAAGAAACCTGAGTCTTGGACGATACCAATCCTATGTATGCGCTTAGTTTTAAGCCGCATGATTCTCCTTAAGAGAAGAAACCGAAAATAACTTAACAATTAATAAATTAAAATTTAACTATGGGCATAATACTGGTGTAATGATGAAAAGATTGATGACATAGTAAATCATGTAAAATTTCTTTTTAGGTCATATTAACGAGGATTTTTTTTCCTTTTTTATGTATTCAACCGCAATATGGAGAATCGTGTGAAATTTCTTAATGAACTGCAAATGCTTTTAACTCTCTTTTTTCCTTTTTTTCAACATCCAATTTTATATCGTAAACATGGATATCTTGCCAGAAATCGACTTAAGTGAGAACAGAATTACGAATAATACAATTGACAAACTAATCGAAACGCTTAAAACTACCAAGTTCAAGGTTAACCTTATTATACAAATTAAGATATATTTTAAATATAAATCTAAAGTTTTTATTTGAATTAGAAATTGAACCTCGAGAGTGTCTTCACTAAAAATAACAAACAAGAAACTTTTGAAATTTTGAGAAAAATATGCGAAGTAATTAAAGAAAGCACAAATTTGGAAGAACTGATAATTAGTAAAAATGCACTAGGAAAAAGCGGTGCAAAGGCGTTAAAAGTTTTTTTAACTAATAATGTTAATTTAAAGCACTTGATAATCGACGACGCGGGGTTAGGCGAAGGAGGTACAGTTATATTAGAATCGTTATTGAATTCGAGAAGGAAAACTTCTTATTTAGAAACATTTTCAATAAAAGAAAATGTTTTAGGAAAACAGTGTTCCAAACTGCTTTCTATGGTTCTACATAAACATAAAATTACACTAACAAAAGTAATTTTGTCTCGAAACAGCTTTTATAACTCAGATCTTTGTCGAATAATAGAGTCTTTAAGTTTGTGTAAGAAGTTACAAATTATTAATCTCGAAGATAATTTTTTCACTAAAAAAACATCGAAAATGCTTAGTCGATCTTTGGCTAACTGGCCGGATTTAAAACAACTAATAATTAATGATTGTTTGATATGTAAAAAAGGTGTTATATATATTTTAGAGGCATTATTAAAGGGTACCAATAAAAATATTGAATATCTGGGGTTTCAATATTGTAGTATTGATGAGAATGGGTTCTATACTTTGGCAAGTATAATTAAAAAAAGTCTAATGTTAAAAGTGGTGGAAATCAATGGGAATTATTCGATTAAAAAAAAATGTATGTCAAAGCTAAATTTGGTCTCTAAAAAAAATGGAACCTTGATAAATGGATTTGATGATTTAATTAACGAAGATGATGAGGGAGAAGAAAAGGAGGGAAAGGAAAAGGAGGGAAAGGAAAAGGAACTGGACGATAATGAGGTAGAGGAAATTCATAATGACATGAAAGGGAAAGGTCATGATGGAAAGGAGGGAAAGGAGGAGGAGGGGCTGGACGTAGAGGAAGAGGAAGGAGACTATGATGAAAAGGAGGGAAAGGAGGAGGAGGGGTTGGACGTAGAGGAAGAGGAAGGAGACTATGATGGAAAGGAGGAGTGACTGATGATGAAATCATGAGTTTTATAATAATAATAAGATAGTGCCGTAGTACAGTTGCGATTTTATCGTAAAATTAAAATATTTTGTATATATTGTGCCAGCTGGCAACTTAATAAACATCCCATGACTTTAAATTTTAGCTGAAAAGTTAATTGAACGAATAATTTACTTACATTAATTATTCTACGTAAAAATCATTCATAATTTTTTATTTATTTTTTTTTTACATTTTATAATATAAAATTATAAATTCAGTCTAATGTGATAAATCGGATACTATTATTAACCAAATTCATTGCTACACTTTTAACTCCAGTTTTTTTCAATTTGCCCAAAGAATAGAATAATGAATCTATAATAGGATCTCCAATATTACTAATAGCCAATAAACTTTCTTTGTCTAAAGAAAAAAATATATATATATTACTTCAGATTCAAGTTCACAAGTTTTGCTTTCTGTTAATTATACAATACCCGGTTTAGTCACTTTTTTACATATCGAAGTATTGCCTAATATAATTTAAAATACCAAAAAGTAAATATTACTTTTGTTAATCAACAAAGTAGAAAAAAATACGAAATTTTACCGATTTTCACTCTTTTTTTATCATTTTTTAGGGTTGAGCCTTATATAGAAACAATAAACATAAATTTAGTATTATTGTTTGTTCTAATTATTAGACATAATTTGAAACGTACAAAAATCTTCGTTAGTATTATTGGTATCCGATATTTCTAATATTTCTACTTGATCATCTATAAATAAGTAAAGAAGAATTTTACTTTTTGTAAACAACAAAAGAAACGATGAAAAAGAACTACCATCACTTTCCCTAACATGTTTTTTGTTTGAATTTCCTTCGATATCTCGCGATGCTTATAATATAAATATGAAAATTGGATTAATAACTTTATAATAATTATACATAACAAAATCTCAATATTACTGCTATACCGTGTTCGCCTATATATTAAATATAAAATCATAGTAATTTAAAACTAACCTTGACTATCATAATTTTCAGAAAGACTTTACCAACCGTGCTATTAAGATTAGAAAGATCGATATTTTTAAAGATAATCCAGAACCATTTGTCCTAATAATTCCTCCTAGTATTACTGGTGGTGATGGTCCTCCTGGTTCTCCCGGTGGCATTGTTTCTGAAACTTTTAGTAATAATGCACTAATAAAAAACAAAATAAAAATAATGAAAATAATGAACTCTAACTTGGCATCGAAATCTATAATTATGAAATATTGATTCAAAAAAATTGATATAAAATTCGATTTATATTGCCACACATTTTATTTTTTGTTTTTTTTTGTTCTCATTTTTTACCTGCACAATTCTTGCATTTGTCTTTAGTTTTTGACATCTTTTTTCAAAAAATAATTCGTGTCTTTTAAAGAAAGAAAGAAATTTAGTTTATAAAATTAAATAATCTAATTACGTTATTTTATTTAATTTTTTGCCGATCGAAATATTCATGTACTCGATCAGAATATTTTAAGGACACATCATCACATACCAGGTCATTTGTGAAACCGATACGAATAGTATATAGTCCTTCCCGGAATATTTTAAAATATTACAATTCGAAACACTATTTTAAATATCCATTTGTACAATTTCAGTATATTTTAAGAATATTATATTAACATACCTAAATTACTGATAAATTACTTTTAAGGATATTTTCCATATCTAATCAGAATATTTTAAAATACCAGTCAATATTACATTTAAAAATTAAGTATATTTTTCGTATAATTTAAACTTATTTATTATTATAGAACACTATTTTAAATATACTGTTCGTACAAATTTCAGTATATTTTAAGAATATTATTACTATATAAGGATATTTTAACCATAAAACTAGTACAGTTTAAGGATGTAGACTTTTTATAGGGAATACAAAACTTGTTAAACCAAATAATTAGGAAAATTATTTTAGATTTTAAAATATTAATTTGAAAATATAGAAATGAATTACAGTTAGAAAAAGAAAAAAAATATAACATTAGTAATACAAACAAAAAAATAAAGTTGAATAGTAAAAAGTATGATAGGAAGCATATTATAATAGCATAGCGGGCTTTTTCATTTATCACATTAATTTGCTGATCATTTCCCGATTTTATCACATGATATAAAATGCCGTTACAAGACATTGCATAAAATTCTACATATTAATATGACCTCAAATATTGCAAATAAATTTATTGCACTTTAAATTTTAATCATACAAAGTTTTATTCAAATTGAATTATTATTGACCGATTTTTGCAAGTAGTAACTTTTAATTTAATGCATTTTACGTAATTTTTTAATATAAATGACTGGCAGATTTAAAAACTCACATAATAATCGTACTTTAAATCTTGCAAACTAATAAATATTAATAAAATATATTTGCAAAAAAAATTTTATTAGAATCTGAAATAAATTCAAGAATTTTAATATGTACCTTCCATATAAATTAAAAATCCATTATAATTCCTGTTGCAAAATCATAAATAACTCAACATATATGCATGCTAGAAAAATGAATTTATATTTATTTGAAAGGAGAGAATGAGATCTATCTAAAAAGTTAAAAATCGCATTGAATGAATCATTGGTTCGTTAATAAATACGCTCAACACATTTACTATCAATTTGACATAAACTCTTGCATTTGAACGTAAATATCTCCTTATCTAATGATTCAATTTGCATGATTTTTGATTCCAAAATTAGAGCCCATTTACACCTTTCAAAGGAATATAAAATTATTCATTTAGCATATGTGTATGTTGATAAATTAACGATAATGTCATTACAATCAAAACCTGACACAAAATTTAAATTATACTAGGGTTCACCGTTGTCTACGACAACGGTTAATATGTATTAAAATGGCATAATTCCAGCCAGAATTAAAAGATCTGCAAAGAATTTCCTTTTTTGGAAATTTGAGCAACACAATTTTTTTAATTTTTCTGAAAGTAACAGAAGATAAAATTTCCTTTTTTGGAAATTCGCGTAACTGGCAATTTCCTTTTATGGAATTCTGTGTAACCCAAAATTTCAGTTTTTTGCCAGAAATAAAATTTCCTTTTTTGGTCTTGTGTAATATTGGCGACGAATAGGAGTAGGGTTACACAATTCAAATAACTTATTTATATGGTTAATCTAAACATAACGCCCACGTGATTGCAGTGTTTTTTAATATATAGATATAGATAGATTTCTTACCAATAATTGTAGTCATAAAACTCCTTTCACTTTATTTAAAGGATGTTGTTTAAGCTTTTAATAGAATATACTGATGAAATTTATAAGTCAACTTCTAAAAAAGAGAAAGAAATAATTAGTTTATTAATAATAAAGGAAAAAAAATTTCTAAAAATCCTATCTGATCCTTTAAATGGTAAGGAGTTCTATCAATAAAGAATTTATTTGACACTAAACTTATTTAAAACTTTATGACTTACACTTAAGAAGAACCTGAAGTGTCAAAATATATCTTATCTTTTATTTTCGTTTTATAAGAAGGTTTTAAATGTTTATAACTTCTGGATTCCACCTCCAATAGCCAGATTCCTTTGTAATACGTTTAAACAAGACCTGAAGAATCAATTTTTTTTATCGTCCTTCGCTATTAAATTTTTTGTAGCACAATTAAAATAAATTAGTACAGCTATCACATGTGCGATACATATGATATCCAGCCAATAAAATACATATCTATACAAACAATTATGTCAGTATTACGTCATTTAAAAATTACTAGAAAATATGAATTTTAGTTATTTATTATGGTGCCGTAACAGATAATTTATTAAATAAAAAACTAAAAACAATACATATGCCGATCATCATGTGATTATTCAAAAATCGGAAAGCCTGCTATGTTTATTATAATAGAATACTTTAGTGAAACTAATTGGAATAAATAGAATGATTTAGCATTTTATTGGAAAAGTCATTGGACAAATTTTTAGGTAGATCTTGATAGTCACTTAAGTTAACTTTTTCTTTGAAGGAGTAGTCTTTTTTCATAATATTTAATTCTTATATGTATTATGTTTTTCTTATTTTTATAAGTTTAATATATGTATATAAGTAAACATAGTTATATTAAAATAAGATTGCATCTATATAAATTAATATAGGACCCTGAAAAATACATATAAAAGTCAGAGATGATCGGCAAAATTTTGCCTTAAAATAAGCAAATGTTTTTACTAAGATCAATACGCAAAGTTGACTTCTGACTTTATAATTTATATTAGAATAAGCAAAATTTTTTTATGACATTTGTATATTAAAAAAATGAAATTATGGCTTTTTTGTTAATTTAATTAGTTGTATTTAAAATATACTTCCAGTATAATTGATTTTCAATTGCTAGCATAATGCCAAATTGCATAAATTAATTTGTACTGACGTATTTATTTATACTACTATATTTAATTATTTGATAATTCAAGTATTAACACTAAAACAAAAAGATTGTTCATTATTTTTTTATAAATTATAACAAAAAGCTTAGAATATTGATAACATTTTAAAGTTAAAGAAAAGTCAATATAATTTATAAAATCATTTCTAAAAGAAGATCCTATTTCTAAAGAAAAAAAATATTAATACTACTTTCACATATAAAACAAAAAAAATTCCACCCTGTTCTCAACTTACTAAAAATTTCAGTTTAGTTTTAATCTAAAAACCAAAAAACAATAGAAATGTTAATAATACTTCTAAAATAAACAAAATAATGTAAAAAATTCTTTACTTACAGTGAGCATTGGAGTTCCAGTCTGAATTCCAAGTTCCTAAGAAAAAAGTAAAAGGAATATTAGTATGGTAATATTCCCAAAAAAATTGACTATACTTTTCTCTTAACTCATATTTTTCCAAGATATTGGTATCTAAAATAATAAATTTTAGATTTAAGAAGTTGCTTTTAAAGAAAAATAATAAAAAGGAATATTAATAACATTCTAAACCAAATATTTTTTTTTAATAAAATGGCCTGTTATTAAAAAAATATAACAGTAAAGGCCAAAAAAAAATTTTTATTGACTAAAACGGTTTGTTACAGACCAAAAAAAAATATTTTATTTTTTTCTTTCAATAAAACGGTCTGTTAAAAGTCAAAAAATTGAAAAAAAATTATCTATTATCAATCAGATTAGCCGTCAATTACGTATTTTCAAAAATTTATGTATTATACTATGCGTAATGCTGCTTATTAGGGAATTCCAAGGCATTATGCTGCTAATTAGTAGAAAATCGCTGGAATTCCAAGGCGTTATGCTGCTAATTAGTAGAAGACTGCTGGAATTATATATATATATATATTTTATTAAAAAATACCGTTGACTACGCAAATTAAAATATATGACATATATAAAAATGATTGTTATTACGCAAACTATATATATAACCTTTTAAAAAATCTCAAAATCTATGCAAATAAAATTTTATGACTTTTGGAAATTTTACTAATATGGTTAAGCAAACTTACATGTGACCTTTATATGTATTTTTCGGGGTCCTATTAATATATTATATACTATATATCACAGGTTATAGTATTTTAAGTATTTTGTGAATTTTGAAGATTTGATCTAGTATTACATGAATTTTTACTACTAATTAAGAATATTTAAAACTTAGGTATTATTACACATTTCATTTAAGATATTTGTTAGATTATTTAAATAATAAAATCAATAAAAAATGTAACTTTTTTTTTGAAAAATACTATATATAAGAGTAATGATGAGTTTTGGACATAATTTTTAAGTTTGAATATAAAAGAATTAAAATTGCTACGAATCACCGGTGGTGATCATCACCAGTGTCACGTGATTTTTAAAAATTTGGCCGGAATTAAGTGATCTACATAAAAAAATTCCTTTTTTGGAATCTTGTGTAATGCATTTCTCATTTTTTATGAGAAACAAAATTGCCTTTTTGTATTGTGTAATGTTACTCAAACTCCATAAAAGGAAATTTATATGTCAATTCCTTAATTCTGGCCAAATTTTATAAAATCACGTGATACCGGTGATGATCACTGCCGGTGATAAATAGCAAACTCCTAAAAGAATTATCCAAAAACTTATTCAAAATTATCCAAAATTGTCCAATTGCCCAATATTGCTGATAAAAGAGTATTATAAAATATTATAGCTTGTAATATATGGTAATTATAATTTTACAGTTAAATTTAAAAATTTATTTATAATAAAAATAATAAATATAATAAAATTTTATTATATTAAACTATATTATTATATATTCTTATAGGATCACACTGTATTTTTTTTACATTTATTGAATAGCTTTATTGATAATATATATAATAAATGAATACTGTTTAAATCATTACAAATACATAATAAAATTAATAAAATTAGATTTTTATACAAATAGACTATAAATTAATTCGCCGACGATTTAATAATGATCATGGTAATCTATATAATAAAACACTTATTGTATAGGTCTTTAGGCAATACTTTGCTGTTTTCGATCTCAACCATTTGATTAGTCATATTGTACCACTTTGTGGCACAATCTGAGCCAATCAAATGACTTCAATTGAAAACAGCACGTTACTACTTAAATATTATACAATAAGTATATATTATTATATATCCTTATAGGATCATACTGTATTTTTTTTACATTTATTGAATAGCTTTATTGATGATATATATAATAAATGAATACTGTTTAAATCATTACAAATACAAAAAAAGGGTTGATCACCGACTTCTCATTTGGTTAGTCTGTGAGTCCCCCGCAGTGAAGCCTGAGATGGTGAGGTCAGCAGGTTCGATTCCGCTGATCATGGAAATTAAAAAGAATTCATATACGCTGATCTGTGGAATGGAAGGAATGCACCATATATATGGTCATCTAATGACGATCAGTACCAGGTTTATAATTTGGAAAATTAAACACGTAAACCATATAAATAAACCCGTGAACCATATAAATAAACACGTGAAGATTATCACTAATAATTGAAAAAAATCTTATTTTCAACAATGGAAATAATGTCCGATAGAGAAAATATTACTGACCAAGAAAATATTGACGAATTTCAAATTGAAGAAGTTTCCACTTATCCAATAAACAATAATATTTTGTATCGTGAACGTGTAAATAAAGTCACTAAACGTAGCTTCAACTATGTAATTATAAAAGAAGGTGTTTATCCTAATAAGGGCTAAACTGGACCAAAGAGTCTACAAGATTCAGTAATTTGTAGTAGTACCGCAACAACAAATGAAAAAAAGACCAGTTCAACAATATAAGATTCCACATGGTTATATTGTAGAAAAACAACGAGGGACGTGCATCCAAAAAGAAGACTATTCGTTGTGAAATTGATTATATTAATGAAATACCACAATTTCATATTAAATATGGCTCCAACTTTCAATATGTTGTTTTTTCGAGCAAATCTCCATCTGATGTAGCATATAATTATGAGAGAGTATGTACTATATAAATTTTTTACTATATAATACTAATTATTAATTAATTGCAGGTATTATTCCTTGCATTTTTCAGGCTTTAAAACCAGAAACAAAAGCTACTCTTTCAGGTCCTCTTGTGTTTGGATTACAATTAAAAAGTGTAAAAAAAGCACGTGAATCCAGGAAAAAAAGCAATTTAATTAAACCAGCCATCAATTGTACTTCATCAACGCTTGAAAAACGTGCAAAAAAAATTGCATCAAAAGTGCGGGCTAGTTTTAATAATGATATCAAAGGAGTTTATCACCAATCTGACGAAATTGTATTAAAATCAGTTGAATTTTCAGTTAATAAACTGGATTTTCAATTAGATTACGAAGAAGGTGAAAATCAAATGGAAAAGGGTCATCAACTTCAATCTATAGTGAAAACTATAGATCAAGGACAAATACCAAGAGATTCTTATCGAGATTTAGCTGCTGCAGAGCATCATTTACCACGTGAAAATACTGTTTCTAATGAGCGAATTGCAATTACCAAACATATGAATAAAATAATTAAATTTTCGTTGGTGAATATGAAAGATAAAAATGAATTAAATAATATTACATCTCAAGAACCAGATATTACGAACCCTGAGATTGTACAAGAAGTTATTAATACTATGGGATTAGGAATTCGTCGTAGTGCAAAAGATATTTTGGTCTATCTAATTCCTCAATTGCAAAAACGGCAGATCTTAAAATCATCAGATCCAATTATACATCTGCGTGTTTCTGGAGATGGTAGAAACGTTGGACGGAAGATCAAACATGTCATGGTGACATTTATGATTTTAGACCATGAAAATCGACATCACCATGCAGATTATCATTACACTGTAGCGTTATATCCTAGTACTGAAAAATACGATACGCTTAAATTTATGTTAAGTCTCTTTATTAATGAACTAAAATCATTCAAAGAAAATGGGTTAGAAGTCTCAGGAATTTTGTGGAAATTTGAACTATACTTCAGTTCCGATTGGAAATTTTTGGCTATTTGTCTTGGATTAAATGGCCTTACTGCAAACTATTTTTGCCCCTGGTGCTGTTGTTCAAAGAATCAAATTGGAGATTTGAATAAAAATTGGTGTATTGAAAAAAGTATAGATCAACTTATAACAAACTATAATGAAATCAACAGACATATTAATCCTCCTCTCTTTAGTATGATTCCAATAGAAAACATAATCTTTGATGAATTACATGCTCTCTTACGAATTACTGATAGACTCGGAATTGACGCTTGCAGAAATCCAAGAAAATGGTTTGTTTAATGATCTGACACGAAGTGTTATTTTGGGTGAAATGCAAAGATTAAAAGTGTCTTTTCACTTCTGGAAAGATGAAAAATCTCACGTTTGGAAATATACATCTCTTATGGGAGATGACAAAAAAACTGTTTTGCAGTTTTTTAATTTAAAATTACTCTTCAAACCTTCTCGTGTAGAATTAATTCGTAAGCTTTGGGATGGATTTTATGAATTGTATTGTGCTCTCCGAAATAAAAATACAGATCCAGCACAATTAAAGCAGCAATCTCTTGAGTGGTTATCTTTGTTTCTCACTCCATCACAAGGAAATCCTTCTCGTCCAAAAATATATGTTCGAGAATTATATATGCCAAATCAGATAACCCCTTATATGCATGCATTAGTTTATCACGGGTGGAAACTTTTAGAAAAGCATAAAAGATGGGGTTTTAAAGCATTTTCTTGTTCTGCTGTCGAGAAAAAGAACCATAATCAAGTCTCTACTTTTTTTCGTAAAACACTCAAAAATGGTGATGATTTGCTTAAACGAAAATCTGCAATACAGGAGATAATAGAATATGAAAATAGATCACTTTATTTTAATTACAATGTATTATCCGAATCTCCAAAAGTTAAGAGAATTCGCATTAAATAAAAAGAACAATTATATTTTATTAATTAATTTTATTTAATAAATACTTTTATTTATTTAGGCGCATTTTTGTATTTGGTTAGTTATTGTAGTTAATTAATATATTGCAATAAATTTTTATTAACGTGTTTTACCAATTTCAATTTTTTTTTTTTTTTTTTACTCTAATAAGTGATAGAGTAAATACTATATGTCTATAACTATAATACAAAGGATTGTGAAATATAAAAATTGAAATATATATACCTTGCTGTACATAAATTTCCGTTAATTTCTCTTGATACACGTTTTTTCCATTCCACTAAAATTTCCCCACGCGAAAATTTTGGCCGCCTAGTTTTCTTGTAATTTTTAGATTGTTGATGAATCAATTGCTCAAGAGGATCTATTTCTTCTGATTGATCATGTGAATTAGAATTCCTCGGAGTAGGATTCAAACATACAACATACGTTTCTTGTTTTTGCGAATAACCTTTTTTTCCCCATTGATCAGAATTCAAAATTTCACTTAAAATTTGATATGCACTATCACCATGAAAGATACATCTGTAATTTCCTTTTGCTTTAGAATAATAATGAATATGCCCGGAAAAAATGGAAAAAAAAATACTTTCAGGACATGGTATAGATACCAACTTCTTTCCCATAGACCTAAAATTTAAAACCAATTTTTTGTGTATCTCCATCACCAAAATTTCTTTAAATTCGGAAATTGTATTAGCAAGCACATCATCAAGACCTTGGCGTTGATTATATTTTTTAATTACCCTAGTGTGTTGTGTTAAGCCTCGTGAACTTTTGAATTGTCTTCCACAAGTGGAACACAGAAAGAAGTTACTTGGTGGAGGAGTATGGGGAGGAGTATGAGGAACCGTTATCATGCTGATGGGTAAAAGAGTGAACGGCTGTTGATGAATAAAAAGTTAATAAATTTGACTATATAATTAATTGGTTTCATATTTACTATTAGAAAAAGCTGGTTTTTAAATACTAGTACCGTAACTAAGGTTGCTTGTCTAAACCTCTTCAAAATCCTACGATTAGTTTCGTCAAAATTTTACTATAGATTTATTATAGTTTCGGCAGAGTTTTGGCAGTTTCGGCATTTATAATAAGTTTCGGCAGTTTCGCCTTTCTCCAAAGTTTCGCCAGTTTTTTAATATAACTTTAATATAGTTTCGGCAGAATTTCGCTTTTTGGCGAAACGCCATCTTTCCTAAACCCCTAGGTTTCGGCAAGCAACCTTAACCGTAACTATATAAAACTTTACAAACAAAACGCGTCCAGCTCTTATAAAATGTATAAATGCAGTTCTTCTTCGTTAAACTCTATGAAAAGAGATATTTGTAAGTTATTTTCAATAAAAGTTTTGGCTTATAATCGCACAGCTTTGTCATTTTCTTCACCTTCAGAATCCAATGGGTTTTTGCCAAATCTAATGGGGGTTTTTTTTTATTAGAGTGTTTTGAGGTGTTTACGAGGTATTCTTAGGTATTTAGACGAGAATCAACACGTTTATTGACCAATAAAATTTGAAAATTTGTCGCACACAAATTCCTAAATAGGGTCCAAAATCTGCAGATCGGCGGATATGTTTACTGCGGACACTACTACCAATAGTGTGAAGGTACAGGGATTAGTGTAGGCTGGACTGCATCATGGTGAATTAGTATGTACCGGTTGGCAGCATATTTTAACAAAGGGTCATAGTGTCCTCCTAGCGTTCCCTATGAGGCCATTGGCAAGCCTATTGTCCTGTCTGGATGGTCACTACTTGCATATCATCTGGGTGAGTTCTTGTCTTGGTGGTCACTCTACGATACCACTAAGAGTGTGGTAAACTTTACTGTGAGGTAGTGTTCCGAAAAAAATCCGATCTGATCTGGGATCCGCAGATTTGATCTGAGCCAGATCGGTTCAGTTTTCAAAATTTTGATCTGTAGATCAGATCAGATTTAAAAAAAATCTGATCTGATCAGATTCAGATCGGATCAGATCAAACACGAGAAAATCTGATCTGATCTGAACAGATTTCAGATCAGATTTTTTTTTTAAAAACCCTTTCCTGGACGAACGGACGCCAGACGACCAAGATTTAAAAGAACGAACTAGGTAAGTTCGTTTCTTTTTTTTTGTTATTTTTACTTGAGGGAACTTAATTAACGGTTCCTTAACTTTTTTATTAGGAAGCCACAGACGAACGAAGCCTAACGACCAGGGATTTAAAAAAAAAAGAACGAACCTATGGTGAGTTCATTCTTTTTTAAGTTTTTTTTATTTTACTTAAGGAACGTAATTAACGTTCCCTTTCCTTTCTTTCACAGGAAACCTGGACGTGGACGAAGCCATTAACGACCAGGGATTTAAAAAAAGAACGAACTATGGTAAGTTCGTTTGCTTTTTAAGTTTTTTTTTTTATTTTTACTTAAGGGAACGTAATTAACGTTCCTTTCTTTTTTTTAGGAAACCTGGACGTGGACGAAGCCATTAACGACCAGGATTTAAAAAGAACGAACTATAGTAAGTTCGTTTCTTTTTTTAAGTTTTTTTATTTTTACTTAAGGGAACGTAATTAACGTTCCCTTTCTTTTTTTAGGAAACCTGGACGTGGACGAAGCCATTACTTGACCAGGATTTAAAAGAACGAACTATAGTAAGTTCGTTTCTTTTTTAAGTTTTTTTTTAATTTACTTGGGAACGTAATTGCGTTGCCTTTCTTTTTTAAGAAACCTGGACGTGGACGAAGCCATTAACGACCAGGATTTAAAAAAGAACGAACTATGGTAAGTTCGTTTCTTTTAAGTTTTTTTATTTTTACTTAAGGGAACGTAATTAACGTTACCTTTCTTTTTAGAAAACCTGGACGAACGAAGTCATTAAGACGCAGGGACGATGATTTTTTGTGATCACAGAATTTCACAGAAAATCACAAAATTTGGTTATAAAAATGTTGATAATTTTCAAGTTTTTGGCCTGATTTAGGATTTGAAATCATTATAATTCCGGCAGACACTAAATTTGACCAGAATTTACGAATAGTAATGTTGGCCAACCTTGCATAATTCTGGCCAAATCACAAAATTTCACAAAATTTATTTTTATCACACACAAAATTTACTTTATACCGCCGCAAAAAATCATCGTCCCTGTTAAGACGTTAATGACCAGGATTTAAAAAAAAAGAACGAACTATGGTAAGTTCGTTTCTTTTTTTTAGGTTTTTTTTTATTTTTTACTTAAGGGAACGTAATTAACGTTCCCTTTCTTTATTTTTAGGAAACCTGGACGCGAGACGAAGCTGAACGACCAGGATTTAAAAAAATGAACTATGGTAAGTTCATTTTTTTATTTTTATTTTTATTTTTTACTTTTTAAGGAACGTAATTAACGTTCCCTTTCCTTTTTAGTACGGGACCAGGATCCGAACCAGATTCGGATCAGATTCAAATCGGATTCAAATGGATCCGAACCAGATTCGGATCAAATTGAACCAGATCTGATCAGATTCGGATCAGATCAGATCTATTAAAATAAAAATCAGATCGGATCAGATTTAAGCTAAATCCGGTCTGAACCGATCTGTTAGGAGCACTACTGTGAGGGTTTACTACGCTAGATGGTCCTCATAGATGGTAAAAGTCTCAAGTGCAATGTCTTAACAGTAGTTTACCTTCTAATAGGTTTAGGCTGATTGGAGATGTTCGTAGTACAGGTATATAAGGCCTTAAGGTGAGGTTTGATTCCTCAGTAAATTTGACGTACTGGTAGGTGATCCCTAAGTAACTGGGTTGGTTACTTATAATAAAAGGGTGATTCCAGTACCCTTAGCAACTTACTGTCCTGGTAGTCACTACTATTACTACTGGGGGATTTACAACTATGGTGGGTTGGTATGGTAATCGCGGCCTGTAGTGGGGCTTTGAGTGAGGTATTAGTAGTCTTAAAGCGATTGCAGTACTCAAGCTAACTATTATAAAAGGACTTAGATGTCTGCTCTGTTATATCTGCCGTACGTGGGTGGTTGCTCACTTCTGACGGGCGCTAGTGGGTAGTATAACTGTGTCAGAAATCCTGCTACACTACGATCCATCCTTATGTGGGTATAAACTTGGGTCGTCTTCCCAGTGTGGTATATAGGGGGTAGGGGATGTACATCCGGTTACTTTTAATAATTAGAGTAGGTGCTTGGTTAGCTGTTGCTTAACGGTAGGAGTGCATTTCCGCAACTTTAAGTTGTAGTGCTCCCTCCATGTAGCTCTAGTGAACCGAGGTATGCTGATGTCTCCTAAAACAATAAAAAAAAAAAAAAAATTACAAATACAAAATAAAATTAATAAAATTAGATTTTTATATAAATAGACTATAAATTAATTCATGATCCGATTTAATAGTGTGATCGTGAGTACTATATAATAAAACACTTATTGTATAGGTCTTTAAGTGATACTTTACTGTTTTCGATCTCAACCATTTGATCAGTTATATTGTACCACTTTGTGGCACAATCTGAGCTAATCAAATGGCCTCAATCGAAAACAGCACGTTATTGCTTAAATACTATACAATAAGTATATAAAATTATATATCTGTAATTAATAACTATTATAATAATATAAAATAAATGTTTATTATTATATTTATAATAAATCATCAAACTCTTTCTGACAATCACTATAACCATTTTTTTTGCAGAAAAATAATTTTATTTTTTTAAAAATTTTATGCTTAATAAAATGTCACAGTACAAAATATATGATATTAAACTCGACCTGAAGAAGGTCGAACAAAGGTTTATTAACAAAAACAGTATACTTACAACTTTAAATACTGTCCTTTATAAGCTGGCAAAGACAAACTTAGTCGAAATACTTTGTTACATCGAATTTATCTTGCTGCAAGAAAAATATAACAGTATAGACGACTTTGTTAGAACTAACAGAACTGTGCTTAAAGAACTAGGTCTTAAAAATGGCAACTAACTGATATATTTGTTATATATTCTTGTCAGTTTTTTTGACGAGTATGAAACCTCTATAAAAACTTTCGTGAAGATACATTCTAAAAACAAATGGCGCAGTTGGATCAAATAGAACTGACCAATGATATGCCAGTATCAACACAGGCACAGCTGATGGAAATGGAAACTCATGAAAATGTTGAACACCAATCAATAGATGTGGAACACAACAATTACAACATTAAACACCAATTAGAGGACACGTTACCTGAATCTTCAACAAAGAATTCTAATATGAGTTTCACAAAACTTAACGCTAAAGCCACACCCTATATCCCAAAAGAAAAAGGATGTACTGTTACGTTTGCAAAAATGACCTTCAGGAATCTAGATATAGGCAGCAACCATGACACTTTTCCGACTCCACCCAGCAATAGGCAAAAAGTTAACACAACTAAGCGTATAGTGTCAAATAGCAAAGCTTAGCCTGTTAAAAAGAAATAACAACACACTTATCCAAAAAAAATACAATCAATAATGATCAGATATGACCCAATACTTAAGGACAATATTCGTGAAATTACTGTATACGATATTCCCTCCATCTAGGCTCAACTCGAACTTTTTTAACATCTTGAGAAATGGAGTCACGTGATCGCTTTCAAGACTAAACGTCAGAAAAAATATTTTACGATTACCATATCAATCAACTTCAACAAGTGAGCTATAAGTCTATGAAATCAAGGAGTTTGGACCGCTCCTCTAAAAGGTATTCCTGTCTGATGGTATCCTGCTAACTGGAATCTTCAACAAAAAAAGGAAAGAGAACGATTTCAGGCTGTGGTGAAAGATATACCTGGAACTGTTACCACTTCAATGCTATATCCACCGAACCTTACTCAATTACCAATCTCACACCTGGAATGCAAAGCTTTTAAGGTGATTTAAGAGAAAAGTACTTGCAACTTCATCACGTGTTATGAAAATTAGGCTGATTTGAATAAAATCATGAATACCAAGTTGAACTTGCAAGAATTTGAAGGTGTTTAAACTAGATACTTTTCGCTTTAACTATCTAAAAGTCGTAATCAACCACCAAGAAGTGGCCATAATCAGAAGCAGAACTAAGACTTGGTGCATAAGACTGGATCAAAGACTACAAATAAAAAGAATCAGGAGAGCAAGTCTTTCAGAAAAGAATTTAAAAAAGTGAAACCTCTAAAAAAAAGCCTGGATGGTGGCGAAACTGGCAAACTTACTTTGTTAGTAGAAATCAGATCGCTACTAAGAAGACTGAAAAACTGATGAGATGACTGTTCCAGTTTTGGTGACTATAGGCGGGGTGAATGAAACACTATACTAGTTGTATCTCATATTTGTAGAATACTAATTATTATTTTAGTTACCCTTTTATTAATTTTTTTTTTTTTTTACCCTGACTTTTCTGTTATTGCCCTTATCTTTCTTTTTTTTTTGAGTTTGAGTAGTATCGGTAAGTCCTAAAGGGCACTATTGGTGTAGATCGGAAGGAGGAAATCTCCTTTAAAAAAGGGCATTTTAAGGTGAACTTACTCCCCTAGTCACAGTCCTTTCCTGACAGTGCACACATGATTGCTTATTATAGTTAACAGGTGGTTTATTTCTTAATAATATTAGAATTTTGATTGGTTATTACAAGTATTGTATTTTGCTTTTCATTATAAATTCTAATAAAGAAATAATTGTGCTGCAGAAAAAAAAAAAAAAAAAAAAAAAAAAAAAAAAAAAAAAAAAAAAAAAAAATAAAAAAAAAAAAAAAATATTTATAATAAATTAAAATAAAATAATTTCTATAAAATATATATTTTTTGCAGGAAAGTAATAAATTAAAAAAAATGCTAAAAAAATTAATAAATAAACTATAACAACAGAAGGCTATTAGTTTATTTAAAAAATTAATTTCTTTATTTTTTTAGATTTTGTTTTTATTTTTTTTAGAGAGAACTCTAATTTCAATTTTTTTTTAACTTTGATGTAAAATTTATAAATTATATTTTACATTATACTTTATTTATTTATTTATTATATTTTTAAAAGAGTAGTAATTAGATTTATTACATTTAATAACCAAAATTTGTAAATAAAATAACTATTTAAATAATAGATTAGTGATGATTATCCCTTTAAGAAAGAATCTCTCTTTTCAATTTGACAATATTTGAAAAAATAGAACTATACTATAAGAACAAACTGAAATATAAAAATAATGAAGAAAATTTAAAATTAAAAAAAAAAATATTACATTTTATAATTGAAATACAATTTTTATTTTGTATAATTACTATATATATACTTAAATTTTAATTTAAACATATTTTAAGAATATTTTAAACATGTAAAAAATATATTTATATTATACTTAAATTCTATATTTTAAGTATAATTTAAGTACTTAAGCAAAAAACAAGTGTTATTATAAGTATATTGTAAATTAAAATTGATATTTATTTTAAGTATATTTTGATAAAATTTTAAGTATATTTTAAGTATAAAGATTTTTTATAGGACATTGATAATTCATTTTTATTTTGTTTTTTGCCAAATTGTTTTGATAAAGATTATTTTGTTTATGACTTTTAAATGGTATAATAAGTTAATATTTTTTCTGATTAAAGAAACATTATATAAAATAATATCATTAATATATGCAATACAGATTCTATTAGTTAATATTCTATTATTATATATGACCTTTTTTTCAGTATTTTTTTAGCTTTTATTTTATTCTTCTTGTTCTAGTATTACTGCCAAAACTCATTTAACAATAAAATTCAAAAATCTGAAACTCAAAAATTTAATGAAAAAATTGGTAAATCTAAAACTTTCCTAAATTATAATTAGTTTCAGAAAAGCATAAAAACAGTTTAGGTAATTAAGTTTATTATAAAATTGAATTTTGACCAAACTAAAATTTTAAAAAAATAGGTTTGATAAGCATCCTTATCTTGTTCTATACAAAAACTGCTAGTTTTAGATTAGAAACTGAATGGCTAACTTTTAAATTATTAAGTCAGTTCTGCAAAAAAATAGCTTCTGCTTTGATTTAGTTTTATTAATATAAAAGTTAGCAGTTTTTACTTTTCTTTGAACTTTTTTCTTTTTTGTATTTTATTTTAAAGTAATTTAGATTTTTCCTTTATGAAAGGTTGTACTGGTTATAATTGATGTAATAGATCTTCAAAAATTACTATCCAGTAAATTTAAATTATTATCTGATTAATTTTAATTGATTGTAAAATGTTTTAACAAATTTATTCATATATTATATGCATATTACTCTTCCAAAAATATCTAGCTAAGCTCTATTTGATTTTCTTTAAATTAATTATATTAATTATCATTTTTTTAAAAAAAAAATAATTTCTCTGGTTCTGATGATTAAATGGATATATTTTATTATATTATAATATAATTGGACTCTTTGCAATAGAAAGGAGGAAAACTGCTAAAAAAAAATTTTTTTAGTTAATATTAATTCTGAACAAATCATAATATTTGAAGCATTTTTAGTATATAAATATAAATTTAATTTTTTTGGTAGTTTCCCTCCTTTTGATTCTATACAAAGAGCCCAATTATGTATCAGATTTGGCAATTAAAATCATGTACTATTTGATAAAAAGTTACCGGCTTTTTATTAAATATAAACTTTAAAAATTATCTTAATAAAATATAAAAATATATTTGATTAGAAATTTATATATATATATTTATATTTATTTATATATTCTAATAAATATATTTATAAATTGATTTACTATTTTAAAATAAAAATATTAAATCTCTTTTCATTAAAAATCAACAAATTATATATTTTTAATATTTAGCAAAACAGATTCATTATATCTTTTAATTTCAAAAAGAATAAATTAACCATAATTCTTCTTTAATTTTTAATTTGATATTTTAAATTAAAATATTATTACAATTTGAATTAAAATAATAATTTGATATACTTGAAAGTTTATTAACCTAAATTTAAAGATTGGAAAATTGATGAATTATATTTCTTATAAAAAATTGCAAGAATTTTAAATTAAAAACTTACATTTTATTGATATCTAATTTATAATAAATATAATAATAAATATTATTTCTTAAAATATCAAAAGTATTCTCTTCAAATTTCAAATTCTTTTATACTTATCCACAGGTTTCTTTATATATTGAAGGCGGATTGATGCATTAGGTTCACTAGTAATACTTTCCATATAAAATAGATTTAAACTTAAAAACTTTAGAATGAAATACATTTCTAATGTATAACGTGAAAAATTAAGGATAGTGATGCCCTTCAATTTTGCAATGAAAAGAAACTCTTCATATTAAATCATCATGGTTAAATTTTTTATTATTCCATGAAATTAAATTATCAATTAAGTTAGATCAAGCCATTAATAGAAAAAAAAAAACTATTTTGTTTTTAAAACTAACATCCAATTTAAACTAACATCCAATTTAACCAGCTCTTAGACAACTCTAGGGGCCAAACTAATAACCTTTCCCCATTTCTTATTTCTCAATTCAGCCCCTACGACACCCAACACTCTAGTACCCAAAGGTTCTTGTTTATTATTTAATAGAATGCAAGCATTATCATCAAATTTGATATATCTACCGTCAAGTCTCCTCGTTTCCTTACGAGTTCGAACAATTAAAGCTTTCTTTACTTCACCTCTACGTATTTGTAATTTAGCAGCTGGATTTGATGCAGCTGAAGGTGACGTTGCTACTGTGGAAGCTACTTGTGAAATTGGTTTTGCCTTTTTAATTACAACTGTTATTGGATCACCTAATGTTAAAAGGAATGGAAGATAAGAATTGGAATACTTTAAAGATAGTGTTATATAAAATAGAGCCAAAAATATTTTAAAACTTTAAACTATATCATTGTTTTTACCTATTCGACCGTATCTACCACCATGACCTACTCTAATACATTCTGCAATTATTGCACCAGTATTATCAATTACATTTAATAATGTTTTTAATTGAATCATTTTTTTTTCTAAAATGATTTTTAGATAAAAAAAAAATTGTTCTATGTATTACAAAGTTTGATCGATGATTTATTATTGCTCTGATCAGCGGTTGTAACGTAACTTTAATCCTTTAGATGCAGGATCGATCATTTTATCATTATAAAAAAGAGAGATGTCCGAGAGATGACTGGTTTTTTTATCGTGAGCGATTAATTAAATTAAATTACTGTACTATTATTATTGTTATTATTTGATATTATTATTTTAATTTTTTTATTTGATAATATAATGTCTGTATTTTCATGTATTCGTCACCTCAATAAAAATTATTCGATAATATTTCAGAGACTTCAAAAAACACCGACTGTATATTATAATCTATACAGACATAATAAAAAGGTTTGTAAATTTAAATAAATTATAATTATAATGTTAACTTTTGTAAGCTTGCAAAATTTATTTTTTGACTTGAAATTGTTTACTGTTTAGTCAATAATACAAAATATCATGAAACAAAATAAGCATAATCGAAAATTTTCGAGTTTTAATCATGATTTGCCACAAAAACCCATATCTAATAATGAAGCACAAAATTTGTTTGAACAATATATACAACAATCATTAAAAACAGATGCTATAGAGGATTTTTGGCAAAATATTGAAGCTTATACGCATGAACCTGGTAAATAAAAACAAATATTTTGTTCTAATTTAAATAAAAGTAAATTATCAAATAAATTAAATTTAGTGAAATTTTTTTTTCAGGATTTTTCTCATTTGGTGGACCAAATTCAAAATTAGCCATTAGCGAACCTAGATTTATACGTAAATTAATATCAGTTTCCGTATCAGAAAAACGTAATGAAGGTGATTTAGTACCTACTTTAATGACAAAAAAATGTTGTGAATTATATGAAAATCTTGATAAAGTTTGTATTTATTTTCATAATAAAAGTAATTTAAGTACACCAAGTGGCATAAGCGGTTTATTAATAATTTTTTTCTTTGATGATGCAAAAAAAAACAAATAATTAGGAAGATAGGATTAAATTTTTGAAAATACTTGCTCATGATTTTGGTAAGAGATAAATTTAATATGATTTCCGTAACTCATTAATTACTGCTAAAGAATTTCTTTAATAACAGGTGTGGTAAGAGATAAAGTATTTAAAGCGACAGATCATTATATTGGGATATCAAATGCAGATGCGGTAGGGATTGATTAACTGAATGTGAAATATACCATGACTTATTTTACTGAAAAGTCAACTTTATTTACTTTATTTAGAATGAGAGAGCAATACTTCGGGCAGAGCAAATACTTCGACATGCTGTAATTCCGATACATCACGTATTTTTTGATCGGATAAATCGATTGCCTAATGGAACGAAATTTTTAATGGATATGCGTGCTGATTTATTAGTAAGTTTATCATTTATTATTTCTACTCTCTACTCACTAATTTAGGTACTTCCTAATTTATAATTGATAATTATAGGTATATTTGAGAGAAAATGGGCATGATGCAGTTTTAATGACGTTGAACGAATCTTTAAGAGAAAAGTTATCATCATTATTGGTTGGATTTTTAAGTTTAAAGAGATTAACATGGCATTCACCTGCCGCTTCTTTGGAAAAAGTCATGGAATATGAGGCAGTACACGCTATAAAGGATTGGGATGATATGAAGAGGTTTATTTATTATATATCTATATATTTCGAGGAGAGTCTAAAAAAAAAATGAAAATAATATTTTAATTGTTATTATTATATTTAATTTAATTTTAGACGTGTAGGGCCTGGTAAATATCATCATTATTAATTAATTTTTAAAAATTTTTTTTATTAAAAAAAATGGATGATAATATTTTATTATATTCCAGGGCGACGACTCTTCGCATTCTTTTATAGGGATATTAGTAATGAACCACTTGTATTTATTCAAGTAGCTTTAACAAAGGAGATTGTGAACAATGTGCAGGTAAATATGGTATAAGTGCCGCCGTTATAATGACACTCTTTAGGTCGTTATATATAATGTGATATAATATGTTTTACATAACGAAATCAGATCCAAAAAGTGGTATGTCGTTATAAAGTGATTTAATATGTTTTATATAACGACATCAATCTCGTTATAACGGGTGGCACTTGTAAATATAAAATTATTTTAATTTACTAAGCCAGACAAATATATGTAGATAATATTGGAAGATCCTAGTCCAACAAGATCTATACCACAATCGGAAGATATACAATGTGCAATTTTTTATTCAATAACAAGTCAACAAGGATTGTCAGGAATTGAACTTGGTAATTTTTTAATTAAAAGAGTAGTAAGAGAATTACAAAATGAATTTCCAAGTATAGAAACTTTTTCAACG
Source organism: Rhizophagus irregularis (assembly GCF_026210795.1). Classification (NCBI taxonomy): domain Eukaryota; kingdom Fungi; phylum Glomeromycota; class Glomeromycetes; order Glomerales; family Glomeraceae; genus Rhizophagus; species Rhizophagus irregularis. Next base: position 1,173,279 of record NC_089454.1, read on the forward strand.
TTAAGTCCTATACCAGGATTTAATAAATGGTTGATTAATACTATAAATGTTGAAGAGGATAGTATGTTAATTAAGGAAGAAATTGAAAAGATTAAGAGGGTAAGAAATGATTTAGATGGTAATGGAGCAGAAATTTTAAAACATTTAATAAAAACAAAAGAATGGATCAGAGATGAAAAATGTTTTCGAGAGTTGAAACCTATATTGATGAGATTATGTGCAAGGTGTGTTTATAACTTTTAATATTTGATACGACATGATATTTGATATGACATAATATTTGATATGACAAGATATTGATATTTGATATCGATATATGATATCGATATTTGATATGACATGATATTTTATATTTTATATGACATAATGTTTGATATGAATTAATATAATTTAGATATATTTTGACAGAGAAGAGAAGGAATTTGGCATTAGATCCTGTTGGTAAGTTAAACCATAATTTGGGGTTAAATAGATCTAATCCATCAAAAATTCAAAAATACTCATTGAAAAATTTCATTCTTAGCTAATTTTCATATAAGAAATGGCGCGTGCGTTTATAGATTAAATTGGTTAGGAGATATATCAAGTAAGTGACCTAAATTATAACTTTAATAATTTATTTATTATATTTATTTATATTTATAATAATATATATATATAATATTTATTTTTGTAGAAAAAGGATTGGAAGAATCATTTGGAATCATGGCGAATTATAATTATATATTAGAACATATTGAAAATAATAATAGACAATATTTATGTGATGGAACAATTACAATATCAAATATTGATCCTGTATTAGTCGAAGAAGCAAAAGGAACAACAAATATTAAAATAATTTAAGATTAATTAGATTATTTTATTGTTATTGCTGATTAGGTTTATAGATAAGATGATGATTTTATATAATTTGATAAGTTATTAACCAATTGAGACTTTAATAAAATTGTAACGAAAGATTATCAAAAAAAGAAAATCTAATATTTCTAATATATTAAATTGAAAAGAGTCATGCGTATATTGAGAATATTATTATAGAAAGGATTGAGCGTATTCAAGATGTAAGCTATTGTGTAATTTAATTATATCGTATTATGTAATTTCAAAATATATAGTCATGTGATATACTTATCTGATGATAAAATTGATAAAATAAATATTCAAATTTAATAAAACTAATAATAATAATAATAAATAATAAAAAAAATAATAATAATAATAAATAATAATAATAATAAATAAAAATAATGTTATAGTTAAAAGACTTTTATGGTGTTATAATAATTCAACTCAGTAAAAAAACATGGAATCGGATTTATTTGTACGATCTAACTTTAAATAAATAACCTGTTATCATTTACCATTTTTTTCACCCATAATAATGACCCTTTTTTTTTTTAACAATTAAAATTTTTTTACCTATTCTTTACATATTTTTTCATTGTAAATCAGTATTATACTTGTCAATAAATTATTTGAAAACATCCGAAAATAATAAAATAAGGATAAATTTAGAAAATATTTGTTAAATGATAATTGGGTAATTGTAATAATTGTTTAGTTGCCTTAATTGAAAGTATCTTATAATTGAAGTAATGAAAGTAACCCGTTTACAATTGAAGTAATGAAAGTAACCCGTTTACACAATTGAAGTAATAAAGATAACTTTATAATTGAAGTTACCTTAATTGAAAGTTACCTTAAATGAGGGTTACCTTAAATGAAGGTTATCTTAAATGAAGGTTATCTTAAATGAAAGTTACCTTAATCGAAAGTTATTTTAATTAAACAAAAAAAAAAATTATTTTTTTTTTATAAAAAATAAAGTAAAATAAAATAAAATAAAATTCTATTCAATTCTATACAATTCTATTTTTATTTTATTTTTATTATATTATAAAATTTTTTTTTTGAAAACGGGGAAACCGGGGAAGATCGCTTTCATTATTTAATCTGATGAAATGGGGAAATTAATTTAATGAAATGAATAATCAATGTAATCAATGTTATTAATAGTCTATTATTATTAGGTATTATTATTTATTATTATTATTATTATTAATGACATTACATTTTAAAATTGGTAAACAATTTATCCAATTTGACGATGATTGAAAGTATGTAAGGGAAAAAAAATATGTTTACTTAAAAAAAAAAAAAAAAAGATAATAGAAAAAATCAAATCAATTATGATCATATATCAATTTTTGGTAATATTAATTACAAAGAATATCCTAAAAAAGAATTTGTAAGGTTTTCCGAAAAAGAAAAATTAAAAATTTTTTTTTAAAAAAAATCTTTTTTTTATAATTTCTCACTTTTATGAAAAAAGATAAATTCGAAATTTTTTTTTTTTTTGGGTAAGGAAATAAAAAAAAAACTTGTTGGATAATAATAGGAAATCATAAAAGAATTGTTGTTTAATTAATATATATCACATGATCAACAACATATTCAACAGATTACCATTTTCCATTTTTTTACGTTACCTCATTACACGTACACGATTACGACGATTATTAAATAAATTTAACCGATAAACCGACAGAAAAACAATTTACAAATAAGAATGCAAGAAATCCACGCGAGAAATCATTTTTGAACAAAGGATTTGCAAACACAAAAAAAAACTTTTTCCTTGTTTAAACTTTATAGTAATCATTGTTAAAAATTTATCATTTTAAAGTTAAAATACATTTAAAAAAAAAAATATATATACGTAATTATATATAAAAAATTTTCGTAATCAATTGTTTGTAAAGAGAAAAAAAAAATTTCTTTTATTTTTTTTTGGGGTAAAAAAAATAAATAAACATTGAATCATCTTTTTGGGACTATTGTGATTATGAATATTTTAAATAACATATTACATGGATTTCTTTTTCTTTCTTTAAAGTTCTTTAAAGTATGAAAGAATAACTTCAAATGAGGTTTTGGTGAAACTGAAATCCATTCATTAAAAATAAAGGAAGAATAATATAAATTAAAAATCGGATTAAAAATTATTTATTATTATTATTATTATTTTTTATTATTATTATATTATTATTTTCTCATCATTCTCGTCATTAATCTTATCAACAATAACAAAATTTAATATACTTTAAAAAAAAAAAATAATAATTTCTCAGTTTCTCAGTTTCTCGACTTTAGATGGAAGGTTGAAATAAATAGTTCCAAAAAAAATAAAAAAAAAAAGGTTTTTGGGCGCGGAAAAGTATTTCCGATTATGCATTACATCATACTGTTTCATCTCATCCCGATATTCTCCTTGTCTTTTACACTTTTTTTTGAAAAAAAAAATTTATATGGTCGGCGAAAATAAAAATGAGGCATTTTTTTTTTATAAATGATAACGAATCACTTGTATACTATTTTTAAAAAAAATAATAATTTTAAAGTACCTTACATTGCAGATTTTTTAATTTTAAATAAATAAATAAGTAAAAAAAAAAAATTTTTTTTTTTCTAAAAAAACTTTAATTTTAAAATTGAAAAATTTTAAGATTTTATATATGGGAAATATTTTTTTGAATATTTGGAAAGATGAACGGGGGAGGGAAAAATAAAAAAAGAATATGAGTAGTTATGAGTTATTAATTGTGAAGCCAACCAATTTTCATTTTAAGAAATGTTATTGTGATACAAGTACTAAAAATGACGGAATACACAATCTTATTATAGTTAGGCTTTGACATTCATTAATTTCCTTATGAAAATTGCTGCGAGAGGTACAAACGCAGTTTTTATTCCACAAGTTACAATTAAAAAAATGTATAAATACAAGCGTTAAATTCCAAATATTGTTGGAAAGAAGTTGTCCAAACGGCTGCGCCTTTGTCGTCTTTCATGACCAAATACCACAAATTTCAACAAAAGGGCGTCGGTGATTTAAGAGGCGGAAGAAATGAAAATCTAACCCACGACGATAGACACTTAACTACTTCAAATAATAGACTTGGTGGTTCTATGCAGACACCACCTTTACCTTCATATAACCAAGTGGATTTACAACAACAACCAAAGGGTTCGCCACCATCGACTCCTTTGTCACTTATGTGGCAAAAAGAACCAGCAAACGAAAAAGAAAAAAATGTTGCCATGGGGCAATCGTTACAACCTGAAAAACCAAAGGTTAAGGACGTTCAAACTCCCTTAATACAAGAACTAGTGGACTTTTCCTTGTTTGAAAATGACCATGAATGTCCAAGTAAGATATTTAAGATATTATTCTTTCTCAAAGAAAACAAAAAAAAATTATATATATATATACATATATATATACACTTTTTTTTCACTTTTTTCGCTTTTTTTACTTTATTTTAATATTTCTGGACACTAATTCTAAATTTTTTTTCTTTCTTTCTACTTTTATATTAGTTGCTCCACTTACACCAAAGTCACTTTCAAATAGCCCTTTGATACCTTTGATGCCGGCTAAACCCAGACCAATTATTTATGAATCTTTTGAAGATTCTGACAATGAAGACCCAATTTATGATACAACCGGCTTTTTTCCTCCTTTATCCTCAATAGAAAGGAAATCCCAAAATTAAAAAAAAAATAAGTTGCGGGCAAAAAATCTTCGTACTTGGTTGGCACATCGTTATTAAACAGCGAAGCGGAAACAAACAGAAAAAAAAAAAAAAAAAATGAAAAAAATTAACCAAAAAAAGAGAAAATTTTTTTAAAAAAATATTTTTTTTTTTTTTTTTTTAATATATTATATAATTATTCTCGTTATCGATCGATAAAAAAGAAAAATGGTCTAATTAGGATTCGCAAGTTCGAACTCGACTCGTGCGATCCTGAAAGCGACTTGCGATTCAAGAAAAGTTTCATATAATAATAGCACATATAAAATCTCTTTTTTTTCCAAATCTCTTTTTTTTTTTTACCTTAAAAAAAAAATAATAACCATCCAACGTTGGATAGCGTAATAATCGAAATTTATGGTATACCACTGAAACGTATTATAATCGATTACCAGTGTTATTGATTTCATTGTGGAACATTCGTCGTAAACAAAGGCGTGGCTTCGCTGGTTCATTGCCACGTATGCCAATATTTTTCAGTAATTACTAGAGACATGAAAAAATTTTAAGATAATTTATGATTAGTTATGATTAGATAAATTTTTTATGTTTTTATGTCTTCAAGTAATTTTTTTTTTAAAAAAAAACATTTTTAACATGTATAATTAAAATACATATAGTCATTCTTTTTTTTTCTTTCCGCAATCAAAAAAAAAAAAAAATATTCAATAATTTTTATTTGTTTACCTTTTTGCATAAAATTTTTATTTTATTTTTTTTTTTGTGTTTTGCATAAAAAAAAAACTTCATATGAAATAACGGGTAATTCTAAGCCGTTCTTTCGGGAGAAATACCATATTCTCCGTATAAAGAAAGCCCATGCCAATCTTCACGCAGCTATTCGCAGTTTTTTTTTTTTTTTTTGTTTCTATATTTGTTGTGAATTTGCACAAAAGAAAAAATCATTCGATACTCGCGCAGTGTCTCGCAGTATTTTAGTTAAAAGTTTTTGAATAATAATAAATAAATAAATAAATAAAAAAAAAAGCTGCGGTTCAAACTTATAAAAGAAAAAAGTTATTGTTCTTCGGATATATAAGATGTATTTGGAAATTACATTAAAAATTGTATAAAAAAAAAAAGAAAAAAGAAAAGAAAAATTATAAATAGATATTTCTTTTTTTTTTTTTAAGTTTGGGGCGGCTTTGAAATATAAATATTATTAAAAATTGTATTACAATAAATACCTTATTGATTGATTAAAAAGCTATTTTCTATTTATGTAGCATATAATAAGCAATGGATAAAAAGGATATTTCCTTGGCTCCTTAATAATTTATAAAATACTTATCATTAGAGTCACATGAAATTACCTTTTATTGTGGCGTCTTAATAACTTGTGATCAGTTATTGACTGTTTAAATGAATAAATGTAGAAATGTCTAAAATGTTGCAATGTTACATTTTTATTTAATTTACTTAAAATATTATATACCTTTTTATTTTATCATCATAAGAATCCTTCAATAATGCATAACGGGATTAGCACCAACCGCTAAAATTATAGATCTACTATATGAATAAATAAATTTCCGCCTCCCCGCAATAAAAAAATGTTGTGTATTGGTAAATATTTCTTTTACAATGAATTATTATGTATGAATAAGGGCGCAGCATTAATCTTTTTTTGTGAATTTATAAAATGATGTATGAACTACTTTATTTTGTTTCAAAATAAATAAACCAATCTATTTTATATATATACATATACATATATATATATATGAAATAATATATTTTTTAAATATATAAAAAATAATTTTTAAATAATTTTTTTTTATGTAAAATAATCTATTTTTTAAATTATTTTTCATGTTTAATATAAAATAAATTTTTTCTTGTAAAAATACTTATTTTTTTTTTTTTGCAAAATACTTTTTCTATATAAAATTTATATAAAATTTATATAAAATATATATAAAAAATATAAAAAATATATAAAATAATTTATTTTATATATATATAGGTGGATATATATATATCCATATATATACATATATTTTATATGTTTTATCTCCTTTTTTTTATTTTATATTTTTTTTTTTTCAAAAAGTGATGGGAAAACTTTGCGTGACAGCAGCAATTTAATCTCATTTCCATTGTTTAATTAGTCATTGTTTTCTTCTTAAAGATTATTTCTGCATAGTTACATGATCTTTCGAATAAAGTATCACGCGAGAAAGGAAACATGGAAACTTTCTTTTGTTTTAAAGTTCATTTTCGTTATTGAAGCGCCAATCTAAAAAAGTATATATATATATCTTTTTTTTTTTTTTTTTATTATTTTATTAAGCTGAATGAAAAACCAATCAATGTAATAATCAACTTTCATTGAAATTACCATATCCTATTGATTATTATACTGTATTATATTATTATACATTTTATATATGACGAATAAAGTCAAATTGATCGCCAATTTTTATAAAATATAAATTGTACATCACATCGTTTTCGTTTTTTTTTTTTTATTTTTTTTTCCTTTGAGAAATATTTGAAATATTTTTAAATCAAATAATCAATTATTCTCCCTTTTTTTCAATTTTTTTTTTTTTTTTACCTTTTTTTTTGAATCATGACTCTCATTTATTCTCTAATTGAACAAAATACAGCGGCTCAAAAAGTTTTATTATCACCCGATGTGTTATTTTGTATATCTAATTACATCGATCGTCAAGATGACACCTTTAATTGTCTTTTCGTAAATACCGTATGGACTATGGTAAACTGATCTTTTTAAAAAAAAACATTTAAAAAAGATATCTTTTAAAAAAAATCATTGAAATCATTCTCTCTTTTATATTATAGGTATTGGTAAGACAATTATGGAAATCTCCTATATGGAAAACTGCAGAATCTTATCAAAAATTTTTACGTACACTTCGTAGTAGAAAACCCAAATTTTTATATGGTAATATGGTTCAAAGAATTATTTTTAAAAGTCATCGATGTTTTGAAAGTTTACCAGAATTTTCAAGTGTTGATTTAAAATTAATTTCAAGAAAATGTCCAAATATTAAACATATTACAATATCAAATCAAAGACAACCTTTTACAGTTTCTAATGTAACAGCAATGTTAAGTTCAACACCAAATTTAATTTCTTTTACAGTATCAAATTGTGATAATGAATGGTTACATGGAGCTTTAAGACCTATGAGAGAAGGATTATGTCCAAAATTACAACATTTAGAAATAAATGATTGGAATAGAAATTGGGGTTTTGATGTACTTAAAGATGTAGGAGAAAAATGTAGAAATATTACTTCACTTAAATTATATCAACGTGTAAATAAGTTGGAAATTGCAAGAATGATAGTAAAATCATTTCCAAATTTACAAATTTTTGAATGTAAACATATTAATTTTGCTGGATTACAAGGTCTTTTAACAGGTGCTTTAAAATTAAAATCTTTAACATCACAATTTGAGAATGATATAACTGATGATGCAGCTGAAACTTTATCTTTCGCTTTCGCTAAACTTGAATCTTTAAGGATAAGAATAATTCATGATATTGATTATCCAAAATTTAGTTCTTCTATGTCAAATTATCAATCATTTTTACGTCATCTACATTTAGCAACAGTTCATATAACTGATATAACAGTAGAAAAATTTGCTGAAAATTGTAAATTTTTAGAATCAATAGAAATTTATATGTGTTTTCATTTAACTGATAATGCTATAATAGCATTAGCAAATCATCGTAATATTCATTTAAAACATTTAATGATAGCATATAATGCTCGTATAACTGATGAAGGAATGAAACATATTGCAATAAATTGTAAGAATTTAAAAACTTTTATTGCCATGTCATGTACAAAAATGACCAGTTCATCATTTGTAAATATTACAAGAGAATGTAAAAATTTGGTGGAATTTACTGTACGTAATTATCCTTGGCAAACTTTGGCTTCAATAGTTCATACTTTATCAACTCGTAATAAAGGAACTTTAAAAGTATTTAAAGCTTATGATACTGGAATTAGAACAAATGATAATTCTTTTAATCTTAAACTTAATGCTGCTGCATTAGAAAAATTGGCAATTAGATGTCCTCAAATTAAATCTATGGTATTAAGATGTCGAATGCAAGAATCAGATGGAAGTGTGAGTAAAAATGACTTTTTTTTTTTTTGGTTTTAAATTTTTTGTAATTTCATATATTTATTTTCACTTTTTTAATTTCATATTTATTTCACCTTTTTTTAGTGTCTTATTAGAACATTAAAAAAATTTCAAAATCTTGAAGAATTGATGATTTGTCCACCAGTAAAATTTACCAAATCAGATATTAAACAATTGGAAAAACACAAAAGATTAAAAGATATAACAATAATTCATGGTCTTACCCCTGAAGCAGAATCATTTCTTAAAGAACGTAAAAATGAGAATAAAGGTGGAATGTATATTACGGTGATAAATAATAATAATAATCAATAAATTTTTTAAAATTTTTACCTGTCGATCAGATAAATTTTTTTTTTTTTTTGGAAACGGAAAAAAAAAAAAGAGTAGAAAAAAAAAAAAGAAAAAAGAAAAAAAAAAAAAATAATTATGTATTATTATTGTTATTATTTAATCAAAAAATTTTATTTGTGAAATCAAAATTATTTGTGTGAATCAATTATTATTAGTGTGAGAAAAAAAAAAAAAAAAAATTATAATTTGTATTGTATAGAATATTTAACTTTAAGAAGAAATATATATATACATGTATATATTATATATATATATGTATAATTTTTTTAAGATTTTATTGTATTTATTTACCGAAAATAAATAAGTTTTTCTTTTTTTTTTTGTAAGATATATTTTTGTATATTTATTTTCTTTTTGTATAACTTTAAATAATAATAAAAGGTCATTTTTATGGAATTGATTAGATCATTTCTCGTTAGAAAATTATTTATCTAAATTTACCTTATTAAGTTATCATATCTAAAGAAACTTTGAATGATTTTAGAAATCTTACAAATCAAAAAAAAAAAAAATTTAAACTTCATGCGTTTAATAAAAACATTGATGTACATATTTACATAATAATAATAAATAATAACTTAGTAGTAAAAAATCTACATGAGGCTTATTGTTAAAAAAAAAAAATATGTAATTAGCAGATCAAAAAATTATACACAATAAAAGAAAAAGGAAATTAGAAAAAATCTTAATAATTACCAAAAAATAACTTTAAAATGAAAGTAAAAAAAAACACAAATTTTTTTTTTTTGATTCCAAAATACAAATTTATATAAATCGCCGTAAGTAGTGTCCTTTTTTTAAATAATAATAATAATTATATAAATACATTCATTGAATATCTTTTTTTTTTCTTTTTCCTTTAATTACATAAACAAGGTTAAACTGAAAATTTTGGTATTCCCTATTGTACCTTATCTTTCCTGATTTTGAATGCGTTCCCCCTTCTGATCATCCGCAGTAAAGGATTTTAACAATAGATATGCATGTAAATGAATAACAGCATTATTGTTAAATTTCATTCTAAAGTGTTTAATTGGAAAGTTGGAAATCGATATTTGAAACAAAACATCCATTTGAAACAAACTATTTAATTTCATTCTGATGTGTTTAATTGGAAAGTTGTGAAATTTGACATTTGAAGAAATCCGCAAACTAATGTGATAATTTCGATTTTATTATTATGTAATGCATCAAACATTTATGTGAATTCATGAGTACAACATATTTCTGTGAGATTATTTTTTTTTTGTCATCTAGAAATTTTTTACACGCTCTATACAATAAGGGTATTATTATTCCTGCCATTCTTGCCATTGGGGATTCGGGATCAAATATGCATGTAGTAATATGCAATGATGAATTTGGATACATTTTTAGTCTTAAATGTAAAGTTTTTGGATGTCCAGAACTTGCACAAACCTTGCACAAAACCTGTACAAAACCTGTACAAACGTGTCCAAACCTATCTAAACTGTCCAATTGTTCCAAAACTGGTTTCATCTAACAATATTGAAAAGAGAATGAAAGACACGTCATTTGAAGACGAGAACTGTTAAAATCGGCTAGCAAATTAAAGGTAAATTAAACTATTTATGTTGATGACTCATCTATCATATTTATTGTCTTTACCATATTTATCATCTATCGTCTTTGCCATATTTCTCATCTTTATCATCTTTACTATCTTAATCGTCTTTACCTTCTTTACCATTTTTATTATCTTTACCATCTTTACCATTTTTATTGTTATTACCATCATTACTATTTTTATTATCTTTACCGTCTTTATTATCTTTACCATCTTTATCATCTTTATTGTCTTTACCATCTTTACCATCTTTACCATTTTTATTATCTTTACCATCATTACCATCTTTATCGTCTTGAAGTACCAAAATAGTACCCACCTGACTTCTATTACATGAAATTTACCTATATAGCAAGCAATCTCCGAGTATGATTTTACATTTTTACGTGAATACAATATATTCAATATTACACAATTACACACATCTGTTTGTTTATATTACGCGTTTACTTTGCTTCATAATGATATGCAAGATGATTGATATGGGCGTATTACTTCGTATACTTGTAAAAAAAACCTAAAAAAACTTCAAGTACTACCTTTGTACTTTTTTGTGTGGTCTAGAACAGCCTGAGAATTTTCTAATTATTCCAAATCACATGACCTTTTAAATTTAGCACAATTAAATAAAAAATCGATTGTCGGTCGTACCTTTTGCTAGTTTCACCCGAAAATGGTGTTAACCGAAACGCCAGAATAAATATGGCGACGCGTTTCATGTATTTCATGTACAAAAAAAAACAAAACCGTTTTTTTTTTTGATTATTTTATGTCATTTATTTACAATAAAATTATACATAAAAAGAAAATTTGAATAAATAATAATAAATAAAATAAATTAATTAAAAAAGGGGAAAAAAAGAAATTTACATTAATAATTTACACTAAAAGTACTCTCTTTCCTTTAACGCCTTCTTTTTTTTTTTAACGCCTCTAAAAAACTAAACTAATCTAAATTAATCTAAAAGACTAAAACTAAATTATCTAATAACATAATTCTTTAACTTGAAAGATTTCACATTCAACAATATCACTTTTAATTAAACCAAAATTTTGTCCACCATTAAATTCAACAATTTTATCATGAAAATTAATAATTAAATGATTACCAAAATTTAATCCATTGGCATTATTTTCAAATCTATTATAATTATTAATAGAAATAGAAGAAATATTATTAACTTTTGTGAAAATTGATTCTTTTTTTGGTTTTTTCATTGATAATGTTGTAGGAGTACTTTTCTTTGAACAATCTTTTGCGATTTTTGTACAATCTTTGTTACAATTATCATCACCAATCATCATTTTAATTACGTCACTTTTTTCAAATGATTTACCATCACCAAATGTAAATATTAAAGTGGATGAATTACTTTCATAATTTGAATTAGGAAAATAATTAAATCCGATCGGATTATACCCTCCTACTAAAATATATCTGTTATTTGAAGATGATGATGGTAATTTGATTTTAGTTAACACTAAAGTGGGTCCTTGATTCATACATCTATCATGATATGCAGATGCACCATCACGAGTCATTCTAAACAAAAGATTAAATTGATAAGCGGCTGGCGTTGTAGATGATTGTGGCTGTAGTTGTTGTTGTTGTTGCTGTTGTTGTTGTTGTTGTTGTTGTTGTTGTTGCTGCTGTTGTTGTTGTTGTTGTTTATGATTAATTTGAGCTTTTGTAGATGATTTAGTTGTTGTAACAGTAAGAATATTGGTGGAAATTGATAATACAGTTGAAATAAAATTATTTGAATTCTCTTGTCTATTTCTTTTTCTAAATATTGGAAAATTGATACGAAGTGAATTATTTCTCTTTGATTTACAAGTTGTGTTATCAATAATTTTAGGTATATAATGTCCTTCTTGTATCCAATAAGTGATTTTTAGTGCATGTACATGATTGATTAATGCAGAATCTTCTAAAATGATGTTTGATGATGATGATGAATGATGATGATTTGTATATGTATTGTTATGATGTGTAATATGATGATGAATATTATAATTACGTTGATGATGTGACAAATAATATAAAACAGTTTCTTTGTTAGAATCCTCTCCAACTTCTTCTGATATAATAGTATCTTTTATCCAATAATTTAAATAAGGTAAAACCTTGTCTAAAAAATAATTTCTACTAATATGACTAAATCTAACATATTCTTCTACCAATTTATACATTGTTTCATGTAACATATTAAATTCATTTTGACGCCATTTTTTAACATCATGAGAAAATTCATTGATTTTTTCTTGACCTAGAGCCCATTTTAAAATACATTGCCAAATAGCCCAATCATCCAATCCATTACAACATTCTTTTAATATATTATTTAAAATTTTTTCTGATAATGAATGTAAATCATTTTGTATGAGTAAACATGTTGGGTCTCTTTTAATTATCGTTAAGGTATGTACCTTAAGTTTTAAGAAAGTTGTCGGATTAGAATAACAACATTGTAATATTGGAACTATTTTTGTTTTTAACCAATCAGAATTAAGATGAATAAAATATGTTTGTATTTCAGATGTAAGTTCTTCTAAAGATAATTCATCTGATGCTATTAATAAATCTAATACGGTCGATATATCCAATCTCTCTAATTTAATATTTCCAAAATGAAGATACCTGGGTAAAAAGGAAAAATAAAAAAAAAAAGAGGTTCGTTATATATACTCGAATGTACACGTGACAATATATTTTTTTTTTGAATAATTAATTACCTTAATATTGCGGTAAATACTTTTGGGGACATATTTGGTTTATCAAACAAGTAAACATCACCATGTTTTTTCGCCCAACATTGAGAAAAAGCGGTACGAAAATATGAAGATCTTTTACTTAAAATAATTGAATTACTTCTAAATTTTTTAACATGTGGTTCTTCTCCAACATTAATAATTACGTCAAAATTTGTGTTATTAGAATCATCAATATTAAAATTATCAAAATTAATTAATTTTTCAAAATCCGAATCATCTAAATAAGAATCACCATCATGAAGAGTAGGAGATGGAGATGATGATATAGTTGAATTTAAAGTATTTGTTGTTATAATTGAGAATTCTGATGATGATAAAGTTGATGATGAAGAAATTCTTGATAAATGACGACCTGAACGATCATTACTATCACCAATTATTTTAAAATGTCTATGACTCCAATTATCATTTGGTTGTATTATTTCCATTTCATGTAACGGAGAAGATAATGATGTTTTAGAAGGATTATAATGTATTGGAATGATTGGAGTTAATGGAGTTAATGGAGTCATGGGAGTCATAGGGGTCATGGGAGTCAAGGGAGTCATGGGAGTCATGGGAGTTATTGGAGTTATTGGAGTTATTGGGGTTGTCGGAGTAGTTGGAACGGAAGGATTATTGGTTAGAGCATCGAGGCTCTCATACATCATTTCTGTTATATCCAACATTTTAAAAATAATAATAAATAATAATAATAATAATAACAATAATAAAAAAAAAATTTCTTATTCCAAGAGGAAAATAAAAAACGTAGCAAATAAAAAAAAAAGCGTACGTTTTAAAAGGACGAAAAAGAAATTCTTTTTAGGAAAATTTTTTTCAAAAATTTCATTGTATTTATATTTCAAAAAAGGTGGCGTTATGAAAGGTTTTTTAATACATACTTTAATGTACAAGTATAGGTGTCACCTTATAACCATAATTGTTCTTTATAGGTTCTATTACCGCAATTGTGGAAGCTTAAGAATTCCCCGATACGTAATCTCATGATCTACCTGCATTTTACATGTCTGGAATTTTACGGACAAAATATGTACTCTTTTGAGTATCGTTATTTCCGTCCGTTCATCATTTATTTATTTATTATTATTATTTTTTTTTTTCAATGAATTTTTTTTTCAATGATTTTTTTCTTTAAAAGAGAGATTTCCTTGTAATATGATAGATATATTCGAAATTTACTATTAATAAATACAATTGGATAATGAATATATTGATTATTGAATTCGGGAAAAATCGACGACTATAACTGATTATAATCCGAATCCCCGAAGTCCAAGAAAAATGACGATTTATTTATAGAATATCACCATAGTTGGTGATATTGATCTACGATTTACATGTTATTAATCATTAAAGGGAATTATTTCTAAATTTAAATTTTTTCTTATTGATAATTGAGTAACCGAATGAGCTATTTTTAAGAAAAAAGTTCTATAACAGAGATAAACTTTAAAAAAAAAAAAAAAAAATTTTTTTTTTCTAAAATTTCTGAAACAACTGTAATTACCTATATTCAATTAATGAACCCTTGTAATACTCTAAGCACTAAATATTTATATGAATAAATTATGATATTCCTTCTATATACATGAATATTAACTAAAAATTATAAAAATTTTTCTGAAAAGAAAAAAAGAATACCGAAAGTTCAAATTAATATATCGGGAATATTTACTGAATATATTTTAATGTTTTCCGTTTCAGAACGGACTTTTTTTTTTTGATACTCGAGATTTCCCGGGGATACTCTGTATGTAACCAACATTTTTTTTTCGTAACATGTAAACTCTTGGTACAATGAATATTCATTTTGTGTACAGAAATATTATTATAATAAAGAAATAATTAATTTAAACCAAAAATTTTTCTTAAATATTTATTAAATACATACTTATAAAAAAAATATGAGTCATAATTAAATAGTTAATCTCTTTTTTTTAATTAATATGATTCTTTGTTTATATAACATTCTGGTTTAAGATAATTAAATTTATGCCACATTGTTTATTTTAAAACAGTTTCAAACTTTAAAATATATATATATTATATATATATATATATATAAAAATGCGGTTAAGTGGGTCAAGTGGTTAACTTTATTACACGTTATCATAATTTGTAACCTGTTTTTCCTGTGTTTTTTTAATATATACGGTTAATCCGATCAAAAATACGAAACATTCAACTAAATTATCACGTTATTATTACACGAGGGAAATAAATTATTTTATTATTGGTTATGATGCAATTTATCAAATGGGAAATACGATGTCTTAAGGGGTAATTCATTTATGTATTATGAAATTTATTCTTCTACTTAAAAAAGTAAATTGTTCCATTATTCCACATGGAATTTCAATGCGATTCTCTCCACAATTTAAATGCACACAATTTATCATTATTCCATTATTATAAATGTTTCTTCACCCTCGTGTGATTTTTTTTTTTACATCACAATCGAAATTTTTCCTGAATTGTATACAATAAAATCTTTTATTCCTTTTGATTTTCACGCATAAAAGAACAAAAAAAAAAATATTAAAAATTAAAATGATTATCCAATGTGCCAAGAAAATACAATATTTTTAATTCAAATCCTTTCTTAATTAATAATCTTTTGACTTTCACACATGATGTGTAAAAAAGTCACGTTTCAACCGTTTTAAATAATATGCAATGAATATTGATTTTCTTTGTCTAAAAAAAACGCGGCCTCACATTCTGCCGACCACATGACCTGTGACTCACCACACATTTTGCGTGATCGTGTGATCATCATCGAATACACACTTTTTAGTAAAACAAAGAAAAAAATCTAAAATTCACGAATCCTCATTACCTTCGTATCAATTCGGTTCATATGCACGATTACATAATTCATATTATCCTACAAAAAAAAAAAGATGTCCGGTAATTACGGCAAGAATGTTCCGAGTACGTCTAAAAAAAAAAAGTCCGGAAAATGAGACGTCCGAAATATCTAGACATTATTTGGACAATAAGATCAAATTTAGAAAATTCCGGAATTCGGAATTTGGTGTAAATGTGGACAAAGCAGGATATTACATACCCAAATGATTGAAAAAATCATATAATTTATATGATTTGAAAATTATTTACAAAATGCCCTAATTCGTCTATTTGCGTAATCCTAAGGCAATGATGGAACCTAGCTATTCGAAATTCCAATAAAAAGTTATTGTCCTAAGGTAATGATTTATAGTAATTTATTCGAGTGACATATATATATACGTATTCGAATATTCGAATAAGCTTTCATGAGTATGCATTAACTTGTAACGTTACTCGAACATGACTGGTGATTAAAATTCAGCTGTAGTTAATGCGTCAACGTCATGGAATATTGTCACTGACCGCGTGATTGGTGAGATCGCATCTTAGCTTTTTGAGAGGGAATTGATACCTATTCGTCACCCCCTGTAAGTGTATGCTCAGACGTAAATAATCTCGCTCGCATGATACTGAAGAAGAGTAGTCCTGTGATGTTGATCAATCGGACCGAAATGACCGATCTACATTTTATTTAGTTCATGTAAGTAGTATTTTTAATGGAATGCTTTGCATCTAATTTTATTATAACTTTAAACCAAGAGGTTCCTAGCGATGTATACTATATCTATGAATACATTTTGCATAGCTTATTACAAAATCTACTACAACCATTATTTCATTAAAAAATTATTATTATTAGTAATTCTCATTATAAAGCGAATAGCAAATTCGTGCCAAGATCGGACCCAAGTTATTTTAAGCGAATCACTGGACTGCATGGTTTCGATGATCCGGACCCAAACTGGACTTAGAAAGGATCATCTGACCGGACATAACCTTGAAGACATGTATATTTATGGGCCAACCAACGAGGTAAAATTTGATGAGGTAATGTTATAAAACAAATAGAATAATTAGTAAAAGACATAGTAGATGAGCTGTGATATTTTTATTAAATCAATTAAACATAATAGCAATTGATAAATGGCTGACCAGCCTAAACTAATAAATGCCCATAATCCGACTTTAGACATACTGTATACTTATGCCGAAATTACAATCCCGAAATTAATGCGGAAATCCCGAACCTATATCCCAAATATACTGTATGCTGACCAAGATTTCAGAATTCTAATTCATAATCATAAATAAAATTTTTTCATGGGTATTTCTGCTTTGACAAATAAAACTCAATGGTAAACTAGGTTTCGGTTGTAACCGAATCCAGTTAAATGGTTGCGTATAATTCAGCCATATTTCCAGATATGCATATGATCAACGTCCAAAGACTTTTCAATCAAATAATGCTATTTACTAGATGAGCTCATCGTTTTAAAGAGATGGATAAAGACTTGAAAAATTTTCTGAATTATAAAATTAACCGCGGTTTACTCCGGTTAAAAACATTTAATTTTTGCGGCCCAGTTAGCAGACTTTTCTCATAGTTGACTAAAAAATTGTACTAAAAATTGAATTACTTTAAACAAAAAAATTAAAATCCCATCTCAAATTCTGCACCGTAGATAAATCTCAAGCGTAAACAAAGTTAAGGAGTTAGGAAGTACAACATGTCTATTATTTCTGAACGCGTATACGGTATACAGATACAATATAGTCATACCATACAAGAACCTTAAAGTACAACCTTGACTCAGTCACAATGTTTAGTAATAAATCCTACTACCCAAATGAAGGTATGGTGATCGGCTCACGTAATGACAATAACCATAAGGACAAAGAAATATATTAAATTTTTCAACAAGTAAAATAAGTAAAATGCACGAAAATTTTTCATTTATCATGTGGAATGGTTTCAGCATTCTCAAATTAGAAACATTATAAATTATTATTTTTTTTTTTCTATTTCGTCATTCTTTACATATTATTTGTATTCTAAACAAATCCAAAAAAAAAATAAAACTTTTAACAAACAATGTGGGATCAAGACACTTTAGGTATTACAAAATTTATTATGGAATAACAATACTAGACAAAATTATTTTTGTAATTTTTGTAATGATAAATAAACGAAGCTACATTATATTGTGTGTAATCAAAAATAGAAACATTTAAATTATTTTAAATTATTTGCCCCACTTCCTAACTATGAAAGATATTTTTATATATGCAATTTCTTTTCTCTAAAACACTTTTTAATTCTTAAAAATTTCCGTTGTTACAATATTTTAACCACGATAAAATTGAATTTGATAAAGTTTTAATATAATTGAAAGAAGGAATAATTATTTATTTATTTATTATCCAATTATATGAACTTCTCTCATTATATTTAGAAATTTTATTGTTTTCCCTATTCCGCGTTTTAACACTTTAGTCCTCATAAGATTTTTAACTAAACATTAATTTACCAGCTGACATAACGTGGTGGTTTTTACCAGCTATAGCATAAGTAGACTTTGCTAGCTATAGCATTAGTAAACTTCACCAGCTGACATTAGTTTGGTGTGGTCTTTATAGATAGTCTCTTTTATACACGAATTTAAATATGACCGACCAACCACTCTTTTATAGAGGTTATATAATTGGAGGGTATTTTTCTATAAGTTGGGATGAAACCAAAGTAGTAGCAAAAGTAGCAATAAATAGGTGGATATACAGTTATAGAAGATGGATATACAGTTATAGAGGGTGGATATATAGTTATAGAAGACGGATATACAGTTATAGAAGATGGATATATAGTTATAGAAGATGGATATACAGTTATAGAGGGTGGATATATAGTTATAGAGGGTGGATATGTAGTTATAGAGGGTGGATATATAGTTATAGAAGATGGATATATAGTTATAGAAGGTGTATATACAGTTATAGAGGGTGGATATATAGTTATAGAGGGTGGGTGTACAGTTGTAGAAGGCGGACTGATTTATAGAGCATAGGTAATAGGTGTATAGTAATAGATTTATAGAGCATAGAGGGTTGATATATATAGAAATGAATTTATAGAATATAAAATATACTTATAGAGGGCGGATGGGCGGGTATACAGTAATAGATTTATAGAGGATAGAGGGTGTATATGCAGTATTTATTAGATAAAATAAAGTATAGATGATAATTATTACTTATTTGAACGCGTTTTTTTATTTACAGTATATTTTTATACAGAAAAACCATTGTGCATGACCCAAAGAAAAGGAATTAGCTTTCTGATTTTTTTTCTTTTGATATTTACTTTTTTACAGTATATTTTTATTCCAAAGAAAAAGAATTAGCTTTCTAATTTTTTTTTCTTTTTTACATTGCAAATGTTTTTAAATAATAAATTTACGCTATTCTTCTAGTAGGTTCTGTGCCGTGTCGGTCTATGGTTCCAGAGAACGAGAAACTTTGGTGACTACAGCCAGTAATCAGTAATCAATTTCGTTTTATCAATTGACAAAGTATATTTTTTAAGTTAACTTGGAAAATTATTTATGTGTTTACCGATCAAAAGCCCAAATCATAACTTTGTTTCAAGATTTGCACATAAGAGTAAGTTCACGATAAGGTCTCTTCTGAAAATAAAAGCGCAAAGTGAGATTCGATATATCAGATAAGGTTGGTCGTAAGTAATAATTATTATAATTTGAATTACAACCTTAGTGGTTGTAATATTATAAACGTAAGTTGCAAATAGGCTGTAAATACTACATTTACAACCATTATAATTACTTGACTTTTAGTCTTTCCTGATATATCGAGGGTTCGAATTCCATTTTGTATTTAGAGAAAGTGAAAGTGAGAATATGGTAAGGTCTACATAGTCAGTGAAGTGTATCTCACTTAATTCTGAGTAGGATTAGGCTCATATGTTACCTTCTCAGGTAATTCCTCTCATTAATCTCCCTCTCGGGTAATCTCCCTAGTAAACATTATTAATGTTCCATTTTTTTTAAGAACCTTCTAGAATTGATTGAAATGAAGCCTTCCCATGTAATTTCATATTTATTCTTCCATTAACTTTCCAATTTCCCGACATTGTTTAAGTTTAATTGTGTTCAAAATTGGCTGAGAAATTTTATAATTAGATTTTGGATAAACTCTAATAGCTGAAACTTCATCATGAGCATTCTGCTCCAATAAAGTGTTCAATAACTTACCTTCGGCTTTATCACAAAGGGATTTTCTAATCGCACTTTGTTCCACCCTATAAAGTATTACGCATCTAACCCCATTATTTTATGTGGTATTTATATTTGTTAATGTAATTTTCTTTATTAAGATCTCATTCGTTCATTCTTTAGAAAAAAGAAAAAAATTTCAAAAAGAATTTCAGAATTTGTATGGAAATTGTATGGAAATTGTCCAGATAATGTGTCGGGAATCTTTCCCATTTTGGTACATCATTTGGATGTCCCGAATTACTTTCACGTACAAAGCGCACATTATTTCATAAAAATTTTATGCTTTTATGCGCAACCAATGAAGTCACATGCGCTCTTATAAAATAATAGTAAGCGCCATTATGAAATATCGTGCTTGTCTACTATTGATCACATGCGGAAATTTAAAATGATGTAACTGCGCGAATCCACTAGATCTTTCATATTTCGGTACATTTTCTGGACGAATTAAACAATACCTGAACATTCTTTGATACAATTTTCGGGCATCTATTTTTTTGTGGAGATTCTCTCTATTTATCCTGACTCGCAACTCGTCATTATGGGTGAAATTCAGTAATCATGTGCAAGTACAGAGTTAGATTGGTTAATAAATAAACGTCATATAGAAAGATATGTAAGATATGCATAAAATTGTTCATGCTTACAATTAAATTTTATTTTATTTATTTTATTTTCTATTTATCTATTTATTTTATTTTGGTTTATTTTATTTTATTTATTCTGTTTTTTTTTATTTTTTTTTCGTTTTTTTTTTATTTATTTTGTTTTTTTTTTTTTGAAAATAACAATGCTTTTTTTTTTATAAATGTCCAAAAAAACTATTAAAAGTCATGTAACTAACAAAAAAAAAAATCGAATTATTTCGAATTATTTCGAATTCCCACCAAAGAAAAAAAATCCTACCCAAATATTAAAATCCTCCAAAATTATTACAAATATAATATATAATATTATAAAGAAATTGTAATAAAAGGACCTTGACATTTTTCTTTACTTTTTCTATAAACCAAATAAATTTTAGCATCTTGATCTAAAGCAGAATTTCCTACAAATTTAACTTCTTTTAATCTACGATGTGTTTCTAATTCTTTTATATGATCTTTTTTAAATTCTTTATCACCAATTGTTAATATTTCTAATTTTTCTAATTTATGAAATTTATGTATTGCTTGTATTAATTCCTAAAAAAAAAAAATTATAAATTATAAATTAAATTAATTTTAATTATATGTGCAGTATATATATATATATATCAATTATTATAATTTACTTACATCAGGACTTAATCCTACCATGTTAAATCTTAAACTTAATTTTCTAATATTTTGACATTTTTCAGCAAGATTTATCATTAAATTTAAATCAAATTTTGGATAAGGTTTTTTAACACTAGAATCGGCAGTAGCTAAATCATCACTTCTTATATCTAAAATTTCAAGAAAATTTTCCAAATCATTATTAATTAATTCCATTACAATAGTAGGGGTCATCATTGGTCTATTTGTAAAACCAAATTCTTGTAAATTATTACAATTTTTTACAATATTTGATAAACTTGAATGAGATATATTTAAACATCCTAATATTGTACACTTTCTTAAATTATTACAATATTTAGCCAAATCATTTAAACCTAAATCAGTTAATTGATTACAATGAATTATAGTAAATCTTTTTAATTTAATATTTCTATATTTTGCCAATGCCATTATGGAAGAATCAGTTAAATTCGTACAAGATCTTAATTCTACAGATTCCAATTGATGACAATATTGTGCTATAGGTAAAAAAGAATCATCTGATAATCCACGAGCTGAATCAAATTCAATATGTTGAAGATAAGATTGTCCTTGTACCCATAATCTAGCAAAATGATCAAAACCTTTATATGATTTAATTCTTAAATTAAAAGATTCTAAAGGAGGAAAATCCATTGCTACAGCTAAAGCTGTCTCAAAACTTAATATAATAAAGGAATCATCATTAATTAAAAATTCCATTCATATTTTAATATATATACTTTGTATATATATATGTATATAATATATTTCTTACCTAATATAAGGAAATTCTAAGGATAAAAATTTTAATTTTGGGAAACCTGATATTAAAATAGTAAAACCCGCACCAGTAATTGTATTACAAGTAAAACCTTTTAAATTAGGAAAAGAATTCACTATAGTAGTAGCCAAAGTATTTGTTACTAAACTAGAAATGATTAAAGTTGTAAGTAAAGGACATCTATTTCCAATATCTTTTAAAATATCATGTTTCCATTCAGATTTCCAATGTTGTAAATCTAAATGTTGAAGTCTTGAACATTTTCCATCTCTAATTGGTCTTAATGCAATACCTAATGAAGAAGATTTATGACTAAAAATTGCAAAAGAAATTAAACCAGGACAATTTTTCAAAAACATTTCTACTATTTCAATTGAAGCGATTCTATTAAAAGTAAGATATTTTATATTTTTACATTTTTCAGAAATTATTTTTATATCAGGTTTCGGTAATGAAATTTCAGGATATGATGTAAATGTTATTTGTTGTACAAAGTTACCGTAATTAAAAGAAGTTGTAGATGAATTACGGAGTGTAGTTACAAATTTATGAAAAACATTAGGTGATCTCCATGTAGGTTTCTTCCATAATTTGTCGACTATAACCTATCGTAAAAAATATTAAGGAAGTATTAATATCTACTAAATTTTAACTTCAAAAATTCTTACAAGAAAAAAGAAAAAAAAAGAAAAAGTTTTCAATAATACCAAAGCCCAATAAGAATTTACAAGTAGAGAATTAAATAAATCATCTTGATATTCGAAATTTGAAAAGATTATATGAAGTAAATCGATATTTAAAAGTGTCAATTGAGCAGGGGTTGACATTCTTTTGATAAAATTTTCATTTAATAAATTTTATTTTATTTTATTTATTTATTTATTTATTTGAAGATATTAAGGTTAGATTGTTTGGAATTTTTTTTACAACAACAAGAAGAAAACTCTATGTTTTTATTTTTAATTATTACATTATAACTACTAATATTGTTTGTAAAAAAAAAAAAAATCATATTTGTTCAATTGAAATTTTAAAATCCATTGTCCATCAAAAAAAAAAAAAAATATTTAAAAAAAAAAAATTATAAATAAAAAGGAAATTTTAACACAATAAAATAAAAAATATAAATTCATACAATTTATATTTATTCTTCTGCAGTAAATATTTTGTAAATAAACAAATATTTGTTTAATGTGTGACTCAAAATATAAACTTTTGTGAAACAAGAAAAATTTTTGTGACGCAAATTTCAATATGTAAATATGAAAAAGATTAAAACAAAAATGAAGTTGAAAAAAGTTTAATGTTTGTGACACATGAATTTTTTTAACGTAATCATCTGTAATCATCTGAACCAGTTTCTTTAAAAACTCAGCCATTTTATCTTTTCAATCCGATTGGATAAACGAACAATTGTTTTCATTTTCAGAATCAATCTTATTTTCATTGGTAAATTTGTTCAACCCTAAATAGGAAAGAGAAAAGATAAGATAAAGTGATGTACAAAAAAAAAATGTCATGTGTAACCTACAATTTTTTTTTGAATAGGGGATTTTCGTTTTTTTTTTCTTTTGATCTTTTTATGATACAAACATACTCCCGGATTTAGATATTAACCGAATTCTTTTTAAGATTAAAATATTATAAAAATGATTTTATTCAAAAAGTATGGCAACAACGATTTAAAGATAAGATAATCTTTTTCACGAAATGCTTATTCTATAATATTCATGCATCCGAATCTAAACTTCATAACGTCGTAAAACGTCATAAACTTCGTAAAACGTCATAAACTTTGTAAAAAACTTCATAAACATAGTAAATAAAACGTCGTAACGTAGTAAAACATCGTAAACTCCGCAAACGTAGTAAACTTTATGAAGTCGATCAAATGTTAATTTCTGGAATAAAACCTGTTTAATCATTTCACTCAGGTTTTTTATCCTGAAAAGACGTTACCATAAATAATTTTTAATAATTTTGTAATATCCATTGTTTAAATTGTTTAAATAAAAAATAATTTATTCTTATTTCAGGATATATAATAAGAGAGATTCTAGAAGTCTAGAACAGAATCCTTTCCCATCCCATAAAAATTATTGATTACACAAGCATTATCTCATCTTAAAATTATTTTATTATAATCATCATCTACAATACATAATTTATAATGATGAACCCGATATTAAATTAATCATTTAAACTATATTTGTCAATTAATTTTAGGGGAATGGTTTTGCGATAAATTCCCGTACTTTTGGTCAACTTTTTTTTTTAAAAAAAAAAATGTGAGACAGTTAATTTGATGATTTACATAATATATAAAGCACGGAGCACAATTACGTGTTTGTTTTATATTGTACAATAATTATCGTACAAATTTACTATATTGGTTTTAGCTTATTTAATTTATATGGTAAAGATTTACAAAAGAAAAGGTAAATTAAAAATTGATTTACTATGTTTGTTATTAATTATTTTTTTAATGTCAATTAGAACAAATATCTTCAAAGTTATATGTGAGTTTATGTGACGCGTAATTTAGACGCGGTAAATTAGTGGTGAGGATCAATGTTTAGAATGATGCATTATATAATATTATTATATATATGATATATATGATATTTATATTTTTTATTTATCAATTATCTAATTATCAATTATCTAATTCGATTTTAATTGACTTAATTCGATAATTAGAATATTTTTTATTTGTTATGTTATAAAATTTTATGAAACTTAGTTGTGAAATTTTGGAATTGAGGTTTTTCCACTTCCCTTTGAAAATAACAATTCAAACAAGTAATTTTCCCTTTTACCAATTAATTATATATCAAATTTAACCCTTTTTGGATAAATAACTCATATTATCTAAACAAATTTGTTAATTTTGGCTTCATTATTTATCGTACAATTATCCTTTTTTATCCTATAAAAAAATTATACTAAAACAATCAGATTTTTTTTTCAAGTTTTTTTTTTTTATATTAAAAAGAAAAGAAAAAGAAGAAAAAACGGAAATATCTTTATAATTTTATTTTTTTTCATTCTTCTATTCTAAGAATTTTACATTTTGGTGATACATCAAATTCCCTTCTTTAGTAAAACTTAAAGTATAAACAAGAAAACAAAAGTGCATACTTTTCATTTACATACATACAATTTTTTTTTTTTTTTTTTCGCATGAAGGAAAAAAAAAATTTATAAATATTTTTTTTTTTTCTCTATAAAGAAGAAAATAATGAAAAAATAAAAAAAATAAAAAAAAATTTAAAAATTAATAAAGTTTTAATTATAATTTGGTTTTTTCTAGTTTAACAAACAAAGAAAAAAAAATATTTATAAAAATATTCTAAAGACAATGTAAATCTTAAAAAAAAAAAAAATATTGACGAAATTGGATTAAATGGTCCAATTTTTCCATTTCACATTTTCACATTCCACAAGAAATTTTTTAGTTTTCGTACATATCGCATATATTTTGTATATAATAAGATGTAAATAACATGGCATTGCATTAGTAAAATGAATATTACATTCATTCAACTTGAAACCCTCTTCATTTTGTCATACAAGAAAAAAAAAAAAAAAAAATTTAAAAAAAAATAAAAAAAAAAATTTTTTTTTCTTTAAAATCACTTGATTTTATGCATGATAATAAAAAAAACTTAAATTTATCCAAAATTATATCCAATAATAATAAATTTTTATATTATTTGTAATTTTTGAACCAATAATTATTTCGAAATTATTCGAACTATTCCGGAACCCAAAAATTTATGTCCGGTTTAATATTTATTTTGATCGACTACTTCTCTTGTTAAATACAAGTTATTGTGTACGACCAAAATTTTCTGCAATAAATGATGTTGTGTTTCTTTCGTATCCCCTCTTTCGCTAATCAGATTTCCTCTTAGAGTGTAGTGCAAGGATATAAGGCGTATTGACTTTCTACTATGCACGCGCTTGAACTAAACCAGGATTGTACTATATATTATTGATATTGGCATAACAAGGTTTTTCCGAGCAAGTCCGAGATTTTTCCGCTCTTAAATGATTTTTTTTTCCTTTCCATCCCTTCTCAATAAACCTTATAACATCACTATATAAACACTGTCCGTCACTCTTACACTTATTGTGTGTTACCTTCAAAATCTTCAAAACTCTCTTTGTTGTTGAAAGTTTATTTTTTTTTTATAAATTTAGTTAAGTGCGAAAGTTCTCCAACAGTTAATCTTTGTTACTCTTACAAACGGTTTCTGTTGGAAACCTCTTTTTCACATATCTTTTCTTCTTCTTTGGAATAAAAAAAAAACAAAAAACAAAAAAGAAAACAAACAATAGAATATTACTTACCTTAAATAAATATATATATATATTTTTTTTTATTAGAAAAATATATATATATATATATATATATATATACGCTTCACCAAAACATTTATAATATGACTAAAAAGAATAATAATAACTATCGACTTAAAGTTACAACTGCATGCCAAAATTGTCAAAGACGAAAGATTAAGTGTTCTGGTGAAACTCCTTGTAAATATTGTAGTAAAGTTGACAAAAAATGTGAACCTGGTAAACCAGGTAAAAAAAGAGGTCCACCACCTGGACAAGAAGTAATAAGAAGTCGAACTAGTCGTATGGAATCTGTATATAATAATAAAGACCCTCAAATACAAGAAGAATTAAGGCACCTTAATGGTTATGAGAGAAATTCTGCTTTTACTCCCATTATGCCTAATATGCCTAGATATCCTTATTCAAATATTTACCATATGAATTCTTCTGGTTATTTATCATATCCTCATAATGTTGGTTACATTTATCCTCCCCCTATTATTTCAACTGTCTCTTCTCCTTCTGATACTAGAAGTTTACCTAATACTCAATTTACTTCCACTTCCGCTCATCATTCTAGTACCGGTTTTTCTTCTGGTTTAGAACAATCAAAAAGTTCTGAAAGTTCCAAATTAATGGGTCCTGAACATTT
Source organism: Rhizophagus irregularis (assembly GCF_026210795.1). Taxonomy (NCBI): domain Eukaryota; kingdom Fungi; phylum Glomeromycota; class Glomeromycetes; order Glomerales; family Glomeraceae; genus Rhizophagus; species Rhizophagus irregularis. The sequence continues at coordinate 1,200,936 of NC_089454.1, forward strand.
AAAGAATAGAAAATCTGAAGATTTAGAATTAGAACTTGCTAAATTTATGGTTAGTTTAAGAGGAAATGATGGTGATTCAAGAGATGATTCATGTAGCGATTTTAAAGATAATGTAGAAATTAACGATGATGATATAGAAATTAACGATGATGATGATGATGATGAAATTAACGATGATGATGATGTAGAAACTAACGATGATGATGATGATGTAGAAACTAACGATGATGATATAGATACTAACGATGATTTAGAAACTAACGATGATATAGAAATTAATGATGATGATGTTGAAATTAACGATGATGTTGAAATTAACGATGATGTCGAAATTAACGATGATGCAGAAATTAACGATGATATCGAAGTTAATGATGACGTCGAAATTAATGATGATGTCGAAGTTAATGATGATATCGAAATAAATGATGATGTCGAAGTTAATGATGATATTGAAGTTAATGATGATGTCGAAGGTAATGTCGAAGTTAATGATGAAGTCGAAGCTAATGATGATGTCGAACTTAATGATGAAGTTAACGATGATGTCGAAGCTAACGATGATGTCGAAGCTAACGATGATGTCGAAGCTAACGATGATGTCGAAGCTAATGGTGATGTTGAAGCTAACGGTGATGCCGAAATTAACGAAGTTGCCGAAGTTAACGATGATGCCAATATTAACGATGATGTCAATGTTAGTGATACCGTCGATGCTAGTGATGCCACCAATGATAAAGATGTCACCAATGATAAGGATGCTGCCAATGATAAGGATGCTGCCAATGATAAGGATGCTGCCAATGATAAGGATGCTACCAATGATAAGGATGCCGCCAATGATAAGGATGCTGCCAATGATAAGGATGCAGACAATGCTGCCAATGTTAATGATACTGCAAATGTTAATGGTGCAGCCAATGCTGCCAATGTTAATGATACTGCCAATGTTAATGGTGCAGCCAATGCAGCCAATGTTAATGATACTGCAAGTGTTAATGGTGCAGCCAATGTCGCCAATGTTGTCAATGTTGCCAGTTTTAGTAAGCCCGCCAATGTTAGTAATGCTGCCGGCTATAATAATGGTTATAATGCAAACGGCATTAGTTACAATATTTTTGCCGATATTCATAAGTATAGCAATTATAACGAGAACAATGTTACCAGTATTAGCAAAATTAGCAATGTTAGCAATATTATCAACGTTGTCAGATTTGTCGGGAACCGTCCAAAACGTCAATCTAATAAAAAGCAAACCAATAGACCTGTAATTCTTAAGCACAGATCGCAATTTAGACATATACTTCCAAATTCATTTGTTAGTGATAAAGATAAAAAAGTTAAAGAACCACAACCACAATTACCATATCCACAACTACAACAACCACCATCACCACAACAACTACCATCACCACTACCACCACCATCACCACCACATCAACAGCAGCAGCAGCAACAACAACAACAACAGCAACAACAGCAACAGCAGCAACAGCAGCAACAACAACAACAACAACAACAACAAGGTAAGAAATTTTAAGTGCATGTGTGTTTCGTTTAAGAAAGCCATTTTATAGAAAGATGTCTTTAATATATTTACCTTTTTTAGGAAATGAACATCAGAAATCGGATTATTCTCCAATTATTCCAGGTACTTTAGGTATTAGCTTGCCAACAATAAAGGAGTTGGGCGTGTTTGGTGAAAATCCTCCATTATATCGGCCTATTCCGATATATCCAATCCATATGAAGGCAAGACAAACAGAGTTTAAGCGTCGACTTCAGGCAAGGGATAATGCTCGCCCGTATAATGCAGCAAGTGAGCGTAACTTGGCAAAAATACCGAAAATGCCACGACCAATCGGTAATTCAACATTGGTTACAAATACTTCATCATTAACTACTACTTCATCAATTGCTTCATCACCAAATATTTCATTAACTGCTCCATCAACTGTTATATCAAAAACTGCAACTACTATCTCATCATCATCAATTACCACTTCATCAGCTATTAATACTGTTCCATCAATTATTATTCCATCAGATGTTTCATCAAATAATCCACCAACGACTACTCCATCAACATCTACAAATGTTCAAACTCCATCAACAACCACAAATGTTCAGACTCCATCAACAACCACAAATGTTCAGACTCCATCAACAACCACAAATGTTCAGACTCCATCAACAACCACAAATGTTCAGACTCCATCAACATCCACAAATGTTCAGACTCCATCAACATCCACAAATGTTCAGACTCCATCAACAGCTACAAATGTTCAGACTCCACCAACATCTACAAATGTTCAAACTCCATCAACATCTACAAATGTTCAGACTTCATCAACCTCTACAAATGTTCAGACTCCATCAACATCCACAAATGTTCAGACTCCATCAACATCTACAAATGTTCAATCAATCGTTCCATCACCTTCAGCAAAATCATCATCGTCTTCGTCTTCAAATGAGAAATCAGCTACACAATCATTGAATTCATCATCACCTGCTTCAAATGTAATGTCAGAATCTTCTAATTTAGTAAATGTAGCATCACCTAAACAACCATTGGAATCATCATCTTCTACTAAAGATGGAACATCAGCTACACCATCAATAGAATCGTCGAATGCAACATCGGCTACACGATCATTGGAATCATCGCCTTCTGTTAATAATGTGACATCAGCTACACCATCAATAGAATCGTCGAATGCGACATCAGCTACACAATCACTGGAATCATCGTCTACTTCTAAAGATGCAACATCAGATACACAATCATTGGAATCAACTTCTTCATCTTCAAAAAACACAACAGATACACAATCATCGTCTTCTACAGGTGCAACATCAGCTACGCAATCGTCAGAATCATCATCGTCTACTAAAGATAAAACATTAACTACACAATCATCTGAATCATCTGCTGCTAAAGTTGTAGCATCAGCTACACGATCAAAGTCTTCTATCAAAGATGCAAGATCAACTTCTTCATCTTCATCAGGAAGAGCTTACGCATGGAACATTCCGACTCGAATTATAATTCGGTCGAATACAATTCCTATTCAGCCAAAAAGTCCAGTAATGATTAGGCCGAACATTCAACAGACAAGTCCACAAGGTCAAATGTATAATCCTATTCAGCAGGTGGGCCCAATGATTCAGACAGGTCGGATGACAAATCAAATGTATCATATTCAGCAAACAAATCAAATGTATCCTATTCAGCGGCCTGGCCAAATGTATCCTATTCAGCAGGCGGGTTCAATGTATCCTATTCAGCAGGCGGGTTCAATGTATCCTATTCAGCAGGCGGGTTCAATGTATCCTATTCAGCAGGCGGGCTCAATGTATCCTATTCAACAGACAGGTCCAATGATTCCCATTCAGCCGACAAGTCGAATGTTTTCCACTCAGCAGACAAATCAAATGTTTCCCACTCAGCAAACAAATCAAACGTATCCTATTCAACAGAACAGCCAAATGTTTCCCATTCAATCGACAAATACAATGTTCTCCAATAAGCCGACGGGTTCAATGAATTCCATTCAGTCGACAGGTCCGACGATTCCTATGCAGTCAACGATTCCTAACCGGTCAACGATTCCTAACCGGTCAACAATTCCTAACCGGTCAACGATTCCTAACCAGTCAACGATTCCTAACCAGTCAACAATTCCTAACAAGTCAACGATTCCTAACCGGTCAACGATTCCTAACCAGTCAACGATTCCTATGCAGTCAACGACTCCTAATCAGTCAACGATTCCAATGACACCTTTAGTCACTACAGCGACACGAAGAAACAATATAGTGTTACCACCACCAGAACCAACGACTTCATATCCTGATTATTCAAAGCCTGCGAGAGCTCCACCAAGAAAGTGGTTTGCGCCACCTGTCTTACCATTTCGACCTACGTTCAGTGCACCATTGGATGAACCCATGCATACTACAAATTCGGAGAAACAAATGAATTCGGATATTAACAATCAATCAAAGAACCCTGATGCAGATAATGTAGCCGTCAATCCTGATAACAATAATACTGTGAGTCCTGAAAATTCAGTGAGAACAAACCAGCAAGAAGATTTGAGTGAAAATCCCACCAGCGAAATGATTATAACAAAAGAGAAAAATACTACATCTGTAACTATAGAAGAACCTCAAGATGAACAAGCAAAAGAGCAATCGCAAAGTTCATCATCGAGCGATTCTTCCTCTTCTTCCTCGTCTGAGGAGGAAGAAATATCCTCATCATTGGCAAGAACAAAAGCTAAAAGGAAAGAAATTTCATCTGCAACGACATCGACATCATCATCTGAGTCAGAAACCATTCAAATAACAGTTAAAAAAAATAAAAGCAAGAAGGAAGTTACTATTTCTAAGGACGCAATCAACAAGAAAAGATCCCGAGAACGTCAACGAGAAAGAGAAGCGGCTATAGCCGCATCTTCACGGAAGAAATTTAGAAAGGAAAGTCGTAAAAGGTCACCCAGTAGTAGTAGTAGTAGTTCTTCAGATGAGGATTCGATCGCTCCTCGAAGATCTCGTCCAATTAATGATAGGAGACGCTATCCAAAGCCTCCAACGAAACGAATCACCCGTAATGCTGCTCGTGAAGCAGCAAATGCGCCTGCTAAAGATCCTAAAGAGAAGAAAAAGTGGGTGAGACGTAGATAAGCTTGAAATTGTTAATTGGTAAAAATTATGTATATAGTTAGTTTAGAAGTGATGCGATGCCTGATGGTTGCACAAATTTTATATGTAAAATAAGATTTAAATATTATATAATTAATTTCTATGTTAAAACATAAAACATTAATTTTTTTTTATAAAAAAAAATTTTTTAGTTATAGTTAAAAAGCGAGTTTGTTTGGTGGATTTAGTATCGAATAATGTATAAATTAATAAAATAATTTAAAATTATTATTATATACATGTATGTATTTTTTTATAATAAATATATGAAATAAAGTTTATATCATAAAAAAAAAAGGTTTAGATTGATTTCCCAAATGTAAATAGTTAAATCATGTGATTCGATCATTTCTTTTAGGTATAACATATTAAGTTTCAACATTTTGGATAATTGTCAACGAGGTTACACGGATAATTCGAGATAAAACTTTTTTTTGGTTGAAATTTTTAAATAATTTGTTTAAATTCATGGATCAAAATAAACCCTTTACGAGTAGTAATAATAATCATATAGCTTTAATATTTAAACTTTCGATACTTTCGCGATTTTTAGCATGGATAATAGCATTAATATCAACGTTTATAGTAGATGATTATGATTCATCGGTAGATACCATATTAATAAGTCATGAAGATTCAACTTTAATACAAAAAATATTCAATATTTGTTTCAGAGTATTTTTGAGATGGGATGCTTTTTACTTTACGCATATAAGTGAAGAAGGGTATGTCTATGAACAAGAACACGCCTTTTTCCCGTTGTTACCATTATTAGCTAGAGGTTTAAGTAATTCAGGTAAATAAATTCTTGTTTTTTGCAATAGATTTTTCAAAGAACGAAACCAAGTATAACTTTATATATTGTTGTTCTAGTATTCTTACCATTAGGATATTTTTTAACGTATAGACAGATTTTACTCTTATCAGGAGTTTTAATAGCCAATGTTTCTTTTATATTAGCATCAATTAATTTATATAAGTATATATATATATTTAATATTGTATATAAATATAATTTATCTGCTTCATCAATTCCTTTATTTACATTACTTTTTTTTTTACACAGATTGACTCTTTTAATATTTAACAATAAAGAAAAATATGAAAAATATGCATTGGTGACATCAATATTTTACATATTAACACCATCTTGCATGTTTATGTCAACGATGTATACTGAAAGTTTATTTGCATTTTTAAGTTTTTTTGGTATGCGATTATTTTATGAAGGAAACATTTGGATTGCTGCATTTATCTGGAGTTTATCTTCGTTTACTAGATCAAATGGAATCGTATATATTGGATTTTATATATATGAATTTTTAATTAAAGATATAAATAGGATTAATGTAATGGTAAGTAAAGAATCAATTATTAGATGAATAACACAAATTTTTTACATTATTTATATATTTTTCACTTATTTATTTTAGAAAATATTTGTAAGATTGATAAAAACCACAATATTGAGTTTAATCGTTCTTTTTGGATTTTTAACATTTCAAAGTTATGGATATTATGAATATTGTATTTTAAATGAACCAAGATCATGGTGTAATAATAAAATACCAGTATTATATTCATTCGTTCAAATATTTTATTGGTAAGGGAGATATTAATATTAAATTATTTTTATTAGATTCAATTTTTTTTTTTATAACATATCTCAATTAAAATTTTTTGTAGGAATGCTGGATTTTTAACATATTATGAAATTAAACAAATTCCAAATTTTTTATTAGCCACTCCAATGATATTATTATCATTTTATGGAATATATGATTATTCTAAAATTGATTTCAAAAGAATATTTACTCTTGGATTACAACAAAAACAGCAACAATTAGAGATCAAAACACCATATTATACACATAATTTATTACCTTTTATTTATTTATGGGCCGTTTTATTATTATATTCAATTACATCAATACATATTCAAGTTATTACAAGATTTTTTTCTTCACAACCCACAGTTTATTGGTTCGTTGCACATTTATTTATGAGATCGATATCCAAAGAAGCTAGCAAATTAGACAAAATATTAGGATATGGTATGATGGTTTATTTTGTTTTATATGGTGGAAGTGGAATTATCCTTTTTGCTAATTTCTTTCCACCAGCATAATCGAATGATGAGAAGGTGAGGTGAACAAATTTTATAGAAAAATTTTCATTTATTTATTTGTTATTTTTTTTTTTGAATATAATGTATTTGTTGAGAAATAAAAAAAGAAAATGCAAAATAGTAATAATAATAATAATAATAATAAGTTATCTATATACACAAATTATTATTGATTCTTTTCTTTTTGATAAATGAAAATTTTAGTTTCACTATTAATAAGATGCTGAGATTTCCAAATATCAAACATATTAATAAAAGTTTTAAAGATTGGTTCTTTTGATTCACGTTTAAATTGAGGATATATTTGTTGAAAATAAGTAGTAGCATCTTTAAGATAATAATGAGGTATAGCAGGGAATAAATGATGAATTTGATGAGTACCAATAGAATGAGTTACATCATGTAAAATACCATAATCACGATCTACTGAAGAAAGATTACCAACAACATAATTCCATTGGTCATCAGAAAACCAAGGTAATTTTAAATCATTTTCAACACCATGATGATGAAGAAAAGTAGTTATAACTAACCAACTACCAAATATGACCCAAGGAAGAAAATAATATCTTAAAATTGTAAATGAACCAAAAATATTTGATAAATAAATTAAAAATGATAAAGCAAAAAAAACCGAAGAAATAGAAATTATAGCACCCAAACGATTTTTAAGAAATAAAGGATTAAAAGGATTTATATGAGAAACAGCTCTTGGACCATAACCTTCAATTAAATAAACTAACCAACCAATACCGAAACCAAAATAAGGTATAATTTTAGAATCTTCACCATTTAACATTTTATCAGCTTCACATTTTCTAACAGGATGATATACTTCATCTTTATCAATATTACCAGTATTTTTGTGATGATGACGATGACTTAATTTCCATGTAGTATAAGGTACAAGAATAAAGGTATGTAATAAAGTACCAATTATATCATTTAATAAAGGATACCGACTAAAACTACCATGACCACAATCATGACCTAATACAAATATAGCCCAAAACATTGTACCTTGAGCAAAAGTATATAATGGTAAAAATATCAAATTTTTTATAATCACAGGAATAAATTTAATTGAATTTAATTCATAATATGTTAGGAATAATATTGATACAATCATTAAATCCCATAAAACATATTGTAATGATTTTTTAATTGATGGATTAAAATATTTTGAAGGAATCGATTTTCTAATCTCAAGAATTGATGGTACTTTATCTTTTGTAAAAATTGCTGTTGTTTCTGTTGGTTGATTTTGAACTTTTAATAATGATACTTCATCAGTTATTATTTCTTCAGTTGATGAATCATTTATAACTGTTTGATTGGCAAAAGGTTCAAGTGGCGACATATTGAAAATAAAGAAATATTCTTTATAAGAATATTTTATTTTATTTTATTTTTAGGAAGAAAAGAGAGCGATAAAAAAAGAGGATCAACTGTGTTATTTAAATCGAAAAAAAAAATTTTTTTTTTTTTTTCTTCTAACCTGTAATGCTTTTTTTCGGCTGTGCTTGCATTTTCGTAGAAGTACGCATTTTATATACCTTTTCGAATCTTTTTAAAATAAAAAAATTAAACAATTCCTAAATTGAACGAATTAAAAAACTTTTAAAGAAACGTTATTGTAATACACATAAAAAATAATATGATAATCAAAAAGAGTATTTTTTATTTTGGCAGGTATCAAATGCATGCATAAATTACACTGAATTATGATGCATATAACAATGCCACATATTATAAGCAAGCATTCATTTATACAGCATAATATTAAAAATCAAAATATATAAATATTTAATATAATTATAAGAATTATAAGGAAAAAAAATCTTTTATTTTCCCAAATAATACAAATAATACTATTCCGCCTCTTTAAAATAATTTTTCAAGGAATTTAGATTTTTAAACAATTAAACCGGTTAAAACTAGTGAGAATAATAATTATTCTTATTGGATTGAAAATTAGGTACGTATATGCTAAATCATAAATACGCAATCACAAGTCGTAATTTAAACCACTTACAGCTTATAGATTGAATTTTAATTAATGCATGCATGCATATGTATACGTTATATAATTATATATAAAATTACTAAACTTACTTTAATAATCGGTTAACCTTTTTTAAATTTTATTCTTTTTTTCGTTTTTGATTAATGTTACTATCAAATTATCATTATTTAGTATTATTTATTTAATATTATTATAAAAATTTTTTTTTCTTCATTTATTTTTTTTTTAAAAAGTATTGTTCAAAAATATATATTGTTTTGAAATATAATTAATCTCCTGATTTGATTCGTTCACTATTTTTCATTGTCTAACTATTTTTTTTTTACAAATAAAGAAATAAATATTTTGCGTGATCATCAATTTTAAAGTTAATTTTCTCCTTGGAAAGAAAAAAAATTTTGTATTGTCGTCTTTTGGAATAATATTAATCAAATTTACGTATATGTAACCGATCATCGTATCCAATTATAAAAATGGATAAGAAAATATCTATATACATACAGTATTTGATTTTATTTTTTACTTACTTAAAAATTCTACTTCTAATATTTCTATCATATTCTTATAATATTATACTCTATGTATATGTAGTATTCAATTATAGAAATGGCCAAGAAAATATTTTTACATTTGATTTAATTTTTTCATATTCAAAATTTTGCAATAATTGCATTTGATTCTAAAAAATATACTTATTTTATTAGAAAAAGAGTGAGTACCGTGATACAGAAGTGTTAAACGCAGAAGTGATTATAAAAATTTCGATTTGTTTAAACTAAAATGTATACAGGGTGGTCGAGCCCACATAGAAGCTTCATCCTTCGTGAAAAAATATACTTAAAACATTTGCATCATGTGATTTAGAAATTTGTCCAATCAGAATTCTTTTTAAAAGCTGGAGACCTGAGCTTCTTAAAACCAAGTTCTCGGCCATTCGGCGTCAGGTGTAACGCAAAGTAACGTGAAAAGATTTTCAAGGCGTATTTTTTTTTCTCGGAGTTTGCGTTTTTAACCCAGTATAGTAAGATTACGATAACAATCTACGATTAGTATATAATTTGCATATGAAGACTGTTTACGTATATCTATGATTTGGAAAAAATTTTTACACTAGTTTTATCGATGCGGTGTGATGCATTTCCATATGTAAACCTGCCCGTATGATAAATAGTTGTAAATCTATTACCTGGTTAGTAAATAAATGAATGTTTGTATTATTTCATAAAATTTTAACGCATTAATTTTGATGAGATCAATCTGTAATGAAAAAGATGTTTCACTCGCAGATTCCTTTACAAGAAAAAAAAATTATCGCGGAAAAAAATGCCAACGGGCATCTGATATTTCACTATAATCTAATAGATTTAGTTATCAAGGTCCAACTAGCTTTAAAATGAATAGTTTCCCCAAAGTTTGAAGGTAAGATAAATATCGTGTAACAATCGTATTAAAAACAGTCTAAAATTATTTTCTAGAGTCTGATTAGAGCGTGCAGAATTTAGAAAATTCTTACGGTAAAAATTTTCTTTTTTATACTAATATACAAATACGGATCACTAAAAAAACTTTGTTCTATCACTTTAAGAATACTACACACCTTATTATATCGAAATCCTTAAAATTATCGTCTAGTGAGCAAATTTTACAAGCCACCTCGTCAGGTATGATGGTCATGAGGTCATGGTCGATCACAACAGATCATCATGCAAAATTAAATCCGATGTATTAAAAATTTTTTATAAATTTAATCCGAATTTTTGTAAAGCCTACGCACTGGCTGATTTATCTTGAAATATGTACACAAAATTAGGTAGTCTCAAGTTCGAAAAGAAGGTATATGCTATGTTAAGAATGCTAGCCAAGAATAAGTAGTTTCTGATAGCACAACATATAAAGAATGTTCACCTTAAATACTTCAGAGAAAGTTCTCGTCTACATTTCAGGAAAGACTAGAAGAAACTAAAAACAAGCTAGAATTCGTGATAGCAAAGGTACTATGTATATTTTGATTATAAATAAAATTTATGAAACTTATATTATAAATTCTCGCTTACTTTCAATAATCAGAATCATGAGTCAAAGAATTTTAAAAAAAAAATTTGAATAGCTCAACCAACCTATATATACACATAATGATATGATCTTCGTTTTTAATCAGATATTGAAAAATAGTAGTCAAAAGTTGTACTTCTAAAAATATGTATTTCTTTGAATATTCTTCATCTTTGGCGACGATTTTGTTGAGATTTGATTGTGGAACTTTAATATTTTAAGAAAACTTGTAGTTTTAATATGGTAAATAATATAATTTTTTGGATCTAGCAGTGGGATTTTGACGACTTTAAATAGAGCTTACAAGAAAATAAAAAGTTTAGAAATCTTTTGATTATTAGAATTTTAAAGTCTTTAATGATAAAAAATTAAAATGTAATAAATTATTATATCTGTTGACTAGCGAAACTGATCAATATTGAGAAAATTCCTCAATAATTATTTACTTTTTTTCGTCAACTTTGTCTGAAAAACTATTTAGTAAAAAAATAGCGGAAGTGTACACTTAGGGAGGTATACATTTATGGAGTGCTGGAATTCTGGATCCATTCATTGTTTAAGCTTCAAATACGATATTCGTTATTTTGGTTATCCTGCTGAGAATACTTCAAACTTATTTTTGCGAAAATTATAATTTTTATTATTATTGCTTCAGAGAATATCAGTGAATCGGAGTCACCGGAGTTGAAAATCGGTTCTTTCACAACTTTCGTTCCGAGTGCTTAATACTTTTGATTGTTACTAATCGTAGTTTTGTTTGACTTTTAATCCGTCTGAAATACAATAGATAATCTGACATCAATGGATTCAAAGAAAAATATTCTTGATAAATATGACTCTTTGAAACAATATCTAAAAGGAAGCTTTACAATGTATCGTCAATTTGAAAATTTTTAAGGTTCAAATATTGTAATTAAAAAAATATATCAACAGATTATTTGTAACACAACATTTTTTTATTAATAATTTTTTAACCGTTTTTTTTTAAGTGAACTCCTGCATAAATAGCAGATAACAGATTGAAATTAATAATCGCAAATTCTAATATCTAATTACAAAAATTTGGATTATTCTTCATCGAAAAACTAGAGCAAAATCACCTGTTAAATTATGAAAGGTTTCAACGACAATTCTAAAATTAAAAGAAAATCAGATCTAACTAAAAAGCATCTATTTTCTATGTGATTTTTTTTAGTTTAATAAACGGTTGCAGTTCTATCTAATCCAATCCCATTCCTTAATTTGGAATCCTTGAAAGAACTACCGCTTTGTTTTTATTTCCAAAAACGGATTAGTGATAAAATCTGATAAATTCGAGGATATCACGTTTATGTATTATTATATACTATGTTTTATATACACATATACTATGTTTTATATATATATATGATATAGATATTTGGTCATTTAAAACACATTACAATGTATATAAACTATAAAGTTAGAGTTTTTTTATAAAAAGTTAATAAAATTTGGTTTTTTTATGTTAATTCAAAAATAATCCTAATGATCACCTCTTTCATCTATTTCTAAAATTAGTAATATTAGAATGACGAATAGAAACAAATTAATATAAAATCTCTAATTTTTATCAGCCATCTTTGATATATTTTTCTTTTTTAAAGAAAAATATATCAAAGATGGCATTTTCCAACAACAATTTTGATAATTCAAATTCATCGCTTGTTGTTACGGCCCTTAAATCATTAACCGGTTTACCCATTATATCACAATCAGAGTATTGGAATCAAATACATAATGGAATTAATAATAACGCTATTTATCAAAACATAAATCCAGTATCTCTCCATAGTTCTTATTTAGCCGGCGGGGAAGTACAAAATAATAATGACGATTCTAATCCCCATTATTCTTTGCAAGGAAACGAAAATATCAATCAACATGATATTGATTATTCTGATTCTCAATTTGTTTCTGATACCTCTTTTTCTACTCAAGAATCTTCTCATTTTTGTTCTGCAAATAATACGCAGTGTTTTATTGTAAACCCGAATAATTTTATGATGTCTTCTTTACAGCAACAAATTACTCAACAAATTTTCCCCTTTCAACAGCATATTGTCCAGAAATTTCAAGTTTTTCAACTAGCTCAATCGCACTTTCCTCAACAAATTCAATCGCAATTGTCTCAAATTCAGGTGCAATTTCCTCAACAAATTCAATCGCAACAATCTCAATTTCTTCAACAAATTCAATTGCAACAATCGCAATTTTCTCAACAAATTCAATCACAGCATTCACAACAGTTACAAATTTCTCAACAAATTCAGCAAAATTCTAATCAAATTTCTCAAAAACCGACTATGATAGTTATTAGAATTTGTACGTTAAATGGACAAATAATTCCAATTAAAAATGTTCCAATTATCGCAAAAATTTCTGTCATAAAATTTCATATTGAAAGTAAAACTAGAGTTCCATCAAATCGACAACGATTGATTTATTCAGGAATTTTATTAAAAGATAATCTAACATTATTAGATTATAATATTTTAAATAATAATGTAATGATTAATTTGATTGGCCAAAATAATGAAGTTATTAATTTTATCGATTCAGATTTTCTTGATCCAATGTATGATTGTGATTTTACGAATATTGTTGATGATAAAAAATTTATGAGAGGATCGTACGAATATCGCAGACCGTGCGGCTGGAAACGAATTGCCGTTAAAGTATTAAATAAATATGGAAATAATGCTTGGTTAGGTAAAGCAGCTAAAAAAGGATCTTGGCGTTATGAATCAGACCCAAACGAATGGCCTGTTTCTTATCATGGAACAGATAAATTTAATGCAAGATCAATTGCTGAAACTGGTTTTGATATTACAAAGGGAAAAAGATTTAAATTCGGATATGGAATTTATTCTACTCCTGATATCAATGTTGCGGCTTTATTTGCTAATAAATTTATTCATAATAACGAAGTTTATTGTCTGGTATTTCAAAATAGAGTAAATCCTCAAACTTTAAATAAAATTAACACTAGTATCGGCGAATATTGGATCAGTCCAAAAAGTGATGATATTAGACCTTACGGTATTTGTATTAAAAAACTTGGTAAAATTTATCCTTGAAATGTGTTGCGATCCGTTGATCCGTCAATCCATCAATCCGCGGATTTATCCGATTTGAAATCATTCGGATTGGATCCAGATGAAGATACGAATGATTCGTCATTTGCTATTTCTGTATATAAATCCGGATCCATCCGTAGTAATGGAACCATTCGGATGGTTATCCGGATCATCCGTTATTTACGGATCGGTCATCCGGATTTTTATATTGAAATTCATCCGGATGGTCATCCGAATCATCCATTTGTCCATCCGGATCGTAACACTACCTTGAAAGCAATGTTTTATTTTTTTATGATGTTATAAAGTAAATTATATTCTGAAATATATGTTTTGTTTATTATATTGGTTATTATACTGTACATATTTTTCTTATTTACTAACAAATGTATTAAATTAGCTTTTATATCAATAAATATATTATTAAAAATTTTTTAATTATTATTTGTCGTAATCTCAATTACGAACTATTGGGTAACTTGTTTTAATCAGTGAATGAAATTCCCATGGAATTTGCAGGAATCTATCGGAGTCTATGCCAATTTACATTAATAATACTGTACAAATCTCATAAAATTACATCGAATTTACAATACTGGTTTTAATAGAAACTTTATACATTGACAGATTATTGATTAGATCAAGATTAGATCAATTGATTTATTTGTTTGTTTCCTCATTAATAATGAATCTAACCCAAACTTATAGGTTCATATTTCAAAAAAAAAGTGACTTCTGAGGGGGAAATTTGTGACTACATGAAAGTCATGTGACTTATTTCGAACTGCGTATTAAAAATAGCATTTATTGTCTATGATATAATTTATTTGTCTATAGATAAATATATTAAAAAGTGTAAAGAGGATTATCTTTATAAGAGAATATCTATCAAATTTAATAATTAAAAACAAATAATTTAAATTAAATGATTCTTTTCTGAATCAATGAATTTAAGTAATACCTTCAATTCTGATTTCTTAGACTCAAATTCTCTTTTTCTTTATTTACAATATATGCTGTAGTCAATAATATAGCTGAAAGATTGATATATGAAATTCAGATCCCTATTTGTATGGAACTTGCATAAAAAGCCACCCTTAACAAAAAGTTGATTGTCTTGATATCATATTGGAGATATATGTAGAATGATTCAACATGATGTTAAGGATATTATTTCCAGACATCATACTAATAATATTATCAAATATATTAAATAATAAATATCATATGATTATTGAAAAATATAAAAATAAAGAAAATTATTAAATTTACAAAGAATGGGTTTAAATATTAAGAATTAATTCAGAAAATTAATAAATTTACTATAAAATAAAATTAATATTTTTGGTAATTATTAACATTATTCCAGTTGAGATTTTTAACATCATACTAAATAATGTTTAGACATCAACTTCAGTTTATTTATCTGATATGACATTTAAATATTAACTGGTATAATACCTAAACATTATATATACTAGGAAACAATAACCATTAATATATCCAAAGTATTATAAATCATATGTTTATAAAAATTAAAAGTGTTATTTATGATATTACAAAAAAATCACATTGCAAAATCAATTGTTTTATTTTTTATTTATTTTTATTTTAAAAAAAAATGAATACAAACTAAAAAGCATGTAAAATTTTTAAGAAATTTTAAATTAAGAATGTAAATAAAAAGAATTATACATAAACAAATCTAAAGTTACATCTAATCCTAATATTTTATTGGTCATGTATACATGTGGATAGATAACACATATATGGTTTGCAGTAAAATAGAGGTATCCTATATATACGCTTCAAACAATAATGTCTGGATATCAGCCTTTTGTTAAAAGTAGCTTGTAATATAACATTTGATAATTTTATCTAATTTTTCTGGTAAAATAATAAAAGTAGAATTGACAATTGCTTTATTTATCTTATTTTGATCCTTACAGGAAAGGATTAAAAATTTTAGTTATTAGTTATAATTTTATAAATTTGATATAATATCAGCAATTTGAGAAAATAGCATAACTGCATAAATTTTATCTGCCAACTGAAAGCAATAAAGCAATTGTTGATCTTGTATTGAAACTCTGTTTCTGGAATAAAAAAAAAGCTTTTCATAAAGTTATTAAATAAATATATATATTATATATATATTAAATTTTAACTATACATGTTGTCAAATTATTTTAAATTGCCATAATTATAAGTAAAATTTCAAATCAATTACAACATCCCAAATTATTTTGGTACTTTATATAATGAAATTATATATAAACTGAATGAATTCAGTTTATTCAAATTATTTGTAGATTGGTAAATTTAATTGTCAATTTACCAAAATTAACAATCTTTTTTTTTTATTATCAATAAAATAAATAATTAATATAAATTAAACTATTAATTTTTATAATTTATAATTAAAAATGTGTAAATTATAGATAAAATAATAATTAATAAAAATAATAAACTAAATATAAATAATTATTAAAAAATAAAAATGTTGCGAAACTAATCAGACAGTTTTTGGCCTGCATTATGCTTAATTTTGGTAGGAATTATACTTAATTTTGGCCAAAATATAACCCAGACTCTGAAATTAATATTTTTAAAAATATTATCAATAAAAGTTAAAAAAAAAAGGATAAGTTAAATTCAAAAAAAAAGTACCAATTTGCTCAAATATAAAATATGACTTTGTAAAATCAACACAATTTGCTAAAACTCATAATTATGACTATTAATTAATTTTCAATCAATTTGCTCTATCTAAAATTATGAGTTTAACCTAATTTTGATTGAATTTGCTAAAACTCAAATGTGAGTTATATATGTGATATCTGGGATCCTATTAAGACTGCTAGAAATATATTAATAATATATAAAAAATTAAAAGATATCATTAAAAATAAAACACATTAGGAAATTTGTTTGGGCATAATTTAGTATAATATTTTGGAGGTGGTGTAAAATTTTGAAATATTATACTAAAAATGTAATATTACAAAAATTTATACTCTTAAATTTGAATAATTATAGTAATTTAATAATCTCTCGCTATCTACTGATCTAATTAAGATGATCTCATTGGAATCAGCTCATCAAAACGAATCAAATGATAGTAAAAACACATTTCTATAGTTGATAAAATACTCTATAGTATGCAATAAGTTTTAAATTAATAGAAAGTCATCTATTAAATGTAAAAATTAAGATTGCTGGAGAAACTAGGGGGTTTTGGCTAGAGCTCCTAATGAGTCGAGTTGAGTCGAGTCACGAGTCAAAAACCTTAATTTTAAAGTACTATTTATTAAGTTAGAATATAATTAAACGAAAATTTACAATTATGCGAGTCAAAAATGCGAGTTTATGCGAGTCATTTTCGGAGCTCTAGTTTTGGCAAATTGACGAAATGCCAAAATAGTGAAACTTTGCCAAAACTATATGAAAGTCTTATTAAAAAGTTGGCAAAACTCTGTGAGAAAAGCGAAATCTGACAAAACTTATTATAAATGCTAAAACTGCTGAAACCTTGCCGAACTATAATAAAACTATAGTAAAATTTTGGAGAAACTAATTGTAGAATTTTGGGGAGGTTTAGGCAGACAACCTTAGTAAAGATGCGATTTTACTACCATTTGATTTATATTGATGAGCTGATTCCAATGAACTATAGATCGTCTTGATTGGATCAGTAGATAGCAAAATATTATTAAATTACTATAATTATTCAAATTTAAAAGCATAAACTTTTGTAATATTATGTTTTAATGTAATATTTTGAAATTTTACACTACCTCCAAAATATTACACTAAATTACGCTTAAACAAATTGTCTGATGAAATAACTTAACTTGTAATAGAGTTCAAAGTATTATCAATACATATTTTATTTAGTTATTATAGTGATACTAAATTTATAAAAATTAAATATTTAAATTTTATCAATAATATTACTATTAGTCAAGAATTTCGAACATTATATATACAACTCAGAGGTTAACTTTCACAAAAAAAAAATTAGTATTTTGCAATTATCTAGTCCAACTTATACAAATTTTTTTTTTGTTTTATAGTAATGTTGCTGCTTAAAACTCATTTAATAATAAAATTCAAAAATCTGAAACTTAAAAACTTTATTTTTAATAAAAAAATTGGTAAATCTGAAATTATAATTAGTTTCAGAAAATATAAAAACAATTTAAGCAATTAAATTTATTATAAAAAATAATTTCAGATTGAATTTTAATTCAACTAAAATTTTGAAAAATAGTTTTGGTAAGCATTCTTATTTTGTAACTTTCATTGAGTTCTATAAAATAAAAATATTTGTATGAATCAAATCATTGGATATCAAGATAATCGCAAAAAACTAAAAATAAAAAAAAAGCAAATTGGATTTTTTTTGGCAAAAAATCAGTTATAAGTTCTATAAGAGATATTTAGGATCTTATTAAAAAAATGGTAAATTCTATTTTTTCACATTAGTATTTGGTTTTATAAATAATATAGAAGTCATGATAAAATAATTAATAACTTAATGTCTGAAATTTTATTTGCGTATTTTTGCAGGATTTTCAATATCAAGTGTCAATATACATACTACTCATATAAAAAGTCTCTGCGTATAACTTATAGTAAAAAAATTTTTTGCCACCTGACCCCTATATATATATTTCTGAGTCCTGTTATTTTTATAAATCTGTATATTTTTATAATTTTAAATTTTTGATTATAAGATATACTAGATTAACAATTATTTTTTACAAGTATTTTTTGCTTTTTCTTAAATCTTTAATAATAATTATTGCAAATTTTGAATTGTTTAATAATTTTAATTCTATAACTTATAAATTCAAATAATAAAAAAATTTACAGCTATTGCAATAATTATTTAAAGTTTCCATTATTTTTATATAAAAATTAATACAATATTTTTATGTTAAAAGGGCTATTATATTTTTTTAATATTCTTTATAATAAATATTAGATATAAAAATATTGTAAAATATAAAAAAACTTTATTGTAATAATGTAAAATGTAAAATAAGTTTAAATAATCAAAATTGTAAATTATACTAGTAGTGTTCTGCAAAAGATTCGGTCAAATCAAATCAATTCAAATTTGATTTAGATTTGATCCAATTTGATTCAATAATTTTTGATTTACAAATCAAATTTAAATTTTAAATTCAAATTTAAATCAAATCTAAATCAAATTTAAGTCAGATTACTAAATCAAATTAAATTAATTTGAATTATTCAAATCAAATTCAAATTAAATTCAAATTAAATTGAATCAAATTACTGAATCAAATCAGATTCAAATTATTTAAATCAAATTTAAATCAAATTAAATCAAATTGAATCAAATCAAATTAAATTACAAATCAGATTTGAATAATTTAATCAAGTTTAGATCAATTTGAATTTAATTCAAATTAAATTAAATCTAAATCTAATCAAATTCAATTTGATCCATATATCAGTTATAACATATATTATATAAATTATATATCTGAGTTTTTTTTAATAATGATACTAGCTTTAAATATTTAATTAAATATTTAAATTGTATTAATTTTAAAAATAAAAAATGTAGAATTATATAATTCTTTATTCAGTTCACTGTATTCTAAACTAATTAAATTAAGAATAATATAAAAATATATGATTTAAATTATTTCTTCTATTTCATGTAATTATTCAGAACAAATGTGAAGGATTATATATATTTATGTACTATGAAAAATAATCAATCATGTGTTTCAGAATTTCAAGATAATATGCTACTAATCAGTAGAAAATTGCAATTATGTGAGTTTCTTTATCTGGGAATTTTAAGACATTATGCTGCTAATCAGCAAAAAATTATCAGAATTCTAAGACGTTATGTTGCTAATTAGTAGAAAATCACTATCATTCTTGATATATGTTAACATCTTTATTTATTATAATATCTTATTCTGAATTTACAATGGTTTCCATTTCCTAATTTATATGATTACTAATTATCAAAGAGTTCTATAATATAACTTAAATATATAAGTCACTAATCATATATAGTTATTTATGTAATATATACTAAAAAGAATATATACTGTATATCATTTTTTTTTACCTGATTATTGAAATAGGTTTTGTTTTGAATGTCATTATTTTTTTTCTTAAACCTTATAGAATTCTTTATTACTATTCCAATCAAAGGTTTATTATACAATAAAATATGCAAATATTACTGAGGTAAAAATAGTATAACTTTATTTAAAATTCAGAAAAATCTTAGTTAACTAAAGTAAGATAAGAACTGCTATCTTTCTTTTTATAAAAAAGCAAGTAATATTCTTAATAATTGGCTTGTAGGTATTAAGATTAGGAATTAAGAAAGTATTATATGGTACAATCTGTAAAAAAGTGCTTTACTTTTAAGTTATTTGAAATTTTTCTGTTTAGAAGAGGAACTGGTTATGTACCTCACTACCTCTTAAACTATCAAACAACCTGTCTGTTAAATGTTTATCTTTTATTTGCTAGTTATTTGGATTACTGTGGTGGTCATGAACAGCTAATTCATTTCTCTTTTTATTTCACATTTCCACTTTTTTAGAAATGGTAAAAAATGTAAAAAGAATAGACAGACATGTTAAACAACAACAATTAGAACAATTATCAACAGGATGTATAAGATGTTGACCATGATATAGAGAGAATATTAACAATTGAAAATTTTCTGATGAATTGAAGCCTGAATTTTGGGCTCAAGTCCTTAAATTATATCATTATCCAGATGAGAACAATTGGAAATTCCAATATGACACCATCAGTACAGCCAAAAGATACCTTAAGGCAGAAAAATATTTATCTCAAGCACAACATGCTCTTTTAGGTTCACATATCTAATAATAATAGTATAATTTTTCACACATTACATTAATATTTAGTGAATAATAATCTTGTAATTCTAAAAACATTAATGTTGAAACCAATTAGTGGTAACTTTTTAGCTAACGAGACTTCACTACTTCAATTATTTTTCTTAATGTTATTTTAATATATTAATTGCTAATAACCATCAAAACACAATAAACTATATTTGCAAATGAAACAAGTCTTTTCTTTAAATTTACCGCAGTGAGTAGATTAAAGTATAACGTAGTGTTAATTGTAAAGTCTTTTTTCGTGGTATGTACGTATATATACAAACAATGCAAGTATTTGGAATTCATTCATAATAATACACATTATTTTCATATCTATTATTTTTGAAAAGTTCAAAGTCGATCTTACAAAGAAAAATAGTAAATCATTTTAAAAGAACATGACTGTACGAAACTTTTTTCCAGAATTCCTCCAAATTTGAATATTCAATCAAAGATAAATCAAAATTACAATATATGGTCCATATTAAGGGATTTGTAAATTCAACTATAAAGTGCTATAAGAAAGGATATCTCGATTTGAGGTAAGAATTATGAATTTTGGGTCAAATATTTAGATTGCTTTGAAAGTGGACGTATAGATGATTTAAAATATGTTCTCTATACTTATAAGCCGCATTATAAGCAGATTTGAATGGGTACAATTATTCAGGGGAAAAATCAAGATTTTGAATTAATGTGATTAAAAGGATTCATCAAAATTTTCCGTTATTAATACAAGTGTCTAAATAATCACGTTTTTACTAACTACCCAAATCTTGCCAAACATTTGATTGCTCAGTCAATATGTCGGTTGCATTAAGTTGCAAGCGTTCTCCTGCATATCCTTTTCACAAATACTGTATATCTAAAATACTATATTATTTGTAACCCGTTTGCTTCGCAATAAAAATTATTATTATATGGCGATATATTACACAAATTATATATGATGCAGGGGGTATCTCACATTAATTATTAATATAAGGTAATCTAAACGTGACTAACGACTCTGCGGCAACAAAGTGAAACCATCTATTGTAAAATTATATGTGAAAGAATTTTATTATTTTAATAGTTAAAAACAAGGAATTATAATTGGATAAAATACGAGTCAATGTATTTGATTAAAGCGCAGTATACTCGATCTGTTATAGTGGACATTATAGAGTATTTGTTTGCAACAGTGTAATTAATAGCAAAAAAAGCTATCTATGAAATTAATTTTTATTGAATCAAAAAGCATTAATAATTGTCGATTTGTAATTACTAACCACCCTTACAAAAAAAAAAAAAAGAAAAAAAAAGGGTATTACCTTTAAATACTAATAACATTTTTGATTTTTAAACATATATATATATATATTTAATACACTATATACATTTTTACGACTATTTATTTTATACACTAGGAGGAGTAAAAAAGGAGTTATTTACTCTTTCTATTAGAATGTGATATCAACATATCCTTCTTTAAATTTTACTATATTAAAGAATTATTTTTATGTACCAGAAGGATTCATTGATAAAAAGCCGTTATTTGTGGTTACATCGTAAATATTTTGGGCATTTCCAATTCCCCAATCACCCAATTTCCATGCTATATTATATAAAAGAAGTCAAAGAAGTCAGTAAAGCAAAGAATGTTATTACCCTTCCCCATTTCCCTTCCTGTTTTACTTACTTATAAATACAATAGTAGCTAGGACGAAAACAGCAATCAACATTAAAATAGATCCTTGGTTTGGTTTATAAACTTTAATTTCTACATTGGGACCAATTTTAATCACATCATGTTTTTGTTTTTCATTCTCATTCTCATTAGGTTTTTGAATAATAGGAGTAATTGAAGTATTTGAAATAGGGGAAACTATTGATGAATGTTGACGTGGAACAATATTTATAGTATGATCTATGTTGTTGAAATTATTATTGTTGTTGTCGTTGTTGTTGTTGTTAATATTTATATTTCCAGTTAATAAGCCAGTTGGTAACGGTCGGTTTTCTTCTTTATCCTCTCGAGATTGAGCATTGTTATTTAATAAAGGATCATCAGGATCACCGCTAGCGTTACGAAAATCAAATCTCACCAAAGATTCATTTGTATTTTTGACTGGAGTTCTTTCTTTAAAATTGGACAATCTATCTTTATTTAATATTTCTCCCAACATATTTTTAACATTATTCTGTTTCGAAGAGTCAGAATCGCTACCATCTAAATCACTATTACGAAATTCTGTACGTAATGGGGAATCACTCTGTTGTACTTGAGCAGTATACGCACTAGGTATTTTTGGCAAATTTTCTATCTTTGGTGTTGATATTCTAGAACGATTTCTTGAAAGAAATAGGCCAGGCAATGAAAGAGGAGATGGGGTAACAGCCGAATGATCTATTGAGGATTGATTGACATCATCATTATTATCATTATCATTAATATTATTATGTCGTTGAAATTGTTGCGATTGTTGCGGTTGTTGTTGCGGTTGTTGTTGAGGTTGTTGTTGAGGTTGTTGTTGAGGTTGTTGTTGAGATTGTCGCTGAGATTGTCGCTGAGAATGTTGTTGAGATTGTTGCTGAGATTGTTGCTGAGATTGTTGGTATTGTGGATATTGTGAATATTGTAAATATTGTGGATATTGCGGATATTGCGATGATTGTTGGTAAATTTGTCGATTGACATCATCTTGATTTGGACTATGAGCAACTTCATCTAACGGAGATAAAGGTAATGGATTATAAGTGACATGTTTATTATCATAAAATTGTTGTAATTGTTGTTCTGTTGGAGGAAAATAAGGATTATAATTATTAATATTATTATTACTAATTTTATTATTACTAAGTAGTGTATTGGTTAAATTTTGTTGTGGATTATCATCAGGGGATATAACATAATGTACATTAGAAGAAGGAGCTTGTTTTATGTGAATAAATTGTTCGTTTGTGGGTTGTAATTGTGATGAAGAAGGTAATGAATCTTGATGTAAAGATAAATTTTTTGGGGCGTATTGTTCTTGTGCTGCAACAAATTCTAAATATTCCACCGGATTTGTAGTTGATCTCACATTATTCCTATCCAAATGTTTGGAGAATTCTTCACTGGTCGAATACGCTCTTCCCATTTCATTATCACTTTCTCCATTATCATCATCATTATTATTATTACTAAAAGACATTTATCTATCCTGAAAGTATTTTTATTAGTTAGTTGTTATGATGTATTAAATTATTTTCGATAAAACCTTCATTTTTACCTGTATTTCGAAAAAGCTGTTTTTTAAAAACTGTGAAAAAAAAAGTACCCTTTTTTTTTATTTTCTTTCTCCTCCTTTTTTTTTTATCTAAATTTTTATATCATTTATACTTTATTATATTAAAGCTGATATTTTTTTTTTTTACTGTGGAGGAAAAAAAACGGAAAGAGAAAATAGGAAGAGAAACCGGCTAATTTCAATCAACAAATAAGCAACCAAATTTCAAATGAAAAAAAAGGTTTGTCCTAATAATAATTTAGTTATAAAATCTACTACCCTACACAATAGTACAAAATTTACAAAATTAGATTTAAGCAACGGGAATTTTTGACACACAAGCTTACAAGATAATTTTTTTTATATTTTCATTTATAAATGAAATGTAATTTGACGTACAATTTACTTAAAAAAAAATTTCGGTGTAACCCGTATCTTTCTGTCAATGATTTTACCATCTCTCCTAATTAATCATTCCGGGTATTACAAATTAATAAATTAGTATGCCGTATGATTGTTGTAGTATAATAGAACAGGTTCACTGAGTTACTATAATGGTAAAAGTCTTTATTTTACAGAAAAAGATTCGGCCATGTTCAACCTTCCTGAAAATAATCATAATAAACTATTTTAGGTATACCGTGCTTTATATAGGTATATGTATCTATAAAAAGAAACTACATTTGAAAAAATTTGAATTAAACCTTTAAATGTTAAAGTATCTTCCGGCGGCTTTCTTCTTTATGTATGAAACAGTAAATAATAAATAATGTAAAAAGGTTTAGTCCAATACTTTCAATGACGACACGGAGATCTTAATTCCGAATTTTTATCTTTTATTTACAAAATATTTGGGCGAAATGACACGGTATTGTGGTTTACTTTTTATTAAAACTACTCAATTCCATTGCAAAGCTTTTACTTCTCCCGCCTTACCTTTTATGATAAACAATCAATCATAAAAGAAAATTACACGAACAGACAAAAATTACAAAGATAAAGTCACGTGAATGTATAAATCGTGTATTTTGGCGAATCTGGTCAAGTTTGTTTCTTAATTCTGGCCAGAGACCAGATTTATGAATTATTAATTAATTATCACATTGTTATTTAACCATTTCAGGTTAAAATTATACACCGGAACAGCATCCCACATTTAGATTATCATGAATTTACGAAAATTTCGAAATTTCTGAGATTTTTGATAATAATTAATTCAAATATGTTCCATTTAGGAAAATGAAATTCTTCAAAATTTTTTTTTTTTCGTTCAATTTAAAGTTTCGTTCAAAATGCATTATTAATTATTGGATGATCAAACTCATTTTTAAAGTTTAGGCTAGATTATGAAATTATACAGCTATCTAATTACTTTTTTATAGCTTTATTCATAATCGTAACACAAAACTTTTCGTTGTGAATGTTAAATGGCTAGCTCGATTTTGTTATGGTTCATTCTTTATAGACATTTGCGCTCGGGATAAAAACTTTATTAGTTTATTCGTTATCTTTCCCACCGACCGCAGTTAAATGAGTTTGATTGGTTTAAACTGGTTTAATATTAAATTGCACATATGACATACATTATACACATAGTTTTTAATATATGATTAATAGCGTAAAATTCAATGAAAATCTCTTTTCTATTCCAAAAAAAGCAATGGTTAGATGATATTCAACGTGACCTTAGCTTATATTTTATGTACAACCCCTATTTCAACATTTATTCAACATTACAAACTTCATCCCCTTTCTCATTTTTTACCCAAAGCTTTACCAAATCTTTTAATAAAATAAGTAAAAAAGAAACTTACATTACTGAAACCTTTTTTAAAGAAAGTCATTTTATTGATCAAATATGTTTAAGGGAAGCTTTTTTAGTTCATTAAGGAATAGTGGAGGAAGTTCGAATCCGTCTAATTCACAGAAGGACGCGATCCTTGAACAATTGATTGCTATATTACCTGACGCAGGTTTGAATATTTAAAAGTAAAACTTAAAAACGTACCTTACCTTATTTTCTTCGTTTTATTAAAAAAAATAATATTTATTACTTTCTTCTTCTATAGATCAAGACTATTTAAAATATTGTATTGGATTTTATCGCGATAATCATGTGATGAGAATTACGGAAAAAATATTTAATTTTAATAAAGGACATTATCCAAAAATACCAGAAGGATGTAAGAATGCTAACTCTACAAAAGCAAAAAATGAATATTTATTAAAACTTAATGAATTATTTCCCGAATGTGATGTGGGATTTTTAAGAGAAAAGTTATGTAGTGTAGATCAAAATCACTTACAACAAGTAATTGACCGATTATTAACTATGGATAAATCAGGAGATAAAGGAGGATATCCTCGTAGGGTAAATCAATTTATTATTGAACCATGGGAGTTGGTAAGATCACAAAGTTATAGAAAAGCTGTTAGATATAGATTATATAATGATTTTCCTGAAACTTGGCGTTCTACGATAAAAGCAATATTAGCGGAAAATAATTTCGATTACAGAAAAAGTTTTGAAAAATTGAAGGATTTAACAACAAATAATTGGTGGAATTCTATATTTAGTATATTTCGTAGAAAATTATATAAAGAAATGGAAAATCCTGAATTATTAGAAGAAATACAAAAGTTACAATATGTTAAATTAGAAGAACAATCAAAGGCTGATCATGAAATAGCGAAGCAAGTTAATTTCAGTGAATATACGAATAATGATCAATTAATAACTTGTGGTTGTTGTTATGGTGATTTTCCTTTTGAAGATTTGACTTGTTGTAGTGAAGGTCATTTATTCTGTAAAGATTGTATTAATCATTTGGTACAAGAAGGTTTATTTGGTCAAGGTTCTTTACGTGGTAAACAAATTAATTGTATTGAACAAGCAGGTTGTGATGGTTATTTTACCGATGATCAGCTTAAATCAACTTTACTTCCTGACGTATTTAAGAATTATTTAGATTCTTTGGTAGAACATTCTTTAAAACAATCAAATTTATCATTAGTACAATGTCCTTTTTGTAATTATTGCGAAGTAGATGACAATGACTTATTTCTTACTTTTAAACAGTTTAGAATACCCAAATCTTCAAAATCTTTTATATTATTGGCTAGTTTACCTGTAGCTATTTTACCTTTATTTACTAGTTTTGAAAGTATTTTTAGTATTTTTACAGCTTTAAACGTTGTAATTATATTAATTCTTCCTCAAATTGTTTGGAATGTGATGGGTGTTTATCCACTTAAAGCTTGGGTTAGCGAATTAGACAATATCGTTAAACGTGTATGTATATTTTACGAGGAAGGTTTTTTTTTATCGAAAAAGGAACACAGATTTTAATGTTATATTTTTTTTTTTAATTACTTTAGGTGAAGCGAAGACGCAGAGGAAACGTATTTAAATGTCAAAATCCCGAATGTCGTAAGACATCTTGTTTATTATGTAGTAGGGAAAGTAAACCTTTTCATAAGTGTTACGAACGAGAACAGGATAGTTTACGTCTTTTTGTGGAAAAAGCTATGGCGGATGCTGTTAAACGAACCGTGAGTATCAAAATGAAATGTGAGGTTCATACTGTATCATTTTTCTTATTATTTCTCTCTTTGAATTTTAGTGCCCAAAATGTCATATATCATTCACAAAAGCCGATGGATGCAATAAAATGACGTGTAGATGTGGTTATGTTATGTGTTATTTATGTAGAAAGGATTTGCGGCAAGAATCTTATGCACATTGTAAGTGTTGATTTATTTTATTTATTTTCAGAAAAAAACTTTTTCTAATCTTTTCTATTTTTTTTTTGTTTATTAATATAGTTTGTGATCATTTTCGTCCTATTCCAGGACAAAAATGTAAGAAATGTAATAAATGTGATTTATATAAAACTGAAGATGAAGAAAAAGTCATTAAAGAAGCTGCTACAAAAGCTCGTAATGAATTTTTAAAGTCGCATCCTGAAGCAAGAGGTGTTAATCTCTTAGAAAATAATGTTATTGGTCCTGTTACTAACGAAGGTATGTTATACAGCTAACCAGTTAATAAACTTGTAAGAATTTATCTTAAAATTAAGATATGAACTCATTTATTTATTTATTATTTTTGTGAAATTACAGATGATAATTATTATAGGGAAACATTTGAAAAGGCAGTTGAAAAGGTTGTTGATTATTTATTACCTTGACATTTAAATAGACTCCATAATATCTTTGAATTAAAGTTAGTGCGTTCAATTATGTGACCACGTTATAAAAACTCTTTTTACTTAAAATATTTATTTATTAATCAGTAATATTATTTAAGAACATTTGAAACAATTTTTACCTTAACAAATTTATTAACAAATTTATTAAAAAATTTCTTGATAAAAGTATGTCGTTGATCATTTCCTAAGTTATGATTTTAAGTGAATATCAACGGGGGTCGAAATTTAAAATTATTTCTTATCAGGTTATATCAACATCCAGATATATAAATTAATAATTTGGTTCTATTTTTATGGTGCATTACTCCTCCTCCTTACAGAAAGAATATCCCTTTCTGAAACTTACAGTAGTACAATCTGGCCATTTTGATTCATATATAAAATTGACAACATATACTTTGGTGTTTTGTGGTGTGAATAGG
This sequence comes from Rhizophagus irregularis, assembly GCF_026210795.1. Classification (NCBI taxonomy): domain Eukaryota; kingdom Fungi; phylum Glomeromycota; class Glomeromycetes; order Glomerales; family Glomeraceae; genus Rhizophagus; species Rhizophagus irregularis. The sequence continues at coordinate 1,229,757 of NC_089454.1, forward strand.
AGGAAATTCGGAATCGTCAATATTTCTAATAACTAAAAAAAAAGCTTGAATAAGTCAAAATTAAAGTAATAAAACAATTATACTTACATCCAATCGAGAAACCAAGTGAATATATGAAACAATTCAAAATCTAAATATATTGATATAACCTTTACAGTGAAATTATTTAAGATAAAACTAAACCAAGTAAGAAATACGATCATTATAATCTTCAATTACATTACTAAGTAATCCAATAAATAGATAAATCACAGTTAATGAAACAGTCAATAATGCCCCAAAAGATGTATCCTCATAAGCCCAAGATTGTAAAGGGCAAATAAATTATGAATTTGATCAAATGATCCAACATTTCTTTAATTTTTTTTTGTCAACAATTTCAATTTAAAATATTTTACTTATCTGAAAGTAACATATACATTGCTAATAAACAGTGTGCGGAAAACAAACATATTCGTATTTCCAAGGTTTTATTTTTGGCTTAAAGTATCATCAGTACTGTATACATTTCATAATTATAAAATACATCAGCCAAACTCCATGGATTATTTGAATCATTTTTTGATGGGATATTTAAAGAAAAAGGTTTTTGAGTCTCATGGCATAAAATTCATGAGCAAAACTTATAAGAATAGTAAAAAATATCACAAGGAAAGAAAAAACTCTATATGCAACTCCAAGAATAATTGCAAAATAACGTCCATAAGATTCAAAAATTTGAAGATATAGTAAGAATTCAAAATCGAGAAGTAAATTAGACAAAGATATTGTCCATTCTAATGGTTTACCAAATTGAATCCAATAAATTGATGTGGCTATTGGAAAACAATAAGTGCAAAGATCGAGCAAATTCCATAAGTCTTTAAAATAATAGCCACAGGTCGAAAAGTGAAAAATCAGGCATCAATCAGTCACCAATCAGGCAGTTTTCTAACTTTGATCCAGTGATCAGAAAAGAATGAAATATAGCTCATTGGAATTGTCTCAACAAGACGAATCTAATGGTAGTAAAATCGCATCCCTAGGATTAATAGTTAATAAAAAATTAAATAAAATATAAATGATACATTTTTATTTTTATATTTTACTTAATTTCTCATCATGTATTGATCCTAGAAATGCGATTTTACTACCATTAGATTCGTCTTGTTGAGACTATTCCAATGAGCTATATTTCATTCTTTTCTGATCACTGGATGAAAAGCGAAAACTGCCCGATTGGTGACGCGTATTTGGCAAAATGTTAATCAGTCACCAATCAGCTACCTGATTAGTGACTGATTAGTGCCTGATTTTTCACTTTTCGACCTGTGAGCCTGGTTTCCAAATAATTCATTTTTTTTCAATGCTAATTGAATTGTCAGTCCCAAATAAAATAGCAATAATGAATGTTATTTCCAGATAAATTATTTTCAGATAAAGCTAAAGCAATTGAAATATTATCGAACATATATTAAAAATAGTCCAATTAGCATAATAATAATATTTTCCAAAGTATACCATTTAAAATGTAGTAGAGCTTCACTATTTCAGTGTTTATATAACTCGTAATATTCTTGTTCAATAAATTCATTTGATCTGGTCTAATAAAATCTTAGGTATATATTTGGGTTTATTAAGTATCTCTATCTCAATTACAAGAACATTATCCTGAAGTTGTAAAAAATTATATGTTATATACTTCTTTAATATTGGATCATGATTGTGTTGAAATAACAGATTCTAAAATGCTACTCTTTTAAGAATCATGTACAGTCACATCGGAAAGTAATGTCTGATTTAAAAATAAAGACAAAAACAAATATATTTGTATTTTTTCACCAGTATATACATTAGTAAAAAATTTATATCTAGTTTGCTTTTCATATTACATCAAATTTTCACAATCCCAGGGTGATAGTCTTTTCAAAGACAGAACTATTTAAAATTTCATTTTTTTTTCAGTATAGCTTTAAATTCGCCTACAGCTCTTGAAAGGAAGTCACACTTCTAGATAATTTATTAGTTCATTTCTAATTATTCTTTACTTTATTTAAACCAAATAAATTTGTTAGCAAATCAGTAGTTGCAATTTTATTTAATTTTAGCTGATTTTTGCTTAAAAATGAAATCTATAATTATCTTTCCACTTATGATTATCTTGACTCTGAATTTGGCAAATAAGGACTCATTGGATTTGTTTTGTTAAGACGAATTAAATGGTGGTCAGTTCATATCTCTAAGATCAAAATATGCCAAGATATACATTAAAATATATTTTAGACGTTTTGGCCATTATCTCGTGATATATCGATGTTATACATATGGGCTGACCTCCATTCAATGCATCTTAACGAGACTAATCCAATGAGCCTTTGATTATCAAAATCAGATCACTGAATAGTGAGCTATATATATTTCCGATTTTATGAAATTCGGAGTTTTAAAAAATTTTCAGGTAAAGTATGTTTGAAGGTATATCTTGGTATCAATTAGACTTAAAGACATGATTCAACTAACATTGGACTCGTCTTGATAAGGTGAATCCAATAAGCCTTAATTTGTCAAACTTTGATTACTGGGTGCTGAGATAACCATAATGGTAAATAATTATAATCTCCATCTGTAAGTAATTAGACAACACTTTCTGATATGACTATACAGTATAATTAGTGATTTTAATTCTTACCAATTAATAATATTTGTTTCAAATTTCAAACTTTTTATCATATAATGAATTCATTATTTAGTAAAAAAAACTCATGAAATTTAAAATTAAGATAAACCAACTATAACTTTAGTTGTTTTTTTACTAAAATCAATTAAATTATGAACAAGATCTATGACTTTTCCTTTATTTTCTTTTAATTGCCAATTTGAAAACTTTTTCACCTAGCTCAGCAAAAATTTCAATATCATCTTAATTGAATATTCAAATTTGGAGAAATTTTGGAAAAAAGTTTTGTACAATTATGTTTCTCTTTTAAAATGATTTTTATTTTTCTTTGTAAGATTAATTGAACTTTCTATTTCAAAAATAATAGATATGATGAAAATAATATGTATTATTATGGTTGAATTCCAAATACTTGCATTATTTATATATATACATATATATAAATAACACTATGTTAGACTTTAATCTACTCACTGTAAATTTAAAGAGAAGACTTGTTTTATTTGCAAATATAGTTTATTATTGTATTTTAATGGTTATTAGCCATTAATATATTAAATACAGCAAGTTTAAATAATATTAAGGGGTTGATCACCCTTGGCTCATTGGTTAGTCTGTGAGTCCCCTCGTGAAGCCTGAGTATGGTGAGGTCGTAGGTTCGATTTTGCTAATCACAAAAATTAAAAGAATTTTACTGTGGACACTACTACCAATAGTGTAAAGGTACAGGGATTAGTGTAGGCTGAACTGCATCATGATGAATTAGTATGTACCGGTTGGCGGCATATTTCAACAAAGGGTCATGGTGTCCTCCTAGCATTCTCTATGAGGCTATTGGGAAGCCTATTGTCCTGTCTGGATGATCACTGCTTGCATACCATTTAGGTGAGCTCTTGTCTTGGTGGTCACTCTACGATACCACTAAAGGTGTGGTAAACTTTACTGTGAGGGTTTACTACGCTAGATGGTCCTCATAGATGGTAAAGTCTCAAGTGCAATGTCTTAGCAGTAGTTTACCTTCTAATAGGTTTAGGCTGATTGGAGACGTTTGTAGGCTCACAGGTATATAAGGTTCTAAGGTGAGGTTCGATTTTTCAGTGAATTTGACGTACTGATGGGTGATCCCTGGGTAATTGGGTTGGTTACTTATAATAAAGGGGTGATCCCAGTACCCTTTAGCAAACCCCATCGTCCTGGTAGTCACTACTATTACTACTGGGAGATTTACAACTATGGTGGGCTGGTATGGTAATCGCAGCCTGTAGTGGGCTTTGAGTGAAGTATTAGTAGTCTTAGTATTGCGGTACTTAAGCTAACCATCGTGGAAGGACTTCTAGATGTCTGCTCTGTTATATCTGCCATATGTGGGTGGTTGCTCACTTCTGACAGGCGCTAGTAGGTAGTATAACTGTATTAGAAATCCTGCTACACTACGATCCATCCTTGTGTGGGTATAAACTTGGGTCGTCTTTTCAGTGTGGTATATAGGGAGTAGGGGGGATGTACATCCGGTTACTTTTAAATAATTAGAGTAAGTGCTTGGTTAGCTGTCGCTCAATGGTAGGAGTGCATTTCCGCAACTTTAGTTGTAGTGCTCCCTCCATAGAGATGGTCAGTCGGTCCTGCGGTCTTTGATCGGTCCTGATCAGTCTTTAGGAAATTTTTGGAAAAGTAATAAGGCTGTGCTTCCAATTTTTTGTAGCACAACAGAACTGATTAAAGACCAAAAAGTGGTAAATTTTGGTCTCAATCTAATCACCCAATTTAGAGCTAGGCAGGTTTTTATTTTGCCAAAACCAGTATTTTTTGCTTTTTTCGGTCTTTTTCCAATTTCGCCTCTGCTGGTCTTAAAAAAAGAAGTATAAAGGCCAAATTTTGACATTTATTGGTCTTTAGCCATACTTGCTGCGCCTTAAAAATTCAAGGATGCATTCCTTATAACTTTCCCAAAGACCGGGCAGGACCGTCCAGGACCGAAAGACCGACTGACCATCCTTATCCCTCCATGTAGCTCTGGTGAACCGGCTATGCTGATGTCTCCTAAAACATAAAAAAAAAAAAAATAATAATAATAATAATATTAAGTAAAATAATTGTTGTGAAGTCTCATTAGCTAAAAGGTTACCACTAATTGGTTTCAATATTAATGTTTTTAGAATTACAAGATTATTATTCACTAAATATTAATGTAATGTATGAAGTATTATATTATTATTATTTGATATGTAAACCTAAAAAAGCATGTTATGTTTGAGATAAATATTTTTCTGCTTTAAGATATCTTTTAACTGTACTGATGGTTTTATATTGGAATTTCCAATTGTCTTCATCTGAATAATGATATAATTTAAGAACTTGAACCCAAAATTTAACTTTAATTTATCAGAAAATTTTTTAATTGCTAATATTCTTTCTATATCATGGTCAATATTCTATACATTCTATTATTCTAATTATTGTTATTTAACAGATTATTATAATTTAATACATTTTAATTATTGTAATTTTAATTATCTATCTATTCTTCTTATGGTTATCATCTATTTTTAAAAAAAAAAGTGGAATAAAAAAAGGCATAAGTTAGCAGTATATAAAGTATAACCAAAAAAGTTTACATTTGGTATTCTCAATAATAATTTAGAAAATAAAAGTAAACCATTTTAGTAATCCAAATAACTAATAACAAATAAAAATTAATATTTAATAAACAAGTTGTTTGATAGTTTAAGAGATATATAGTTAGTTTTTTTTTAAAATAACAGATTTTAAACAGAAAAATTTTAAATAATTTGAAAGTAAAGTACTCTTTTATGAACTGTACTATGCAATATTTTCTTGATTTTTAACCTTAATACTATAGGCCAATTATTAAAAATATTATTTGCTTTTTTATGAAAAAAGAAGTAGTAATCTTTATCCATACCGACTGATTGAAAAAGTCCTTTAATATTTTTGGGGTGAGAATAATAAACAAAATATAATATATTATTTTACTAAAAATAAATCATTAATTTGATTAGTATATTATATTATTAGTATAAATGTATTTGTAACAGCCTGTTATATATTTTATTTGTAACATTCTTTTTTTTATTTTTTTTAATAATAAATTTAGTATGTATTTTACAAATAAAATTTTTATATGCAAAATTTAATTTGGAAAACTTTTACTTAATATACTGCTTCTTTATCAGTTAAGAAAAAAAGACCTGTTGAAATTCATAATTATCCTAAAGAATCTATTATTCAATATTCTGATTCTAAACAAAGCTATACTTATAATATTATTAAAGAAGAAACTTATTTACCTGCTGCTTATCTCAAATATACAAAAGGTCAAAAAGGATTTTGAATACCTGATAATTATGAAGTTAAAATTAGTTTGAAAACAAAACAAGTAATCAAATGTATTAGAGATTAGAACTGGTTATAAATTCAATATATGAAATTGAGTTTAACTGAAAATATAACCGGTTAGTTAATTTAAAACTGAACTTATTTATAGTCACATGCTATAGAAATAATATAACTGGTTTTTAGAAATAAAACCGGTTCTAATCTCTAAAATATATAATTAAATATATGGAAAAAAAATCTGGTCTACCAGTTACGAAGCAACACAAAAAAAATATTTATGCATTTGCAGTTTTGCACGTGATAACGTTGGCATTGGGTATACTATGAAGATAAATTTCAAAATCATATAAAGTTAGAAAAATCAAGCTTAAATGTAGCATGTTTATATACTAAAGTATGTAATTATTTATTAATAAATCATAATTAGTAAGTATTTTATTAATGCAAAAAATAATTTTTATAATTAGCTTTAAATTTTAAAACTAAAACACATTATTCCAGTTCACTTTTTTGGTTTTCATTTAAAAAGGACCCCAGAAAATACTTATATATGTGAGGTACCAAGGTGCTTAGCTAACATAGAAAAATTTTATAATGTAAGAATTTTATAATGCTTAATTTTGAGAAAATTTTATACTATGTAAAATAATTAAATTGCATATTTTTGGTATTATTTTAAAATATTAAGAGTTTTTAGTTGCTTATTTTCATATTTATAGAACTTTTTAAAATATTATATATTGAATTTATCCCTTAAACTGTAAGCAATTGCGGGCAAATTTGCCCGCAATTTTACTACAAATTCAGCTCTCATCTATTTTTAGAAATAATTAAGCTATTTTGACAAATTTTTTTTCCCGATTAGATCAACATATAGATCACGTGATTACAATCATTAATTTACCGATCATATATTAAAAAATTAAAGATTACTCATTGATCAAATAATTGCACTTTTAAAAACAACCGCGAAATTAAAAAAAATTCTCTTTAAATTTGGCGATCTCATTGGGATTTGATCGTAGCTATCCAAAACCTTAATAAAATATTTAGAATTTATTATGATGAACAACATTTATTAATCGAGTTTTTTAACTTTAGGTACAAGATTTTGACTTTACATAGTACTTAAAAAAAAAGAACAATTTTCGTAAAATTTATGATAAAAGTGCAAAATAAATTTTTATAAAATAAAATGATTTAAATTATGAAAGCTTTATATTTATTTTAATTATTATCATCTTTTTGAGTATGATAATCTTTAAAACAACTTCTATTCTTATTACAGCATAAAGCTACACTGCATTTTATACAATATATTTGAGATTGAGGAGGATCTCTTTCTGCTTTTTTCTGAACTTTTTTTGTCAAATATTTACACCATATACAACTACTTCTTGCTTCTCTCCACTCTGGAAAATGACCACCTGGTGATAACCTTTCCAAAGGAAGTTCAAAATTTGATGTAACATATTGGTACCTTTTAGATGGTTCAATTTGAATATGTTCAAATTTATTTGTTAACTCATCAATATAGCTTCGTGTATGTTGCTTTTCTTCCTCCTCCAATCCTTCTTTAATTAAATCCCAAACTAATTGTAATCTAAATTCCTTATGTTCAATATTTTCACCACTTTTTTTTAATATTAAATATGAGTTAACAATTGCAGTATCTAATAACCAAAAAAATAATGGTATCCAGGTTCTTCTTACAGATAATTGAGTATTGTAATAACCTCGTAGTTGATCTGCAATATCGACACCTTCCATAAAATGGTTGTAATCATCTATTATTATGGGGATTGGTAAAGATTTTTTACTTGCTAGTTGCATTAGTACTTGTTTCTCGTGGCCGACGTCTTATTCTTTCAATTCGATTTTCATCTCCATTAATTTGATGAATAGTTGAAAGCATGGTCACTGGGCCATTATCCATCCATAAAACAGCTAATACATCGTCAACAACTACACCAGATAATCCCAGTAAGAAAATTCGCATACTGAAAATATACTGAAAATATACTGAAAATATACTGAATTTTAAGAATATTTAACTATATAATCATGTATATTATAAGTATAAATTAAATATAATTTTAGCATATTTTATGTAAGATATTTATATCCATAAATAATGCTTAAATTATGTTTAAATATACTGTATTTAATATGTAAAAAGCTCATAAAACACCCTTAAATTTTGCCTCTTTAAGTATATTTTCAGTGCAAATTTTATGTCATTAATTTCTACTTAATTTCAGGATAATTTTATTTCGTGTTATTATATATATTTAAGTATATTTAAAGCCCATTTTCAGTGTATTATAAATATGATTCAATTGTATTTTGCATATATTTTAATAATATTTCAATTAGAAATAACATATATTTTTAGTAGTTTTAAAGGTCAATTTAGTTCAAATAAAATAATATTTTATGTATCTTTTAATTAAAAATAGCATACATTTTTACTTGCATTAAAGATTATTTTAATTACATTTTTACATTTGATAATAATGATATTTTTAGTATATAAATACAATATCGATATGGTTTGATTATATTTCAATAATAATTCGTGTACATTTTAAAGGCTATGCTAATAACCAATGATACAAATAATTTCTATAGTAAAGTAAAATGTTTTAAATAAAGAATAAAATAAATAAAGAAAAGAAGATACAGTTAGGAAAACTTATTTTTCATACCCATTACACAATAACTCGAGACCCATTTAATTTAATGTACTTATTAAAGAGGGGAAAAAGTTATATTAGTAATTTAGTTATTTAATTTTAAATCCAATACAATAAAGTTTGATGCATACCTGTTTAATAAACATAATTTTTAAGTAAAAAATACTTATACACGTCTACAATTAACACCTCGACACGGACCTATTTAATTTAATGTACTTGTTAAAGAGGGGAAAAAGTTATATTAGTAATTTAGTTATTTAATTTTAAATCCAATACAATAAAGTTTGATGCATACCTGTTTAATAAACATAATTTTTAAGTAAAAAATACTTATACACGTCTACAATTAACACCTCGACACGGACCTATTTAATTTAATGTACTTGTTAAAGAGGGAAAAAAGGTATATTAGTAATTTAATTATTTAATTTTAAATCCAATACAATAAAGTTTGATGCATACCTGTTAATAAACATAATTTTTAAGTAAAAAAATACTTATACACGTCTACACTCTACAGTTAACACCTGACACGGCTACATTAAAATAGAAAAAATAAAAGAATCAGTTAATATTAATTTCGACAGTAACTAACTATTGGATAATTGATATTGTGGTGGAAAATTTATGTATTCATACCGTCTTTCCCTGTAATATAGTCAGCTTCTCTTCTAAGTAGGGTTAATTAAAACTTTCTAATTCCAGAAATTCAAGGTTTTGTATCTTGTATCCTTTATTCCTGGTAAAATATTTTTCGTCAGTAAGTTTATAAATAATATAGACTTATTACCAGAATAACATAGACTTGTTACCAATATTTTATCAGAAAAGAGAAAAGGTAAAATAAAAAAACAGTGAAATGTTTTGCTTATAATAGCTATTTCATCTATTTCATCATCGCTTATCCGTGTTTAACTATTTTTAGATACAAATAAAGTTAATGGGATAATCTTATTCGTGTTTAGCTATTTTTAGAAATTAATCAATATACAACAAATATTCTTAATTATCGGGTTTTTTACTAGAACATAAAAAGTTTTATTATAAGTGCGAACTGCTGCAAGAAATCAATGCCCAATATTTTCCCAATTAGAGTCATCAAATGCATTTTCTTTATCAATTATATAATATCTATTATCTATTTTAGCAAAACCTATACAATGATCTAAACATCTTACATCGATAAATTCTTTTGATCTGAATTGAGTAAAATGTTTACATCCATATTCATCTTCTACAATTTTTGATGTTAATTGTACATAGGCTAACATGTAAACCTGATGGTTTAATTCATGGACAAGATAATAATTTACGATTCCATATATATCTACAATAACGAGTTGAGGAGGCGCATTGGGTCTGTGGGCAAGTTTATCTATTGTGCGTCTTATCTAAAATATTTATAAATAAAATATAAAATCAAAATTAAATCAAAATTATATCAAAAAAATAGCAATGATAGTAATCAAAGATTATAAATTTTACCTGAGCACAATAATTATTTCTTGCAATTTTATTATTTCTTTTTATACAACAGCTACTAATATATTGTCCATCTGAAGTTCTTAATCTTCCATATCTTACACCATAATTATTAACCTCCTAAAAAACGAAATTATTTTGTTATTGTAATGATGAATTTAAAATTAAATAAAATAAAGCTTTATATTACCATTTCTAAATCATTACGATTTATATTGCTTGATCCTTCGTAAAATTTAATCAGATGTTTGTGTTCTTGGCTTAGCAGAGAATATTGAGTAGAAGGGGAATAAAATTCTTCGTCATACCCTTCAGTACTAAAGACCCGTTCCTTACTCCATTGTTTTAGCGGTTTTTCTTTGAAAATAGCTTTTGAGATAGAAAAAAATGGTAACATATAAAATTGCTGTAACAAAGTAAGCATATTTGCAAGGTTGCTATATGGCTTGATCTTTGATTTAATGAGTGGTTGTAATATACCACACACCCTTTCCATAGGAAACTGCCAATGGGTCCAACTAGGGCCACAATATTTAATAGAATCTGCTACATGTAAGAGGTAATGGAAACTTATCTTACATGCTGCTAAACGTTGGCCATTGTTCTGATAATACTCTCTAAAATAATTAATCATTATTTTAATTATTATACAATTATAAATTATAAGACAGAAATCATTACCTTTCATAATAATCTGAAAATTTTTTAAGCAAAATTTGTACATCATCAATTTGTTCTTCAGATATTTCAGGTTCTAAACAAAGCTTTACAGCCTTCACAAAGTTTGCCCATCCTTGAAGATGCCTATTATGTAACGAAAAGTAAAATTTACTTTTTGATTAGTTAAAAAAATTTAAAAATGTATTAATTTAACTTTTTACTTTTTATTAAAATACCTTTTATCCAGATACACCTTTAGTAATGGTAATGAAAATAAAATTATCCAATTTCTCCATTCTACCGCTTTGTAACCATTATGATATTTAAATATGTCACGTGGAGGGCGACCAATTTCAATAGGCATATCTTTTTTTACTTTTTCCATTTGTATGCCAATACTTTCCCACTGTGATTTTGATAACTCATAATCACTAGACAATAATAGATTGTTATAAAAAAATTTTCCACTCCAATGTGCATACATTGACGGTGCCACATTCTCGAAGAATAAATGCATTATATCTGTTGGGAAAGACCATGGAAATAATAATGTTTGTAATTTTAACAATTCACTGGACCCTTTAATTCCTGTATAGTAAAGTAATAATAATTAATACAGAGATGTAAGTATACTTTTACTTTTTTTCTCAAGAAAATCATACCTGTTTCTCTGATCATTTCATCTTTTCGATCTTTATTCGTTTCTTCTTCAATTAATTTTCCCATATTGATCGTGTCATCATGATTTCTTATATTGCAAAGAGCAGATGATGGATAGTATATGTGTTTATTTGATGGGTGACAAGTCCCTTTTATCATACAAAAACGACAACCTTTATACGAATTGTGTCCAGAGAGGTTTAAGCTTTTGCTTAACGCTGGAACATCCCCCGTCCATGTTAATAAATGTGCGCGTAAAATAAAAGGTTCATTTGTTCGTCCATCTATACATTGAACTCCTTCTATAATATTTAACAAAATAAAATTTCAATTATAGAAAAAATACATTTTTATTAGATATTAAAATTAGCTATACCTTCGAGTTCTTGTAATTCTTTTATAAGAGGGCATAAAAAAGAATTAAAATTCTTTGGCGAACGGGGACCTGGTATTATCATTGTTACCAGTAGATTTTCTTTTTTTACACGAATAGAAGGATGAAGATTATTATTTATTAATAAGATGACCCAACAATCATCGGTTCGTTGTTCAAAGATCTGATATCCATCACATGTCCCAGATAGTGCGATATCCCGTTCATCTTTAAAAAAACCCCTTTGTAATAAATCCTTATATAACCTATTGAAAGAAACATATTTTAATGGCCTTTTTTTTAAAAAAAATTTACTTTAGTAATTAAATTATACTCACAATCCATCAAAGATATCAGCATATATTTCCTCCTCTCCTTTGTTTTGGGAATAATTACTTCTATATTGTAATTCTTCGGCTCTTTCTTTATTCTTGTATTGAATTATTAGGCGTTCTTTTACCGAAAAAAAAAATGTTGTATTTACAGGTTTGCCATTATCATCAAATCTGTTTTCACCACAAATAGGGCAACTGGCTAAATTTTCATATGATGATGTAAATGCAATACAACTGTTTTTGCAAGTATCGTATCTATGAGGTTCAAAAGGAACTATGCTATTGATTTTTTTTTCAACTTATAGATTGTTAAATTAGAATTAACATTATCAAGTATTTTGTTGAATGCGATGTCAGATATTGAATGGAGTACTTTTGTATGTAAAAGACGTAAACCTTGAATCAATTCATCTAAAATAAATAAATATTATTATTCTATCAAAATTAAAATCAATAAACATAGTATTAACTGTACCATCGTTTATGTTTGTCATTTCAGATTCCTCAAATTCTTTATCATCATCTGTTAATTCATCATTCTCTTCAGAAATATATGCACTTGTTTGTGAACAATCACTTTCAGTTTCTATGTCTCCTTTATCATCTTCTTCATCACAATCTTTATTATCAAGACTTTGCCTATCACTATTCTTATCGTAATCTTCGTTATTAGGAATTGGATTACCATTATTATAATCTTCGTTGTCAAGAAATGGCTCATCGCTATCGTCATCATCATAATCTTCTGATCTGCAATTAACATGATTTTGATGATTATTAAAGTATTATTATAACAATAATGTTTAATAAAAGTAAAATTTACTTTTTTTTATAAAACAATTAATTAATTACCTTTTTGGTATGTCTTTTAAAATTACAGGAACATGATCGTTATTTGAAACATTGCTTTCTGAACTTGTATCTGATTTATCCGATTCATCGTCTTCGAACTTTCTTTTTTCAGCTGCGTTACAACTTGAAATTGATTCACTATCGCTTTTTGTTTCTGATCCGCTTTCTGCTTCAGATTCATTAATTTTTTCAATATTTGCTTTTTCTCTTTTTTGATGTTTTTTAAAAGTTTTTCTAGTAGACAACCACTTTCCGTTACCATCTTTAGAATTTATTTTACAAATACGACAAGAACAAAGAAATGGCATTTTGAAACGTGATAGAATTTATGTAACGATCTATTTTTATAAACAATCACATAGTTTGTATTACATGATTGTATTAAATTTACGCATTAAAGTTAGAGGTTGTGTTACAAGATTGTGTATCGTTATTAGAGATGATATAATAATGACAATATTCGTAATAATTATACTGATTGTATTATGAGCAATGGTTCACACAAAGCCATACTAATTGTTCAAAGCCTATTATGAGCAACGGTTCATATAAAAGCCATAATAATTGTTCAAAGCCTATTATGAGCAACGGTTCATACAAAGCCATACTAATTGTATTAAGAGATTGTGTTATGAGCAACGCTCGTACTGATGACCGATAAATTGAATCATTATATTTTATGTATTATTATCAATGAAGTTAATTTAACCGTGTTAATACTGACAAGAATGTAGTCCTAATACTTGTAATAATCTTTCATTAATAATTTCATAATATAATTTTCATGATATTTTTTTCTTTATGACACCAACACTACAGTGAAATGCAAAAGTTATATTTAAAGGTAACTCCCTCTCACCAATTGTTCGCAAGGCTCTCAATCAGTCAGAACCTAAAATAAAGTTATATCGGTTATTAGACATGTTTGATACTGGTCTCCTTAGTGTCCTCGAGCTGGGCTTTGATGCATAAACGAGTCGTAATATATTATTCACAGGGGTAATGAGTCAGTTTTTGGAGAGGCACTTTGTCAGACCATCAGGACAGAAAATCAGAAAATGGTGTCGAACAACTATAAATGGTATTTCGCGATCAATAAAAAATAAAAATAAACAACGCGTCAGTCGCGTCACGTTTAAGTATAAAGTATAAATACATGCTATCTTTAGTGATTCTTCATTTCTTTACGCATTTTTTTAAAAAAAATTTAAGAAAATGGAACAAACACCCGAAACTGAGGTATAAGAGTAAAAATATAAAAATATTTTTAATAATCTATAATCAAAAATTCTTACTTTATTACTATATTATAGCTCAGGCCCATATATAAGCCTACGTCTAAATATAATTTACAAGATGCGTTAGGATTAAAAAATGAAAAGCAACGCTGGCTTGCTTATTTGGTAACTATTTATTAATTTTTAATAAAAGATAAAAATTGTTTTTTAATAGTAAATTTTTGTAATAGGAGATAATGCGAGAATGTCTCTACGAAAAGAATGTAGATTTTACCGCCGATTATAGGAGTCAAAAGCATACAATAACTGCACAAATAGTTCGTTCTGTAAATATTAAATTTTAATTTTCGTCATTTCTTTTTTTTTTGAAGTATACTAAAAATTATTATATTATAGTTTAAAAAAAAGGCTCCTGACTTCCCTATAACCGCAGCCGATTGGGCTGTAAAGGAGATGCTTGTTAGTACTATACAAAATAAACGTAAGTTAATAATAACTTTATTTATACCTAGTTGGTTTATAGTAGAAATTAATTATTTCATTTTATTTATAATAGGCTATTATCTGAAAAAAAAAAATGAATTAGAAAATAATTTAAGAGTTCCACCACAAAATTCTCCAGCATTACAGGACCGTCCTCCACCATCTCCTCAAGCACAACAAGATCCTCCTTCTCCAGTTGAGCCTTCTGATGAACAAGTTCAGATCCGGCCTCCAGTTGAGCCTTCTGATGAACAAGTTCAGATCCGGCCTCCAGAACCACGTACTGATGAACAAGTTCAGGTCCGGCCTCCAGAACCACGTACTAATGAAAAAGTTCAAAGTGATCCTCCAAAAAGGGTCCGGAAACAACGTGTAAATGACAAAGAAAATCAAAATAATGTCCCCAAAAAAAGAGGAAGAAAAGCAAAATCAAGTAAATAAATAAACTTGATCTCGGAGATGACAATTTCTTCGTTCTTGTATAAAACGAATCATACATAGTTTTGACTTAATTAGTTCAATAAATCTTGTTATGATAAACTATTGGTTAATTCATCTTCTCATACACTATATCAGTATTCGGCATTTCATTCGAATTAAATTAAAAATTTGAAGACGTTTAGATTACCTCCGCATAAATAATTTGAATTGTGTAACGCGTAATTTGTCCACGCCTCATTACGCAATGTTTAATTGTTCTAATCATTAATAAATAATCTACACACTATAAATTACTTTGATAAGAAATTTTACACATTTAATCTTTTTTGTTCTAAAAAATCGCTTAAATCTTATAAATACCTTTCCCTTCAATTATGATAACTTACAAATGAAGATGGTTCACAAAAGAAGTCAAAATAAATTACAAGAACGAAAAAATAAATCCTTTTCGAATAATAAAAGAAAAAGAGATAAGGTGAGTGAACACTTGAGAACCGCCTAGAGTGGTTACTAGGTTCGCCCGTAGTTTTTCAGATCTTTTAGATAGCTTTTTTTATTTTTTTTCTTCTATTTTTTATTTTTTTATTTTTTTATTTTTTTTTGGAGGGTTTAATAAAAGATGGAGTATATAATTGTATTCGGTTGTTATCTGGTTTCTAATTAAAAAATTGGTTTAGGTCAACTCTTTAAACGAAACAATTGAAAATAAAGATAAAGGTAATTATAAATTATTATTGTATAAATAATATATATCAATTACTAACATTTATTTAGAAATTACACAATTAAAACGGCAAAAAACATTTGCCGTTGAATTATATCAACAAAAGTTAAACCAAATAATAGAAATAGAAAATAAATTAGAAAATGAAACTATTAAATTGCAAATGTATAGAAAATGAATAATTTTGTTAATAAATTATATGTTATTATAATTCAGTTCTCCCAACTATTCTGTTCCCCAAAGAACTACGTGAAAAATTTTTTTTTTCATGGGAGAAAAAAATGATATGTTCCCATATGAAATAAAAATGATATATCTTCCCATACGAAACAAGTTTTGTGAGAAAAAAAATCATTTTTTCACGAGAAAAGGAGTTTGTCAAACAATCCTGTTACATTGAAGATCTGCTACTTTTACGTAATTACTAATAGCTCATATTTAATATTTGTATAATTTATAAAATAAAATACGAATACTGACAAAAAGTAAATTTTACTTTCAGTTAACAACCAGATCGGCATACTGTACTATTCCGATTAAAGTTTCTAGCACGTTGTTTGTAATTAATTTTGTACTTTTCTTTGTCCCCATTTTTCCCATTTCACAAAAAATCTTATCGTTCTCGTGTATTTGCTAAAATCCTTCTTTTTGAAACATGTATTTTCTCACGCATTTTTTCCTATATATACAATCCAATTACGTAAAAATTATTTTAAGTTTTCGTAACGTCTAAAACTGTGGTACTCTCTTTAGGTAAGTCTGCGCTTAACCGGTTGGCTGCTTGGATGGTTTTAGCCTGCCGAGATAGTTTTAATGATAGGAATAACTTTTAATTTATATAATAGATTCACGATGGTCAGACACCGCTCTCAACGTTCGAAGGAAAAACGAATTGCTCGCATTAAGAGCAAGAGAGGAAGTGCTCGTCAGGTAGTTGCAGGTGGGTTCCTCTCTATGATATCCTGGGGGCTTAGATTGTTCTAAAGAGGGCTTGTGGACGTTTGTCCTGAAATGATCCTGTGGACGTCTTTGGATTGTTCTAAAGGTGACTTGTGGACGTCTGTTCTAAAACGAATCTGTGGACGTCTAAGCGGTATCGGTGTCAACCTAAGATGGAGAAACCCGCTTGGTCGAGCTGCGCATAGATCAAGTTAACCAATTTTTTTCCCCCATTAGATTACATAAAGGAATTGGAAAAAAAGGTGCAGGAACTTCAAGAGCAAGTGAATGGTATGGATCGGGCTTACAGAGATGACCAGAGAGAATTGCTGCGTGTACATAATGAATTAAAGAAGGCAGAGAGGAAGTAAGTAATCAACTTTTTTGCTAATAAGGTTCCTTAAATTAATATAATTTTTCACTTTTATTTTATTAGGATTACTCGTTTAGAAGGGGAGGAAAGGGATGAAGAAGGCCAAGAAAGAAGACAAAGAAGGGGACAGGGACGAGGGAAAAGGGGAAAATAAATTTTTGTATAATGTTATTTATATTCCTAATATATTTTTTCATCTATATGTTAATAAATATTAATAATATAATATGTTACAAATTGTTTATTATCGTTGTTGTAAGTTGTAAATATTGACGTGCTTGGTAAACTAGTTTTAAGAATGAAGGATAAAATCTAGCGCAAGAGTAGTGACAATACAAAGTGCAATAAAATTACAGGTATTGCGAATAAAATGACTAAAGAGCCAAAAGACAGAATGAAAAAAAGAAAGATATAAATGAATGTAAACGAAAATGATGCAGACCTAACCTGACGTTATACATTATATGTTATACTGTACGAACACTGTTGTGATATTAAAGTCAATCAGCAAATATATATATATATTTCAAATAAATCTTAATAAAAAAATCGACGTGTAACTGAATGATAAATTTTCTTTACCTGAAGATTTTTTTAGGTCTCTCGGTTCGTAAGACGAAAACGTCTAACGTAATGATTCCAATTTATGATCGCATTGCACATTGCGCAAGTTTAATAACCCACCTATTATTTTTTTTATTTATTTATTATATATCTAATAATTATTTTTACAAGAGAAAAAAAATTTTTTGTCAATCCTAACTGTTACATTCTGCTACCATCAAAATTGTCATTTTTTTTTAGTGAGAAAATTTTTTATTTGCGAAAAAAAATACCGAATGGGAGAAATGTGGATGTTGCACAGAGTTTAATGTGTCACGCTAAGGTGGTGGAACATCATTATTATAACACAATTAAATCTTACCCATTTTTGGTTCATCAAATCCCACTTTGCCATTAAAGTATAAATACACCGCTTCCATTAAAAGATGTAAAGATGTAATTCAATATCGAATTACATATTACGATTAATATGTCGCAGCAAAAAAGCCATGAAATAGAATTACATATTACGATTAATAAATTTATCAAAAAAAAAATTAAAAATTCATTTTTTGGTTTTTCTTCTTTCTCTAATTCTCTTCTTTTTTTAAAAAAATACTGAATTCTTTCTACCACCTTTATCGCAATTTTAAAACATGGACTCTTTAAGATCAGTAAAAATACCAATTATCCAGCTGCAAAAAAGTATTTTACCTTATAATTTTGATTCTGAAGAACAACCCGAAACAGAACAGCCTGCAACAGGTTTGCAAAGTTAATTATTTATTTTGTATCTAATTCTAATAAATCAATTAGGCAATTTCTATTTGTACACGGGGTGTTTAAACACGGGTCATATTAGTAGATTAAAAACGGCATTCAAAACCTCCTTTAATGCCTTAAGTAAACTTGCAGAGCAGGTGAAAATACATATATTTATCTGTAATATAATAAGAATAAAAAGTAAAAGAGTATAATGTCGGTAGCATTCAATTTCAAATTAAAAAACAAAAAATTAGTCTATTAAAAATTATATTTATATGACCCGTGTGCAAACACCCCGTGTAAACTTAGAAATTTTCAATCAATTAATATCTACTTCAATTTTGAATCAATATTTCATAATTGGATATATTTAAAGATAAACAAGAACCATTGGTCCTAATAATTTCTCCAAGTGTTACAAGTGACGATGGCTCTTCTGGTTCTCCCAGTGTCGGGGTTGGGGTTTCTGAAACTTTTAGTAATAATGGCACTAAAAAACCAAATATAAATAATGAATTTTTTGACAATGATGATAGGAATGAAGAACAGGATCATGGTCAAGGTTAGTTTTAAAATTAATATGATTTTGTAGGTTGTTTCGTCTTTTTCTTTTGTTATTTACAAAAAGTAAATTCTTTTTTTCTTATTTATATTTTATAGATGATCAAGTAAAAGTATTGGATACCAATACTGATGATGCTAACGAAGATTTTTGTAAGTTTCAATTTATATCTTATAATCTTAGTAATTTAGAGCAAACAGTAATATTTAAATTTATGTTTATTATTTTCTATTTATTGTAATGTATAAGGTTCAACCCAAAAAAATGATAAAAAAAGAACGAAAATTGGTAAATTTTCGCATTTTTTTTCTTACCTTGTTGATTAACAAAAGAGATACTTACTTTTTGTTATTTTAAATTATATTAGATACCTCGATGCGTAAAAGGGCTAAACCGGGTATTGTATAATTCACAGAAAGTAAACTCTGAAACTTGAATTTGAAATAATATATATATTTTTCTTTAGACGAAAAAATATTATTGGCCATTAATAAGATCGGAGGTCCCACAATAGATTCGTTATTATATTCATTGAGCAAATTGAAAAATACCGGAGTTAAAAGTGTAACAATGAACTTGGTTAATAATAATATACGACTTATGGATTCCACAGGAACATTAGTGATAAAGCCAAATCACGTTAACTCCGATGATATAACAATTAATGCCAGTTTTCCTCATTATGATTATAATCAAGCCTCGGATCTCAGCTTCGAGGCAAATATTATCGAATTAAAGAAATTCAAAGAATTGGATATGGCAAGTATAAGATTGGCGGAAGATTTGCATAAGCTGCTAGGTTATATTGGTAAATTGCCAAATAATCCACCTATACGTGATAGGTCAATCTTCAGTAAAAAAGAAGAGTATAGAGAAGCCCTCATTAGTCATTTGGAAAAGATTAATTCAACACAAGATTTTCAATTATTTCGTGGTACTCAACGTATTAATTTGATTTCTGATGACAATCAAAAAAGTTGCAGTTCTTTTAAAATTTTACCAATTCGTGTGCAAGAAAAGACTTCATCACTTACTGAATTATCCGATGAATTCAAGAAGATTGCAAAAGATTTATCGGAGGATATATTTTTATCCGTAATGGGAGAAGCAAATGAGCAAGGAAATAAAGAAATGGCCAGACGCAAGGAACTAAGGTTCCATGTCGGGTTTTTTAAGTCATACATACAATTACAGGCTTTTTGTGAGATAAACTTAAACAGAAAACAATCAGAGACGACAAAATCTCAAGCAAAAATATTAATTGCTCAATTTTACCCCTTAATTTCTTTACCGAATTTGGAATTGATGCTTCAGAGAGCACCACGTATATACAGGTTACTAGAAGTAGCCAATTTTGATTGGCGACTTTTAGATTCTTTCGAAGAATTAAGCGCATGTTTTTTTAAGAGTGGAGTAAAGACGGCAATTAACTTTGAAATATGGATCAATTTGGTCCGTACAGGCAAGCTGATTAGTTATGACGAAGAATTAAAAACTCAAGAAAGAAATAGGGAAAACAAGAGGATTAAAATTGAAATTATTAAGGAATATTTTGATATTTCAGGGGTTAATTTTGACGAGATGGTTGGTAATGAGTAGGTATTTATAAATTAACATTATAAGTAATTTAGTAATTTTACATGAATAAAAGGCTAAATAATATGCAATCTTTTATTGTTTGCGCATTCTAACATTTGCTAAATAAACTTGCTATAATTGCTATCGTTTACTATCATAAATAAATAAATAAATAAATCAATTTGTGGCTTAGCCTATTTTTACATGAAAAAAACTCCGATATGTTATTTATGTATACGTTTTTATGTATTTATTTAAAAACGTTTTTTTTTTAATACATTTATTATTTACATCAATTTGTTGTTAATGGTTTGGAACATTGTTCCAGTTGGTTCGATATTTTGTTAAACGCTTCATCAGATATAGAATGGAGTACTTTTACATGTAAAAGACGTAGTCCTTGAATTAATTTATCTAAAAAATTAAATGTTAATTAATGATCTAGTTTAAAATTTTAAATTTATAATATTAAACATACCGTCCCATATTTTATTCTCTTTTTCTGCTGTTATTTCAAATTCCTCAAAACCATCATACTCTTCAGAAGTACCACTTTCTGTCTCTGAATTATCATTATCATAATTATCAATGATCTTAAAAGGTCCATAATCATAATCATCAAGAATTTGATCATCGCTAAAATAATTGTAATTATTAGGAAAATGTAAGTTATATTTTTTATTATAAATAATCGATCAATTACCTTTTAGATGTATCTTCTAACACTGAAGGAAATGGAACATCAAAGCTTTGATTATTACTGTCACTAAAGTCATATTATAACAACAATTAGTAAATTAGTAAAAGTAATTTTTACTTTTAGCAATGACAGTACGATATATTAGCTAATATTTTAGGAGGTATAATGATAATTTTAATTATTCGTAGATAAAGTAAAAAAATTGACTATGCTGATTTTAAATAAGGGCAATTTTAACAAATAAGGGAAGGTTTTCACTTTGACAATCTCAATTTAGTGTAGCGAGAGGTCCCTGACAATAGGAGAAATAATGGTAAGACAACAGTAAAACAAAAATTTTAAAAAACTTTCGTCCATTGATGAAACTTACCGAAAGTTCATCATTCCAAAAATATGCTTTTCTTTCATATTTAACGCTATACAACTGTTTTTGCAAGTATCATATTTTTGCGGTTTAAAAGGAATTATGTTATTGATTTTTTTTTCAACTTATAAATTGTTAAATTAGAATTAATATTATCGAGTATTTTGTTAAATGCAATATCGGATATCGAATGAAGTACTTTTGTATGTAAAAGGCGTAAGCCTTTGATCAATTCGTCTAAAATAAATAAAAAAAGTAATTAAAAATTGTAATCACAATTATCGATGTAATATTAAATATATACCATCGTTTATGTCTTCTATGTCATTAAATTAATTGTCCATTTCTGTAAATTCATCATTCTCTTCAGAAACATCACTTTCAGTTTCCATATCTTCTACTTTATCATTTTCATCATTATCAAGACTTGGATTATCATCACAATCATAATCTTGATTTGGATTGTTATTATTACCATTATCTTCATCAAGACTTGAATTATCATTATCACCATTATAATTTTCGTTATAATTGTTATAATCTTGACTTGGATTGTCATTGTCACCATTATAATCTTCTTGACTTGGATTATTATTATCGTCTTCATTATCAAGACTACTTTGATGAATAATATAATTAGCAAAAAGTAAAATTTACTTTTTGTTATAATTTCATTAATTACCTCTCATTATCTGAAAGACTATTCACCGAATTTATATCCGATTTATCTAATTCATCAAACTTTCTTTTTTCAGCTACATTATAACTTGAAATTGATTCACTACTGCTTTCTGTTTCTGATTCATTAATTTTTTCAATACATGCTTTTTCTTTTTCTTGATGTTTTTTAAAAGTTTTTTTGGTAGACAACCACTTTCCACCACCAGGATTTATTTTACAGGTACGGCAAGAGCAAAAATATTGCATTATTATAAGAGCTGTAAATTAGAAGTTTTTTTTTTCACATCACATTATGTAACGATATCTTAAATCTATATAATTAAAAAAAAGATTGTGAGACATGTAAACGTTTAGATTACCTCGTATTTGTACTAATCCTAATAAGTAAAATAGATCACTAATGTATTTATTATTTTGAGACAAATTTTTTTGTGACGAATCGCTAAACAATTGTAACATTCACACGATTCATTAATATTTGCATAAATTATATATAACATTACTCTATTTATCTTTTATATGATAATGACAATAAAAACCTAGACCTATTCACATGACAAATAAGGCATAATTACTTTCTTAGTTTATGATAATAACAGTAAAAAACTAGACCTATTCACATTGCAAATAAGGCATATCATTACTTTCTTAATTTGATGGCCAGCTTCCATTCCCGGACAGGGCTGCGCTAGTATCATCTGAAAAAAAAATTTTTTATTTTGGGGTACACATGCTAATGATCTTATGCACCCTGTTTTCATCACAAATAAATACACAATTGTTTTAACTTTTTAACTAGCGTGTAAATATTTTTATTATTTTTGAAAAAAGAGTAAAATGAGTGGTGAGTTTTTTTGTATAAAGGGTTTTAACCTTCTTTGATAAGGTTTTTTATATTGCTCTTTTTCATTTATGTCGCTGTTGCCTTTTTAATAAAGGTTTTTAACCTTCGTTGATAAGGTTTTTTATGTTGCCTTTTTTGATAAAGGTTTTTTATGCCGCCTTTTTTGATAAAGGTTTTTATGTCGCGTTTTCTTTTTATGTTGCCTTTTTTTGATAAAGGTTTTTTATGCCACCTTTTTTGATAAAGGTTTTTTATGTTGCCTTTTTTGATAAAGGTTTTTTATGCCGCCTTTTTTGATAAAGGTTTTTATGTCGCGTTTTCTTTTTATGTTGCCTTTTTTTGATAAAGGTTTTTTATGCCACCTTTTTTGATAAAGGTTTTTTATGTTGCCTTTTTTGATAAAGGTTTTTTATGCCACCTTTTTTGATAAAGGTTTTTTATGTCGCCTTTTTCTGATAAAGGTTTTTTATGTCGCCTTTTTTGATAAAGGTTTTTGATGTCGCCTTTTTTGATAAAGGTTTTTTATGTCGCCTTTTTCTGATAAAGGTTTTTATGTCGCGTTTTCTTTTTATGTTGCCTTTTTTTGATAAAGGTTTTTTATGCCACCTTTTTTGATAAAGGTTTTTTATGTTGCCTTTTTTGATAAAGGTTTTTTATGCCACCTTTTTTGATAAAGGTTTTTTATGTTGCCTTTTTTGATAAAGGTTTTTTATGCCACCTTTTTTGATAAAGGTTTTTTATGTCGCCTTTTTCTGATAAAGGTTTTTATGTCGCCTTTTTCTGATAAAGGTTTTTATGTCGCCTTTTTCTGATAAAGGCTTTTTATGATGCCTTTCTTTTCTCATTTACACTTAAGAATCTTGCCACCCCGACACTTGCGCGCTGTTTCTTGGCGGAAGTAATCTTGAGGATCTTAAATCCTCAGCATTAGAAGATTTGATTAAAAAAAATGATGAGATTCCACAAAATTTTGTTCATGTGGTAAAAAAAAAAAGATGAGTATGTATAAACTTATTAATAATGGTTTAAAATTTTAAATTTTTAATGAACTAATGGAGAATTTTAAACTTTTTAGTTATGGGTTTATACATTTTAATAATGTACAAGAAAAAGACAATTTCTTTTACAGTGTAAGAGGAGCTAAATTTAAAATTGAAGAGGAGAAAAATATTACTGTTAAATTTCAACCTATCAAGAGAAAGAGTAACGAATCTCTTCATAGCGAATACCGTAATAAACCTGTAATTTGATAATTTTTTAAGAAATATCAAAGCATAAGTTATTAAGTTATTATTATTAAAGTATTTATTAACTTATAGGGTTCTACTTGGCAACCATATTATAACCTTTATGATGATAGGTAACGTTCTCATTTTAATTTTAATATATAAATTAAAAAATTTACTGATAGTTTACTTTTAATATTCATTATATAGTTCCCATTTCATCATTGTTCTTTGCCTTCCTTCTATTACAAATAAGGACGAAATCAAATTATTCACGGAAGGCGAAGAAAATATAATAATTTCCGGAGAATATAAAGAACTCGATTTTGCAGGAAGCATTTTAAAAAAATCGATACCGGTCGGCGATTTCGAATATGTTATAACATTACCATCAAAGTAAGTTGTTAAATTAATAAATTATATATTTATTATTATGCATATCCACTAACTTTTATTGATATGATAGAATTGAATTAACTAGTAAAGTAAAAATAGAAAAAATAGAAAATTCAAATATGTTTAAATTTGTAATAAAAAAATCACAAGAAAATAAACGAATAAAGCTTGATGTTGAATAATCGTTATTTGGTTGCACAATGATATCCTGAATTGCCATAATTTCGAAAAATTTCATAATACCGATACTTCATAAGCCTGAAAGGCAAAATCCCGAAATGAATAATCCCAAAAAGACTTATTATTAGTTAAAAGAAAAAAAACTATAATTTATTATTGATAGCGAACAAGTACCATAATATATGAAGATTATTGTAATACGTGTATATTATTTTCAATCAAAAAAATTATACAAAAAGTAAAATTTTCTTTTTGATAAATGTAATAAAGCGAATTTAGCAAATTTAACAAATTTTTTATTTAAACATATTGCATTATTAGCATTATAATGAATACTACAAATTGTTTCTTTTACATCTAAAATACAAATTTCTACATTATTATTATACAAATTTCTACATTATTATTATTTATTATTCATCGTCATCATCAGTAATAAAATCCTTTAGATTTTTTTCATCGACTTCATCAAAATATTCTTTAATAATATTAAGCTTTACTTCTTTCATGAACTTCTTTCCTTCTTCGCACATACTTGT
This sequence comes from Rhizophagus irregularis, assembly GCF_026210795.1. Classification (NCBI taxonomy): domain Eukaryota; kingdom Fungi; phylum Glomeromycota; class Glomeromycetes; order Glomerales; family Glomeraceae; genus Rhizophagus; species Rhizophagus irregularis. The sequence continues at coordinate 1,255,407 of NC_089454.1, forward strand.
ACCATTTTTGTAATCAGCTATCTGTCCCGTCCTTACCAAATTAAGCCAAATTTCAAAATTGGCGGCAGAATTCATTGAACTCTTAAAAAAACACGCGCTTAATTCTTCAAAAGAATCAATTAAACGCCAGTCTTCATTTGAAAGTAAGAGTAATCGGTATATTCTCGGTGCCCGCTGTAACATTAAACTCATATTTTGCAAAGAAATTTGTGGAAAATATTTGACAACAATTGATTTTGCTTGTGATCTTGCCGTCTCGCTTTTACTTCGACTTAGATTTAACGCACAAAATGCTTGAAGTCGTGTATACGCCTTAAACACCTCAACATGGAATCTTAATTCCTTCCTTCTGGACATTTCTTTGTTAATTTGTTCCTTTACTTCACCATTAACAGATTGATAAATATTTTCGGCTAATTTTTTTGCAATATATTTGAAATTAACCGAAAAATTATCTCCTTGTTGAACCTTAATTGGTACTTTAGTAACCAATTCCAAACTACCTCCAACTTGATTCAAATTTACACTCTAAGTCCCTTTAAAGAATTTGAATTCTTGGTTATTTTGAGAAATGATCTTTAAATGGTCTAGTAAGGCTTTACGATAAATCTCTTTTTTGGAAATATGATCTTATCACGCATAGGAGGTTCTTGAGGAAGTCTCAAGAATAAACCTAATAAGATATGTAAATCTTTGCCAACATTAATAGCGCTGGGACAAATTTCTTTAATTTTTTTCTTCTGAAAATAATCAGCGTACTGATTTGAACGTAATATTAATGTACTCTCAGAATCAACGACTGATATGGTGCCTTCAGAGATGTTAAATGTAACACTTAAGACTCCATGTTGTTTCATATTATCTAAATAATGAAACAATACATCGATAAAGTTGGTTCCAAATTTATTGATCTCTCGTTCCATCTCTCTTGAATCTTCTGCGAAAATATCAAATATTTATTACGCGGGCAGGAATAATAAAATTTAATAAAACGTCAATAATAATTTTAATTGCAAACCTGTTTCTTGAGGTGATGACTTAGTCTTGACTCTTTTGTCTGAATTATTAAATTATTTTCATTATTATCATTTGCTTAAAAAAAGTAACATAAATTAAAGTGGTATTGTATTGACTTACATTTTTTATTATTTACTTGCGAATTTTCCTCCTGTTCAGTAGTTACTCGAGATGATGATTCATGATCATATTGTTGAGACGATGTTTCTATTAAAGTAAAAAAAAATCGTAAATAGAAATCATAGAATATCTAATTAGTTAACTTTGCAAACCTGTTTCAGGATGTTCTTCAGACTGAGCAGAAGTATTATTAAATTGAAAAGGTAAAATAGCTGTTTTTAGTAGGTGAATATTTCGTATTTTTACTGGTTTTGAGAAGTCCATATTTTTTTTCAAATTGCAATAAAATTGGTAAAAGAAATTCGGTAATTTGAAAAAAAAGAGAAACCAAAAAAAACGAAATTTTAAATATTTTTCATAAAATTTTTTTAATCGTAATACGTAATTCGACTTTTTTAAAAAAAAAATCTGAAATAAAAAATCGAACTACATCAGATAAAAAAAAAAAAATTATCTAATTACGTTGGCATTTTTATTTTTATTTTAAGAATATATTTAGTATATTTTTTGCCGATCGATTTTAATATCGAAATATTTCATACTTAAATTATTGGTAAATTAATTTTAAGGATATTTTGCATATCCAATAAGAATATTTTAAATATCCATTAATATTACAATTCAAAAGTTCAGTATATTTTTTGTATAATTTAAAATAATTTATTATTATAAAATTCTATTTAAATAAACCGTCTGTTCAATTTTTAGTATATTTTAAGAATATTATCACTGTATAAGGATATTTTAACCATAAAACTAGAACATTTTAAGGATGTGGACTTTTTATAGGGAATGTATCCCATTCTAATTTCTTATCTACTTTAAGAATTTGAGGAAAATTAGCACTATTTTTACGAACAGTTCCACAAGCTCCAATTTTTTTTTCACGTAAATATTTAAAAAGTTTAATGCTAGAAAAATAATTGTCCATATAAATGTTAAATGATTTGTTTTTTGGTAGTTGAGAAACAAGATGAAATACTTCATTTCCTACTTTACTTAAACCTGGCATTTGTTGAACTTCAGGTTGATTTTGAATTCTAGATGTAAAAAAAAAAGCATATGTATATCCAGCATCACAAAGAGAAAGAATTTTGTAACCTTCTGGTGTAGGTTTGTTTTTAATTCTAACTGTATGGACACTTCTACCAGAAAATCTTGCTATCATTTCGTCAATTGAAATGTTTGATGATGGAATACATACTGATTTAGAAACTGCCTGAATATGTGTCATTAAAGGATCCAATTTGGAATACCAAAAAGTAGGTGCAACTGTACAATCAGAAATATGTATGAAGCGTTTAATCTAAATAAATAATAATTTCAAATTAACATAAATAAATTAAGTAATAAAATAAAATAATAGATAAGTTAAAAGTACCTGTTCAAAATGAACTAATGTCATAAATGTTGTAATTTTATGTTCGGGATATCTGCTATCTCTATTCCAAAAGTCTTTAATACAAGGTTGTTTAAAAATACCAGAATAAATTAATATTCCTAACCAAATTTTAAATTCTTTTATTGTTAAATCTGTCCATTTACGTCCTTCTCCTGCATTTTTTGCATAAGCATATATATTTGTATTTTTAACAATAATTTTTATTTGTTCAAGAGAAAAAAAAAGACAAAATATTGAATAGGGTGATAGTAAAAGGAGTTCTCTTGGTAAAGCTACTGTAAATTCATGTAAAGGTTTAGAATGTTGAAATTTATTAAAGAAAGGTGGAGGTGGAAGTTGTACAGTCTGTTCATTATCACCATGGTCATGACTACTACCTCTACCACTACTACCACTGTCTCTACCTCTACCTCTACCTCTACCCCTACCCCTACCCCTACCCCTACCCCTACCCCTACCTCTACCTCTACCTCTAATATTTTCTTGAATTTCTTCTATTTCATTAATATCACCACTACTATCTATATTATCATTATCAGCATCATTTATTAATGAAATATTTCGTGAAAATTCAGCAATATAATCATCATTTTCATACTCTTGCAAGGCTTCCATCATAGAAAATAAAAAAAGTTACAATTAAATAAACAAAAAACCACAAATAAATAATTAACGAAAAAAACCAAAATTCCGAAGTGCCAACTTGCATGTTTATTTGCGTATTTGTGCCTTAATTTTTAATGATCGGCAAAATAAATACTATAATTTCTATGGCCAGAATGTAGATCAATATATCTGCAAAATTATATGATGATCTGGCCAAAATTAAAGAATTAATTTAATGTTTATCATCCTAATTTAGAAATTGCGGGCAAATTTGCCCGCAAAACAGTTTAAGGGATAATTAATTTTTATTTTATTTTCACTAACGGTAATTGTTAATTTTGTACTACATTTTACAATTTTATATAAATATATAAACAAAAAATTTTTTTTTGATGAAATTTCAGTTTTTTTTTTTCAATGTTTTATTAATTATCTTTCAATAGTATCTTTTTAATTTTTATTAAACTCAGTGTATTATTTTTAATATAAAATTACTATATTATATATGTTTATTTTGTTAAGTAAAATTACTGTAAATATGTTTTACTTTAAAATATAATTTCACTACTCACCACTTTGGTTATATCAAATTATCTTTTATGCTTAAGTAAGGTTGTTCAGCAAGTTAAATCTACTTATATTTTAATTTTCATAAGGCTAAGTATAATATTTATATAGAAAAGCATATTTTTTATAATGGTAATAACTATTAAATTTTTTACTTTTTCATTTATAACTTCAAAGCGTAATTACACCACTTTAGTCAAATGAAATCGACTTTCTAAATTAATTGAAAGTTGTTCAGAAAGGTCGAAACTACTTATATATTAATTGTCATGAGTGTAGGTCTAATATTTATAGAGAAAAGTGCATTTTTCATAATGGTACTAACTTCTGAATTTTTTATTTCTCTGTCTACAACTTCAGAGCGTAATTACACCCCTTTGGTCAAATGAAATCAACTTTCTAAATTAATTAAAAATTGTTCAGCAAGGTCGAAACTACTTACATATTAATTTTTATAGGTGTAAGTATAATACTTGTGAAGAAATTTACATTTTTTGTAATAGTATTAATTTCAAATTTTTTTTTATTGTTTATTAACTTTATTAATTAAATATTGTTAATCTACTTGTATATTATGTTTAGTTTAGCTGTTTAGCTTCACAATTTATTGATCATATTTAAAATTGGATTTAATAAAATATATTTAATTAATAAATATATTTTATAAATTATATGTGTTATAATAAAAATTTAATTAGGTTAGAAAATTGATTTGCTTATTTTTATATAATTTTTAAGGTTAGATATCGATAATGCTTAGCGATCATAGTAAAAACTTATGCTTAGAGCTACTAATAAAAAATATTTTTGGAATCTTACCTATATAAGTATTTTCTGGGGTCCTATTTAAAAATACTTTAACAGACAAAAGTTATTTACCGACAAACAACAGTTTTAAAATTATTTAACAATTTAACTTCCAATTGGACAAAATAATCAAGCTAAAAAAATTGCCAAATCTATATTTGCAATATTTGACCAAAAAAACAATTATATATTGTTATTTAAATAATGATTCTAATTTAAAGTCAATTGAGTTTAGTATCAGAAATATTCTTTTCACTTTAATTTTAATGAAGATAATGTTGAAATAAAAAATAAAACAAGGGCAGGACCCCGCTTACTATTAAGATAGGTCACCCTGTAGCCTAAGGTAAGGTTTACATATAAAACTCTTTAAAGATCCTACTATAAAAGGATATTATAAAATATCCTAATTAAAATCAGAATAATTATCTTTGAAAATTAAAAATTAAAAGTTTTTTTAATCTTCCACTTTCCAGTAGAATTTGATTGTAAGTGAGCTATCAGATCAATTCCAAATACCATAAATAAATCATTTGTTCCATTTACAAATGTTCCTTAACAAAATAAATATTAATCTCAACAGGATTTAATTTAATAATTTTATAATATGATTTTTGAAATATTGTAGGTTCTAAAACTTCTACTAAAATTTATTTTCATTGAATACTTCATTTTTCTTGATGAATCGAGATTTTACAATCTTGTAATATATATTACACTAATTATCGATATAATAAAATTTTTCCTTTCTTTTTTTCTATTTGATAAGTCAAATAATCTAAAATTAGTTGAATTTATTGACAAAAAAAGTTCACAACTTAAGCGGGCGTTGTAACGAATGGGTTCACGAAACGCTCGGCAATGCATGTAATATTCGACCTTTACGTTTAATAACAACCCTATTTTAAGAATTTTTTTAATAAAGCCACGAATTTATAAGGCTTTTTAAGACAATTTTTTGTTATACGAGCCTTATATGTCAGCCAATAAACTCATTCACAATGAACCTAAATTTAATATATTGTTTAAAAACGCCAAGAGATAAATATAAATATTTTCAGATTAATGAATTAATTAATTGTTTTGGCCAAAATCAGAGTCTCTTATGGATAAATATTGGCTCTAGGCGTTGGAATTGAAAATCGAATCTTTCAAGTTTCTAATCCCTAATTGGTTCAATTTGGTAAAAAAAGTAAATATCGCTACTTCCAGTTAATTATTCAATTATTCAAGTACTGAATCGTATCATCGCGCCGCCACATCTAGTTATAGGTTAATGGCGATTAAACTAGACAATGTAATCATGTACACTTTTTAAAATATCCTAATTTTAATATTTTAAAATTTGTTTATTTGTCAAATACAATATATATTACAAAGTTCTAAATTATTAGGAGTTAAATATTAAATAATGTCAAATTAATAAATAATATATTAATTAATGACGCAATACTTTTATTATTAAATTAATAGACCGTCATAGACTAAAATCATTATTAATATCTTTAATGAATTTACGTCATTACGAGAAGTTTATTAGGATTAGCGAAAAACCTAAATACCGGCCAGCGTATTAGAAATGTCCTCTACAAAGAAAAAATCCTAATTTAACTTCTACTATTCTATATACTGTAGATAGATAAAATATTGATTTATTCGGCAGTAATTTCCATAAATTTAATCTTTGATTTTTCATAAACTTTTTTTGTAACTCTAAAAAAGATTAATATTGGAAATATATAAAAAGTATACAGAAGTGATTTGATAACTAAATAAAGAATGGACAAATCGTCATAAACTATTAAAGTATAAATTTTTAGTTAGTATCTACAAGTTTATTATGTAAAATTTAAATTATATATAATTATTACTCACCTCTGTCAAATATAATTCTTGGTAAAGTATGAAGAGGAAGATTTCTTGGATCATAAAATAATGTCGCCTTTGTCTAAGTGAAATAGATATTTCGTAAATTTTTATTTAATTTGCTTATTTAATAAATAAATAACTAACCTTTTTATTTTGTTCATTGTCATCATCTTTAATCGTTTTAATTTGAGTTTCTTGTTCAGATAATTTAGTAGTTAAATCTTTTATTATATTTTCAAGACTATTTATATGTTCAAGTTGTTCTTTTTGAGCTTTTATCAATGACTCAAAAGATGAAAGGTTTTCGAGTTCAGATGATTGTTCACTAATTTGTTCTTCAAGTGACTTATTTAACGTAAGAAGTTCCTTATTAGAAAGGTGAAGTTCAAGTAACTAAAGAAAAAACAAAATGTTAGTTAAGTTTTTTCTTTGAATTTTAGAAACACAATTACAATTTACCTTTCTCTGAATATTTTCATCATCTGTCATATTAATTAATTCTTCTATCTCTTCATCTTGTTCTTCATCTTGTTCTTCGTCTTTTTCTTCTTCATTTTGTACTAGATTATCCTCATCTTCTTTATTCAATTGAGCAAAAGAAGAGACTTTCCTTTGTGGTTCAACAAAAACCTTTGGTTTATGTTGTTGTTGATTTATAACTCTAGCACCGGAATAAGAAGTACTTTCATCAATAGAATAAGGAATACGAGCAGATACTTGAACAGTTGGTTTACGTTGATTTAAATTTCCTCCGTAAGAAGGATATCCGGGATTATCATAATTAGAAGCTTCTGTTCTTAATTCTTTAGGTTGATAAGTTATATCTGACATAGTCTTTGGAATTCCTGGCGATGAATTAAACCTTGGATTTCTAATTACAGGATTAATATGCCTAGAAGATATTACTTTATCTTTATCTCTTCCTCCATACATAATTTCCGAACGAGAATCGAGTGATTTTGATGATTTTGTATTCCATTCATTTGTATTTGTATGATGATAAGAAGGTGCATTATTATTAATATAAGAAGATAATTTAGGGGTAAACCCTTGACCTTCTATAATAAAATTAGGATTAACTTTCACGGTTGGACTTTTTACTTGTGGTGATGATTGTTGTTGTTGACCTGGATCGCTTCCCCAGGAAACATCTGATCGAATATCTGAACGATTATAACTTTGTTCCTCAGTTGTCATCATATTGTTAACTTTTTTTTTTTGTAAATTTGCGGTTGTGCCACTAACAAAGTCAGACTTAGAACTGTTTAAATTATTTGATTTTGATTTTTTGTTTCCAAAAGAAATTTCAGATTGTGAAAAATTTTCATTTCCTGCTCTACCTCCTAACGCTCTTAACTTAGAATGAAATTCAAAATTACTAAAATCTGAAATAATATTTGTTGCGTGAGGCTTTTTATTTATTACAGATGGTGCTTTGTCACCCCGATTATCATTTACATTATTGACAAACTTGTTATTCTTATTTTGGATATTAGATTTTGGCTTAACCGGTTCTACTCTAGTAACAGAATCATCCGAGTCACTTCCTGTGGTTTCGTCATCTTCATCTTCTGAACTATCACTTCCTTCATCAATTTCCGAGTTAAGTGGTCTTGAATTATGAAATATCTTTTCAGTTGAAAAAGATTTTATTCCTGGACTATTGGTTTTGAAAGCAAATCCCGCAGCACCTAATATGGATGAAGGTTTTGTCGATTGTTGAGGATTAGTTGCTGGTAATGAATCTTTATTTCCGGAATTTTTTCCAAACACGTTAAAAGCCATTTTTTTTTTTTTAGAAAAAAGAAAATGAAAAAAATGATATTAATTGAAAAAATTATTTTAGGAGAACAAAAAAAGAAAAAAAAAAGTTTTTTTTTTTTCAAAAACTTTTTTTATAAAAAAAAGGAGGACCTTTCGTTATATAATAATAACATTATTTCCATGGCGGACCTATTTTACAATTTCGGAATTGATTTACAGATCACTACAATTTTATAGCAACTTTTTATTGTTGTACTTTATTTTTTTTCATAAAGAAAAATCCTATTTCGTTTTAGTTAATTAAAAAATTGTTATTTTTGTCACACTTAAAATAATTTCAGCCTATTTGTGATCAATATATTGTTACCTAATTTTGATATTTTTGATACTAATCCCCACATTTAGGAAAAAATGGAATATGCCGAAGTTCCGTGTTAACTTTATTGACCGATTAATAATAATAATAAAAAAACAACCCTTGATTTGTTGATATGTGTAAGTCACGCGAAATGGTCTGAGCGAAATTCACATTGTCTCCTTTCTCAATAAGTTCAATAAACATTAAATAAATAGAATTTCTTTCTTAAAATTTTTCTATTTTGACAAAATATTGATATCATGTGATGTAAATAAGAATTTCTCTCAAAGAATATCACATGATTTGCAAATATCCGTTGATTACGTACAGTCGGTACAGATGCAGGTTATCCGATATATCTGATTTAGAGAATTATCACGGACTATGCAGACTATGCATGCAAATCATATATGTTTTATGATAAGAAACTTATTCCATTTAAATCGTGCTTAATGGCTTATCGTATAAAATCTATTGAACTTAAAAATAATGAAGAATAAATTTTAGAAGAAAAGATTTTAAGAATAATTAAGAATTAAGTGATTGAAACAAGGAATCATTCAGAAACTTTAATATATATTTATTTATATCAAGATTGCTGTTCATAAGTAATTTACATAATAGTTAACAAAATATAACAAAAATAACGCGTGGAAAATTTAATATATCATAGTACAATGCTAATATATTCATTCTGTGTCGTTTTTTTTAATAGTTACTATTACATTGTTTCAATTGATTATCAGTTTATCACACAAAGAAAAAATACATAATTAATTAATAAATAATAAATATAAAATAGAACCAATTTTTTTAAACAATTTTTAATACCTTCTATTCCTACATCTATAATTAATATTCAACAACTTGAAAAACTTCAACATCGTCAACATTAAATTCTTTAACATCATGGATTGGTTTATCGTAATATTGAGGAATAGAAGTAGCTTTCATCTTATGTAAATCAATAGCTAAATCTTTTGCACCAAATCTAGGACCAACCCATAAATAAGGAATATATTCACTTTCAATATCTCTGTCTTTACGCATTTTACATTGTATAGTTTTCTCAATTAATGGTTCACCGGTCTTAAAATTAAATAAAAAACTAGAATCAATCGCAGTAGTATATAATGTAAGAAATCCTAAATCCAAACCTCTTGGAGCATATCCACCAATAATGGAAGTCGAATCGTGTATCTTTGCTACAACTAAAGTATTTGGTAAGTTATCACATTTTTTATGATATTCTTCCGTAGGAAATCCATCACGACACCTACTAAATAGCAAGTTAAATCGATATTTTATTGATGGAGTAGGTGTAAATGATCTATTATGGTTTGAATTCTTTTTAAAGCAAAAAAAATCAAAAAATGATTTTTTGATTTTTGGATAAGAAGAAAATGTTTCTCGTTCTTCTCTACCTTCAGTAATCCATTGTAATATAATATTAGCATGGAAATGATTGATTATTGAACTATCATCTAAAAATACTTGTCTTAATAATTTACTATTTGATGTTAAAACATCTTTGTCAAGATAACAAAGTAATACCTCATCATTCAAATTTTGTTCTTTCGTAGATAAAACTTTGTTATAAGGTAAAATCTTTCCATAATAATCATTCCGTGATACCTTTGAAAATTTTATATGAGGGATTAATTCTTTAATAGCTTCTTTTAATGTCATCCAGTCTTCATAAGTCCAATTTGGTACACCAAGTCTTAATGTTGGACTTTGTTGTATTCCCCATCTAATTAATATATCCCATACAGTCCCTTGATTAACATAAAAACATTCATCATCCATCACTGATATGAAACATGAAGATTTTAATATTTTTAATTCATCAGATTTTAATAAATACCATGGATTATCGTTAACCTTATGAATCAAATGATGTCTTATACGTTCATCTCCGTCTTCTACAAATACTCCATTAATTACTCTTATAAAATTAAATTGTAACCACGTAGTTTTATTATGTATTATATGTCGTTGTAATTCTTCTATAAGTTCTTCGAGTCTAAAATGTTCCGCTGCTTTTAATAGACTAATACAAAGTTCTCCATCCAAATTATTCAAATTAATCCCTCCCCTATAAAAAAATCTATTCAAAAGAGACAAATAAAAAAAAAAAAAGTTTTTTTTTTTTGTTAATAGAATTAATTCATGATTTTTTTTTTTCAGATAATACAGAAACAAAAACAAAAATGATAATTTTTATTACTTTAACATTGTTTTGAACGTATCTGGAGAAATACTTGGTTCTTCTAGAATGATATATGAACCTTTCTTAACAACATAATCATGTGATAAAGCAGTTCGAAAATATGATGATCGCGAACTTAGTATATCTGAATTACAATAACAATCTTCTCCATCAATTTTTACTATAACATCGAATTGATTTTCTCTACAATAATATTCAGGAAATGAATCCGCAATATTAAGTAATCTCTGATAATCTTCTTTATATAAAAACTCTAATAAGTCAATTGAAAGGCGACTTAATGATTCTAATGTATCACCTTCCATATCTGAAAAGATAAATATATGTAAAATATATGGAAATTTAAATATATGAAAATTTGAAAGATAAATATATGGAAATTTAAGGATAAATATATGGGTATTGAAAAGTAAAGATATGGAAATTGAATAAAAGGAGAAAAAAAAATTAGCCACAAAAATTAAATTACAAAATAATTAATTGAAAGTATAAAAAAAAATTTTTTCACTTTCTTAAAGAAACAACAAAAATGAAAACAAGAAACAAATGAAACCGTAAATTTCCTAATTAAAAAATTCATTCATCAATTTTTATATGATTTTTTTTTTATTACTAAATTTGATTCACCAAAAACACAACACAAAGAAAAATAAGTACATTTTTGATATAATAAAGGATTTTCGGGAGAAGTTACTACAATAAGAAGCTAGACATGCGTTAAACCTGTTAATCTCACATTATTGATCACTACATAATTTTTTTTTTCTTGTTCACCGTATTTCATTAATTGAACATTCAAGGTTAGAAATCCTCGATTCCTCTTCTTCTTTCAAATAATAAACATTCGCATTGTAGAACTTGAAGATATTCTTCATTCTATTTATAATGAATATCCCAAAATAATCAAATAAATATTATAATAATATCATTTATATTATTAAATAATATTACAAAATTTTTATAAAAGCTATTCAATTAAAAGTGAATTAGCTGAAGGAGAAATTTGTAGAAAGATTAAATAAATTTTAAATAATTTTCTAAAAAAAAAAAATTATATTATTGTGCGATTCGTATATATTCTTATATATATATTATTATATATATTATATATACGGTATATATTTACAAATAAAGGTATGTAAAAAATAAAATAAATATTGATTAATTAAAATTTTACAATTCTTTAGCTATTATAATGTTGTACAATCAATCAATTTAATCTGAGCTACTTGGTACTTTGGGAACTCCGACATTTAATAACACAAAAACACAAATCGAATCAAATGTAAAAATATTCAAACATTGTAAAAATCATTATATGCTAAGAATATTGTTTTGACGGACGATGAACTCTATATGCTCTTTATTTATAAAAATCGAGATTTAAAGAATTATCATTTTACAGCGTAAAAAAAAAAAAAATTTTCACAAAAAAGTTATTATGGTAGCGGAGAAATTAATTATCAGTTTCCTTTTGATCATAATTACGTATATTCCAAGAACCTTATAAACTTTTTTTCTAATGTAATCATTGAAAATCAATAAAAAAAAAAAAAAAAAAATTATCAGTATGATTATCATATCTTAAAGGGGTAGTTCTTTTATTAAAATATTTCTTTCTCTTTTCTCAAACTATTAAATAAATTGTTTTTATAAAAAAAAAAAAAAAAATTGAATTTAGATATATTGATTTATTTGATTTGATCTTTTAGTCATAGGTTAAAAATGAATTCTTCATCACTCCCGACTGAATGTCTTCGTGAAATATTTGAATATGCTTACGAAAGTGATGATTTGGAAACTTTAGGTTCCTGCTTATTGGTAAACAGAAAATGGTGCAAGACTGTCGTTCCAGTAATGTGGAGAAATCCTTGGGCATTGTCTTGGTTTAATTGGAGAGAAAAATCAACAAGGTCAATAACAAGTACCATTTACGCCCTTTTACCACATGATATAAAGACTGCTTTTATAACTAATGGAATCTCAATAAACCCTCCAACGACTAAAGTTCCTTTATTTAATTATGTTCGATATATTCAAGTTTTAGAACATCGACATATTAAAGGGTTAATACATGGAGTATTTGATTTTGAGCTTTATAATTTATCGAATACGAATAACACGAATCATAATTTGATGATTGTCGAAAGATTACTATACAACTTTTTTTTAATCGATTCAAATATTAAATATCTTGAAATTCCTCGGTTTCCTTTATTGAGAGTGGCTACCCCAGAATATTGTTTTTCTGGTTTAAAAGAAGTTACATGTAATGCTGATATTTCACCACAGATTTTCAAAGATTTGGGAAAAGTTTGTACTAATATAGAAAAGCTTATAATTAATAGAGCGGTCGTTGACAATGAAGGATTAGCTTTTTTAATTCGAGTTCAAAAAAGATTACAATATTTATCAATGTGCGATAATGTAATAGGTGAAGCAGACTCTGTAAAAATTGGGAATAGTCTAGAAAAACATGAAAATTCCCTGCTCAATATTCATTTTCGTGGACAAATCTTTTTTTCACCAAAGATACTTGCAAAATTTTCAAACTTAAAGTTATTGAACCTTGAATTATCTGCGGAGAAACCTATAATATTACATGATTCTTCAAATTTTCCATTTCTTGAATTTCTGGAAATTATTTATGATAGATTCACTCCATACTATGTTTTCACAAACATAATTAAGAAAACCAAAGGTACACTTCTTAGAATTGCCATGAATGTAATCGAAGAACCTGAAAGTGAGAGAGAAGCAAAAGATTATGTGTTAGCTATTGCAAATCATTGTCCAAAGATTGAATTTGTCACAATTTGGTATAAAGAAGGTATTAATGATGTTTTAGAGATTATGTTACAAAAATGTCAGAAATTGGAAGGTATTAAACTAATAACTGTTGAAAATATTAAAGCCTTACCATTATTAATAATATTGGCAAATAAAGCTCCCCGATCGTTGAAAATTATAAATTTAAGTAGTATTGGAGAATTTTTTCATGGAAATATGGGATGGGAATTTTCTCCTTTAGATTTGTCAAAATTTTTTGAAATGTGGAAAGGACGTGAATTACTTAATTTTTATATTTCGGATGTTAGAGGGAATTTAACAAAAGAATGCGTTAAAATTTTACATAAATATTTAAATTATGATAAAGTATTAAATAACTGGGAAGAAATTCAAATGCTAGAAGATTCGGAAGATATTGTTAATTGTTGGGAAACTTGTGAGTTATGGATGACTGCCGAATATAGAGCATAATGTATTTACTTATAGAATATACAGTTTTTAACTAATTTAAAAATTTTATGTTTAGTCTTCACTTAAATTGTTAGATTAAACATAACAACATAGAATGACAATAAAAGTAGCACACTAAAGTTATTTGTTAATTATCATTAAATTGATTTTCTACCAATTTTGTCCCTAGATTTCTTTCTCGTTGTTATAAAGTATTTAATTATTCTATTTCGATTGTTACTATCAAGAAAAAGATTAATTTGAAAGTTTCAATTCGGTCAATAAAATTGATGTATTGGTATTTTTTTACCAGCGCAATTGATAGCATACTAAAGAAATGCAATAATTAGAAATTATAATGTAAAAATCCATGTAAAAATCTATTATGTTTTTGTATAATGGCTTTTCCACATAATTATTCAAAGCTTTATATGTAAAAATATCTTTTCGTGACTTTTAACATACTGTTTCCTCTGATTATTTCCATAATTGCACATTTTAGGAGCGGGCAAATGTAATAATGATACAACAAAGGTCAATTTCGGATATCGTATCTCAGTAATAATAACGTTAATCTAGGATTTTTGAATTTTAATATTGTTTATATGATAGATTTAGGAGCAAATTTGAATACAGCACCTATTTCATTTCATTTATACTACGTATTCTATGTTTATGTTTTATGAGATGGCAAACTTAAATATATAAATACACACAGGTGCGCCCGGATAAAACTCTCCATAAATGCACCTTCATAAATGCACTCTCTAGCTCAGTTCCAAGCTTATATGAACTCTAATAATGATAGAATTCACATTAGAGTTATCTAAACCAGCTGAACAGTTTCAGATGTATATATCTTTGATTCTTAATTCCCGGATAGACCATCTAATCATCTTATGATTAATCTGCAAAGTCTTCAATTTAATTTTTAGGTATTAAGAATTTGTGAAACTATTAAGTTATAAACGTTAAACCTATGTACATAATGAAATTTAAACATCAAAGAACTTTATTTTGAAATTTAGAGACGAAGAAAACGATAAATTTGATTAATCCTTATCATATATACCTATTATAATTGAAAAATTCGCTTACAAATTTAAAAATCGCATCCGAAAGTATGATTTCTAGATTTAATCCATATTGAGTAAAAAATATATATGTACATATAGTATAAGGTAAAACCCATCTTCAATGGGTAATATAATGACTACTTGAAATTACAATAAAATCACAAAAATTTAATAAATATACTATATTAAATAAAAAACGATGGCAACAACCTTAATCGATGTTTATATATTGAATGTCGGTAATTAAAAGTTAACCAATGTACTTCAATCATTTAATCTATTTAATCTTCATCTCATCGTATAGACTAAATAACATTTCTACTATTAAATAACTTTTAATATTTATGAAAGGCATACAAAAATGAAATTATATTTATACAAAATACAGTATATATATAAATACCTAATCTATTAAAATTTAGCTTTAAATGTCTTTTCAGCATTTATCTTTTGTGATATATTATCCAGAAATGGTCCAATAATCTCATGAAGTTTTTGAGTTTGTTCAATCATAACCCAATGAGAACAATTAGTAATATTCTGTTAAATATATAAATAAATAAATAATGTTTATAATAATGTAAATATTGTGCGATCTCAAATACTTACTACTACTGTCAAGTCTTTACAATACTTTTCCATATTACTAATCACCATAAGAGAAGGAGTGAGGGTGTCTTCATCAGCTTTAACCTACGCAAAATCACATTACCATTTAAGAAATATAAATAATTAATACTTTTACTTGTATATCGTTATCATATATTTACCATAAGAGCGGGATGAAGAATTTGTTTTCTAGCACCTGTAAACAAAAGTGAATAAAAAGATTTAATATAAATAATAAAAATAACTTTTATTTTTTTTTATAAACTTCAATACCTTTCTCATCTTGAAAATTCACTTTTCTGGTTTTATAAAAATTTAGCCCTCCGTGAAATCCTCTAGCTTTATACTGGGAGACATAATAATCCAGTTCCTATTAATAATAAAAGTGGAAATGAACATAAATCACAAAAATTATTTAATAAAAAGAAAAAAAAAAGACCTTATTTGTAATCATTGGACTTTTTTCCAGATTACTAGGAACATTTCCAAGCATTGAATTACCATCGAATACTTTGATGCGATCTTCTTTCTTAGAAGATCGAAAAAGAGCTTTAAACAATAATTCCAGCTAGAAAAAAAAAAGAAGTTTTAAAGTTTAACTAAATATAAAAAACTCCCCCCAAAATTTATTTACAAACATTTTTATCTAATTCTATTTCAGCTTTGGGATGGGTAAAATAAACTTGATATTGTAAATTTGGTAAAAGTTCTGCAATAGATTCAATATTAAGGTAATGTTCATTTGGAGGAATATATGGGATATTTAAACTATACCGAGAAAAAAATATCAATAAAGAGAAAATCATGTAAAAATAAAGATATCATTAATTTTTTTTTTTTACCTGATAACAGCATGAACTTTTTCTGGATAATGGATACACATTCGCCAAACGACAACTCCACCCCTATAAAAAAAAAGGATTTTTTTTAGCATTTCATCTTTCCAAAATTAATAAGGTATCTATCTTTATAATTGACTACCAATCATGGCCCATGAAAATTGCTTTTTTTAGATTTAAC
Source organism: Rhizophagus irregularis (assembly GCF_026210795.1). Taxonomy (NCBI): domain Eukaryota; kingdom Fungi; phylum Glomeromycota; class Glomeromycetes; order Glomerales; family Glomeraceae; genus Rhizophagus; species Rhizophagus irregularis. The sequence goes on from NC_089454.1 coordinate 1,272,095, forward strand.
TGATTCATAAGTTCAGATAAATCTTTACAGATATTCTTGAAACCATATTGATGTATATCATTTGGTGGACAATGAGGAGATTCCTAAAGAAAAGAATTATATAAGAATTTATTAAAAAAGAATGAATTTAAGTTAAAAATCTCACAGTTTGTCCAAAGCCTCGGAGGTCCGGTGCGATCACTCTATAACCCTTAGATACCAAAAAAGGAATTTGATAACGCCATCCATACCACAAATCAGGGAAACCATGACAGAGGATAATAGCATTGTCATGTCCCTCTCCTTGGTCAACATAATCTTTTTAAATATGAAGATAAACCAAAAAAATTCTTAGGATAAACCTTTCAAACGAATAATATGTAATAAAAATAACTTACGATAAATTATGCCATTGACAAATGAAAACCTATGTCGAAAAGAATTTGGATCCTGTGGGTCCATAGAGAATGGAATAATTGAATAATAATAATAATGATAAATTTTTTTTTTTTAAAAAAAAAAAAAAAAGTAAAAAAATTTTCAGACCCTTTTTATCTTTAATTATTATCTCTGTCGAATGACATTTCGTGTAACAAATATTCGAAATATTCGGAAATTTACCCGATTACTTAAAAGGTTTATCGCTAATTTTAATTTGGTAATTTGGTAGATCAAAGTGAGATAAAGTCTTGTCAACGAACAAGTTTAAATGGTATTTATATGATAACGTATTCTCGTTAAATGATAATTTGCTTACATATTCGGTCTAATTTATAAAAGTAATTATTAATTATAATTATTTTCTTTTATTTATCTAAATGACACAACGTATCTTCGTGAAAAATGGTCCAAGCAAAGTATACACAAATTAAATTATATTTTTTTTCTTTAATATAACACTGAATATACAGTACAGTAGTTTGGGAAATAAAAAGATTTTTTTTTTAAAAAAAAAAAAAAAAAAAAAAAAGAAAAATTGGGCGTTTTTTACTTCTCTAATAATAGTTTCATTGAATATAAAATTTTGACTAAAGATAACGAGATTAACGAATTTTATTAAGAGATAGGATAAAAAAAATAAATATTTCGGTTAAGATATATATATTTATATATACAATATATTATTATATATTATTATATATCAATATATTATTATATATTATTATATATCAATATATGTATAATGATAAACAAAAGAATCCTTCCTTAATACTTCTCAGTCTTACAAATTTCTTTAAAATCACAACCTATATTATCACCCATTAATTCTTTAAATTTACTCCATTCGCAATACTTTTCATCACATCCTGGGATAATAACCGGAACCTCATTGATAATTATTTGAACTAAAATGGATTTTTCTTTTTTTTCGAAAAGATTTTCATTGGAGGCGCAATTGGCGCAATTATAGATTTCAAAATATGCATTTGCAGCAAATGGGCAAATTTCTGAACTTTTATATTTTCGATCAGAAACTTCATCTAAAGTTACATTTGCTATTAAAGGTTTAGAATCTTTATATAATCCCTATCGAAAAAAATCGAAAAAAAAAAAAATTTTGTTAAATGATAAAATGAAAAGAAAAAATTTCCACACTTTTTTTTATAACTTACCAAGATTGTATATAAGAATGAGAGTGTTTCAGAGTGAGTAAAAAATAATTCCGCTTTAACAGGAGAAGTCCCGTTCATATACTTCTCAACACTATTTACCAATTTAGTAATTAACTTACAGGCTAATCGTTTATTTAAATCATTTCCATAAGAAAATCGATAATAATTTTTCATATCATTAAAATATTCTAATGTCAAAATATCTTTTTTACGAAGTAATTTGCACCAACTGTTATGTTCATTAAAAAATATAATATCAAATGCACATGCTTTATAAATATAATCCGCATGAATTGGTTGAAGATTCTTGACTTTATATTTTTTTGAGATGCGATTTGTAATTTCTGTTAAATTTGTTGAAGTAAATTGAGAAACTTGTTTTCCTAGAATTTTGTTATTATCATTTACTGTATCTTTCCAAAGAGGGCAAGATCGATGAATCGCTAATTCATAATCTTTTGACTATATATAGAATATATTATTAAGAATTTATTTAATCTTTTAAATAAATATATATATATAATAAAACTTACTAGCGAAGTGGTATAAATATAAATCGGTTGAGTATCTCCTCTACCTAAAATTCCATGTCCATCAAATAATCCGACAGAATATGAATTTCCCGACATTCCAGTTCTAAAAAAAAAACGTATAAGTTAGCAAATTTTAATTTAACATTATAATGAATTAAGACATACCTTGAAGTTTTTGTACTTCTAAATTCAATAATGTAAGGATCATAAGGAATAACTTTTTTCCAGAACTTTTGATATTTCTTAAAAGAACGTTTTCCCAATAGATAATGTTCTTTCTGACCTCGAAAATATAATAAAGCATCTTGTGATAACGTAAATTTATTTTCCCACTATGTAATATAATTATTTGTTTATTCAACAAAATAAATAAATCAGTAAAATTGTTCGCATTTTTTTTTTTGAGGGATTACCTTATGCTTTTTACGTCCAGGTACATCATGAAAAACTTTTTCTAATACATCAAATTTATCAATATCGTCATCTTCGGGATATCTTGTTCCATGTCTAGCGATTAAAAATAACTTTTCTAATTTACAATTACGAGGAGAATTTAATTCTGGTTGTTTATCAGTAAATATGGGATATAATGAATTTGTTCCCATATGTCTCTTCATATCAAATTTATAATATGATGACGTAAAAAATATTAAAGCTAAAACATTGGTCCAAACAATTTGATATAAAAATTGCATCTTTTAAAAATTTTTATTCGTAATCAAAGAGTAAAAATTTAAAAGCAATAATAGATAACAAACCAATTATTTATAATAAATTTAAAATATTTTTTTTTTTGATTTACCTTTATTTGTTTGACTGATCCTTGTGATCTTACGCCAGATATTTTTCGTTCAAACAATAACACGCCTCACAATAAATATCTTTTTTTTTGATCGGAAAAACATTTTCCGGTATTCCCATTTATTAGTTAGTTTCGTAAACTTATGGAATTATGAAATCTATTTTCACGTGATTTCAGATAAATAACCAATAACGTCCACTTCTGATTTTAGACTAATATAGCAACATAATAAACGAACACATGATATTTACTCTATTAATTAAATTTCCTATAAGCACCGAGATCCATTTATATATTAATAAAATATTCATCATATATTTCATTAAGCAATACAATTGGAATTTATTAAATAATAACAATAATATAATAAATAGCTAAACCAACTAGATTTCAATGATTATAATCTTTATGTTCAGGTTCATCAAAAATAATCAGATCATTATCGTTTTTCGAAGTATCTCCAATCATATCAATTTTAGGATCTATAGCGGTATCCGTATTTGCCCTTGTTAGGGGATGCGAACTCGAACTTTTGAATTTACCTTTATTATTATTAAGGGATGACGTACGTTTTCTCTTTGAAGATAAAATCAATTGACCTCCGGTTTCCAATTTGACTGCTAAACCTGTTCTTACATCAGATTCATCATAAATTTCTTCTTGAATTAATTCTTCAAGTACATCTTCTAATGTAATTATTCCAACTGGTACTCCTTCTTTAAATACTAATGACATATGACTTTTTCCTTCTTGAAATGTGTTAAGAATGTCAAACAACGGTGTTTTGGCTTCAACAGTTGGAATGCTATTTATTTTACAATCTCTCAGAGGTTTTGAGTCATCTGGATTATGCATTATCAAAGACTAAATAAAAAACAAATACTTGTTATAAATAAAAAACATGTACAATAAATTTTTTTTTTTTTAAAAGAATTACTACCTTAACCAACAGTACGCCCAAGATATTATCTCGCGATCCCTCATAAACAGGAATTCGTGAGTGTCCAGTTGTGTAAATTTCTCTTATAGTGATTCTATCCAATATGCTATCAATAGATATCATGTATGCCTAAAACATTATAAAATGCTTAAAGTACTATTTTATAAAAAAAAAGTGTACTCAACAAGATAATTTTACCTTGTCAATTGGTGTCATTGCATTTTCAACAACTTTATCTTGTAAATCAAGTGCACCCCGTATGATAGTAACACTATCCTTCATTAAATCACCACCACGTTCAGATGATTCATGATATTTAATTAATTCTTTAAGTTCTATAATATTAAAATTTTAGAAATTACTAAATAAAAAGGACACATATCTATTATGTATAAATAAATATACGTATTAAGTTTCAATATTAACCAGCACGACGATAAATAATTCCATGATCTTCTCCAAGAACCCAATCTAACAATTTTGCTATCGGATATGAAAATACAAACTACAAAGAAAATATTAAATTGATATTAGAAAAATCTCATTATTTAACTAATAAATATAATGTAAACTTACTGTCAACCATATCAATATTCTAACTGGCCTGATAAAATTTATTATAAATAAATCATTTTTATATATAAAAATAATTTTTTCTTTAAAAAAAAAAATACACACCAAGCGAAGAAAGCACCAACAGCAAGACCATAACGAGAACATACGGATTGAGGAATAATTTCTCCAAACACAACAATAAGTGCCGTTGAAGCTAAAACGGCAGTTATCCCACCTCCACCTAAAACATCATCCATAACAATTGGTAAAGTTTCATTGACTATTACATTTGCGAGTAAAAGTGTAACCAAGAGCAAATGACCATTTTTTCTAATTGGCTTTTAATAATTTTTATAAGACATGTCATCCGAGTAAAATTTGAATAAAATGAATAGATTTATTACATACCTGAATCCTTGCAGCATATTTCCTATTAAAAAATGATGAATAATTAGAAATATTTTACAAACATCAAGTACATCAAGTTTAAAGAGAATAAAGATAATGATTATTTACTGTTGTTTCGGGTCACCTGATGAAGCAAGAATATGAAGATTCGTCTCATCTAAACTCATCTAAAAATCATTTTAGAATAAAGAAATTATCAAAAGTTACGTAATTCACAAAAGATATTTACCAGTCCAAGGGTTAATCCTAAAAACGAATAAGTTAAAAATTATTTTCTGTTTTTTTTTGTGATGCTAAACTCATAATAAAATAAATACCAGCAAATAATCCGCCTATTAAAACCAAAAATACAGTCAAAGCAACTTTTAACCAAAATTCGGTACTTGTTTTTTCACTTAATTTCATATGAACATTTCGCATTATTTCATGTTCGTCATTGCCAACTGGTATCGCAAGAACATTGGCGATTAAAATCAAACAACCAAAAAAAATTATTTTTTTCATAGATAATGAGAAATGTTTAGAAGAGAATACCATACCAAATTACTATTTCTTTTTTTTTTTGATTTATAGTGGAGGTCCGGAGATAACAATTGTTTCACAACATGACAACCATGGCTTTAACCTGCGTGACATATGTGTAGCCATGTCAAATTTCCTAATTTGATATCTAGAAGATTAAGTTAGTAAATATTGTATAGATGAAATATGTAATAGTTATTTCACGGGAACTGTGGCTTTCACGGCGCAGCCGTGAAAATCATGATATTCCAGTGACTCCGTGAAATAACTCACGGGTATCCGTACTAATAAAGCCCTTTAATATATTGAATAATGATTGACTTTTTATTCCAATATTGATAGACTTTTTACCCATCTTTTAAATAAACACCACCCGTGAGAATATCAAGAAAAAAAAGCACAAATTTTAACTAGAAACCGTGGGATAAAATAATATAATTGTTATCCCTCTTATTCCTCCCATTTATCCCATTCATCACACGTAGCATCAAGAGTTTATCCGAGGTAAGTTATTTTTGGTATCCGACACAATTAATAAAATTTCAGTCAAAAACTGGAAAATTATCACTGGTTTAAAAATGATTGTAGGCTTACCGAGCGATAGTCGAATAGCGGACATCAACCGGATAAATATTAGTATTTACTATTTTAAAACCGTTTCATTACATTAAATATGATAAACTAAATGACGTTTCTTAAATTTTTTACATCTATCCGAGCGATGACCTTATATATAAATCAAGGATGCTAGGAATAATTTAAAAATATGGAAACTTTGTGTATTTTTTTAGTTAGAATTAAATTATAACAAATAAATGATATCAATAATTGATAAATTACTTTTAAGTACTTTGATATTCTTTTAGATAAATTTTGAATTATTGTATTATTAGTTATTACGATGACGAAAATAATTACATAATAATTAGATCAAACGCGAAAAAGGATTTTTTGGAAAGATAACTCACATGCATAATGTACAAGTATCATGTATGCAATGTTCTTTTAAGAATTATATTAGGATTCATGTTTGTTTTTTATGAATCCCAATTTATGACATCATATAAATAAATCATTATAATCATTATAATTTTTATAATCTCTGTGTCGCTTTATACTTAAACTATTATGAAACGTCATATTTCCATCATTGATTAAAGTTTTAAATCGTCATTATTTTATTATTTTTTTTTTACGACGACAAAAACAAGTGAATTGGATTCCTTTACCCCACATTTTGTTAGTTTGTTTATTTCTTTATTTCGTGAATAAACAAACCTTTTTTTTTACCCCGCATTTTTTTTTTTAAGGATATTTTTGGCGGGTAATAATTTCAAATTTTGTGCTTTTGGTGACCTACTAAAAATTATAATCACTGCCAATGTTAAAAATTTGATTGGTTCAAGATAATCAAAATCACGAGGTTAAATGCAGGAAGAAAAAAATTTTTTTTTTTACATTCAAGTAACATAGTATTGTTCTTTTTCATTGAACACAAACATAAATTTACCGCCAATCAAAAAAAAAACCTGTTTACAATCGAGTTTAGATCTTTTATTTAATTGGTTAATATTTTTAATGTGATTAAAATGTGTGATATATTACTGATAAATTACTGATAGTACGCATTGCTTTATCCCAAAGTTTATCTTTATTCCAATCAATTTACCAACTTTCCAACTCGAAAATGATAAAATCTCGTGAAAACGAAGGTACAAAGACCAAAAATAAGACAAATTAATTCCTTTTTAGCATTGTTTTTTTTTTCAAAAAAAAAAAAAAAAACGCCAAAAAGTAAAAAAGTCTAAATTCGAGCCATATTGTATTTTACATCAAAAATATTCAAATTTTGTAAAGTTGAAAATTATCTAGAACGGATCTTTCGGGTAATCATTTTCTTAATTATGCACCAAACAAATGAAAATTTAAGTTGTATTGCTTCTTCTTGTGATACCTGTCACTAGAAATGATGTTCTGATGACAATAAATGCTATTTAAATGTGCATTAAATATGTCTTTTTTATTATTTTTAAATCTATAAAATAAAAAATCAACGCCAATTCGCCAATTGCCACTTTAGTTGTAGATGATACACTGTTGATCGTTCTTATTTCAGGAAAAATTTTCGGTTGTATTTGTTTAAATAAAAACTTTTTCGCTTTGCAGTTAATATTTTTTTTTTTAAAAAAAAAATTTTAATAATTTTTTTTTTAAGGGTCATCAAGGTTTCACCCGATAGCCGCCTAATAAAAGTAAGTTTTTTTTTTGTTATTTGGTACTTACCGAACAGTGTAAATTGCGTTATTCAAAAAGTAAGTTATTATTTTGATTATTTACGGTTTCCCATGTACTTGTGTTACAACAAAAAGATTTATTACCCCGTCATTTTTTTTTTTTCCAAATAATAACATCAAAAAACATCAAAATTTTTTTCTTTTCAACACTTCATTTAATAAAAAAAAATCATGGAAACTCAATCGACTATAACTTCCACTCTGAATTCTTTTGGATACATTTTAAATGAAGGGAACATATTTGACCTTTTACTAGGTAAACCTGCCGGACCTACCTCCAAAAAGATGAACGAATACAGTGATTATAATGAAAAAAATGATAGTAATATTTGTAACGACGATAAAAATGATTATGGTGGAGGAAGATATGATACAATCATTCGTGTAGGAATTGAACCTGATTTAAAAGAATTTAAAGCTGGATCAATTATATTGTGTTCTCGTTCTGAGTATTTTCGCACTGCTTTGTCCTCTGAATGGGCCAGAAAAGAAAACGATATTTTTATTATTGATAAACCAAATGTTAGGCCGATTGTATTTGATATTATTCTCAGGTAAATTGAGATATAAAGTCACGTGTTTGATTATATTTAAATGTACAATTATTTATACGCTATCTATTTCTCAGGTATCTGTACATTGGTGAGTTAAAATTGGATAATCTTAATGCCGACGAAATTTATGGTTTGTTTAGTGCTTCAGATGAATTTATGTTAGATGACCTTATTGATAACATACCAATTAATACTGGGGAGAATATGGATTTTTGGCCAGATCAAGAGTGTATTCCAGTTTTACATTATATTTTTAGAATTGAATCTTTTTATAAACTTCGTCGTCATTTGGCCAATAAGATTAACGTTGATCCTAAATGGTTAACTGAAGCTGAAGATTTAGGTACTTTAGAAGAATCGATCCTCTTCTCCCTTTTACTTCAATATAATTTTAACCTTGAACATACTGCCCGTTGGGATCTCATTATCAAATGGGGTTTATTACAAAATCCTTCACTTGACAAGGAAAAATTATCAGAATGGTCAGATGAAGATTTCAAATTACTTGGAAGAACTTTAGGAAACCTTTTACCATTAATTAATTTCACAGAAATTTCTCGAAATGATGTTCATTCAAAAATTCTTCCATATGAAAAAATTTTATCACCTCAAGTAATGGATAATTCTGCTTTAAAATGGTATTTAACAAAATATCAACCAAAAGGTTCTCAAGGGTTAAAGGATTCAAATCTTATAAATCATGTTCACGCTGCACATTTTATTAAATGGATAGGATCTTTACATAATCAAGAACTTGATGAAGAAAAACCCATCAAACCTGCTTGTAGATATAAATTTGATCTTATTTTTCGTTCATCAAAAGATGGATTTTGGAATTTTGCAGAAAAATGTAATCAGCAAGGTCCAACTCTAGCAATTGCAAAAATAGCAGGACAGAGATGTTTAGTTGGAGGATTTAATCCTTATGGACTTTTTACGGATAAGAAATCTCTTCAAGTACAGGATGGTTTTAGTGTAAAAGAAAATTTTATTTTCTTTTTTGATAATCGAAAAAAAGTTCCAAGATATGTTATGTCTCCTTTAAATAGATATGATACATTATATAAGCATTTCTTATCAGAAGACGGTCCATGTTTTGGTGATTTAAGGTTAATTTTGAGATATAACACTGGTTGTTATGTACCTTCTTATTATTCTTCTTATTCTTCTCATATGTATTTTGATATTGAGGAATGTGAAGTCTTTAGAGTTGTTAAAGTTGATAAAAATAATCCAAGACGTAGCAGTTACAGTCAACCTTACATTAATGATACTTATGAACATGAGAAAAGTTTATTTGAAGATGGTAAACGTTGTCGTCATTGTAAAAAATAATTAACCTTTCTTTTTTTTTTTAAGAGCATGAAAGTCTGGAAATGAACATTTATATCTTTTTTTTTTCAAGAGCATGAAAGTCTGGAAATATGAACATTTATATCTTTTTTTTCACCCATTTTTTTTCCTCACCCATTTGTATTATAATCACAGAAAGAAAATGAAATTAATTTATTTTTACCATATTTAAAAAAAAAGTTGTAAATAAAGTTTCGTAAATAATAAAAGAAAAAAAATTGGCGTATTAGTAGTATATTTGTATATTTACCAGAATTACATAAATGATCGGCCGCGTGGCTCATTCCAGTGTATTTTCGGAACATTGATCAATATTAACGAAAAAAAGTTTCGTACTTCTGTATAAATTATTAATCTTTTTTTGCTTGCGTATATCACAGGATGAACCTGTATTGATATTACCGTCAAAGTTATTAGTGTACTATGATTGCTAAAAATTTATTACTTCTGTTATTTAAAATCATTCTATCTAGTCTCAGATAAATAGATGTAATCTTATTAGAGTAAGTGGAGAAATTGAACAGTATAAATATTATATAACGTATTCTACTTAAGGATTGTCTGTCGGTTTTTCAGTCTTAATGAATTTTTCATACAGTAAAGAAGTTGGTCAACTTTGCTTGGTTAGTCAGGTTACACTATTATAAGCCTTAAGTGAAAAGTTGCTTGTGGGCAATAAGAGATAAAGGATGCTTACCAATTTTTTTTTATTTTTATGACGATAATCTCTAATTACCATAACCCATTGATTATAAACAAAATTCATTGAAAATTCATGTAAGATTAAAGAATTTATTGAAATTTATTGAATTAATCAAGAAAAATTCTTATAAATAATATAAAGAAACCGAATGAAACTTCTTAATAATAATGTACATATGTATTGAACAGATATATTCATTATACGTACAAATCTAATTTAATTGATTCTTAAATTCATCTTTTAACTAAAATTTTTTCTTTTCTTATCTTGTTTCTATTAAAATTCACAATTCACAAATTTTTTTGAAATTACAATTTAATTTATCACCCAATAATTCCTTAAATTTACTCAATTCACAATATTTCGAATCACATCCCGGTATGATAATAGGTTCTTCATTAAGTAATGTACGGATATAAGTGGTAGTGCGTTCATTCCTTTCAGCGCAAGTATAAACTTCAAAATACATATTTGATGAAAAATATAATTGAGTTGAATCTTTAAATTTTCTATTCAAGAGTTTTTCAGGAAGTGTATCAACAGTTAATGGGGTTTGATCTTTAAATAGTCCCTGGTAATATATAAATTAAATTAATTGAAGTATTAAATTTAAAGTTTTTTTTAAAAAAAAGATACTTACTAAAGTTGTTGCAAGGAATCGAAGAGTTTCAGCATGAGCAAATTTTAAATCAGCCTTTAAAGTAGAATTACCATTTGAATAATCTTCTATATTCTTAATAATATTACTAATTAATGAACAACCCAATTCTTCATTTAATTTACTACCATAAGAAAATGAATAATAGTCTACTAAATCATTAAAATATTCTAATTCCAATATTTCATTTTTATTAAATAATGAACACCAAGTATTTGTTTTACCAAAAAATGCTATAGCAAATGCACATGCTCTGTAAATGGAATCTGCATGTTTAGGCAATAGTTCTGGTGTAATGTTAAATGATTTTGTTATACGTTGAGAAATTTCTGTCATATAATTTGTAGTGAATTCAGTTTTTTGTTGTTCAAGAATTGTATTATTTTTATCTACTGTTTCTGCCCATCGTGGACATGCTTGATGCATTGCTAATTCTTCATCTTGTTTCTAAAATATAATTAAAAGATAATATTTAATATTTAATATTCATTTACTATCTAATTTCTTAAATCACTTACAACTGGAATAGAAGAGATGTAAACTGATTGACTGTTATCTATTCCTAAAGTTCCTTCTCCGTTAAGTAATCCAAGAGAATATGCAAATCCGGATATACCAGTTCTATTAAAACAAAAAAATTTTAATATAAATAATTAAAATAATATTTAACTAATTGACTGAGACTCACCTTGAAACAGCGGAACTTTGAAAATTAATAATATTTGGATCATAAGGTAATATCTTATTCCAAAATTTATTATAACGTTTTTTTGATCTTTTTCCCATAAAGTAAAGTTCTTTTTCACCTCTTGAAGTTAATAACCCTTGTTTTAATAATGGAAATGGATTTTCATACTATTAAAACAAAAAATAAATTAGTAATGATATATAACAAGAAAAAATTGTTTTTTTTTTTTACTTACCCATTCTTTTGCGTATGAAACATTCTTAAAAACTTTTTCTAATTCGATGAATTTATTTATATCCCCATCAGTAGGATAGCGAGTTCCTAAAATATATATATATATAAATTATAAAATTGTATAATAATAATAATACAATTTTTATTTACGAAAATAATTTTGTTTACCATGTCTAGAAACAAGGTATAATTGCTGTAATTCACATTTATCAGGTATTTTAATCGGATTCGCCTTATCAGTAAATATAACTGGCAAGGTCTTCGTTCCCATATGTCTCTCTATTTTAAACCAATAAAAACATTCCGAATACTGTATAAATATGAAGAGAGTTAAGCACCATAATAAGATTTTTACATGAAAATTCATTTTCAATATAATATAGAGTAATATTAATAAATAATATTACGAAAATAATAAAAATTTGCAAAGAAATGGGACCGTATAAATATCATTTTTCAAGCCTCAAAAAATTCATTACAAATATTTTAAACGATTCATTTTGCAATGTCTGTAGCTTGTATCACCACGTGGCATGTTATTCGAGCAACAGATAAGCCAGATAAGCCGCGTATTTTACGCGTGCTATATTCTTTATCACATATCTGCAGATCTGCAGAATGCATATTATCAGTTATATAAAAACCCCTATAGCAGCGGCAGATCGGTTATAAATTTGATTTCATATCCCGGCCGGATCTGTAAATCACAAATTCAAAATTTTTTTTTTATCATTGTGATAACCACGGAAACCACATCTTTAAATTGACTAAATCGCATACATAAAAGACAAAACACATTTCTTTAAAGAAAATTTCTTATTCTAACGAAAAAAAAGATCAGCAATTTTATAATTATGATATCATTTAACGCAGTTTAACATATGAAATTATGGTATCCAAACTTTTTGCCGAACCATTTCACTAAAACCCATTTCGCCGAAGGGATATTTCACCGAAGCGATATTTCACCGAAAGGACGTTTCGCCAAAATACCATTTCACCGAAACCCAATTTCACCGAATTCCGAAGCCATTTTATCGAATGGACATTTCGCCGAATTGACATTTTGCTGAATGGACATTTCGCCGAAAAATTATTTATTCCATTTGGTTATTTTATTGTTTTTATATTAAATACATCATTATAAAAAAAATTCTGGAAAAAGCTCCGATAAATGATTTTTATTCCGAAGAAATTCAGACACGTGATCATTTTTCTGAAAAATTTTTTATAGGGCATTAGCTGATTTTTATTAAATTTATCTTGTTGTTTATAATACATTAATCTTTTTTTTACTTACTAAAGTTATTTATTTATTGCTTAACAATTAATATTAGTTACTTGAATGTTAAAGTGATAATATCCTGGAAAAAAAAAAAAATCTCTAAATAATTTAATTTTTATGTTCATTGCTCGCGATGAATATTTTTGTTAATCGCTACCATTTTCGGCGAAATGTTCATGGGATGGAGTTCGGCGAAATGGACGATTCGGTGAAATTATTGATCGGACAGTTAAATTTTATTGGTTGAAATTTTTGAATTTAAAATAAAAATCCGGGCGGCCGGGTCAAAAAAGACAAATTGTGATATTGTGATATGAAAACCAAATTTATAACTTTGCGTCACCTTAGAGTATATCGCTTGTATATTCAAATTAGTTTTTAATTTTGAAATATAATTCCGATCAGATAATACAGTTACATTCGTAAAACTTTAGTTAAAAATTAAAGATTTATGAGAAAGAAAATATTTTTTGGTTACACAACATACCGAAATGAAATTTTTTTAAATGGCGAAACCATATGTTTGAAAGAATGAAGAAATTCATAATCTAAAAAAGGTAATTTATTTTACAACATGAATGATTCTTTGAAATTATCATCCAAAAAAAGTTAGAACACGGAAAAACATCAAAGTTTCTTTAACAATTATATTTATAATAGCGGACTTGAAATACTTGAAATTAAATTTACCAACTCTCACTTTTTATTTTTATTATTATTATTATTATTTTTTTTATTTTTATTTTATTATTATTATTATTATTATTATAATTATTATTATTTCAGTTTATCCTAATTTTTAATTCATTCAAATCATGTTATTTAAAAACTAACGAATAATAGATATAATTACAAAGCTAGTTACTTTATTATTTCTTGAAAATTCTCATACACAAATAAAGTGTCTTATCATTAATGCATATGATTCGGATTTCTTTCCGATAAATTGGCCCACCATGCATACATTTATGCAATTTCAGTGTCCTTTGTTCTTATTTAGAAAAACGCCAAAAAAAAAAAAAAAAAAATAATATCACATCTTCCTTTAAATAATAGAATTCCATGAACTCAAAATGAATTGTAAAGATCAAACCAAAAACTTTGCTCATAATTTACCTTTTGTAAGTTGAAAAATTATGGGATTAATAATACTCTGATTTAATTGGTTCGATCAAAATTTATTACACAGTGTATGCTTATGGTTTAAAATGATTAAGAAATGGTGGATTTATAGGTGATATATATCAAGGTTTTATTAATATTTCTTAATTAATTTACTTATGCCTCACAATAAATGCTAATATAGGTTTTGTAATGCATAAATAAAAAAAAAAACGCCAATACGCAATTACATAATTTTTTTCGACATGTAAGAGATGAATTTGAACTATTACTATTGACTTTAGAGTATCATAGACGCGATTCAAGAAGTATAATATTTATGCTGTGAATAAAAGTTCGCCAAATATTAAATAATGGGAGAAATTTAGCGAGTAAATAAATATGCAAAATAAATATGCAGATAAATATATAATTATACTCTTAAAGACGAGATAAAACTCTAGTTTATCATCATACGAAATATTTCGCTTACTTATATATATATATATATATTTATATTTATTGTGGTAGGTTGCTGCGCTATTCGTTTAGTTCCATAAATAAAAAAAATATTATGAGTATATATGTATGCATGCAATATACGCATGACATTTTTTGCATTTTGTCGTACAATAAAAATCTTAAATACGTAACGAATACGATATATAACTCAAAATTTTTCTTCCTTTTTTTACACACCTAATTATCAGATCTAAAAAATGAATATGAATAATAATTTTAGTATAAAGGAAAATGGAATAATAATAAATTATAGTGATGCAACAAACATAAAAATCAATTATCCAAATGATAAAAAAGTTAAAATATCAAAAGATGGTTCAAAACATATTAAAATTGATCATATTACTATTGATCATTATAAAATTCAAACCAAATGGTTAAAGCCACTTGGTATTGCTATCGCAAATTATTTACGACAAAAATACAATACTTTAATTACAGAAGGTAAATAAAAAATATTACATGTTCGGTTAAGATATTATAAATATTATACGTATTTTATATATTTTGATTGATTTTTTTTTTCAATTTTTATATAGATCAAGAACATCTTTTGAATTTTCCTAGTGGTTACGAATTTTATGATTTTATAACGTATAATGATTCAGAATTAAAAACTAAAGTTCGTACGGATAATTATTTATTCGGTAATTATTAAGATATATATATACACACATATAATTTTTTTAACATTAACTTATAAATTGAAAGAATTTTTAATCGAAAATATCTTCTTTATATTTTCTTTTTTTTTTTTTTTAGGAAAGTATAGATTTCGTTCAACTAACGAATTTACGCCACATTTAATATGGATTATATCAGATAAATCTGAAGATTGTAAATGTTGTTATTGTCCAATGAATAGTCGTACTGCAAAAAAGAAAAGAGAATTGGAAAATTCCGCATCTACACCTTTAAATTTTACAAAAAATATTATTAAAAAACAAAAGATAATTAAGTCTTTTTCGTCATTACTTTCTATTTCCACTTTACCAAATAAATCCTTTCTAAATAATAAATCCTATTTCAACAATAAATCTTTACCAACAATCTCCTTTAATTCAAATTTTACACCTAATACTTCTTTAACAAAGAATAATTTTTCTTCGCTTACTCCACCTTATAAGGACGAATCATCTTTACAAAAAGTTTCATTTTATTCACCAAATAATCCTCAAATATCAAAAATATCTTATTATTCTTTAAATAATAACTCCTCTTCTCAAGTGAAGCAATCAGATTCGCTTGATCAATTATGTAAAGCACAATATAGAATAAATGAAGTAGTTTGGATTTGCTTATTAAGTGATGATTCAATGGAAACTTTTGAGAATGTCAACAAAGTTATTACAAATCATAATGCTAGAATTCCTTATTGGCCTGCTCTTATAACAAATTCAACTTATAATAATTCTATTTCAAAATTTGTATATACAGTTAAATTTATTTATATTGTTGTTGAAGAAATTATTGTATTAGAAGATTATATTTCTCCTTTATCTTTTTCTTTGGTAGACATTACAAATAAGATCCTATCAAAACAAGTTAAAGGTAAGTTATTATTAAAATATCATATATTTATTATTTTTATCATTATTATTAATATTATTTATATTACTATAATAGTTATTTGCCATTCTCACTATAGATACCTAGAAGTAATTTTATGTATTACTTATTTAAAAAAAACTTATACATTATATTCTCCATCATTTTATGATGCTGAAAAAAATTTATATCACTATAATTCCATTTTAATTGGAACAGAACAAATTAATTTAGGGGATATTGTTAAACTTATATCAACAACTGATTTATTTATAATTAAAGATATTATAAGTAATTCAAATATGGATAATATAAGATTTATTGGTTATAATATGTTAGATGATAATAATCAACAACATAATAATTCACAAATATCAATTACTTTAAATCAAATTGGTGGTAAAAATTATACTAGATTTTCTAGTATACAACATGATGAAATATCAAGACATAAAATTGATATAAATGAAAGGGAAAATTTATTTTCAGTAAAAGCAAATGATTACTTTAAAAGTATTTTACATAAAGAATTAAATATAGAGATTAACTAATTTTTTTTTCTTTCTTTTTTTGTTAAATACTTGTAAAGAGTAATTTTATTATAAAAATAAATAAAGTTGAATTTATTAAACATCAATATTTAATACAGCCATAACACCTCCTACAAGATGTAAACTTCCAGTAATTAATACTTGAATTTCTCTATTTGTTTGTTGATAATATTCTATAATCCATTTCACACTTTCTTCAATTGATAAAAATACATGAGTTTCATAATTATCTATTGATGAATTTAATTGGCTCCATGATTCTGCAAGGTTTTTTTGTAATGTCAATTTTTCATCAATTGTATCTGAATTGCTTTGCAAATCTATAAATAATTGAAGTAAAAAAAATTTCAATATATTCTTTAAATTCATCTGTTATAACAAATAAGTATAAATAAAATTATTTTATACCTAGCTTAAATTGATTTGTAATAAAAGTAACATTTGAACAAAATATTGCATGATCAAATTTAATAAAAGGTTTTGTTGATGTAATTTGCTTTAAGATTTCTACACCATCTCTGCCATGAATACAATTAAATAATAATATTCTTTCAACTAGATCATTATCTTTTTCTAATACACTACTTTTAAACCACTCAATGCATGCCTAAAATAAAAGAATGAAAATTTAAAACCCGTTTTTTTCATAATAATAATTAGAATAAAAACACACCTGTACACTTTCTGACGTATGAGCTCCATCAAAATACCAGGTTATACTTTGATATTGTGGTAATTTTAATACTTGCGCTCTTCCAGGCCAATAAACTTGAACTAATCCTGGAATAAATTCTTTAGGAATTTTTTCGGATAATTTAACAGATTTTTGTTTTTCTAACCATATCCTACACAATTCAATTGCAAGTGATGCATTTGTAAATTGATGCTTTCCTGCTAATCCTATAAAATAACATTTTTTTTTTAAAAAAAAAGAAAAAAAATTATCTTAATTGTAATTATTTGATAATAATTGTTATACCAAGTTTAATTCCGTCCAGTGTTTCTTCATCAAGTGAACTAATTGGAATAAATGGAGCCTATATACAAGAAAAATTTTTTTAGAAAAAAATTTAAAAACGATAACTAATCCCTTTCTTACATTAATATCAATAGCGCGTTTCTTTAATGTTTCAAAAGCGGAAGTTGGCTGTTCAACCGTAATAGCCGGAACATTTCTCTAAATGTAATTATAAATGAAACACTAATTTCGTATTTTCATTAAAAACACTTATTCTGTTGTATTTACCTTGAAAATACCACCCTTATGCCAAGCTATTGCTTCAATTGTATCACCCAAAGTTGTTTGATGATCAATACCCAAAGATGCTACTCCACATACAATTGGTTTTTCAATAATATTTGTTGAATCATATTCTCCTCCGACTCCAACTTCCATTATAGCTACATCAACCTAGAAGAGAATGAAATAAAAAGAGAAAGTACTTAGAAAGTGCTAGTATTCATTATTTAAACAATCTTTATATATAACATACATTTTCGTTCATAAAAACATGGAATGCCATTAAAGTAAGAAATCTAAAATAGTTCGGCTTGGCAGATTGACTATTATCTTCCTATATAAGATGGGAATTAAATCTCTATTAATTATATATTGAATATAAATATTTGATTTACCTTTTTATTTGAATCAAATTTATCCCAGCATTCAAAAAAATATTTCGTAAACTTTTCTTCGCTTAGTTTATTTCCATTCAAACAAATCCTTTCACGTACGGCAATAAGATGGGGCGAAGTATACAAACCTTTATGAAAATTAATTATACATTTTATTAATTGTAACAGAAATATCAATTGACAAACCTGTTCGAATCGGAGTTATATTTTCATCTTGTTTATAATGTCTTAAAATTGACTCAACCAATGCACTAGTTGAACCTTTTCCTTTTGTACCCGTAATATGAATAACATTTAATCGATTAAAGTCACTAGGCTTTTATTAAAGAATAAAAGTTGGCCGACTCGGAATTAAAATTTCGAAATTTTAAATCACGTGGCTGACAATAAAAAATGATTGATTTTTACATCGTATCCAATTACTCTGCAAAGTTCTCTAAATTCTGGCAAACTTTTTTCATTCAAACGACCACCTGAAGCACGAATAGCTTGTAATATAGCAGCATTTGTTTGTAGAGAATTTAAACATTTTATCGCATCCTTATTATTTATCAAAAAAAAATAATTTTTTTATTTGTAAAAAAAAAAAAATTTACAGAGAAAAAGTACAAATTTACCTCATAAGTACGATTGTTGGCTTGCATATCGGCTTTTGAAATTTTAGTAGAATAAAATTTATAAAGTTTTTCTATAAAATTACTAGTATGTTTTCGATAGTTACGACGAAAGAATGCGAAGTTTTGCATTCCCTTTTCAATAAACAGTGAGAGTTATCAATCAATTTTATGATTTCATGTGATCAAATTTTTTTTTTAAAAGACATTAGGTTTATTAACCAATCATATAAATGATAGGAAACTAAATTAACTGAATTCATCTCCCTGAATAAATTCAAAAATATATTAATACCAAATTGATTCCTAAATAATTTAGCAAATTAATAGTTTAAATTCAGATTTGCTATCTTTTAGAGAACTCTTGTTCTTTATAATAAGTAATATTTATGCAAAAACTGTATTTTTTAATTAGAAATTATAAGAATCCATGACTTAATTGAAAAATCCCTAATTTAATATTTTAAATGAAAATGTATTGTCAATAATTTAAAGCTTATAATTACAAAACTCACAATCGATCCTTTTTTTTATCCAGGAATATTAAATCATTTATAGACTTAATTCTAATTAATTACTTTTATTAGTTTTTATTATTTTCATTATTATTGTTATTATTTTTATTAGTCCATTCATCAATTGTTATTTCATCAGTATGTAATAAATCATCAAAACTCCTAGTAAACATTATTGATTCATCTTCGTATATATGATCAACTACTCTATGCCTTGGTAAAGGAGTAAAATTGTTAGATGCAGAAGATATTGGTTGAATTGTAACAGTTGATGAATTTATATTCGTTGAAGTTGGTGAGAAAAGCATTAAATCATAAGTTGTTGCAGCTGTAGCAGGAGATGTGATAGAATGTGTTATTGCTGGTTGCTCTTGTATATAATCATCATCATCTATATTAATATGCGGTGTTGTAGGATAATTGTTTATATGATGAGATTCATCTGTATTTTCGAAGTCTCTTAACTTATTTTTCCCTCCTTTTAATAATGACATTCTGAAAAAACCTGGTTCACTAACCGAAGATTTCTTTGAAATTGAAAAAAATCTTCCATCTCCAAATTTTTTTCCTCTTTCTCCGTTAGATTTATTATTTTCTTTTCCATTCCCACTTAACATCCCTATATGAGATCCTGTTGAATTATTTGTTCCACTTGTACTAGTTGCATCCCATGATCCCGCACTTAACATATTTTCTTCTTTCATTCCTTCTTCATCATCAAATTCAGAGTCGATTGAATCCGTGTTAGGTTCTTCTTTTGACGCACTAAGTAATAAAACTCCATAAACTAAACTACCTATTCCCAATGTAACCAATAGAAGTGCCCAAGGAGGATACGTTGATATTTCATTTAAATATATCATTGTGTTTACAAGTCCCATTGCTGTTTAAATAACATTGAAATAAACAATACTAAACAAAAAATATCTCTAAGGATGTTTATGATTAAAAAAAAAAATTTTTACCTGTATAGAAGCCATAAAACATAGGTACAACCAAAACAGAATCATGAAGTTTCAATGCTGTATTTAAACAATATACCTAAGGCAAAAATATTTTAGTTACATGTAAAAACATGAAAAAGAACCACAGTTATTTAACTAACTTGTAATACAGCCGTAAAAGCAAGTCCGATCAAAATGAACCAACTTAAATTATCAGTGAATTGATTATCACCTGCAATAGAAATAGTAAACAATTTGACGCTTCGAACATGCGTCACATATTAATAATCATCACTGTTTGAATCAAATTTTTAATTATTTTCTTTCTTATACATACCCACTCTTTGCTAAAAGTAGAGTCTGGCTTGAAACTAATCCACCTACGCCAGCCATAGTCATACCAATTGCTTTTTTTAATCGGGAGATCTCAATTCCCTTAAAAAAATTATCTCGTCGTTTCCTATCATTATTTTTTTGAATCCAATAACAATAAAGAGCGATTCCAAATAAAGTAAAGGTGATTATATTGAGGAAGGAAAAGTATACAATGAAAAGTGGGCGCATCATGAGTGATTTTAATTTTTCCAAAGTGAGATTCTCGTCTAAAGAAAGAAAAAAGATTTATAAATTTTTATAGTAGTTTTTCGGAATAAGTAAAATCTTCTTACCATTCTGTCCGGCGTTCATTCCTCCAAATATGACGATCCAAATCACACTAAAAATGACAACAAATGTTCCAACAATATCCTTCTTTGTAATTTCGGTTCCCACTAACATTCTAGCAAATATAAAGTTAAAAATGAGTGAAACCGAGCCAAGAGGAGCAACCCATTGAGCTTTAAGGAAATCTAAACAGATGTTATTGAAAGAAAAAGAAATTTTAGAATCGAGGAATATAGAAAAAATATATAATTATAAGACTTACTTAGTGCAATGGTACTCCCAATCATTTGACTGGCGATATACAAATATAAACCAATATGCCATAATGGTCTTCCACACTCATTCCTTTGTGAAGATGGTGGCCGGTTTGAATTTTTTACGTGATCTAATTTGAGTAAATTTAGACCAGCAGCATTCATAATTGAAGCTGCAACAGAAACCAAAAATCCGATCAGGAAATTTAATGTTGGCGACTCTGACATTTCGACTTAATGTTATGAATGAGAAAGGAAATTATCAAACGGAAATGAATGTAGGTTATGATATAAATAATTTGGAGGTGGAAATACGAAAAGAGTGACACAAATCCTTTAAAGATAAATGAGGCAAAATGCCTCGCGAAGGCTGTTGAAAATAATGTTAAATTTTTAGTACTTGATAAAATTTTTGATTTCTTGGTTACTTGATAAAAATTAATTTTACTTAATTTACTTACTTATGAATTTAAGAGAAAATTGATCGGGTACAACGAAACGTATATTTGAACACTTTGTTAAAATAGGCAATGTAACAAACAAAAATCATTTTTTTAATACAATCAAATTTCTGTGGTGATACGTTATAATACAATTAAACGGTATCAAAAATTTCTATTCTCGACTAACAGCGTATATAATTATATGTATTAGCAATATGGAAAACCCAAAAGTACCGTTATTTCGGTCCGGCAAAAACCTGCTTGCAATTTAATTTATTGACAAATAAAGAGATTGTTACTTTATTTAGCGCAGCAAGTATTTCCGGTTGATGGCTGATTGGAAATTGGAAATGAATTCTTCTTTATATATAAGATCCTTGATTTTTTTCGTGTATTAAATTTATTATAATTTTATTAAGAAAAATTACGATCGATGAATAATGTGTTGACTAACTCGTGTCATAATCGTGAATTACAAACACTATTAATTGTTCTCTCCGTGCTTTTTTCGAATTCAACAATGAGATTTGTGGAACTGATGCGGTAAAATATTGAATTAACATGTTTTTTTTCTATAATTTAAAATCAAAATTTCCTACTTATGACAGAAAGTTGACTTACATCACGAAGCATTATTACGCATGGTACGATTTGCAGCCATAAAACTAACAAAAATACAAAAATAGTAAGTTTTATATAATATAAGTTTTATTAATAGTGATGATTTAACCTAAGTTCTTACATAGCGCCATGAGCTAAACCAAATCTTTGAATATTTTTTAATTGTTCTACCGTAAGTTTTATATTTTCTTCCAATTTCGCCATATTTTGCTGTAACCTAGTTAATTGATTATTTAAAGAATTATAATGTTGCAATTGTTGTAATGGAGGTTGTAATTTTGGAGGTTTTTTAAAAGCGCTGTTGTTGTTGGTGTCCATGGTTCGAACGCGAAAAGTTGTGAAAAGACGCGAAATCAAGTAGATGTTCCATATAAAGCTTAGACGTCATCTAGTTACGGTCACATGCATATCCCTTTATCAATCTATCTAGGGTTTGTAATTCTTTCATATAAGAGTTTTGAATTTATTAAACGTTACTGAATTATGATTTGATGTTTCGTTTTTCAAAACCTTCGATCAAATTACATACCGTTGAGTCCAAACTGCCTCTTTATTCTATCTCAGTGAGGTGTTTGGAATTAAGTGTTTGTTACATTATTTATTCCTAAATAAAAAAAATTATTTTGAAAAAAAATGAAAATATTCATTGTCAAATAATCCCTTCACATTACTTATATTAGTTATACACTAATTTATTAAATATTTATCAAATTTAGTTCGATCCAAAGGATCTTGATAAGGAATCTTTACGAAAATAAACTAATCGTAGATATACCAAAAAAATAATAAAAAAAACAATTCTATACTTTCAGAGTACAAATCAATCCATTATGATTTATTTAACCTTATTAATTAATAAAAAAAAATAATGATTAATAATTATACTGACGATTTATTTAAGCTGTTGACATAAAATTAATACTTACACTGAATAAATACTCTCAAAAACTCATTTCAAATACTTAATAACAAACGACGAGGATCTTCAATCTGCTCCTTAATGGTTTTCAAAAAAATAACAGCTTCACGCCCATCGATTAAGCGATGATCATAAGTTAAAGCAACGTACATCATTGGACGAATTTCCACCTATTTAAGAATAAAATATATTTCGAGATAAATATAGGATGAATTATTATATAAAAACTTTTTAAATACCTTTCCGTTTACCGCAACAGGGCGTTCTTTTGTAGCATGCATTCCCAATATCGCACTTTGTGGCATGTTAATAATAGGAGTACCGTATAACGATCCATATACTCCACCGTTTGAAATAGTGAAAGTACCTCCAGCCATATCTTCAATAGTAATTTTCCCATCCCGAGCCTGAAATTTGAATTATCGATTAGTAAGTTTATTAATGCTTAAATAACATGCGACACAAAAAATGATTGAATTCCATTACCTTCTTACCCAATTCCGCGATTGCATTTTCGATCTCAATAAAAGACAACAGGTGAGCGTTTCGAACAACGGGAGTAACAAGACCTTTTGGTGTAGCGACTGCAACGCTCATATCAACATAATCTCTGTAAACAATTGTATCTCCACCGTCAGGGCCTTCGATAGAAGCGTTGACTATTGGAATTTCTTGAAGTGCAAAAACAGACGCTTTGACGAATGCGGACATAAATCCAAGCTTAACACCGTGTTTTTGCATGATTGAATCTTTATAAGTGTTACGGAGATCAATAATGTTGCTAAATCAAATATTTAAAAGTGTTTAGTTAAAATTTTCATTAATAAAAATCCAATACAAAACATTTTCAACCTCATATCAATTTCATTAAAAGTAGTCAAAGATGCAGCTGTATTCTGTGACTCTTTCAATCTTTCGGCAATACGTAGACGCATCCTATTCATTTTTACCTAAAAAAACAAATATTATAAAAGGAAAACTCATCGATTACATTCGTAATGATATAACACTCACATGACGGTCTTCGCGATCACCGTACAAGGTTGTAGCGGATTTAGAATCTATAGATAATAATTATTGAATAATAATATGTTGAAGATAATTAGATAATTGCGACTTTTTTTTTCAAAGTCAGAGAATTCGTTACCAGTCTTTGGTGGTGAGGGAGAGGGTATCTTTTCTTGTTCTTTAAGTTCTTTTTTTCGTTCTTTTGACTCTTCCTTTTTAGGTTCTTCCTTTTTAGGTTCTTCCTTTTCTTCTTTTAGTTCTTCCTTTTTAGGTTCTTCCTTTTCCACTTTTGGTTCTTCCTTTTCCACTTTTGGTTCTTCCTTAGCTTCTTCCTTTGTAGTTTCTGTTTCTGTCATTATTTAACCAAGGTTACGTGATCAAGTAATGTAAATCAAACATGAAATACTTACATACCTTCTGCTGGAGTTCCACCTGTTTCAATTTTAAAAAGATCTTGGTCTACGGACACAGTATCATCTTCCTTTGCATATAATTCGACTATCGTGCCGGTATACGGAGAATTAACAGGAGCATCAACCTGCAACACAGTTATGAAAATTAGGATCGTAGTATAAGTTACTTAAAATGAATTTGATCATACCTTATCGGTTTCAATTGTCGCAACTTCCTCATCTTGCTGAACAAAATCGCCAACCTCTATTCAGTAAAAATTTGGTCAGAAAATTATTAGTACCGTAACGGAGAAAAAATTCACCAGAAATAATATTACTTTTATTCCATCTCGAAAGGGTGCCTTCTGTAATTGATTCGGCTAAAGCAGGAACTTTAACTACCTTACTAGCTATTATTTCATTTTTTTTAAAAAAAAAAATTCTAATTAACTCCGCTCAAATAATCAAAGAACTCAAAAGATACGAAATATTCACCATATTCTCGAACCTGTATCTGCTTAGCAAATAATTTTGGCAATGAAATATTTCTGAATGATAAATAACCTGAGAATCAGAGCGCGCAAACCATTCCATATCGCATTAAAACATTTAAATCAACATTTCCCCAATCACAAATAACAGATTTTGGTTCGTTTCCAATTTATTTCAATTATTTGGTAACTGGGACAAGGAGTTGTTGATATTGATTTATAAAGATGCCAACCTTGTGATTTTTGAATCATTAATAAAAGACCCGTTGACATTGTGGAAAATTCGTCGTTGCATTAAAAGCGAATTTCGGACAACAACAGGAGTTGTGTTTGATACCAGCTTGGAACTATAACGCAAAGAATGCATGGCTGAAATGCTAAATACTACCCTCCGTATGACTGCTAAGTGCATTTTAAAGTTTCCCTATCTTGACGCGTTAAAAATCCGAAGAAAAAATTCGAATTGTTGTCCACTAAAAGTCCGATCTATAAATATGAGTAAAGTAATTAATCACGTGATATAGATAGGGGCAAAAATTTAAAATTTCCGATCGCTATTCCTTTCTGGTTTGATTCCAATAATAACTAAAGATAGAATAAATGCATCTACACTACTACACAAGAAACCTCGTTTACTATTTTCGCTGTTACAAATGACTAATTTTCAGTTTTTATATAGTTTTATACCTAGATAAGGATTCCGGGCAAATTTACGGTAGCGGTATTAGGTATCCGACCCCTCATATTTTTAGAAATTAGAAATTACACAATTGAAAATTTTCGAGATTAAAGTATAAGATCTTGATCATCTGTATAATTATAGGTTCATATAATGTTGATCAGAATTAGATGATCAGCAAATTTTAATGAAATTATCATTATAACAGTCAGTGTGCATGTCGGTTGTGTAACATTTTTAATTAAGAGATCTGCATGCTGCATATTATAGTAAAAAAACTGTAAACTTTTATATGATAAAATTTATTATTCATGATATTTAATATAATATTATTTTTCATTTAAAAGAATTTTAATATCAAAGTTTACATAAATTTCAATTTATTGATATAGAGAGTAGAGACTTATGAAATTACTTTTAAAAAAAAAACTTCTTTATATTACAGTAATTAAAAAATATTTTCAGAAAAAATTGAAGATTTTAATACATCCTTTAGAGGCGTGCTAGGACCCGAACAATATATATATAGGTCAGATGAAATTTTTAAAATTTATTAAGATCAATAAGCAAACTATTTTCAATGCTGCTAAGCAAACTCTTATTATGACTTTAAATTTTTTCATGCTACTAAGCAATTTATTTTGTGACTTACTAAAAAAAATTTTTAATTTTTCATTTATGATCATTACTTTATTAATCATATTAATAATACTATTTTTAACAGTATCACGATTAAAATAATTAAAAATATTTCGTGCTACTCCTGTTAATGTTAACGAACTATCACCAATTATTAACCCATTTGATTTAATATGATATATAATATTTTGAGCAATGATGAGTAAATAGCGTATAACTTTCCACAGTTTGACTTGCAAAAATATTGAGATGAATTGGTAAATAAATTTGCAATGAAATATAGGATAAATCTTCAATTTGAGTGACTGCATTTTGGCTATAACAATGGTTACCATAACCTTCATAATACATTGCTATTACCTTGCCAATACAAATTTTTGTTCCATATAGTACAATTACATAATCATTTTGCTGCAATGGAAAATCTTGAGTAATATTTGCTGACTCAATACACATAACTGCATTAAATAATAAATTATTAATAAATTATATAAATTTAATATATTATGTTTAAAATATATTATACTTACTTTTACTTGCAACTTTACCAATGCGTTTCTATTTTGATAATTCATTTTGTTGTAAATTTGCAAGATTAGCTGTCATTGTTTTCCAATTTTCTTTCTATCGCTTTTCACGTTGTTTTATAAATCGCATTTCAGAATTATCATTATTTGTAAAATGTGAAATTATATGACTAGCCTTATTTGGATTAATTCGTGATTTGCCGATCACAGGATGTTGATCATATATGCAAGTAATAATCAAGGCGGGGATAATCAATATATTTGAACGAGTATACTTGTAACAATCTGACAACGCGTTATTAAATATTATAACAAACTGTTTAAACATGTCAAAACAATGGAAACCTTCAGTAACATTGATTGCTACTGGTATAATTATTCCTGACTTACACTTTGGGCCTTTTTTAAGAAACTGGTGGCATGTTAGATCGTTACAGGAGAACGGAATGAAAGTAGAACAATACTATCCTTTTCAAATTGGTATGAAAACACAGGTTGAGCTGAAAAACAGACCTTTTATTATTCGAATAGTTCAAGGAAATAAACATAACAATTTGTTACTGGGATTTTTTTGTGAATCTTTATCTGAATCTAATGAAGAAGTTGAAAATGACCCTACTAGTGCTATTTCAAACCTCTATAAAAGAATATTTCAAACTGAAACGCGCTTTTCTGGAACATTGTTAATGGGTATGGATGACAATGACATTCTAAGTGAAATTGTATCGGACTTGTCCTTTATACCTTTTTTAATAAATATGCAAAAAATCAATATAACAATACATTCAATTGGCGCGTCAACAAACAAAGGAGTTGGAAGTGGATTCGCATCATCCTTTATCTACACCAGGTCTAAAGAACGTGCATTATTTTTCCAAACTGTCAATGAGAATGAAAGTTCCATTTATATTTACAAAGAAAACCAACTATCTGAAGAATTTCATGGATCAGATCCTAATAGTGTGTGGAAAAAAATGGGCATGTTAAAAGAATGGTTAGGCGAGACTTTATTTGGTTTAGATAATTCTAACGTAAAAAAAAAACTAGAACAATTGAAAAAATTTGTATGTTTTTATAATGAATGGCACGATTATTCAAAAATGGAGCAAATATTCAGATATCATTTACAAAAAAGAACATGTAGTCAAGTTGATTGGTATTTATTATTTCGGGAATGGAAAGAAAATAATTGTCCAATAATTGAATTACATAGTCAATTAGCTTCGTTATATCCAAATGGTTATATTTTCTCAGAAAGAGAAATGAGAGCATGGCGGGCGATATTACGTGCTACAGGATGTATCAATATAACACCATTTGATAAAGAAGAATCGGAGGTAAGCTTTAAACAAATTTATTACTTTCAATAGCAAAAATCTCACATTAATATTTCACGAATCTGGTAGTGATGGTAATAACTAATGATGGTGGTATATCGTGATATAAATTCTGTGATGAACAGCACATATTAAATTTTGTTCTATTATAAATAAAAAATAATGTTCAACTAATAAATTTTCTTACCAATTATTATAGTATGAATTTTGGACGCAATCATCTGATCCTGAATCAGATAAAGCAATGATAAATATGCTTTATCAAAATGGTTTTTTACAAACAATACCAAGTAATATGTTCAATGCTACAGAAGTATTCTGGGAAAGTTTTGAGCATAGTTTGAGTTTAAATAAACGTGGCGCTAATGGAAAACAAAGAATACTTTCAATAATTGCAGATAAGTTTCTTTATAAGGAATTACAAACCAGACTTCATGTAATTATTTTATAATTACCTTTGAATAAATTTTTCGCTAGTTAATTCATTATCTTTTGTAGGTTTCTTCACATACAATTCACAATGCAAAAATACATGGACGTATATTTGGCCATGGATGTCCAGTCGCACCTAAGCCACTAATGCGAAAAAAAATTATGCCTCAAGAGCATGAAGATCAATTTGAATGGTTCATGAGCAGTAAAGAAAATGTGAATTTAAGTTCTTACAAGGTCGATGCCAAAACAGGGTTGCCATTAAAATACCTTAGTGATCAGAAAGAAGCTCTTTAGGAAAAATTTCACAAATTGTACCCTAAAGGAATGAAGAGATCAGCATTTTTGGAAAGATTGAGAAATGGACCATTTGTATATCAAGAGGATTTGGGCGGACTTTGTAGTACTTGTAGTACATATGGATATGATGTATTTAAGGATTTGGCGAATCTAATTTTACAAAATATTGAAAATCAAGAACTACAGGTATTATTCCGTCCAATTTTTGTTTCTATAATTATAAATATTCAAAACTAATAACAAAATTGTAAATTAGACGCGTTTACTTAAAAGTATTGAAAATTCTAAATGATTTCTCAAACGTGATTATCCAAAACATTTACATGTGACATGTGATGGAAAAGTATCGCATGACCCTTGTATTAATCATTGCCTACCATTTGCATTTGGTAATTGTAATGAGGATCATATATCAGAGTGTGTTGAATGTAACGAAATCTTCAATTTATTTGAGGAATTGCGATTATTACTTGGAGATGAACAACAAGAAACATTGAGAGAATTTCAGGAAATGCTAGAATACTACCTTGCACACCTAACAAGAAAAGGGTATTTGAACAGTCAATTCAATGCAAATCTTTTGCAACTTAATAACGATGGTATTCTTATTGTGGTGGACTATAAGATGCGAATACTACCAAAACGAATTCGAGAAACAAAACAAGACTTTTATGCAAAACGTGGATGGGCACTGCATACTGTTTTGGTATATTCTAAAAATCAAGAAAGCAACGAATTAGAAATTCAAGCATTTGACCATTGGTCAAATGATAATAGACAGGACGCATGGTTTACTGCTTCATCCTTTGATGCAGTATTTACCTTACTCGATCCAAAGCCAAAATGGGTTATCGTAATGAGTGATAATGGCCCACACTACCATTGTTCAGAAACAATGGCATTGGTTCAAAATGGGCAGAATGGTATAATATTGAATGTAAAAAGTGGTGTTTTTTAGAGGCAGGCGAAGCTAAAACCTCAATTGATAGTCACCATGCACAAGTAATAATCATATTTACTTTGCTTTTTTTGACAAATATATTCATTTGAGCAATTCTCATCTCTTTTAATTCAATCAATCTAAGATCTCACATGCTATTAAGAGATATGTTCGATTAGGGTTTGATTTAACTACTGGTGAAGATATTGAAAAGGCATTAGATGGTTTAAGTGGTACAGCAATAGCTTACTTGAAACCTAATCGTGATCAAAGGAGTCAAAGTAATGTTAAAACCATACCAGGAATTTCTAATTGGTTTGAATGGTCTTGGCCAACGGAGGGTCCCTTAGCTGGATATATTTGTGCACGCGACCTTCCCAATTTTGGAGAAATGATGACTTTTTCTGTGAGTAAATTTACTAAAACAGAACTTGTACAGCCTGAACCAATGGTGGGTGAACATTCCAAGGCTTCTTTAAAATGGACAATGCCAATATATCGAGCTTCAGGCAAGCTTATTTTTTCAATGGCATTAATGGCGTTTCAATTTAATAGATCACACTTATTGTATGATTCATTTGAACAATTTTCATTTGGTAGTGACAAATACTAATCATTGGGATTTAAGAAGATGGACAGTTGATAAATTAAAAGATGAATTGAACAGAAGAAATATTCATTTTGATATTGGTATGAACAAGGTGAATTAGCGAATTTGTTGAAGCAAGAAATAGGAGAAGAATCACAAATTGGTGAAAAATCAAGAGAAGATTTCTCAAAAACAGATATAGATGAGTGAGTAAAAATTGGTTTTATTATGTAAAATAATTGATCAAATGTTCAAAAACTTTCAAAATATAATAGGAATCAAATATTTCACCTACAACTTGGATGGGCACTTAAATGCAATCAGAAATATGGTAAAAAAGGCAGTGGAAAAAGACTAGTAAAAGAAGTAGTAACGGCGTTAACTCACTTTTTTATGGTTGGACAACGTGATCCTAGTGACCGATACACTGCAAAGGATATGCTGGATGGGTTGAAAAAAATGGCAGAGAATGGCGAAATTACAACTGAAGTAATACCTTCTCTAAAAACGATAGAAAATTGGATTACTAGATATTCAAGTTTATCGAAAAAAGAACATGCAGAACGGTTTTTAGAAGAATAAATGCATTGATAAATAAATTGCGAATAAAAGATTGTAATAAATTTTACGTTTTAAAATTGGTTATCCCAGACAACCAATAGTTTTGCTACAATGAAAAATACCTTTTTTGATAATATGAAATTTGTGTTTGACTTTCAGCAATTTCAATAAAAATTCGCCAAAAATAAACAAAATATGACTTTTTTATCTTTTTTTTTATTATTAGAACAAGTTTATTAAAATATAACCCCAAAATTTGAACAAATATTAGAATTGTAAAGATCGAAATTATGAAAGAGCCTATATAATAAACTTTTTGAAATTAAAAAACAAAATTATCGAAAAGTCATTTTGATTGAAACATGTGGTTATAATGACGTATTTACAAAAAGGAAGTGGCTGAAAATTGCATATAAATTTGTGTTACTTATTGGCTAATTTCCGTAATTTTCCAGAATTAATTAGTGATCGGCAAAATTTTTGCCCCACGTTACACTGAGAATTTAATGTTACTGATCGGTGAATCACAAATTAATAGTGTTTGTTTGTTCGTGACTGATTGCATGTGTATGATTTTGTCTTTCAACTAGCCTTGAATT
This sequence comes from Rhizophagus irregularis, assembly GCF_026210795.1. Classification (NCBI taxonomy): domain Eukaryota; kingdom Fungi; phylum Glomeromycota; class Glomeromycetes; order Glomerales; family Glomeraceae; genus Rhizophagus; species Rhizophagus irregularis. Next base: position 1,304,040 of record NC_089454.1, read on the forward strand.
ATATGCTTCATGACGTTTTTGTAATGCAATCATAGTTGAATAATCCAGTTCTCCTATTGGAAGAAGATATCTATTAATAGAAAAATCTTTTCAAAATTATTAATTATATTAATACTTAATAATAATATATTGTTAAAAGCTAATAATACCATACCATGCAGTGAAAGATTCTTGTAGTATTATTTAAAGTTGAAATAATTTGTTGTTGATAATTTTGATCATTAATATTCTCGTTCTCAATATTTGAAAAATTAAAAACATTATCAATCGTGTTGGTAGTATGCTTGGAAGCTTGACTGATCGCATCAGAAACTTCTCTATCGATTTCAAAAAATTCATCTGGATTATCTGAACTTAATTCAATTCCAGTTGATACTTCTAAATTTTGCTCCTCTATTAGTATAAATAATTGTAATAATTTCTCATTTGGAGTAGAGTTCATATCAAGTGCTTTGGCAAGATCCGATGCTAATTTATATGAAGTTTTAATAGTTGAAGTAATATCGGTATCTGATGGCCAAGTACACAATGTCATTAATTTGCTTGCATTAATATTTCCTATATTATAATCAAAATGGTATCCTATTTTAAAAAAAAATATATCAAAATTAGATAAATAATTTAATAAATATATTCGTAATTATTAATTATACCCTTACCTTCACACACAGATTTTCTTTTTCTAATATAATATTTTTTGTTCTTAATGCTTTGGCGCATTGAGAAATTTTTGGAACTAATTGTAATAATTCAGAATAATTAAAATCTGAATTAATTTGACATGCCATATCAAAAAAGTGTTCACAAGCCTCTGATCCATGCATCCATGGTAAAAATGGATAATTTGGGTAATATTCCCGATGTGCTTTTACCAATAAAACCATAGACTTCGCAAGAGAAGTAAAAATTGCGAAGCTTTGATCCACTAAAAAATTCTTGCTCACAGAAACAAAATCGGAATACTTTTCACTTATATTCGTTATATATTCTTTTCAAATTCGTAGGAAAAAAAAGGATGTCATTGACATTTTAATTCTTTCTAATGGAGTTATTTCACGGTTTAAGTAACTATCAATAAGTTTACCTAATAACAAATTTAAAAGATATATTAAAAATAATGAAAAAATTTTATTATTTATAATAAAATTATTTTTATCCAACTTATTACCCATAATAAAAAGGTATACAAAAAGTCCTTGTATGTCTTCAATATCACGGCAATTTTGTAGATTTCTTGAACAAAATACACGATATGCTGCACCATCGTCTTGGCGGTCAAGCTTTATTACATGATAAGGTTTGACAATTTTAATAATTGTTCAAATCATGCTGTTGACTTTCCTAAAGTAAGAAGACATGCACCAGACATAATTGCATTCCGACTAGTTTTTTTGGCGTGTTTAGGGTCTTGTACATGGATAATAGGGCCTATATTTGGAAAAACTAGACAGCTAAAATCAACACCAAGTTTTTTATTTTGAAAAGTTAACAGCTCACTTGTTGAATATAATTGGATTGCAACTTGAGCTTTGAATTCAACAATAGCACCATCTGATCCAATTGATAGTATCGGAAGGTTAAGCTGTGGTGCTATTTGAGTTAATAATTCTTGATGAAAGCTGGTTATAGTTGATGCATTATCAGATCTGTCATTTACAATTAATGCAATAATTACTGGAGGGAAGTTTGGTAATGGTATCTAATAATTGGTAAAATAGAATAGTAAATCATTATTAATATAATTAAGGGATTTAGTCATTTAGATAAATAAATTACCTGCAATATATAAGCACGAACATCCTTCGCAATCGCTTTTTTTGTTTTAATATCATTAATAATTGGTTGAATATCTTTATATGTATTAATTTTAGTTTGTTCAATTGGTAACGTTGATCTACTGATACAGCCTAAAATAGAACTATAATGAAGAGCAGGTTTCAACTTGGTATTATCTGACATAGCAACAATTAGTCCCGATAATTTAGTGTATCGATAAGCCTTTTAAATTTGGCAACATTCTCAAATGTAAGAGCAGGATTTGTAAGTGTATTTTCATTGTTAGTCCAGAGTTTACTATTATTTTTTTATAATAAAGATATTTTTTAGAAAAAATTTCAAATAATATTAATAAATAAATAAATAAATAAAATAAATAAAATACCGTATATTTTGAATTGTACGTCCTTCCAAATTTTGACGAAAAAGATCAAGAGCTCGAGTACTAAAACTTCCTAATAATAAGAAAATTTGTAAAATCTTCATTATATTGAATATTTTGTTTGCCTTTATTATTATCTTTACAAATTGCAGCTTGAACCATTACATCACAAAGTCCCGTAAATACAGGTTTTTCTTTAAATGCACCATTATTTGCTTTATCTGCTAATGTAATCCATACATTTGTATTATAATCATCTTTAATAATAGTTCAAATTTCATGAAGATCCTAATTTTGCAAATGTTTTTTTAAAGAATTATTTATTCTCAAAATAGAATTTTGACGTAAATTTGAGATTTTCAGGTGCAGGTTTTGGTATAGTAAGACAATGATTTAATATGGGATTATACTTTAGTGTTAAGCATTCGTCACAAATTGTTTTTCCAGATTCAGAATATCCTATGCATTCTTTAGCACGCACAGCAACACCTATTAATAATATTTGGAAAAGATTTTTATTAATAATCGTTAAAGATAAAAAATATACTGTATATCGCGGGCCACAGTACCCCCCTATGCACAGTACCCCTTTAAAAAAATTTATCGGAATTTTAAAGTACCCGGATACTTTACATAGAAATCTTCAATTTAAAATCTTATAATTTGTAAAATACCCGGGGTATAAATCCCGGATACAACTTTATTTATTAAAACGGAGTATTATTTATTAGTTATTCATTATTGTAATACAAATATATTTATAGTAATATACTCCTTAATCGATTCTTTATTTCTAATTATATGCAAGTTTAATAATTAGCAATTTTATTTGATAAAATGGAATAAAATAATATAAAAAAATTTACCTTATATACTTTTTTTAATTCGCTTAGTCTATGACGCATTTCTCCATGATCATCAGAATCTTGGTAATCATAATTACCATCATCTTCCTCTTTCTCACTTTCACTTTTGTCATTAACTTCTTCCCGACCAACTTCAACAACAACTTTAAATTCCCATTTATTCTCGTAGTTAGTTTCTTCGGGATATTCTTCTTCATAATTTTCATCGGTTGAGTTATCAAAATTTTCTAACACTTCGTTATTTCTATTCAATAAATTATCATGATCAAAAATACAATCATCTTCCGAACCATCAATATTTGTCGAAACTCCACAACTTTTAAAGGATCTTTGAATAAGATTTTCATCAACTTCATCCCATGACTCTTTAACCCATGTTGCGACTGTTGAATAAGAAGGTCTTTTAATCTTTCCCGCTGGAGTAAAAGTATGAATATTTGATATCATCCAATTATTATACCGATCTTTAACCTATAATTTCACTAATATTAGTAACTAATAAGAATAAAATTGAAGTAAAAAGATCGAATAATTACCTTAGATTTAAAACTCTTATTAATTGCAACGTCTAATGGTTGCAATTTGGATGTACAACCGCCAGGAATTACGGCAATGTTTGTATTTTTTTCCACAAATCGATTTTTGACAGAATTTACTATATGCCCACGAAAAGAATCTAATACTAACATAGAACGTGGATTTCCAAAACGGTTCCTTGAAGTCCAAACGTTCTCAACCCACCACAACATTTCCTGTTCGTTAACCCACCCTTTTTCATTAGCTCTTATGTAAATACCGTGTGGAAAATTTTCTTTCAGAATATTTTTCAGTTTGAAAATGCAAACTGCAGGAAGTTTCGTACCGTCAGCCATACATGCAAGTATAACTGTAAATGATGATCGTTCATGACCAGTTGTACGAATACTTACCGTTTTTGCTCCTTTTTGGTTTATAGTTGTATTACTCAGCAAATCAAACCACATGGGCGTTTCATCCATATTGCCTATATATTTTAGTTCATATTTATTATGAATTCTTAGGTACATAATATAACTCAAAAAAATATTTTGCTTTTCAATTAAATCTGATGGCAGTTGCTGTGCTACTGTTGTTCTACGATGCTCACTAAGGTCATATCTTCCTAGAAATCCTTTAAGCCACTTATTAGAAAATTTGAACCCAGCAATACCCGGATTATTTGCTAATAATTCTGGACTTTTGGATAAGGAAATGGCTTTATTGGTAATTAATTTTCGAGTAACGGCATTTCCATTGGCTCTTTTTTCACTTATCCATGCAAATAAATCATCTTCTAATTTCGGATATCTGGCAGGTTTACCCGGATGAAGTTTAGCCACATGAGGAGCAGTCGTTAACAAAGTTCCTTTTTTATTTTTCCAATCACGCAGTTGTTTGGGCTGAATATCAAATCTTTTGGCAGTTCCACGTATATTTCTATTATTATTTTCATAATAATGCACTATCATTAATTTTCCCTTACATTCCATTGTCTTCGTTTCTTTTGTGGTAAACGATTGCGTGTTTTTTTATTTTTCTTGTTGCCATTTTACTTTTAGCAGAAAGAAAAAAAAAACGCGTAAAATAAAGACACGTAAATCAAACAAAGACATTTTTATGTATGAATAGGGGTATTTAGATAAGTAATTTTGTGTAAAATATCTTGAAAAAGTATCAAGATATGAGAAATAGGATACATTTAGAAATTCTTAACAAGAGATTACATCATAGTGATTATCCATAATACTCGGATATTATACATGGCAAGTACCCCGGGTATTTTAAAAATCCTGTACCCCTCCTATGTATAGTACCCACTCATGTAATATACCCCCGGGTACAGGTCCAAATGCCCAAAATTTGCAAGATACCCGGGGTACTGTGGCCCGCAATATACGGTATTAAATATACAGATAAAATTTAGACTTTTTCTCCTTTTCATTTTTACGAAAATTTCTGCAAAAATTTTATTTAAATTTTTTCACTTTATTTAAAATTTTTTACATAAAATAAAAATGTCGACTATCTGAAGAAAACTTTTTAAAGTTTATTTCAGCAGAAGGGGAGTCATTTTTATCTTATACAACTTTTCAGCTTGGACAGTTTGTTGAGAACGGCTTCCTAAAAACACTATTTGATAAAAATCCACAACAACCGATGGATAAAGCACAGCTTTTAGTAGATATATTTGGCAAGTAAGCCAACCTGAACAACTTTACTCAACAAGCGGTGGCGACGAATATACAACCTTCCACTTTTTCACTAAAATTTTCTATAGCTCTTTACGCTTCGTCTAGGTTGTGGGATTATTTTGCTACCAGCGCCTATACAAGATTTGGTGATATGGGTGATTCAGAGTCAGAATGTCCTACGAATTTGGATCTACATTTTTATCAACTCTGAAAACCAAAACCAGTACATGTTACACCCCAATACTGCCTGATGTGGAAATGACTTCTGTTGATCAAACTGTGACACCCATAACTTCCCAGAAGAAAGATAAACAAAGGCGCGTGTTGCAGAAAATAAACAAGTTATACACCAATCAATTACGGCAAATCCTGATGCACAAACACCAGACAAACAACCCCTATTCTTGGGGGCGAAAACTACCGCACCTGGGACCACACATATACTGACAGGATACAAAGAAAGTGATGACGAGCGAGAGCAAGTCAGAGATATTATTGTATATGATATTCCGTATACCTGGGACGTTGAGAAAATCTTAGGAGAATTAACGTTATGGGGCAAAACCTTGAAGTTATCATTAAAATGGCAACATAAATACCAGACTCTTCGAGTTAAAATAGTTTTGAACTCATTTACCCTTCCCCAATTTAACAAGTTCTGGACGATTGACCTGGGAGGTATACCTGTGAGATGGTTCCCCGCAAGTTGGACTTTACGAAAAAGAAAATAACGTGAAAAGTTCCAAGCTGTCATTCATGATATTCTGAAAGAAATGATGATGGCTACCTTGTGGAATGACCATATTTTTAACAGCGTGCGGTGCTAGCGCATTTAAAATAATACAAATAAGTAAAGGTAAAAGAAAGCTTGTAGGATATTTTGAGAATTGAGAGGCCACACTCAAGGCCTTAGGAACTCCTCAAGTTTGCCTGGAGAATCACTAGGAGTTGCGATGGTGTCAACACTCTTTACCTACCTTGAAGAAAGCACCAACCAAACAAAAGGCAAAGAATGTTCCTGATAAGAAGCCCAGGAAATCCGTGCAACAATCTGGTAATGTTAATCTTAAGAAGAAGGACCAGAATTCCTTGACTAGTGCTAAGAAGCAAGCTAAATCTACTAAAGACTCGTTGAAGAATCCCAAATTTTAGAAGTCGAAGTCCAATTCTCATCTTGGCTTGATGCTGAATTTTGATTGGTTTCAGCCATATGATAGTACCATTTACAGTATCGGTGTTATATACACCGCTATATGCAATTTGCCATGCGATATCCGATTTAGACGTGACTGATATCAGAGATCGAATTTGCCGATTGCTGAAAGTAGGAACAATTTAAAGATACCGTCATGTTAATTATCTAAACGAATTGTGCTAGGAATGAACTCACCTTTAATCAATCAACGCAACCATTAAATGGCACGACCACTATATCTTCACCGCTAACAACAAACTGAAGGCTTTTCGCTCCTTTTGTCTTTGAAGTATCCGTTACGAGATAGTATTCCCAACGTGTGATTTTACAAAAAATGTCCGCCCTTGATGTGGAAGGTACTTAGGAACCACATTGTCTCCTGATTAATGAGACCCTAGATCAGAGGAGGCTAGTTTATCAGGTACAAGCACCTTACAACTTCATCCCTAGGTAGTCAAAAATCTTGGGTGGTTCCAGACCACAGCGTACTATATGTAAAAATATGCATGAAAAAAAATACATAACTAGAATGTTATATCAAAAAAAGTATACCTATTATTACTTACCATAATACCATTAGACCCATCAGTCAGGCTTGCCTCTAAATGAAGTTTATCAAAATCGGTATATATACATTTCATTTCTGATCGCTAAAAACGAATAAAGTTTATTTTGTTAGAAGTGAAGATCAGTACAAATATTCGCTTACCATTTTTAAAGTTACACTCAGTAAAATGAAAATCGAAAGAAATATGCAACGTCGTTCTATATTTCACTTCAATTGAGTGTGAGGAGCAAAGAAGCATTAAATTCATCAAAAAATTGGCATGTTCTCGCACCTATAAAAACAGGAGGATATTTGAAACACAACTCAATGAAACCTGTTTTACAAAAAGGAAATAGTGAAGGTTAGCGATAAATAACAGATTCTGTATCTGTCTCCAGAATAAAATTGGAATATTCCCGTTTACGATTGTTGAATGTGAAAGTGCTTATTATTATTAATTTGTTATAAACTCGTTCAGCTGAGTAACTGACATACCAGTATATCAACCATTGTCAGTGAACGAGTCCAATAATTTTACACCATATATTATGGACGTAGAAAGTAAATGGCGATATAATAAGCAAAAATAAACAAAAAATAGGTAACGCATTCGTAAGATGGTATAAGAAAAATTTGCAAATAAGCAAAACGGCAAAAAGAAGAAAAATTCGCAAATAGGCAAACGGCAAAAAAAAGAAAAATTTGCAAATAGGCAAAACGGTAAAAAAAATATTTGTTTCCTGTTGTAAACAAAATGTGCTTATTTCCATATTTATCGTAATCAAACAGAAATCTGACCAATCAGATTAAATTTCGATGATCCAGATCACTAATAAAATTGGACTATTTACGTATTATAACTAGAGCTCTGAACGGGTTGGGTCAGGTCGGGTTACCTGGTTAATCTGAACTAAAATTTTTTTTCAGGTCAGGTCGGGTCGGGTAAACCGTTCTGACCCGACCTGACCCATTTGACCCGAAAGTATTCGGGTCACTTTGGGTAACTCAGGTTACTTGAAGTTTTATTATTAAATATTGTAAAAAAACGTTTTGTAACGTTTTTTACTTTTTGTTTTTATATATAAAACGCCGAAACTATTTGTTTTGGCATTTTTCCTTTTGATTTTACATGTAAAAATGCCGAAACTGATAGTTTCGGCATTTTTTTTTCAATTGTACATGTAAAAATGCTGGAATCATTAGTTCCGGCATTTTTCTTTTTGATTTTACATGTAAAAACGCCGAAACTGATAGTTTTGGCATTTATTTTTCAATTTTACATGTAAAAACGCTGGAATAATTAGTTCCAGCATTTTTCCTTTTTGATTTTACATGTAAAAACGCTGAAACTGATAGTTTCGGCATTTTTTTTTCAATTTTACATGTAAAAATGCCGGAATCATTAGTTCTGGCATTTTTCCTTTGATTTTACATATAAAAATGCATAAACTGATAGTTTCGGCATTTTTTTTCAATTGTACATGTAAAAACGCCAGAATCATTAGTTCCAGCATTTTTCTTTTTGATTTTACATGTAAAAATGCCAGAATCATTAGTTTTGGCGGGTTTCTTTTGATTTTAAATGTAAAAATACCGAAACTGATAGTTTTGGCGTTTATTTTTTGATTTTACATGTAAAAATGCTGGAATCATTAGTTCCGGCATTTTTCCTTTTTGATTTTACATGTAAAAATGCCGAAACTGATAGTTTCGGCGTTTTTTTTCAATTTTACATGTAAAAACGCCAGAATCATTAGTTCTGGCGTTTTTCTTTTTGATTTTACATGTAAAAACGACTAAACTGATAGTTTCGGCGTTTATTTTTTGATTTTACATGTAAAAGCGCCGGAATAATTAGTTCCGGCATTTTTCTTTTTTGGTTTTACATGTAAAAATGCCGGAATCATTAGTTATGGCATTTTTCTTTTTGATTTTACATGTAAAAATGCCGAAACTGATAGTTTTAGCGTTTTTTTTTAATTTTACATGTAAAACCGCTGGAATCATTATAAGTTTTGGCGTTATTTAATTTATTTGACCCAAATATATGTCAGGTCAACGGGTCTGGTCAGGTACCGACCAGCACTGACCCGACCTGTGTCAGGTCATGAATTTATTTTATTTTATTTTTATTTTTATTTTTAAAATAAAGACTAGTACTGGGGTCCTACGATACATAGGAACAGGAGTCTACAAAGTAAAACCATAGTTCCAAATTAATGAAAAAACCCAACCTCTCGAACGAATTGAAGGGTCACCTAGCCTCGCTCCACAAGAAACGCAGGCTTAGCCGCAACTCAAGCTACGAACCAAATAGAACAAAAAAAGACACTCAAACACTAATTTAGCGAGAGTTCCCAGTCAAAGATAAAAAAAAAAAGAATTTTGCCTATTCTGAATAAAATCTATTATTCTTATAACTACTAAATTATTAAGAAAAAAAAGTAAGAATCGCCGGCAGTCAACCGACAGAAATAACTATACTAATTTCCGCAGTAAGGATAAAATTTCTGCTAAAACCACTGTGTTATCCTTATTACCTCCTTTGTCCATAGACTTCTTATTGGACTTTGACTTCTGGGATTTGGGATCCTTCAACGGGTTTTTAGTAGAGTTGGCTTGCTTCTTAGCACTAGTTGAGAATTTCTGGTCCTTCTTCTTAAGGTTAACGTTACCAGACTGTTGCGTGGATTTTCCAGGCTTCTTTTCTGTTTTATTCATTTTGCAGAGATATCAGTCACTTCAGATGGCGTGGCAAATAATTACCCTTCTGTAATTAATTTTGAAGAATTGCCAGATCGTATTCATAAGCTTAAAAATAATCTCTTGGAAATCATTGATGGTACAGCTTTCTGGCCATAAGGACTAAACTTTGATCGAACTGGCATTAGCCAATAATTGTTTGATTTCCTTGTCAGGAACATTCTTAGCCTTTTGTTTAGTTGGTGCTTTCTTCAAGGTAGGTAAGGAGTGTTGACACCATCGCAACTCCTAGTGATTCTCCAGGCAAACTTGAGGAGTTCCTAAGGCTTTGAGTGTAGCCTCCCAATTCTCGAAATATTTTACGAGCTTCCTCTTACCTTTACTTGTTTGTATAATTTTAAACGCGCTAGCACTGCACGTCGTTAAAAACGGTTGTGGTTTACGGTCAGCCCACAAGGTAGCCATCGTCATGTCAACCGGAATATCGTGAATGACAGCTTGGAACTTTTCGCATTGTTTTCTTTCTCGTAAAGTCCAACTTGCAGGGAACCATCTCACTGGTATACCTCCCAGTCAATCGTCCAGAACTTGTTAAATTGGGGAAAGGTAAATGAGTTTAAAACTATTTTGACTCTAAGAGTCTGATATTTGTGTTGCCATTTTAATGACAACTTAATAGTTTTGCCCCATAACGTTAATTCTCCTAAGATTTCTTCAACGTTCCAGGTATACGGAATGTTGTATATAATAATATCTCTGACTTGCTCTCGCTCGTCATCGCTTTCTTTGTATCCTGTCAGTATATGTGTAACCCCAGGTGCGGTAGTTTTTGCCCCTAAGAAAAGGGTATTTTGTTTGTCCGGGGTTTGTGCTTCAGGATTTGCCATAAATGATTGGTGTATAACTTGTTTATCTTTTGCAACATGGCGCGTTTTGTTTATCTTTCTTCTGGGAAGTTTCGGGTGTCACAGTTTGATCAACAGGAGTCATTTCCACATCAGGCAGTATTGGGGGTGTAACATGTACTGGTTTTGGTGTAGTTTTCAGAGTTGATAAAAATGTAGATCCAAATTCGTCATCAGCGGAGGGACATTCCGACTCTGAATCACCCATATCACCAAATCTAGTATAGGCGCAGGTAGCAAAATTATTCCACGACCTGGACGAAGCGTAAAGGGCTATAGAAAATAATAGTGAAAGGGTGGTTGGTTGTATATTCATCGCCGCCGCCTGTTGCGCAAAGTTGTTTGGGTTGGCAGACTCGCCAAACATATATTAAAAGCTGTGCTTTATCCATAGGTCGCTGTGGGTTTTTATCAAACAAAGTTTTGAGGAAACCGTTCTCAACAAACTGTCCAAGCTGAAATGTTGTATAAGATAAGAACGTTTCCCCTTCTGCTGAAATGAACTCTAAAAAGTCATCAACAGACATATTCTCAACTGAGTTTCCCATGTTAGCCATTTTTAATTATGTAAAAAATTTTAAATAAAGTGAAAAAATTTATAAAAAAAGTTTTGCAGAAATTTTTGTAAAAATGAAAAGGAGAAAGAGTTTTTTTAGGTCATGAATTTGATGACCTGACCTGAATATTTCAGGTCAACCCATCAGGTCACCTGATCTGTCGGGTCAGGTTTCGGAGCTCTAATTATAACAATATATTTGCAAATAGCGACATATTTGAAGGAGCGTCTTGTAAATTTATGCTGATGAGGCAAAAGTTTATTTATAAATAATAGTCTAATGCGGCACTACGTGCCGCATTAGACTATTATATAGTTTAAATCATCCAACAATAATTCATGCAATTTTTAATGAGAATAACTGAATATTTATTATTTATTAAGCAAACAAAAAAATTTAAAAGAAAGAAATATATATATATATATATATATACTGTATAACTGAAAAACAAATCCCTACATGAATTTACAAATTAAAAATATTTAAAAAAACTAAAAGAAAACCCCACTAAACATCAAAACAGAAAATTATTCAATGATGAATTTAATCTTGTGTCTTCCTAACTTTTCACAAACTGCAAGTTCACATTAAGGTTATCCACCAACCGAAAGTTATTTGCAGTCCAGCTTAGGTCTAGCTTCGTGACATATACAGCAATTAATTTATTTGCTTTATAATTTTTACCTATATCTGTGTTCAGCCAGTTGTTATATAATTCAATAAACGTATTGGACACGAATACTTCCCCAATCGACATAATTCCTAGCCTAGAGTCATTGTTCATACTTCTTTAGAAGATACCCCATTCTGCATAAATAAAATCGGATTTATTTAATGGCATATTTTTGTTGAATCTACAACAATTGCAATGATAAAATTGTTGTTTTTCTTTTTTGAAATGTAGGGTGTTTTCATACAAATTCAGATTCCCTTTAATGTATCCGCCAAATCCGGATAATAATCCGGATTTGAAAATTTTACAGATAATATGTAAGTTCCGGATCAACCTGACCATCAAATTTAAAAAAATCAAAATTTATTATTTTTATTAATTTATATTTCGCAAAAATAAATTATTTTAAATATTATAATTAATTTTCATTTAATAATTTTAAAAATTATACTTTTTAAAATTTTATTGAAGCAACTTTATTGAAAAAACTTTACTGAAAAAATTTTATTTAAGAAACTGAAACCCTTAATCTATCTCAATATGACTCATTTCATCATTCCATTCTGATGCAAAAGCATGCATTGTATTAAGATTTCTTTTTAAAAAAAGCATTTTAGCTGCCAAATTTGTATCTAAACTGGTCCTTTTAGTATTAATAAGATTTCCAGCATCTGAAAATAACCGTTCACTTGACACTGACGTTGCTGGTACTGCAAGATACTTTTGGGCAATTCTGGCAAGTTTTGGAAACATTTGTAATCGTAATTTCCACCAATATAAAGGATTTTCAAATAATTGGTGTATTTGGATATGATTTATCCCCTCTTTTATTTTTCATTTGCCACCGTTGACGATACTCTTTATGTGAACGCATAGAAGATTCTGCATTAAGTGGAGTTGATGGATTGTTTAATGGTTCGGATGTTGATGTTTTTACTCCACCCAATTCACTGCGGAGTTTTTGGACAATTCGTTGTTTCTCATCATCATCTAGAAAATCTAAGTTTTTATAACGAGGATCTAATAAAGCTGCCATTAAGCCAAGATCATTTGGAATATCCCAGTAATATATCAATGCATTATAAATATTTTGTTTTATTTTTTCCAAAATACCTACTGTATTTAATGGATTTTTAATTGAAATCTTCTTCTTTGTAATATTACTTATAACTTCATCGTCATCAAAGTCAGTCTGTTGTATTTCTAGGGCTTCCGATCCAAATATGGTATCCTCATTCAAAAAATCATCATTATTTGACGGTACTTCAGTAGCTAAATCAAAAATCATTTCTTTAATTATTGGAATAACTCGGCTTAAGGTAATATATGAATTTCCAGAAAATTCATGAGTTGCTTCTTCAAATGGCATTAGCAAATCAACAAGTTGGTCCAGCAACTCCCATTCATCATCCGTAAGTAACAATCTCTTCAATCTATTTCCATCTTTTTTGATTTCACAATCTGTTGATGTGGATAAATCGGCCTGAAGTTGAGTAATAGCATCCTTTAAAAAAAATAAACAATCTTACGCATAGTACGATGAATTCCAACGTGTGGATACATCTTGAATACAACGCAAAATATCTGTATAGTCAAGTTTTCTCTGCACCTGCTCTAATCTTTCCACTTGTTTTTGATATTGAAAAAAATTAATTAGTCTCCTTGTGCGTGCTACCAAAATTTCTGCTAGAGCTAATCCCTTTCCAATTGCCAACTGGAGAGTGTGTGCCGTACAAGGAAGATGTCAGATATTTTCACATCCATTTTTCTGATTCAATAAAGGAAATTTGCTACCATATTAGATCCATTATCCGTTGTGATTGAAGTCACTTGATTTCCAAGATTCCATGCTTCAATACACTTATGAAGTTCATTGGCAATAATGTTACTAGTATGTGGAAAAGGACATATTTATTTTCTAGCATTGTATCTTTGATTTCAAATTTTGACGTAATCCAAGTTGCAGTAACTCCTAAATATCCATGCTTGGCTCTACTGGACCAGAGATCAATTGTAAGAGAAACATTTTCAGCAGTTTCGGTAAGGAGATTCTGCAAATTTTCCCGATTAAACTTATAACTCTTAACAACCATTGTTCTAATTTTTTTTTCTCCTGGACTAATAAAGGAAGGATCGAATTCTGCCATTTTTTCTTTATAGGCTTCATTAGTAACTGCAGAAAAAGGTTGATTTGTAAGTAACATCCATTTAAGGGTTGCTTCTTCACGTCTTTTTTGAATATGTTTAGGATGAGGTTTATGATTTCGTGCAAAATCAGTAATTTTAGAGTTGCGTGGCTAAAAATTAACAATATGACAGTATTTAAAAAAAAATTTAATGAATACATAACGGTCAACAGCTGTATTTACCTTTTTTGAAATATCTGCATCATCAGATGATACAATATTATGTTTGTCTCTAAGATGCACGATAAGATTGCCTGTTAAACTTCCACTCTTTCTGCACTTATATTTTTGGCCACATTTTATACCACTTCCGTCTAAATATTGCAAATTCGAATGTCTTCACCTTTATCATTAACCTCCTTTTCAAAATATTCCTGAGTAAATGATGGTTTTTTACGCTTATATTTACTATTAATCTCAGGAAGCTCAGCTCCTTTGCCTAGATAAAAAACAATTACATCAATAAAATAAATAATAATTTATTGCAATTTATAATTTTAAAATTTAAACTTCAGTACCTTTTTCTTTGTTTCCTGAAGATATTGTGGAAAAGGAAAGGGTTCTTTGAACGACAGGTAGTTTTCTAGTAACTACTGGTTCATGCAAAATTTCTGAACTTCCAGGTGCTTCGATTTGCTGTTCCAAGATAACATCTGGTATTTCAAAGTTAAAATCTTCGTCAGGATAAAAATCTGAACTATCTGCCATAGTAAAGGTTTTAAAATTCAGAAAAAAAAATAGCAAAAGTCCCGTAAGGGGCTAAAGGAATGAAATAGGAATGGTTTGAGGGCAAAAGGAACATGATAAAAATAAGTATAAGGCAGTGTGAAAATAGTCCAAAATGAGAAAAATGAATTGCGAAAAAAAAATAAATTTAATGCTAAGATTGAAAGACTGACATAATTTTAAAATTTTTAATTTTATATTATTACAATCCGGATTATAATCTGGATGATCTGCAATCCTTAATCTGATAAATTTATGGATCCATCCGTCAGAAATCATCGGATAAGGATATCCGATTTTTATTCAAATGAGCGGATCAATCCGAATTTACCAAATTACGGATCGAACCCCTAGCGTAGACAAGACCAGTTTCGAGAACTAGAAACCAATAAGGAAAGGAATGAACCGATTAATGAGTATGAATATGAAGGTGACATTTCTCCAGAAGACAATATGGATTTGGACGATGATTCTGTTAAACAATTTGCTGCGCTCAAAAATGATTCAGAATTTGCATATCCCGACACAAATGTTAATATTGCGGATTCTTGGATATTAACATGGATATTCAAATATCAAGCAAGATTTTGCTTGCCAGATGTTGCACTAGATTCTTTAATAAAGTTTTTTCATCAAGTATTAATGGATGCTAATCAGACGAGATTCAAAGATTTCCCAAGTTATTACGAATCAACAACCAATTATGACTTACGCAGTATGTCCGAGCTGTAATACATTATATAATATAGCTGATGTTGTTGCGGATGAAGGATTTAAATGTACGCATATAGAATTTCCAATGAAACTGAAGGAAAAATTTTGCAGAATGGAATTAACTGTGCAGGTAATGGAAATAAAAGATGCCCCAAATTGTTATTTCCATTGCCGAATTTGAAAATACAGATAAACAGTTTGTACCAGAGACCAGAATTCAAGCAACAACTGCAAAAATGGACCAATTTGGATGTAAATAATGGTATGTTAGCAGATATTTATGACGGTAAAATCTGGAAAACTTTTCCAGACACTTCAGACGTCCCATTTTTTACACCGGAGACTGCAGATTCCAACTTGGGAATTATGATTAATCTCAATTGGTTTCAGCCTTTCGAGTGCTGTGGGGCTATTTATGGTGTTATTTGTAACCTACAGCGTGAAATTAGATTTAAAAAAGAAAATATGTTGACACTTGGTCTACTACCAGGACCAAGCGAGGTTAAGTTACACAAAATTAACCATTATCTTGCTCTGATTGTTGATGATTTATTAGAGTTCTGGGATGGGATTGAGATTTCCGCCGCTGAAAAAAATATCCGATTGGCATTAATATGCTGTTCGAATGACATTCCTGCGGCGAGGAAGCTCTGCGGTCACATATCAGCATCAGTGAGCTGCTATAGGTGTTATAAAACTGCAAATTCAAATGGAAATAGAAATAAGTCAAATTTTGGTGGCTTTGATGATATGGTTGACTGGTTTGTAGAAAGAGATTTGGATGAACATTGATGGAATGCTGAGCTTTAGAGACTGTGTAAATCTGAGGAGGAAAGAAAACGTCATGTGAGTTCAACCCATGTTAGATGGTCCGAACTGCTTCGATTGCCGTATTTTAATCCGATAAGGTACCTTGTCGTAGATCCAATGCACTGTTTGTTCCTCAGAATAGCCCATTGGATAATTAAAAAATTATGGATCGATGGCAACAAGATCACGAAACAAGATCTAGAAAAATGGAAAAGCGAGCAAAATACATACAAATATCCATGGATTTGGGGCATATTCCAAATAAAATCGCAACTGGAGAAGGATTTTCTGGATTTACAGCTGACCAATTGAAAACGTTTGTTTTAATTTATGCTATCCCGTTGATGTGGGATTTGCTTGCTGAACCAGATCGACAAATTTTGGGGAATTTCGTTAGAGCTTGTTCTCTGCTAGTTTATTGAATTATTGACTGTGACATATTGAACGAAGCTCACAAACATTTGCTCAAAGTTGCAACGTTAATTGAAGAAAATTATGGTTCAGAAAGAATAACCCCAAACCTCCATTTGTGTCTTCATATTGCCGATTGTTGTCAGGATTATGATCCATTATATTCTTTCTGGTGTTTTTCCTTTGAAAGAATGAACGGTATCCTCGGTAGGTATTTTGTGAACTGTTTAATCGTTTAAGCTTGCTAATAATTTATTAAATAATATATCAATAGGCTCTTTTCCCAATAGTAATCATCAAATTGAACCCGAACTTTTACGAATTATAATGCGGAATTGGAGACTTGATAACTTTGTATCCGTTCAATCAAATAATGTTAAGCTTGTTGAAGCTTTAACTTCCGGAAGTTGGCAGCTTATGATAATTTTAATTACACTGAGCTGTATCAATTTAGAAAGGTATTCTTCCAAGAAGTTGATGAAACGATTGTTAGTAGCGAACCATTTCCTGGAGAAATGCTTACACCATGTAAAAATCGGGTTGCCTTGCCTGATGATATTTATCAAATCCTAACCGAATATTATAATATTGCTTATGACTTGCAATTTGTAACAATTGCTGAGACAACATCAACCAGTTCAAGAGATGCAATAGTTGTGAAGTGTTTGGATCAGCATTGGCATCCCGATACCTGAAAAATGCGAATTTTTTGGTGAAATTTATCCAAAACAATGAAACGACTGACTTATTTCCAGGTCAGGTACAGTATTATTTTGAACATACTGTGAGAGTTTCGGGTGAACTTAAACACATTGATTAATATTTGTTAAATGGTATAAACCGGCGCCAAACCAGAAAACCTGATTTTATACAAGTATTGATGGTGATGAAAAAAGCTCAAATATTGAACTTTGGCGAAATGAATTTTATGAGATGGAGCGAGATTGTTTAATTCCAATTCATTACCTATATAGTCGCTTTGTATCTGGTGAATTTGTAATTGGCAAAAAGAATCCTATCACATATAATGCTGTAATCCCAATAGATAGGCAGTTTCATTTGTGAGAATTTTTACTGGTATAATAGAATTCTATTGTTTGGTGAAAATATAAATTTTAAATATGCAGATTTACTTTAACATTTAATGGAAGTGTACGATGTATTATATTTTTATTTTGAGTAATTAATTAGTTACACGACTATTTCAATTCAAGTAACTAAAATGATAGTTAAATAACCCTTCAACTGTTGTTAATATACAAAAAAGATCAGAATATCAAGACTCGGGCCGGTCCAAAGGACTCACGGCATCCAAGTCAACCGGTCCAGAGAACTCACGATCATGGTCAAATATTCTGGAAAGTAATGCATACAGCAGGTACTGAACTCAGAAATATAATCCAGGTATTACATTCCCTAACCAATACGCCACTGCAGCATTAAAGTTACAATAAAAAAGTTCCAATATAATTTATTTGATTGTTTTTCTTATAAGGTAATCATGCATGAGTAATTAGTCTGTAAGCAGCAATAAAAATTGTGCCGATTATAAAAAAACTCATGATAAATAAGTTCATCAGCTTTCTGCCAGTCATCTTTTATGATTGAAAATTTTTTTGAAAGTGGATTGTAATTGTCAGTTTCTTTTTTACGGTTATTGATTTTTTTTTATATAAACTGATTCCGCTTTAATATAATAATAAACATTCTTAACAATTATCTTATATTCATACCAGTTTTTTCTTATAGTTATTGGTCTTTCATACGAATATGAACCAATTCTTATATCGTCAGATGAGGATATAACAATTAAAATGGAAAAAAGCGACACCGCTGTAACTAGCGGTATTAGTGAAAAAAGTGAAGAAAGCGCTGTAACCAGCGCCACTAATGAAAAAGAAGATGAAAGCGCTGGCGCTGTAACCAGCGCCACTAATGAAAAAGAAGATGAAAGCGCTGTAACCAGCGCTACTAATGAAAAATACAGGGTACTAAAAAGGCCACCAAAAAAAAATACTAACGATGGTGACAAAAATTCCAGAAAAGCCATCAGTGATAAAGCAAAGGAAAAAGCCCCAGTCCAATCAAGTTCAGACGATTCAAGTGATTCGGACAGCTCCTATAGCTCAAATAGTTCAAATACTCCCTTTTATTTGACGAAGAGTGATATGCCAAAAGATTTAAGAGAAGCAAGCCTTAAGGGTAAATAAGGATATCCCAAATTAATTTTATATATATTTATTAACTGATATTGTTGATTTTATATAGAAGGAAGTTATTTGGAAATATGATGCGTTACCAGAAAGGAGAAGGATTGATTTGGGTCAAACATTCACTAACACAGGTCAAAAAATGATCTATCTCACACATATCGGGTACCTATATATCGGTGACTAATTAGGTACATATCGGGCATTTTTACATATTAACAACATATCGGGTACCCGATTTGTCACATAATGCGCAAATTTCAAATATGGTTAAAAAAATGTAAATTACCAAGTGTCCGATATCCAAACTATTAGTCACCAATCCGTTATCTAATATATATCGGTCACCGATATTTGTACGATCTTTAAAAAAATTTGTGTGTTTATTTAATATTATCGTAGTGCGGCCAGAGAATACCTAAACTTCAAACCCGTTATCAAAAGCATATACAAATTATTCAAATTACCGCGATTTTCTGAAATCCACTTATTGTAATTAAATTTCTCATGGCAAAAAAATAAATACATTCCCCTTTTTTTCTTTGTAAACTATTACACTGAATTTGCAAAATGGCGTATAAGGTGTATTGTACTATTACCATATTAGGAATCTTTCCATATAGCCAGGATACCTGAAAAAAAATAAATTTTAAGGAGATATTTTTTTTACCCAAATCGTAATAAAATTGTAATACAAACTAATTCCATATAAATGACGGATTTTATTTTTCCAACATCTTTAGTTTGATCATTACTGATAAGGGTGATTATTGGTATCTTTGATTCTAGCGATCACTTCTGATGGAAGTTTGATAACCGGAGGCGATCGATTCAGTCATATTGAATTTGGATCCTATCTTTCAATTTAATTAATCTTTAAAGAAATACGTAAGCCAAAATGCCTGCGCTGATCCCTGTCCTTTTGGAGTTTATAGGGTGATGATGAAGATTGGCTATTGCCCAAGTATACTCTTTATTGATTAATTTCTTTGAGAGACGTTTTCGTCGATGTGCTTTGTACGATAACAATGTTGCCTCTATAATTCCGGGCTGGATTAGAGGAAAAAGTCCTGATTGCACCTCACCCATTTTGTCGTCAGGCACAGTCTGAAACTTCCGTTTGTAAACTTTTATTTCCATACCAACTGCGTGGGTTTAGGGTATATTTTATTCCCTAACCCTTAGACCTACTTGTTAGGTTAGGTAGGTTGCATTGCACTCTGTAGCCTACCTTTTTAATGAGTTTTATGGCCACGTTTGCTCATTTAAAAATGAATTAAACAGGTTGCCATATCATTAAACACATCGCAGCCATTTGGTGATGAAGCTATAATTGTCTAATAAGGGTTCGCCCTGTCTGGCAATTTATGGTGGATTCAAATGGATCAAATTACAAACAATAATAATTTAGTCAAATGAGAATTCCAGGAAGGAACGAGGATGCTTTGTTTAATTGAAAATATTTTTTTTATTTTATTTTATTTTTTATATTTTTATTTTTATTTTATTTTATTTTTTTATTTTTTATTTTTCTATTTGAGATTATTCATCGTATCCTATGTTCATTCATAAATGGTATTTTCGAATATACTTATCCTTATTATCATAGCGAGTTTTCTTAAAGCGTACCTGTAGCACCTCATCTGACTTGGGAAGTGTCGCTGAATCTAAAGCAAGGTACCCGGTTAATCCTCAACTTTGGGTTATGAGTTATGATTTAAGCATATAGTAATTTAATTTGACTTACATACCAAAAACAAAAATTTGTGTATATTTTCATTTTAATTTTTTTGAAAAAATAATATTATCGTATTTAGCTCATTAATCTAATTTATCGTATGTTAATATAGAAAATTTTATTAATCAGTTTTTGATATCTTATTAAATACCTTATCCGTAATTAAATTGTTACTGTAATAAAGTAATCAGTACCGTAACTTGTTTATTAATAAAAAATAAACTGTAATCTATAGCTTTATCAAACCATGATATTTTTAATTTAATCAATCAATTTTTAAAAAAATTAAATGAAAATGTTTGAATTCTGATTTTTATTAAAGTCTGATTAGTATTTTTTACGATAAACCTATTTAGGCAAAAGTGTAATAATTGTAAAATTTATTTTTTTGATTTTTTATTTTTTGATTTAGATTTATTTTTCTTTTTTTTCCTTTTGTTGTTATTTTTGTTATTTACGACGTTATTATCAACATCATCATCGGCACCATTGTTGTCTTGAATAATGCTTTCATCAGTATCATAATCATAAACCGGGATATTTTTGGTTAAACGGTTGAATTTTTCAAGTGCTTCTCTATTCAAACACCAGCTTGGTGCGCCGGCAGGTGGCACACTAGCTGTTTCTGTTTTGTCTAGAACTCTTTTACATTTTAAGTTTGGTGGTTTTTTCCTTAATAACTCTACCGTTGGATCAATACGATCATGTAATAAACGTTGAAGCTTAAATAAAGAAATTAAACTATAAATTAGTGTTTATACTTTGATAAAAAATAATAAAATATACATACAGCAGGAGATCTCCACCATCTTTCATAAATATATATCGAATTTTTTTTTGTGACTACTTCTTCTTCATCATTTTCATCATCTTCATCATATTCGTCGGTTTCCTCCCATTCTTCGGAATGGTAGCCTGAATCTTTTAAAATTTGAACTAGATCCTTTTCAGGATATCGGCAAATGTACTTATCTTTGTTTTGTATTAGGTAATTGGCCGCGTTTGTTCTTCTTTTTTTTTTCTAACAATGTTAATTATAAAGCACAATATAATTAATTTAAAAAAAAAACTAAATTTAATAGCTTCTGTTAATTAAATAATTTACATCCTGCATCCTTGAATTCTTCATTGCTCTTCTTTTGTTACGTTTTATTTGGGCTTCCCCTTGCTTTCTAATATTACTAACACGATGGCGAGATCACCAACGTCCATATAACATCTTTAATAAATCACTATTTGAGACTTTATATTTTTTATTTACAAGTTTGTAAAGTGGTGGAAGCAACTGGGTGACTATGTTATCTTTTTGCTCAGCCCATGTGAGCTCATAGTTAATACTGTATACGTCTTTTAGCTCAGAGTTGCTCCAAATAAACACTTCTTTCTGTAAAATAATAGATAAATGTAAATAGGATAAAAGCAGAAATAATATATAAAATAATCAAATACTTGCTTTTATCGTGTTATAAGAACTTTTAGAAAAGGAAGAAGAAGAAGAAGAGGAGGAGGAGGAGGAGGAGGAGGAGGAGGATGATGATGATGATGATTCATCACTAGATGATACATTATCACTATTCATTGTTACGAAGTATAAAATCTTTTTGTTATTTTGTAAAATAAAAAAATCCCGTATAAAGTAGAGATTTCAGAACGCGAGAAAAGTTGATTGTGTGCAAATTTATAATGATTTCGGAGATTTCAGGATGCAGATCAAGGCTCAAAGGTAGCAACGCGTTTGCGCAATTCTCACCAGGTAAAAGTAACGCGCTCATGAAATTCTTGTGCAATTCTTTTGTATGATAAGGATTATTAAAAGCTCGTTTCTGAACGTCTTGATTACTAACTATTAAAAGTGATAGAATAAAAAATATATTTTATACATTTTAATAAAAATGAGTAATAAAAAATGTAACTCTGTATCTGAATTAATAAAGAGTAATAAAAAACGTAAAGTTGAAACCTCTGAAACCTTTGTGGCTGATTTAATAAAGCCCAAAAAAAAGTATTTGTATATTTGCAATTGTGCTCGTTGCAAAGGTGCAGAAGTTGATTCTCGCACTCAAGAGAAACATACGTATGATGATAGTTTGTGGGAATCGAGATCAAAAGATTCTAGAAAAAATCAGGAAAATACCATCATGATAAGAAAGAAAAAAACATCATCTGTTAATAATACATATATAAATACAGAAATAAAATTGAACATATCAAAAAAGCGAGAAAGAAATAATTACTCCAGTACATCTAGTCCGGATCAGGACTCTTCCCATCCTGGTCCCTCTTTCCAATATATTGAAGAAAATATAACATTATTTTCATCAAAACCTTCATGTTTTCGTATTCCAGCACCTACAATTGATGAAAATAATGATGAAATCAATTATTTTGGTGAGAATTATAATGTAGATAATATAAATGAGGGGGAAGAGAATGATGATGTAAATAATATGGATGAGGAAGAGAATGATGATGTGGATGAAGGAGAGGAGAATGATGATGTAAATAATATGGATGGGGAAGAGAATGATGATGTGAATGAAGAAGAGGAGAATGATGATGTAGATAATATGGATGAGGAAGAGAATGATGATGTGGATGAAGGAGAGGAGAATGATGATGTAGAAAATTTTTTCGCATCTCCTAAGATTGACAATGACAATGAAGAAGCATTTATAATGGAAAGCTTAAGTGATTCTATTAATACTGAGATTATAATATGGCTATTTAAATTTCAACAAAGATTTCGATTGCCTGATATTGCACTTGAATCCTTAATAAAATTTTTTCATATAATTCTTATGCGCTTTGATAAGTTGCAATTTGAAAATTTTCCTACCTCATTATATATGGCAAAAATATGGTTAAACATTTTTCAACCGAAAATGCAATTAGCTGCATGTACCGATTGCCATAAATTGCATAATGTTAAAGATATTATTGCATATAAGGAAGAAGGAAAAGTTGCTATAATGAATTGCCCGTATAAAGAGTATCCAAATAATCCAATATCAAGTCGTAATCACCAATGCAATAATCCACTTTCCATTCTCAAAAAAAATAAAAATGCAACAATTGCGGTACCTCGCATGCTTTATCCTAAGCCAAACATTCGTCAGCAATTGAGCATTTTATATCAACGACCAGATTTTGAGAACATGTTAAAATTATCAGGGACTCAAAGAAACGAAAATAATATCTATTCAGATATTTACGATGGTAAGGTATGGAAAAATTTTCCATTTGATGGTAGTACCTTTTTTACAACAGAGACTGCCACAACCCATCTAGGTCTTCTCCTTAATCTTGATTGGTTCTAACCATTCTCCTACACGCAGCATAGTACTGGCGCTATTTATGCGTCTATTTGCAATCTTCCAAGGTCAGAAAGGAATAAGCCCGAAAATATTATATATTTGGGTTTCTTACCAGGACCAAAAGAGGCAGGGTTGGAACGCATTAATCATTATCTAGCTCCTATTGTAGATGAGTTATTAGAACTTTGGAAGGGGTGGAAAGTACCAAAAATTCACCAATTTTCCAATGGTTTAGAAATAAAAGTTGCGTTAATTGTTGGATCGTCTGATACTCCAGCTACACGAAAGTTATTTGGTCATGGATCTGCAGTAATGAAATGCTATAGGTGTGATAAACGTACCACTTATAGCGAGGAATTTAGAAAAACTCATTACAGAGGAATGCAAGACTATAATGAATGGGTAACAAAGCCTGCAGATCTTTTATTACATAGGCAATATGCTCATGAATGGTTGCAATGTAACTCAAAGTCCTCCAGAGAAGCACATTTTAAAGTACATGGTATAAGATGGACTGAAGTGCTTCGCCTACCATACATGGATCCTATACGATTTGCTGTAGTGGATCCTATGCATTGTCTTTTCCTCAGTGTTGCAAAATGGATAATCAAATCCATTTTTGTAAACCAAAAAAAATTAACTATGGAACAACTTCGTGTAGCACAAAACAGAATGGATAATATTGATTTACCTTCTGACATTGGTAGAATTCCTCCAAAGATTGCAATCGGAAATGATGGGTTTTCTAACTTAACTGCTGATCAATGGAAGACCTTTATTATGATTTATTCTACATCTATATTATGGGATATGCTAGATGATAATGATAGAAAGATCTTAGGGCATTTTGTTCGAGCTTGTAATCTTTTAGTAGCAAGATTTATTACAGATGATGATTTGAAGGAGGCGCAAGAGAGGTTAAAAGATATGGCCTACCTTATAGAATATACATATGGACCAGAATTTATAACAAGCAATATACATCTCGCACTTCATATCCCTGATTGCTGTCGTGATTATGGTCCTATATATAGTTTTTGGCTTTTCCCGTTTGAAAGACTTAATGGATATATAGGTAAATTTACTTCAGTGTCTTTCAATTGTCTTTAGTAACTTTATTAAAAAAATTCCTGTTATTTAGGATCATATCCTAATAGTAACCGACAAATAGAACCCGAATTAATGAAAATTGTTCTTAAAAACACTTTGGTGGATTATCACTTATCATTTAAATGGACATCTGGCCTTCTAGATGAATCTCTCCATCTTCTTGTACCAAAAAAAGCTGTAGAAAGTTTAGCAATCACAGCAGAAAGGGAGGAACTGCAGCATTTTCTATTCATGAGATATAATACGTCTATGATTTCCAAAATATATGGCACTGAACCATTACCTGGCCAAATGCTTAACCCATCATATATCAATGTCGTTATGCCTTTGGAGTTGCGAGGATTTCTATGTGAATGGTATGCAATATTATATGAAAGGGAAAAAGAAGATGTGTTAGGATTTATGGATTTGCATATGAATCAGCATGCAAGACTACAAATTGGCGCCGAAATATTTGGATCTATGATTTCTGGTCGCCATGAAAAAAATGCGAATATATTTGCAAAATGGAAAGCAGCTAATGATGATTCAGTTGACACTTATCCGGGTGAAGTCCAATATTATTTTGAGCATGCCCTTAGATTTCCAGAAGGAACGAAAACTCACCTCCTAGCATATGTCAAGTGGTATAAACCTGCACTTCTTCTAGTATTCGGTTTAAACATAGTTTTATGGAGCCAGAAATATCAAATACCGAATTATGGAAAGCTGAATACTTTCAAGAAGGTTGTGATTCCCTGTTAGCGGTTCATAGGATATTATGTCGAGCTACAAAATTTAGAAATATTACGGTAGGAAAACAAAAATATTTGTCGATTATACCTTTGAATAGAAGATTTAACTTGTAGTATGCCACACCAAATAAAGAAAATGATGACACATTTGATTTCCATTTCAAGCTTAGTGATAATCGTGTATAATATAAGCAAGAAGATAGTATGTCTCGTGACTTTCATCAAATGAAAAATTATTAATCGCGTATTACATAAGCATAATTTTTGCTCAACGAATTCGTTTAACGCGCTCAACATTAATTCAACATTTGAAAATTAACATTAAATCAATCCGAGATGTAAAATTAATAAAATTAATTAATTTTTTTTCGCATTAGTAAGTTGTAATAAATAAATGTTAATTTTTACGTAAGAATAATACCGGGCCTAATTTACAAAATTTTTAATCACTTTTAATGGCTAATTTTTTTTTTGTACGATGGAAAACAATGGAAGATCGACATTTTAATCACTTTTAATGGACAAGAGACGGAGTTTTACGAATTCTATGTTTTGTGAATTTTATAATATAATATCATGAATCAACGAAATCATTTTGAAATGGTGTTACATTAAAAATTGTACTAATAATTAAAAAATGAAATGATGTAATATCATGATAATTGAATGGCATAATTAGAATTGTTACAAGAACTTTCTCGCATTTTTTTGATAATCAATACTAATTAATAATCAATACATATTTTTTTTTATAATCAATACATTTTTTTTTATCAAATATGTTTCCAAATATTCTAAACAATTTTTTAACAAAATTTCAAACAATGTCCTCATCTTCAACTGATTCAACCACCATCAATGATACCAATACCATCAATGTCAATACTACCTCCATTTTTGACACTATAACTTATTCTTCTGGCCGGGTGGTGTGGTCGGATGACCAAATCGCTGCTTTGATTGAGCAGCGGAGGTCAAGAAACTTCGAGTACCATTATCAAATTGCAGGAAGAAGTAGAAAAAATTTCTGGAATTCCGTTGCGAATAAAGTAAATGAGAGGTGTGGGAGCAATTATTCGGGCAAACAGTGCCAAACAAAATTCAATGGATTAGTGACCGGTTATCACGTGAGTTAAATATTAATAAAAATTTGTTGTAATAGTAATTTTAATACTTATTAATACTTATTTAATACTTAATACTTTAGGATCAATTATTAGTGATTGCAAACGATCCGAGAGGGGCAAGAAGCCGTGCTGGTGCCATTTTTTTTGAAGTCATGAATACACAGTTTTGGGAGAAACCAGGTAAGAACTTTTAAATCTAACAACATTACATAATCAACAAAATGATTATATTAAAGAGGTAAATTGTTTTATTTAATATGATTTAATATGTTTCTAGATGATCAGTTTGTACAGGCTTCAATTGGTGTTAATATAACTCAACGCAGACGAAACAGAAGGAATGGTATGTAAAGTATAAAAGTTTAATCAAATTATAAATTTTTATTGATTTTCTTAATTATTTTATAGCATGTGGGAGCTGGAATACTCAAAATACGAATACTCTAAATACAGAAGATCGAAATGGTAAGTACAAAATTTATTAATTTTTTTTTTCTTTTTTAGTCGTAAATACAAAATTTATTAATTTCTTTTCCTTTTTTAGTCGATAATGTGGTGGAGCGTGTATTTTCTAGGCAAAATTTAATCAAAACAAACTGACATTCGAAACAGAGTGCATATTGATACTCTTAATATGCATTTACATGTTTCTTTAACTGGCCCTCAAAATTTTGAAAATTTCAATTATTTAGCAGCTTACAATCATTGGGCTTCTAAAGATCGGGCAATTTAATAATTATAGTGATTTATTTTTCATTTTTTTGGAACATTTTAGTGTAATTAATTATATTTTATAAATAAAATCTATAATATAATTAGGAATTTAGGATTTAAAAGTTAGGACGTTTTATATTATAAATTAATATACAGTTCACCCTCGCTATAGTGAAGCTCATGGGCTGAAAACTAAAATTCACTATAGTAAGGGAATTCACTAATCACGTATAGTAAATAAAGATAAGATTTTCACTATATTAAAAATCCATTATTATCACGTGATGTATATTATATAGTAATAATTAAAAGTCACGACGACTAAGCTTATTTTTATAAAAAACACATGCAATAAAATAAATTTTCTTTGTTTTTTTGTAAACCTGCGCATAAATACTTTTTATATTTATGTCACTCAAAGATTATTACTTTATTAAGTATGATAAACGCAATACAATCATTTATAAAGACTATCCTGATCGATTTGGTATTCAATAAAACCTTCACACTCTTCATGATTATAAAAGTCCCCTTCGTTAAAATATAAAGTTTCAAAATTAATATTATCAACGTCCATAATATTATCTTTATCACCTATTCTATTCATATTATTATTATCAACACCATCAACGCTATCATTAGTTTTAACAAATAGGTCTAAACTCATTTGCTTCTTTGAAAAAAAATTATTTCTGTAAACTTCCCTTCTAGCTTTTTTCATAGCTTTAAAAGCACCTTTATCAATAATATCTTGACTTTTATTTTGTTCTAAATAAATAAAAATTTTATCAAACGCGGCCAAAACTTCAGAGCTAGATACTGAAGTAATTTCCCTATCACTTTCATCATCAGAAATGGAGTTATTTTCTTTAAGAATGGCAACTATCTGTTCTTCAGTTAGTGTCTCACCAGTAATTTCATTCTCGTGATCTAATTTAATATATTCTTCAGCGGTAAGGGGATGTATATATTCAAGTTTATCAATTAAATCTTGGATTTCTTTACGTTCATTCTCTTCACGTTCATTCTCTTCTATTTCATCTTGAGAATCTGTATCATCTAATGGCAAAATTCCTGCATCTCTTTAGCAGTTAAATATAGTTTGAGAAAGAACTTTATCCCAGGCTGATACCACATACTTAATAGCTTTTTTGATATCAATTGGTGACTTACTATTGCCTGTTTCTTGTTGATAATCAAAGGCCTTGATACGATTTTTAAGGAGCAATTTTCGATAGTGTGCCTACAAATATATAAATATGGTAAGTTTAATTTCGTAATAATTAAAAAATTGCATTAAAATTTTTCAGAATTAATTACCTTAAAACTATTAATAATATTTTTATCACAAGGTTGCAGATGCGCGGTTGTGTTAGGAGGTAAAAACTTAATTTCTATATTAGTCAATTCTACACCTTCGTATAAAGCATGAACAGGAGCGTTATCTACAAGAAGAAGAATTTTTCTTCCTTTTAATCTCATTGTTGCATCAAATTGACGAATCCAATCATTCCAAATGGAGACTTGCATCCAAGCTTTTATATTCCAGTAATATTCTACCGGTAAAGATGACTTGGGTAAGTTTTTCAAGGGACGAGGGTTTTTGTATTTATGAATAAATACTGGTTTAAGCTTTTCTCTACCAGTTGCATTAGAACAAAGAAGAATTGTCACACGATCTTTTGATTGCTTTCGTCCAGATATAGGTTTATCAGAAATCGTTCTTTTAGGTTCCATTTTCCAATACAAACCAGTTTCATCACAATTGAAAACATCATCAAGACTATATCCACGAATCAAATCTTGAAGCTCTTTCCTAAATTCATCAAGTTTCTCAAGTGGTGCACTTGCAGCCTCTCCTTGCTTTAAATAACAAGAAAGATTGTGCCTTTTTTTAAATCCATTAATCCAACCATTACTTCCTTTAAAATTTTCAATCTTATATAAAGATGCAAACATCATAGCTTTTTCATGTAAAACTTGATCACTAATATCAACACTATTTTCCAAAGCTTTTAATACCCATAACGTAAGTGCTTCTTCAATTTCTGGAAAAATCACCCTAACTTGTCTTTTACCTTTAGCTTCAGGTGCTTGGAGATCAATTTTAAGCCATTTTTGTGAATTTTTTAACATACTACTAATACATCCTTCACTAACATCAAATAATTTCGCTAGTTCTTTATTTTTTAGAGAAGGTTCAGTAACTTTTTTAAGACATATTTCATGTTTTTGGGCAAGAGTCAAGGAGGCTCTTTTTGGCAAAGTTTTTTCTTGGGATATTATACCTTTGCCTATGGTTATTTGAGTACGCGAAGTTCTTTTATTTTGAGTTTTGGGCATAGTGTGTGAAAAAAATAATTAACTAGATCAGGATTACTTTTATTATAATCAAAATAAAATATGATACTTTTCCTTTTTAGTTTAAATCACGAAAAAATTCTAGCTTCTAAAGGCAAATTCGAATTCAAATAAATTATACGTGATAAAAAATTCACTAATTAATTGTGTAACATTTGAAAAATTTGTTATAGCAAAAATCTTTACTATATCAAGGGTCATTTTATTAACACTGGTTCCAGTATTTAAATTCGAATTACGAGATACAGAAAATTTATTATAAAATTCACTATATCAAGAATTATTATTTATAAAAAAATCCGTACCTAGACTTTTCTTCATTATAGTGAGTTATTCACTATATAAAAATTCACTATAGCGAGGGTGAACTGTAGTGCACATTTTTGTGCACAAAAATTTTTAAAAATTGAGTTCGTGACGTGCACAAAAAAAAATTCTTATGTGCACGTGTGCACATTTTTTTTCCAGATTTTATACACTGGTTGGAAGGTTGGAAACGTATTTTTTGTAAAATAATTTTTATCTTTTGTATAGGTCACTAAAATCACATGACATTTATGCATGTATATTAATAACCAATTAAAATCGCTTTGATTACATACATGTGATATCTAAAATTAATGCGCGATTTTTTTTGTTTATTTTCAAAAATACACTTTTCTCTTCTTACTTATCTTTTATTAACGCTTTACGGTTCGTCTCTTCTTTTCTCTTTTATCCAAGTATACTTTACTTATCTTTTACAATATTAACAATACTTTGGCACTTTAGTTTATATATTTAATATAGTAAGACGTACTCATCTACCATATACAAAAGAAAAGAATAAAAAAAAGGAAAAAATGTACCCCTACCCACATACAAAAAAGAGAAAAGTCTCTTTTAAATAAATAGTGGAACTGTTAAGCAAGGTATGAAAATAGGATATACGCGTATTTTTCATATTTTTCTTTACAATAGTGGTTTGAGTCTTTCTTTGTGGCATAAGTGTGAATATATTTTTCAACTGCCATGTATCTATTGCTTGTTAAATATATTTGCTTTCTTTGTTAGACTGTGGTATTACAATATGAAGTGTGAATATATTTTTCAACTGCCATGTATCTATTGCTTGTTAAATATATTTGCAATTTCTTTTGTAATATTTGCTTTAGCCTGGAGGAAAATGTTATGAAATAGGGCTGGATATTTTATGACATTTTCTGCCTTCCAATTACTTTGTCTGGGGGTAGCCTGACAATTTGTCGTTGTCTGTCAGTTGTAGCAACCAGCATTTTTTTACGATTTTAAGAAATAAAACTTTTTCAAAAATTTAATAAAGAAAGAACTAACTTAAAAATATTATTTTATTATTCTTTACAAAACGCTGGCGCTGGAGTTATTTTTTCTCTCACTTATCAAATCCCAACATGTCCAAAGACTAATCATGTAGTACGCTGTGGTCTGGAACCACCCGAGATTTTTGACTACCTAGGGATGAAGTTGTAGGTACTTGTACCCGATAGGCTAGCCTCCTCTGACTTAGGGTCTCATTAATCGGGAGACGAGGTGGTTCCTAAGTACCTTCCACATCAAGGGCGGACATTTTTTGATACTGTGCGTCAAGATGGTAATCCTATATCTGCGAATTCAAGAAAAAAAACTCTAAATCAAAAGAATTTGAAAGCAACACATATCAAGGTAATCTAAGCATTCTTTTTAAAAAAATTTAATCAAAAATTAATTTGGTTTATATATACAGTGCATACAACTTAGTCCCAGCAATTAAATTTGATGAAATTTAAATCACTACTATTCATTCAAAAAAAAAGATAAACATAAAGTATAAACATACAATGATAAACCAGATTAAGCTTAATAAAACTATGTTTTTAAATTTCCTGTAAAGTATTTTTTAATAAAGTAGTAGCAATTCAAAGTTGAAATATTTTACTATTAAATTAAATATTTGGCCGCTTTATTCTGACCAGAATTACATGTAAGTCTGGCCAAAATTACTTTTGTTTAATTATTAACTATGTAAATTTGGCTAGAATTAAGAATTATAACTTAAATTAAATAAATTTGACCAATAAAATTATAGGATTAGTATTACATAATGTAAAAAATTTGGCCGCTTAAAAATTTTTTTGTTGGGACTAGGTTGTATGCACTGTAGTAAACTCAAGAAAAAGAAGATCTAATCATATATCTTCAGAAGAATATGAGAGTAACGCACATCAAGGTAATTTAAATATTTATTTTTTTTATTTATTAAAGAAAAATAATTAACAAGATCTATTTTCTCTTTAAACAGCAAACTTCAAAAAAGAGGTGAAATAAATACAAAGGTATATTTTTTACTAATTTTTATTTATATTATACACTTCTTTTCTTTTTTTCTAACCTACTAACGTTTGTTTTTACTAATATATTTTACTACTAAACATACTAATAACATTTTCTATTACTAACCATTTTTTACTAACATTTTTTT
Organism: Rhizophagus irregularis; assembly: GCF_026210795.1. Classification (NCBI taxonomy): domain Eukaryota; kingdom Fungi; phylum Glomeromycota; class Glomeromycetes; order Glomerales; family Glomeraceae; genus Rhizophagus; species Rhizophagus irregularis. The sequence continues at coordinate 1,336,485 of NC_089454.1, forward strand.
AATACTATTCTTTTTCTTTTACGAATACATTATTCATACTAATATCTTTATTACTAAAATACTATTTCTTTCTTTTAAATATTAAACAGATAAAAATAAGCGCTATTTGTAGATAACAGATATCTAATTATTTATATAGCTATATAGAATAATATATTTTTTGTAATCTTTTTTATTATTAATTAAAAAACAATAAAACTTTTAGTTTAATTGAAAATAATAAAATTTGTGTAATAAAATTTTACTTTAGCCCGAATTAAAATTAAAAATTAATCTGAAATTATAATTTTGCCCAGATTAAATTATAATATTATATGAAAAAATTATCTATCGTATTGTCAGATAAATGTACGATATGTATCCTATATTTACCCGATATCTATATAACATGTGTCCGATATTATACTGACCAATATCTATATGATATTTATACGACATGTATAAGATATGTGCCTGATATTATACTACCCGATATATGTGTAATATGTGCACGATATCTATAATATATATCACCGAACTTCTGCATAAACATTACAGATATCAGGTACCCGATATGTGTGTAATTGTTGCATATCGTATACATATCATATACATATCCTACATATATCTGGTACCCGATATGCAACTGATAGCCTCGATTTTGACCTGTGTAATCAGCAAAATCGCGTTATTAACGATATTATACCTAGTATAATGGAAAATATTAATAATAATATATTTCCTATTTCTAACGAAATTTTATATGATATAATTCACTCCCTTCATCGTCATCGACATGAAGAGCACCTTAAAAAGAATCGGTCATTGTCAAGAAAAAACTGCAAGAAAAAAGAAAACATTCCAATTCCAGATGCCACGACGTGAGTAAATAAAGTTTGTACAGTGTAAATATTTGCTTAATACTAACTTCTTATCTAATACAGAAAAGATTAAAAAGGGGAAGACTAATAAAACATTTACAGATGGTGAAAAATTCATTAGTCAAGAAATTTAAGGATGAAGACTTACAATTAATAATTGACAATAACGCTTACCATTCACCTAAGGAATCTGAGACTGATTGCGAAAACGTGAGAAGCAATATTATTGTCAAAGATCTTAAGTGGAGATCTGACACAGTGAATATTTCTTCCTGCTTTTATTATTTTTAATTTTACCATTTCTAACTATTTTTAATTTTACTAACTATTTCTACCTATTTTTAATTTATTTACTAACTATTTCTAACTATTTTTAATTTTACTAACTATTTTAATTTTTAAGTTACGATTATTTTTGTGTGAATATATTGACCGATTAAGAACTGAACAACCCAATAATAGAAAATTACGTGAGCGAGTTATGGGCAATTATTTTTGTAATAATGAACTGGCGGCGCCTTTATTGGCGCCGCATTGGACTCATTCTGGATATAAAGGAAAGTTAAAGATCGCTCACCCAGCAGCTGGACCAGCGTCAAGACCAGCAGTATGACTTGATGAAATTTGCGGAAAGTGAAAAGTCCTTTAATGATGGATATGATGCGACGTTGGAGAAGGGGAGGAAGAAATGGAAGAGACTGTTTTATTAACAAGTACTGACCAACCTTCCAACCAATCTTCCAACCAACCTTCTAACCAATCTTCTAACCAATCCTCTAACTAACAACCTTCCGATCAATCCTCCAACCAACAACCTTCTGGCCAACTTTCTGATAATGATTATCTTGAAATGGACGATTGATGGTAGTGATGGTGGTGGTGTTGTGATGGTGGTGATTTCCTATATTTTGTATTCTATTTACCTATTTTTCACTAATAATTTTATGTATATTAATTAGTACATACAGTTAATTTTTTTTTTCTAAAAATACTTCCTTCAAATAATATTATTGTAATATTTCTTTTTTCAATTATTTCTTTAATCATCCAACGATGTTCTTTTTTATAAAAATCTTCGACTTTCTGCCTATTTTTTCTTTATTAAATATCATTCCTTGTATATTCCCTTGTTCATTTTGTACACATTATTTCATCATGTATAGTCAAATGATAAATTTTCAGTGGGTAATTAGGAGAATTATTAAATCTTTTAATACAATTGGTGACAAAATTGTTTATTATTTAGAATAAATCATTTATTAGCTTATGCAATATAAAAATAATGTGGGTACATACATTTTTATTATGATTTCCATCATTGTTCGGTTTACTAGTAACAGTTAAAAATAAGTTTTAGATCAGATAAAATCATAAAGCACATTTATTGAATGAGCATCAATCGGCTACATACAAATCATCTATTACAGCTATTTGCAAAATAACGGACCAGCTAATTCGATTTTCGATTGCGTATAAAATTTTTATATACAGCCATACACAGTCATATACGCATAGTTAACTGCTAGAATTATTGTGATATAACTGCAGATGATTGCATATGAAAAATTCAAAAAATGAGTTTGACGGTCCGGGCAGATATTACCATGCATATGACTGCATATGAAAATCTCATACGCAGTCGAAAAATGAATTACAGCTATTTGCATAAATAACGGACCACCTGATCCGATTTTTTACTGTGTATGAAATTTTCATACACAGCTATACACAGTTATACATGCTAGAATTATTGTGATATAACTGCGGATGACTGCATATGAAAAATTCAAAAAATGAGTTTGACGGTCTGGAAAGATATTACCATGCATATGACTGCGTATAAAAATTTCATACGCAGTCGAAAAATGAATTAGGTGGTCCATTATTTTCACAAATAGCTGTAAGTGGTCCATTATTTCGCAAATAGCTGTAATCTGTATCAATTGGACATATGCCTGATTGGTACCCAATTGACAATAATTCAACCTGCTGATAGCTGATTGATGACTGATGGTCAACAATATCTAATTGGCAACCAATCGGTCAACTTCCAATATAGATGACAGATGGCTGATTGTTTACCGATTGTTAAACTGGCACCAATCAGTCACCAATTGGCACCAATTGGTCATACAACTGATGTGTAGCCGATTGAAATAAATGCCTGATTGATGACCGGTTGGTATCTGAATAAATGAATCAGTAACAGATCAGTTACCAATAAGGTACCAATCAGTTATATGACCGATTGATGACCGGTATATTATATTTTGACCTGTGTCGAGACGAATCTAATGATATAAATTTTATTAAAATCGAATTACTGGTTGTATTAAAAACAGGGTATGTAAGATAACAAAATTTTGAAACTACTCCTGTAATACACAACTTTTGAAAAATTTTAATATAAACTTTACGCAAACTTGAATGTGAGTTATAAGGGTTGATCACCCTATCTCAGTGGTATGTGACTGAGACCCTCATTAAGCCTGAGTATGGTGAGGTTGCAGGTTCAATTCTGCCAATCACAGAAATAAAACAAATTTTACTGCGGACGCTACCACCAATAGCGTGAAGGTACAGGGATTAGTTGGATTGGATTGCATCTTGGTGTATTAGTATGTATGGTAACGGCCACATATTTCAACAAAGAGCCTCGATGTCCTTTCCACGTTCCCTAAGAGGTCATTGGTATGTTCGGAGTCCTGTCTTGGTGGTCACTGCTTGCATACCATTGGGGAGGTGTCTTGTCTTGGTGGTCACTGGTAAGAACTATACCACTGGGGGTGTGGCTAGCTTTACTGCGTGGAGTTAGTCGTGCTAGATGGATACCTTAAATGGTAAAGTCAGGTTGCAATGTCTTCATAGTAGTTTACCTTTTGTTAGATTTAGACCAACCTGTATGTTCCTGAACAGATGGTATTGGGATAAGGTATGGGGTTTGATTCCCCACCGTACTTGGCTCCTGGTTGGTGATCCTTGGTGGTATGGTAGCCACTATAAAAAGTTAACCCTGGAGATTCCTTGAGGTTTCCTGTCCTGGTGGTCACGGTCTGTGTTATTAGTTCTTCACAGCTACCACTGGAGGTTCACAACTGTACCATCGGTAATAGATAATCGTGGGCTGTAGAGGCCTTTGAGTGAGACCTAGTACCTAAGATGGTAATATGGAAGGGTTCTAGATGGTTACCCAATATCACGAAAGCCACCACTGTACCATTAGCTGGGGAACTCGTGAATAAATATACTGGCTAGAGGCTACCTTACAGTGGGTGAATGGTTAGTAGAGAAGGCCACATGGGGTTGGGTCTTGGCCCAAGATGGTTTTAGGACGTGCTATACAAACCCCGTATAGGTAGTGTAGTATCATGAAAATGGTGCTGCCCCTGTGGGAATGTGACAAGTGCGATGGGATCCTTCTTAGGATGACCATTCCTTCCAAAGTATAATAATATATCCTCAAATGTGAGTTATGTAAGGTTGATCACCCTATCTCAGTGGTATATGACTGAGACCCTCATTAAGCCTGAGTATGGTGAGGTCCCAGGTAGTGCTTCGATCCGTTTCTAGTCCATCCGGATGAATCCAGATGAATCCAGATTTTTTTTTCATCCGGATATCCGGTTTTGATCCGGATTTTGATCCAGATGAAAAATATCCGGATTCATCTAGAATCCGGATAGAAAAAAAAATTTTTTTCTAATATTTTTTATAGATTTTGTAATAAATAAATAGTCTATTAGTTTCGCAACTGATAAATAATTTTGTAATATATAAATTTTGTCATGAACAATGATAAATTGATGATTAGTAAAAAATTATTTATTTATTATTAATTTATTTAATATAATTAAAGTGAAAATTATTTTTACATTTTTATTAATCTTATTAAGTAAAATCATAATTTAAGACGCAATATTGTTTTTTAAGCCTGATTTTATCAAAATTTGAATAAAATTTGTAACTCAGGCCAAATTAATAGTGCCGGTCCAAATTACGATAAAATAAGCTAATTCAAATTCAATAATCAAATCGGAAAAAAGGCTACAAAATTTAAAAAAAACCTACTAAATTGTATTAATAAGTATCATTATCTCTAATATGGATCGTCATATGCAATTTAAAAAATTTTATATATGAAATCTGATCCGGATTCTGGATTTCACCTGGATTTCTGACCCGGATTTCAATCCAAATCAAACCAGATATAATCCGGATTTTTTTTTGTATAATCCGGATGACAGATTTCATCCGGATCGAAGCACTAGTTCCAGGTTCAATTCCACTGATTATAGAAATAAAACGAATTTTTACTACCAAAAGCATAAAGGTATAGGGATTAGTTGGATTGGATTGCATTTTGGTGTATTAGTATGTATGGTAACAGCCGCATATTTTAACAAAGAGCCTTGATGTCCTTTTTACGTTCCCTAAGAGGTCATTGGTAGGTTCAGTGTCCTGTATTTGAGGTCACTGCTTGCATACCTTAGGGGTGGTGTCTTGTCTTAGTGATCACTGGTAAGAACTATACCACTAAGAGTGTGACAAGCTTTACTGTGTGGAGTTTGTCGTGCTAGATGGGTACCATAAATGGTAACAATATTTATTTATTTTATTTATTTTATGTAAAGCCGGCAGGGACTATAAAACTGAGCATGATTCTGAAGTAATACAACCCAACTAAAGCCTACCATCGAATTCCAGAGGAGCTGGAGCCCAACCTGAACTTCCTGAAAATAAAAGACCTGCACTATTACCACTACCGATAATAATCCAGAAGAACACACTGGGTGAAAAATAGGGGGGGAAAAAAAAGTGGAGAGGACAAGTCCCCTTTCCAAGAAATTGTGGTGCATACACATAAATCTATTCTATCCTAAAAAATAATACAATTCTGAAATTTGTAAAACCGCTAATTAAAGCATAAACTAAACTAGTTTCTGTAATAAAGTTAAAATCTCTGCTAAAACCACCTTGTTATCTTTATTACCACCCTTAATCTTCGAGGTATTCTTTGCCTTCTTCTGATTTTTTGGGTGTTTCTCCTTCTGGTTATTATTTTTTGGGACTTTCTTTGAAGATGTAGGTTTATCCTTCTTCTTAGGCTGTTTACTTTCCAAATTTTGATCAGACTTACCTGACTTTTTCGTACTCGGTGTATTTTTAGTCTTCAGTTTATTGTGTGTTTTCTTCAAGGTAGGAATGGAGTGTCGACACCATTTTAACTCCTTACCATCAGGTACGAAAAACTGTGGCGTATCTAAGGCCCTTAGTGTGGTCTCCCAATTAAGGTTGCTTGCCGAAACCTAGGGTTTAGGCAAGATGGCATTTCGCTGAAAAGCGAAATTCTGCCGAAACTATATTAAAGTTATATTAAAAAACTGGCGAAACTTTGGAGAAAGGCGAAACTGCCGAAACTTATTATAAATGCCGAAACTGCCGAAACTCTGCCGAAACTATAATAAATATATAGTAAAATTTTGATGAAACTAATCATAGGATTTTGAAGAGGTTTAGACAAGCAACCTTACTCCCAATTCTCAAAATAGGCCACAAGTTTCCTCCTTCCTTTACTTGTTTGAATAACTTTAAATGAGCTAGCACTGCACTTCATTAAAAGTTCACATGGTTTACAGTCCATCCACAAGGTAGCCATCGTCATATCCTCCGGAATGTCATGAATAACGGCTTGGAACTTTTCACGTTGTTTTCTTTCTCGTAAAGTCCAACTTGCAGGGAACCATCTAACAGGTATACCTCCCAGGTCTGTCGTCCAATATTTATTAAACTGGGAAAGGGCAAAAGAGGAAAGTGCTATTTTGACTTGAAGAGTCTGATACTTATGTTGCCGTTTAATGGAACATTTAATAGCGTTCCCCCAAAGTTTTAACTCTGCTAGTATTTTCTGCAGGTCCCAGGTATACGGGATATCGTAAACTATTATATCTCAGATTCGCTCTTGCTCCTCTCCGACAGCTTCGTATCCTGTCAGTATCTGTGTAGCCTCCAGTTCAGATGATTTCTTTCCCTTATGGGAATTTTTGGCTGATGTTTTCACATCAGGTTTTGCCTTTGTTGATTGGTTCGCGACTTGTTTATCATCTGTAACACGCGCCTTTATTTATCTTTCTTCTGGGAGTTTTCGGGTATTACAGGAGGATCAACCGGGGTCATTACTATATCAGGCATTGATGGAAGCTTAATAGGTACTGAATCTGGTGGTTTTTGGAATCCTTGGCGTAAAAGATCATCTTCATCAAGCGGCATATGTGATGCATCCATCAGATAATCATCAGTATTCTGAGATTCATCATCATCGTCATCATCGTCATCACCCATATCGCCAAAATTGCAAAGGAATTGGTGTGAAAAATTATCTCAAGACCTGGACGCAGCATATAGCGCTATAGAAAATATTAGCGAAAGGATGGTGGGTTGTATATTCATAGCTTGGGCTTGTGAAGTGAAGTTCGCAGGGTTGGCTGTTTTGCCAAACCGCTCTATCAGTATCTGGGCTTTATCCTTAGGTACTGAGGGGTTTTTTTCAAATAAGTCCTTGAGGAAACCGTCCTGTACAAAAGAACTTAAGTGGTGTGTAAAAGTTTGAAAATAAATTTCGTTAAACTTGGAAACGAAGTCTAAAGCTTCTTTGTTCGATGTTCGGCTCTTATCCATAGACATTTTTTATTTTTATGTAATAAAATTTAATAAAGGGGATTATTTTTTTTAAAAAATTATTACGCAGAAATTTTTGTAAAAAATGTATTCGGGAAAGAGTTTTATAAATGGTAACAATGTTTTCATGGTAGTTTACCTTCTAATAGGTTTAGACCAACCTGTATATTCCTGAACCAATAGTATTGGGGATAGGTATGGAGTTCTATTTCCCACCGTATTCGGCTTCTGGTTGGTGATCCTTGGTGGTATGGTAGCCACTATAAAAAGGTGATCCTGGAGATTCCTTGAGGTTTCCTGTCCTGGTGGTTATAGTTTATAGTTTGTGTTAGTGTACCTTCACAACTACCACTAGGGGTTCACAACTGTACCATCGGTAGTAAGTAATCACGGGCTGTAGTGGCCTTTAAGTGAGACCTAGTACCTAAGATGGTGGTATAGAAGGTTACTCGATATCACGAAAACCACTACTGTACCATTAGCTGGAGAACTCTTGACAAAAATATACTGGCTAGAGGCTACCTTACAGTGGGTGAATGGTTAGTAGAGAAGGCCATATAGGATTAGGTCTTGGCCCAAGATGGTTTCAGGATGTACTATATGACAACCCACTGATGTTAGTATCCTATATGGTGCTGACCACTCTAGGGTGTTGTGACATGTGTGATGAGGTCTTATACGGATGACCATTCCTTCCAGAGTATAATATAATATTCTCAAATGTGAGTTATATCAGTATTGTTCAGGGTCCTCCCATATGGGTATGTAAAATATTGAATATATACAGTATGTAATAATACTATAAATATACTGTTTGCAAAATATGAAAATATAGTATACTAATAGTATATATAATGTTTTCTAAAAAAAGAAAATTAAAAAGATTTTTTAAAAAAAAGTTTTGAGGTAAACACCTCAAAACTTACCGTTTCATTTTTAAAATGTTTTCAAAAAATATCAAAGTTTTGAATTAATAAATGATTTAAAATTTACTCTTTTATTTTTCTGAAAGGAAATTTCTAATATTTTTAATTTATAATAAAAGTGAAAGGGAAGGGAAAAAGAAGAATGAAAAGAGAAAAGGGAAAATGAAAAGGAAAAGGACAAAAAGAAAGGAAGAAAAAAAGAGAAAGAGAAAATAAAATGAAAAGAGAAGAGAAAATGAAAAAGAATAAAAAAATAGAATAAAAAAAATGAAAGGGAAAGGAAAATAAAATGAAAAAAAAGGAGAGAACGAAAAGGAAAAAAAAATAAAATGAAAAGGGATGAGGAGAATGAAAGGAAAAAGGAAAAAAGAAAAAGAAAAGGTGAAATGATAAAAAAGTGGAAATAAAGACCGTAAGAAAAAAAATTAAGTTTTGCTAAAAAAAGCTTAATTTTTTTTTTATTATACTGCAGCTAAGCTGTGGTAATTATCAAGTAATATCACATAATATAACTATACAAGTGATATATAATTTTATATAAATAGGATAGATGTATATATATATCTAACTAATAAACTTTACGAAAAGCTCCTCTTCTGTAAACAGATAAAGACCATAAAGTACCTATAGGAAGAAAACCATTACTACTCTCTTTGCCTATTTATAGTAATAAAAAAAGGAAGTCTTCAGTAACATATCCGCTGATTTGCGGAATTTGCCGATCATCAGTTATGTGGTGCAGTACCGATTAAAATCGATCAAAACCCGTTCCTACATAAGAAAAAATGTCAAAAAATATATAAAAAAACTTTTAAGATCTCTCCCAAAATATTTACCTCTTTAATCCGAAGCCAGTAAAAGAAGTTTCTAGAAAAAAAAGGAAAAAAATATTATAAAGTTAGTTTATTAAAAAAAACAAAAGAAAAACTTTACAAAATTCAGAATATTTAATGATTTAACGAAAAAAAATTAACTGAAAAATAATTAATAATAAATATCAAATAGATTTTAATTAAACAACTAATCAATACATAATCTAAATTCGCTAAAACATCATTATTAATATTTAGAGTTATTTATTTATTGAAAAGATTTTTTTTGAATAATTTTGCTTTCTAAATAAATTTTTTCTATAAACTATAAAAAAAAAAATAAAAAAACAGCTCCAAGTTGTATCTAATATAAAATAATTACAAATATACTTGCAAAAATTCTTAACTTACTTGATGTAAAAACTGTTTGAAAAGTTGATGGGGAAGTTGATGGGGAGTTTAATAGGGAGTTTACGAAAGAAAAAAATTTTTTTAACGCTACTTTTTGTTGAAGTAATTTCTTAATATCTGTCATATGATCATGTAGCACAAGTGTGATCATTTTTGCAAAACTTAATTTACCTAATTTTTATTAAATTATTGTCAAATTCCTTAATTTAGACGAATTTTGTTAATTCCGCAGATCGGCGGATATGATAAGATTTAGTATTAAATTAAACAACATATTATAATACATTATATTGATACATTATTAATATTAATTATAAATTTAATAATATTTGTGATTTTTATAAATAAATAAAAAATTTTTACATTTTAATGTAATCAAGTGTAATGCTATATTATCCAGTATAATTATAGTATTTTTTTATGTTTTTTTAGTGCAATTCCACATTTTCTAGCATAATGTTACATTTTTTAGTATAATGTAAAATTTTTTAAAAAATATGATAATTATAGTACTTTTTAGTGTAATACTATATTATTGTCTAGTATAATTGTAGTATATTTTAGTGTAATGCTATATAATTTAGTATAGTGCTACATTTTTCAGTATAATTTAATTGCAGATCTGCCTAAAATCGGTACTGCGTTACTAATAAAATTTGGGGTTAAATTTGCCGATTTTGTACTAGAACACAAACTTCAAAAAAGGATATCTCATAGATAACATATTGACTACGTGCGATACAACTTAGCCCCGCAATTAAATTTGATGAAATTTAAATCACTACTATTCATTCAAAAAAAAAGATAAACATAAAGTATAAACGTACAATGATAAATCAGATTAAGCTTAATTAAACTATGTTTTTAAATTTTCTATAAAGTATTTTTTAATAAAGTAGTAGCAATTCAAAGTTGAAATATTTTACTATTAAATTAAATATTTCGTTCATTTTATTCACCAGAATTACATATAATTCTGGCCAAAATTACTTTCGTTTAATTATTAACTATGTAAATTTGGCTAAAATTACGTATAATTCTAGCTAGAATTAAGAATTATAACTTTAATTAAATAAATCTGACCAATAAAATTACAGGATTAAGTATTACATAATATAAAAAATTTGGCCGCTTAAAAATTTTTTTGTTGGGACTAGGTTGTATACACTGTATAAAAAAAATCATATGATATACTGAAAAAATACTTGAAAAAAATGAATTTGCAAAAAAAAGTTATACATTCATATTGCAAAATAATGAGTTTACTATGCGTGCGCGTCAGATTTACACCTTAAAATATACCAAATTTCAATATTTCATTTTACTATATTGCATTATTTACATTAAAAACCTATAATTTTTAGCTTCTAAAGTTGTTTTTAAAAGCTTTTTTGAAATATTTTTATTATTAAAAACAAGTGAAAATTGAAGAAACCCAGTTACAGAAATATAATTATAAAATTTTTTGGCAAATATGACTTGTTATAAAATGAAAGAAAATATTGTATTTATGATATTTCTGTTTGTAAAATGGTTGAAACTTATTTTGCACGCAAGATGCAAAAAATGCTTTTTTTTATTATCGCTATTATTCCCAAATTTTATTAGTAACGCAGTGCTGATTTTAGGCAGATCGGCAATTAATGTAATATGGAATTTTCCAAAAAATGTGATAATTGTGATACTTTTTAGTATAATTTAGTAAAATACTACATTTTTCAGTGTAATGCTATATTTATTATTAAGCAACATTTGACTAAAAAGACGTAAAATTTACTAAAAATATAGAATTTTTATAAAAAATGCATCATTTACCAGAAAATCAAAATATTTAACAAAATTAGATTTTAATTAACAATGTTACAACAATTTTATGAAATATTATTAAAATGTAAAATTTTCATAAAAATGCACTATTTAGCAGAAAATTGGAATATTTGACAAAAAAAGTAAAATTTGATTTTTGTTATAATGATATTATATTAGTGACAATACAAGATACACATAAAAATGCACTATTTGACGAAAATCAGAATATTTGACAAAAAAAAAGCAAAATTTGATTTAATTGATAATGTTATAACAATATTATGAAATATTGTTACAATAATATTACATTGGTGGCAAATGCAGAATTTTCATAAAAATGTACCATTTGGAAATATTTGACAAAAAAAAAGCAAAATTTGATTTTAATTTTTTAATTGACAATGTTATAATAATATTATGAAATGTTACTAAGGTTGTTTATCTAAATCTTTTTAAAATCCTACGATTAGTTTCGTCAAAATTTTACTATAGATTTATTATAGTTTCAGCAGAGTTTTGGCAGTTTCGGCATTTATAATAAGTTTCGGCAGTTTCGCCTTTCTCCAAAATTTTGCCAGTTTTTTAATATAACTTTAATATAGTTTTGGCAGAATTTCACTTTTCGGCAAAACGCCATTTTGCCTAAACCCCTAGGTTACGGCAAGCAACCTTAAATGTTACATTTGAGATATAATATAACATCCAAATTTTCATAAAATTTGCTAAATCGGACAATGTTGTAACAATATTATTTCAAACAATTGCTTAGTATAATACAGCATTTTTCACAAATTTTCACCATTTTCCAGGAAAATGTGGAATTTGCATTTTTTGAAATTTGGACAATAGTGTCCTTTTGACTTGTGATGAACATTTGGTTTACTTATAAATTGATGAAAATTTTTCATAATATAATCAAAAAAGTTCATTTTCAGTATCTAATAATTTACTCTAAGTCTTATTTTTAAAATTTTCTTTATTTTCATTAAGAATAATATTAATATAATTCTTTAAAGTAGATGTTTACACTTTAGGATTAATGTCTCTTATGGTTAACATCTTTCTAGCAAATTTCTTTTCTATTTCTTTTGTCAGATCTCAGTTATTTTTCTGAATGCATAAATTATGAAAATATTGTAGATATATCTGTCCATAAAAAAGAAACAAATACTGTTAAATATCTTTTGTTTGTGAAAATATTATGTAGAAAGCAGAAAATAAGACTTACTGCTGAAGTTTCCTTTTTTCAAATGGTCTTTTATTGGATGTATCCAATAATGGTATTAGATTCAATGGAGTTTATGGAGTTTGTAAAGTTCCTACAGGTGATAAAGATCCAAAAGTTTCTGAAGTTTATAAAATTTGTGAAGTTTCTACAGGTAATGGAAATCCCAAATTCATGGAATTTGTAAAGTTTTTACAGATGATAAAAATCTCAAAGTTTCTAAAGATATTAGTTAACCAGTATATAAAAATTCTGCAATATTAGTCCATAAAAATCTGCATAATTTTATTGGATTTTATTTATAAGTCTTGCATAATATAGATAGACTTTTTTACATATTGTATTTTATGCATTTTTGTATAAATCAAAATAAAAAAATTATTTAATAAAGAATACTACAAGTATTTTCGGTGATTTTTTAATATTTTAAAATCATTTATAATTATTGTAAAAATCTTAATTTTTTAAAAATTTTTAATCAACTATTTAAAATATTATATTTATTATATTCCAATGGATAGTGACACATCATTAAATGGTAAGTAAAAATTACATTACGATGGATGGATTTAAATACTGGTTGCTTTTATATTTAAAAATATTACCAATCTTTAATAAAAAATAAAATAAAAGTTGATTCATTAACCTAATAACATGAAAAAATAATATATGGTTAATAATAAGTACAAATCAAATAAATTAATCATCATATTTACCTCTTGTTCTTCTTCTATAATAATTTCACTACTTTCAGACTTTTCAGAAATAGGTAAAAGAGGACGTTTCAAAACTTTAACAATAAAATCTGATTGAGATTGTAGAACTTTTTCAATCCGATTTTCAGTATCCTTTGTAAGTTTATAATACATTAAAATTGGATCGATAGGTTGCAACCCTGCCTGTAAAATTATTAACCGGTAAAATATTATATATTTATTATAAAGAATATTAAATTTTATTAATAAATAATTATCATTTTACCTTTTTCCTGAGTCTTTGCACACGATTTACAATTTCTCGTGCATATCCTTCTTCCTGCAAATCTTGATAAACTTGGATATCCAAAAGGATCAAAACATCTTTATTGTTATTTGTTTCATAATGACTATTAGCATCCTCAAAGTATCTGACTACTTGTAAGTCCTCTTCAAAAATTTTGATCCCATTAATTGTAATCTCTCCATTTTTAACAAACTCTTTGACTTGTTCAGAAGTCAATTTAGGCAAAGCTTCTTTAATCTTTACAGCATCTTTCTTCAGTTTCTGACCTAATACTTTCCAGTCTGCTTCTGCTCGATATTTAATACCAAATTTATCTTCTTCAGATGTGACGACAAGATTTTTAACATTCAGTTCCTTATTAATTATTTAGAAATCATTATAAGTAAATGCACCGATTTTTTTTAATAAATATATTGAATTTAATTGATACCTCAATAATATAATTTTTCAATGAGAGGATATCAGAATGATATTGAGAGTCTGAATGGATGACAATCAGTTCTTTTAATGGTGTCTATATGATGCAATAAATAAAGTTTGTAAATAAATATTTAATTAATTTTTGCGAAGGTATAATATACAAAAAATTTCAAACCTTAAGACCAATATTATTTTTCTCGCGGATATAGCGACCCATTTCAATAACTGCTTGCATACGTGAAACAATTCTTTCAATCTCTAAGTCAAAATATTCTTCTCGAATTTCTGGAAATGATAAGAAATGCACTGAACGAACTTCCTCATTAGTACCGGATGATGGAAAATATTTCTGTAATCTTTGGTACATATATTCGGTAAGGAAAGGAGTAAATGCAGACTATAAAAAAAAAATTGTTTTTTTTAATTTTTAATTAAGCAAAGACTAAGGTTTGTGTATTGATTAAATTTTTTACCATAGAACGACATAACGTAAATAATACTTCATAAAGTGTGTTGAGAGCATCTATAGTATCTTCAGGGCCATTTTCTCCTTTCAGGCGCTTGCGGTTAAATCTAACATACCAGTTTGTCAGCTGTTCAATCAAACCAAGTAGCCGAGGCACAACCGTGTATAAACGATATGCTAGTAATGAATAATAACTTGTAACATGAAATAATATATTACTTTTGAAATGAAGAAAAATGAAAATTTTCTTTACCTTTCATTTCTTCTCTCACAAATTTTATCAGACTTTGCGAACATGCTAAAATCCATTTATCCATAACATTTGTTGATTTCTTTGCTAATGGATTGTAAAGAAATTCTATGCCTGATTCCTGTACATAATGAAAATTTAATTATTAGATATAAATAAGTATTCAAATTATTTTTCATTATCGAATCAGATCAAACCAACCTTTTGAAGAAGGGCCACCTGTGATATGAAAAATCTATAGGCATTATACCAAGGCAAAAATATTTTTGAAATTACTTCTTTAACTCCATCTTCTTTAAATCTCAATGGTTCAGCACGGACTACTGGAGAGTTAATAAGATATAACCTTCATAATAAAACATAGTATATCAATATATGTAAATTTTATATACACAGGTTTTTTAAACCCAAACCTTAATGCATCAGCACCATAAGCATTAATGATAAACATGGGATCAGGATAGTTTTTGAGACTTTTGCTCATTTTCTTCCCATCACTGTAAATAAAAAAAAAAAAATAATTAACTAAAATTTCCACAATTCCTAGTAATATAAAAAGAGTACATACGATGCTAAGACCAAACCATTAACGATCAAATTTTTAAATGCAGGTTTATCAAACAAATGCGTTGATAATACCATAAGAGTATAAAACCATCCTCGTGTTTGATCTAAACCTTCTGCAATAAAGTCAGCGGGAAAAGAGGATTCGAATCTTTCTTTATTTTCAAAAGGGTAATGACATTGTGCATACGGCATGCTTTTTTTCATAAACATTATTAGTAAAATAAAACACTTCAGTAAAATTCTGCGAAAAGTAACTTTATAAAAATCCTTCAAACCTGCCAGATTCAAACCAACAGTCAAAAACTTCTTCTACTCTTTTCAGTTGACCTTTTCCTTTTTTCGAAGGAATAGTTATTTGATCAACCTTTTCACGATGAATATCAGTTAATTTATCACATCCGGACAATTCTTCTAATTCTGCTAACGAACCAATACAAACAATCTATGAATAATGGAATAAGTGATGTTAGAAACATTTTGATGAGAGATAAGCACGAAAGTTTTAAAAAAAGCAAAAAAAAAAATTGGTACATTTACCTCTTCATAGTCATCGCTAACCCAAAGAGGAATCGGAGTACCCCAATAACGATTTCTAGAAACGTTCCAGTCACGTGCATTTGTGATCCAGTTAACAAATCGCTTTTCTTTAATAGCTTCAGGGACCCTGAATGAAACAAAAAAGCATTAGACTATCATGAATTAATTAGATTTATAAATTTTTGCTAATATACTTAACTCACCAATAACTTTCTTTATTATTTTTTAGT
The DNA here is from genome assembly GCF_026210795.1 of Rhizophagus irregularis. Taxonomy (NCBI): domain Eukaryota; kingdom Fungi; phylum Glomeromycota; class Glomeromycetes; order Glomerales; family Glomeraceae; genus Rhizophagus; species Rhizophagus irregularis. The sequence goes on from NC_089454.1 coordinate 1,352,675, forward strand.
AATTTGTCTATGATTGGTTTGACTCTAACAAACCACGAAGGAACAGCTTTGTATATCAACGGCGTATCTGAACTAAATTTTTATAAGCGTTACCAATCTAATTCGAACACCAAAAAGTTAAGAAACAGCTTAAAGTATGAATATCACGTATGATTCCTAAATACTCCTTACTTACCGCCAGCAAAAAGGATAACTATGTTTCAATTGAGATTGAATAATTAACCGGTTTTTTTGTTTCAAAATTTTTTGGATGTTTTTATCTGCTTCCTAGTAGGGATTAAATAGTTATTATTTTCATTATTCTAGGTTTATACTTTATAATTACACGTACTTTAACGTAGATTCCGGCAAAATCGGCCACTTCTTGAGTGAAACGACCTTGTTCATCAACTGGGCACGGAAGGAACCCATCTTCAGTAATAATTTTATTTTCGAGGCATATACGGTAATCCTCTTCGCCAAATGCTGGAGCTTGGTGCACAATTCCTGTTCCACTATCATCCGTAACATATGTATCATTTAAAACAATAAACCCTCTACCTTTAAACTATATGTTAACATGGTAATAACATAAGCAATTAAATTTCTATAAATCTAAGATAGATAATAAGAATATTAAATTTTTATACCTGGGAAACAAAATAGTCAAATATTGGAATATATTCCCATCCTTTCATGTCTTTACCAAAGAACCTTTGTTCTATAGTATATTTTGCTTTTTTCGGATCCTTATATAACACATTCAAACATTTTTCTAAAAGTACATATGTTCGTCCGGACAGCTCATCCTTGATTTTAATATACTCATATTCAGGATGTGTACAAAGTGCTAAATTGCTAGGTAAGGTCCACGGAGTTGTTGTCCAGGCAAGTAATAAAGTCTCAGGCTCATTAACCAATGGAAAAGAAACGACAACTAAGAAATAGATGATAATTCGCATATATATTATAAAGATAATTAGGTTATATAAGGGGGAAAAATAGATCTTACTTGCAGGATCATTAACATCCTTGTAATTTTGAGCAGCCTCAAAATTTGCAATCGGAGTTGTACAAGCAGTAGAAAAAGGCATAATTCTAACTCCACGATATACTTGATCTTTCTTATAAAGTTGGCTGAAAACCCACCAAACACTTTCCATAAAAGATGTATTAAGAGTCTTATAATCATTATCAAAATCAATCCATCGACCAATGCGTTCTACTGTTTCTCGCCAAGCATCAGCATACCGCATGACAATGCTTCTGCACTCGTAATTATATTTATCTATACCCATCGCCAAAACATCATCTTTCCCCTGTAACGATATTTTGATATAAATATATAAGTAATAATAAGCATGATTTTAGGTTGTTCCTTATACCTTAATGTTAAAAGTTTTATCTATTTCATGTTCGACTGGAAGCCCATGGCAATCCCAACCAAATCGGCGCTCAACATAATGTCCTGTTAATGAAGCGTATCTGGTCACAATGTCCTATTTCAATTAATGGAGAATCAATTTTTACTCATTTCTACAAGCTTTGATCCTTCTAAAACACGTCGCGCTTGCTTAAATAAATACCTTTATTGTGCCTGCTAACAAATGCCCATAGTGGGGCAATCCAGTTGCGAAAGGAGGTCCATCATAGAAAGAAAAGGAAGGCTTTCCTTCGGATAATCGAATTTGTGTTCTGAAAGCATCAATTTCACGCCAAAATTCTAGGATTTTTTCTTCTTCTTTTGGAAAATTAAACTGGCCTATAAAAGTAAATTTGTCTTAAACTTTCTTAAAAGGCCTTAACAGTTTTAAAAGACAATATTTTTGCATTTTATTAAAATTACCGTCTGTCTGGGACATTTTTTTGCGAAAACTTTTGGCCAAAAATATTTGATCATTTTATTAATTTATATTCGAAAAAAAAAATTGTATATCTTTCCTTTGTTAGATAGTGCTGGCATTTGACTCACTTTGACTATGTAACTTAATAAATCCGCAGCTTACGGCTTACCGCAGGTGTCACGTGTAATAATCCGGCAAAACTAACTGCTTACAAATTTGTCAAACGAGAGTCACTAATCAGATTTTTATTAAATTTCATTGATTTTTTTTTTGCTTGATTCCTTTTGAATTTGAGTGCTTTTTTATACTTTTTACTCAGGAATAAAGACCAAGTTTTATTTAGTTCTATTGGGAAACAATGTCTACTGCAAATGATAATTCTAACCGTTCGGCGCAAGAAGTTGGTTGGCTTTTTGTACGAGAGTACTGTAATCACTTACGAGAGAATCCTGAGACTTTGTTTCAATTTTATGACAAGCAATCAAGTCTTATTCGTGGCTTGGAGGGCGAAGAAGTTAAAATATGTCAAGGAGAGCAGGTATACTTTGTTAAAGAACATTATAGAAAATAGTTTATTTCTATATTTTTTAAATATTTAATTAGTATTTCTAAACCATGTTACCTTCCTATAATGGTCATAATTTTATTCAAGTTATTAAAAGCCTTTAAGAGCCTCAATATGAATATGCGAAAAAGTTTTTTAATTAGAGATTTTTTCAATTTTAACAAAAAATTTTTCTTAATTAATAAAATTTTTATATTAGGAAATCAAAAAAAATATTACCGAAATGCAATTAAAAGACACATTGATAAAAATCATTAATGTTGATAGTCTGGATTTTCTTGACGGCAAAGTGGTTATTCAAGTTATTGGAGAAATTTCCAATAAAGGCGAAGCTTATAAAAAGTTTGTTCGTACCGTTATTCTTGTCAAACATACGGATGACAATGACAGATATTACGTTTTAAGTGATATATTTCGTTATTTGAAAGATGAAAATATCAATGTTATTAAACAACAATCAATAGATCAAGAACCATCGTATATTGAAGATGGTTTGTCCACATTAAATGAAGAAAAATCAGCTAATGGAGAAGATACGGTTTCATCTACAGGGACTCTTAATGAAGAATCGGCTCAAGAGTCAAGTCGAGAATCAAAAGTAATCGAAGACAATGTCCCCGATATCCCGCCTACAAAAACGGAAACTCCATCTTTAGCCAAGTCCCCGACAGAAGATTCAATAAATCAAGTTGTAGATGAAAATTCTACCGAAATTGAAAACTCTAATTTATCAGATGTTCGTTCAAAAGTCCAGCCAAGTCCGATCAATGTACAAACTGAAAAGTTGGCAACTACATCTTCAAATGCTACCAATCAGACAATTTCACCTACAGAATCACGGTCACCATCGAAGCATTCTACGTGGGCTAATTTGGCTGCTAGTGATTCCCAAAAGTGGAGTAATTCTCAGCTTGCAGCAGAATCTAAAGGACGAGTTGTTCAGCCACCGTTAACAAGGACACAATCTCAACAATCAAATCGTGAACATCGTGACCAGAGAGACCAGAGAGACCAGAGAGACCAGAGAGATCAGAGAGATCAGAGAGATCAGAGAGATCAGAACACAAGAAACAGCGGTAATACTGTCAATAATAAAGGTATTTAATACTTTTAAACTTGCATTTATCTATACATAAGCGTTTACTTAACTTTATTTCTATTTAGAATTTTCATTATATGTCAAAGGAATCATCGATGGAATGAACAGAACGACGCTTGAGAAAGCATTTTCAAAATTTGGAGCTGTAAAAAATGTGGATGTTGTTATAGCAAAGGTAACAATGGATAATTTGGTTGTGTCGGTTCATTTATGACCACAAATGTTTACCTAAAAATTTATTTTTGAATTTTTTCAAGTCATGTGCATTTGTAGAATTTGGCAATCAAGAAGCTTACCAACAGGCTCTCAATCAAAAAGAAATTGATGTCCCGAATTTTGGACATGTTGTTGTTGAAGAAAGAAAAGCAAAATATCATGATTCACGTCGATATGAATATCATCGCAATTCTTATTCTCACAATGGTATAAACTCACAGCGTGCAAGTAGAAACGCACGCAATATGTCTACTCGTCCTCCTGCCAAATCATAAGAATAATGGTATGTAATTTACAAGTTCTTTTCTTCTTTTTTCCATAATAAATTTATCAAATGATGATTTAAAGGTCTCCCTCTACTGAGCAATTAACAATGGTGAAATAAACCTATCCGGTGTTATATTATTCTGATGTGAAAAGTCATTTAAACAAATATAACAGTAATATAAAGTAATTAACTTATTCCACCAATCTTTTCTAATATAGGTCCTTTGGCTCTTTGCAGTATATATTATTTTGTATATATATGATTATATATTATTACATTAATTTTAATATTAACAAAAAATATTATCATTTAATATATTGTAATACAGTAGATTATTAAAAATGGGGATGAGAAAATAAATGGTCAATAAAAATAAGTAGCGATTTCGACTGTATAGATCTTTTGTATACATTAGATCTCAACTTCTAGTTTATCTAAATTTTAGCATATTTAAATCAAAATTTTTCAAATGCTTTTTTTTTGTTAATTTAATATCTTAATAAAAATGAAGACACGGTTGGATGATATCGGTGAAAAATCTATTTTTAGAAACAGACAGGACGCTGCAGGGACTGATCTACTTTGCCTGGATTATTGATAAACTTTATTTTCTTAGTCAAAGTCAAATTCACGTGACAATACGTCCAAATCACGTGAACCCGAAACTTTTGTCGGTACCACTGGTGTTGTCCTTCCTATCACAGCCGATCACTCAAGAAGGCAATTTGGACTTTTCCTCGACAAGGTTAATTAAGTGATATTTTATTAAATCTTAACAATTATGACTTATACTGGTCGCGAAGCAACTCCGGGAACGATCTTGACTATTATTTCTTTTGGTTTACTTTTAATAGTAAACCTTATAACGCCAATCATCAAAACATTACATTTCGTAAAAATATTACGGAAGAGTACTTCTGAAGAATTAACAATTGGATTATGGGGATATTGCGCACAAAATAGTGGCGAATCAAAAAGATGTACATCACCAAAAATAGGGTTTGCTTTTGGTGAGCACAATTTTTTTCTTTATTCGAGTGTGATATCAAGTATTTTTCTAAATATTAGATTTGAAAATTAGATGCGAGCACTTCACTAAATCCTAATTTGGCTCCTGACTTACCTGGTGCTGTGAACATAGCATTAAGCTATTTGACCGTGGTTCATATAGTTGGTAAGCTTTAATGATCATTAATTGTCGACTCTCTTGAGAAAAAATAACAAAAAAAATAATTTACATATGTATAGCATTAATTACATTATCTATCGTAACGTGCGTTGGTGCATTTGCGCATACGCGCAAAAATCGAGATAGAGGCCTCATAAGAGTAGCAGCACAGAGTTCTGCTCTTGCTTTTGTTTTCGTTCTTTTTGCGTTTATAGTAGATTTTATCTTGTTTAATAATGGAATTGTTAAACCTATAAACAATAAAGCTGGATCCGTTTATTTAGCAGAATTTGATATCGCGTATTACCTGGTGATTGCATGTCTTGTAAGTTCTGGTTTAGCTACAATAAGTTTTTTTGTAGGGAGAATTATGAATAAACGAAGAAGAAAATCAGAAGAATCGTCGTCATTTGATGATAGCAAAAGTGAAGACTTCCGTTCAGAACAACGAATAAGTGGTTTTAGGGATCAAAATGTTCCAAAATTTGCTGAATTCGAAGAAGATGTTGTAGAAGCTGATCCAATAAAACAATCAACCCCACATTTTCCACTCGGATCTCAACCTGGTCAAGACTATTACTACAGTCCAATGCGTCCACCGAATCCGCCGCAACCTTATCCAATGGGACCTTATCAAGGATACAGTTCACGACCCACAAGTCCTAATGAGCGTTCATTACCACCTTCTCCGCCCGGAATACCGCCACAACAACAATTTTCTTATCCCCTTTCGTCGCAATCTTCTTATCACAATGCATATAACTCATATTCGACTACTTCACCTTCGTATCCACCTGATAGTTATCCTTTTCCTTCCAACCAATCGCCCATATTGTCTTATGATACATATCCAAATTCTAACAATTCTAATATATATCGAGAATATCCTCCACAATCTTCACATCATTGGGGTCAAACGCAACCTCATTATTAGTGTATTTTGCGCAATATGTTATAATTCTAATATAAACTTTCATAATTATTTAATATATATTAATCATATTTGATGATTTATAAATAATAATTACAGCACATCATTCATAAACCACATCATAAAAGTCATATCATTATTGGTTGTTCCAAAATTGTAAATTTAAATAGGAAGATAAAGTCCGGCAGCTGTATGAGCTGCGGAAGATTACGACTAAGAAAGAAAGAACTAGAACTATGTGTAATCCGCGGAAATTTGTTGGTAATTTCGTGTCAGATCATGTACAGCTTACGTTCTATCTTTATAGAGTAGAAATAGCAAGCTTCTCAAAAAGTAAACACACAACTTTTAATATTTCGCCTTAAAATAATTAATCACTCAAACAAGTAAAGAAATCTTAAATACAATTAGTAAAAATGACCAGTGAAAGCAGCGAAGGCAAGAAGGTAACTTTGAAAAGTTGTGACGATGTTGAATTCAAAGTTGAAATACCGGTAGCAAGTCGTTCCATCTTACTTAAGAACATGATTGAAGGTAATTTCTGTAATAGTTAAATATGTGTAAATTATAATATAAGTGAAAGGAATATAAACTTCCTTTCTATATATTACTTTAGTAATATATCTTTAATGTTGGTTTAAGATCTTGTTTGTTAAAATAACAGGATTCTACTTGCGCGTATACCCTAACATTTAACGCGTTTACCTTACTATTTTATGATAGACGTTGGCGAAACCGATCAATCCATTCCGCTTCCTAACGTCAATGAAAAAGTCCTAAAAAAGGTAATTCTATTCATAAACTAAAGTGTTTGTTTTTTATGTTGAGTCGTTGTATAAAATGATTAATAAATTTGTATTTTTTGTCTAGGTCCTGGAATGGTGTCAACACCACGTAAACGACCCTCAACCCACCAATGATGACGATGACTCTCGCAGAAGAAATACTGAAATTGATGACTGGGACCAAAGGTTTTTAAATGTTGAACAAGACATGCTCTTCGAGATTATTTTGGTAAAAAATTTATTTTTAACGATGAAAAGCAGTTTTCAAGTTTTATATTATTGTTAATTTATGTTTTATTCAAAATCAAAATTATTAGGCTGCTAATTATCTGGATATCAAGCCATTATTGTAAATTTCTTTTTTTTTTTTGCTACGTATTAATAAATTAATGAATCTTTTAGTAATAATCCTTTTATTTAAATTTTTAGGGATATTGGTTGTAAAACTGTCGCCAACATGATCAAAGGCAAATCTCCCGAGGAGATTCGCAATACGTTTAATATAGTCAATGATTTTACTCCCGAAGAGGAAGAGCAGATTCGAAAGGAGAATGAATGGGCCGAAGACAGATAAATATAATGAACTAAAACTATTCTTTAATGTAGGTGAAATGTGAAATAAAAAGTTGATTAGTCAAAAGCTTATTTATATTGACCTCATTGTAGTATCTAGCCGCTTTGTAAATTCGAACAGCTTATATAGTTATGTTTATTAACTGAAAATAAGCCACATAAAATTCTATTATATATTTGTGTAATAAAATTACATTTTAATGAAATAAATTTAAATAATTATTTTACGTAACTGTGATTTTAATCTTGGCCAAGCTTTAAATTTACCTATAAATCAACAACCCTAAACTTTGTATATAAGTAAAAAATTTTATAGGTTATAATGTTTGCATATTATTATTAATAGTTTAAGATGCTACTTTAGTTTTAAAAAATAAAGATGTTACCTGCTGCAGTTTATAAATTATTACAATTATAATAATTTAAAATGTATAATAATAGATTTTATTTTTTATACTATATAGATTTAAAGAAGTTTTTTTGTTTAATTTAATGTATTATAATTAATTGAATAGTTATAATTATTGTTAATTATGTGGAATTAAAGGATTCTATATATTATAATAGAATTTTATTACTGCATTTGTTTGTAAATACTAAAAATAAGCAACATTATAATTGTATATTACCCAAAAATAAGTTAATTGTAAAAATTTGCTAAATATTCTTTATGAAATATTAATAAATGTAATCAATAAATTAAATGAAATTTAATAAATTTAGTGTAATTTAATAAGATATATACTATAAATATTAAATAAATATTATGTATTTATAAATAAGTAATTTTATAATAAAATAAGTTGTTATTTTTTAAAAATATTAAATAGTTTAAAAGTGATTTGAATAATTTTTGAAATTATTAAATACAGATGATTCAAATTACTTTACTCTAATAAGTAACTTTACCTAAAAATTGATGCCAATAAAACCAAATAATCTTCAAAATATATAATTGCTTCAAACTACTTTATAACTGAATCAGTTTTGAATCCAATTCCTAGTAATAATTAAAAATATTGATTTCTCAGTTAAATTGTTTAACTTCATTAATTAAACTTAGCTAAAAGATTAGTTATTATAAATGAAATTTATCAATTTTTAATAAACTACTTTCAAACTACTTAAGCAATTTAATATTACTATTATTTTTAAGTACAGTCGACTTCCTATATAGTCACCTCCCATATAATCACATCATATAAAATTCCCCTTTATAAGCACATCATGTTTTGACCTAATGTACTAATAAATATATTAGAAAAACTTCCTCTATAGTCACAACATATAACTTTTTTTATAATCACACCCTTTTTTTCAGTCCCAAGAAGTATGACTATAAAGGGGCCGACTGTATATAATAAATCTTTATATATTTATTTAATTATATAAAATTGTGATAATCTACATTTTATATTAGTATTGAATTTTTTTGTAAGTACAGTCACCACTGGTTATAACGAACCTGTTTGTACTGTAAACTTGTTGTATTGAACCAAGTTTCACAAAACTGATTTTTTTATAATTAATTGCACTGGATATAATGAAATCACATAATAAATTACTATATACCACATCCGAACTTATTTTAGCCAGCCCAAGTATATTAGTTACATATTTAGTATACCGAACTATCACGTGATTTTAATTAGTAATATAAAAGAATAGATTACCGAAAAAATTATTTCTGCTAGTATCAGATAAAATTTTCATTTAAATAGCTGGTAAATACTTAAAAAATTGATGAACACATAAATTTTAAATAAAATATAGTGTTATCTGTCATGTAATCATCTGAACTTTAAATATTACAGTATATGCTGCTATAATTTAATTGGATAAAATTCATATACTAAACAGTTCGGTATATGATATAAATATCATATATTGAATTCACCATATACTAAACTAAAACGCTTGGAACAGCAGGTTCGTTATATCCAGTGGTGATTATATATAGTAAATTTTATCAAAAATCAATTAGTAAAAAAAAATACAAAATACAGTTACACCTCTATAAGTATACGCATTTGAGGCCTGGCCATGTACATACAGTTAAGGAGAGTATGCACTTAAAGAATAGCCAATAGAAAAGAAATCAATATTAGTAATTGGAGAAAATATTTATTTAAGTTTACCTTTATTTTATATTTTTATTTTAATGAAAAAATTGCATATAAAAAAATAATCTGTATTAAAAAGATTGAACCCTATTTTTTATTGAAAAAATGTAAATTGTCAATTTATTTATCAACGACTATTAATAATTGATCAATATTATATAGTTATTACATGAATATATTTATGAAAAGTGTTTTGATATATCCAGAATTTAGAATTATATATATATGTAGAATATAAAGATGTATGCTTAACTCTAAGTCTTTAGTTTAATTTAGCCAAACTAGGTATATATATAAGGAGGGAATGCATTTATAGAGAGTGCGCTTATGGAGGTGCAACTGTATTATAAGAACTCTTATCACTAATCACATTTCTAAAAAAAATTTCAGCATCAAATTCATCCAATAATATATTTGCTATTCCAATCACCTTATCTACAAATATGAAAATTTTTGAAGAACCAAAATATCAATCACTGGTCAAACTTGTTGTATAACAAATAAAACTTTTGGATATATCAGTCAAGTTATTTATCTTAAAAAACAAGAACAGAAAAGTAATTTATACCAATAGTGATGATAGTACTTTTGAAGTAAATAGCAGAAAAAATCTCTTTTAAACTAATAATAAAAACTTCAATAATAAAGTCAAGAAGCAACTGCATATACTAGAGAAAAATTAGTTCAATTATATAAACTGGATATAAAGCTTTCTTTAGGGACAATATCTGAAAAATAATTATATATAATATTCCTTTTATATGGATTTAACTTGATATTCTAAACTATCTCAAAGCTTAGAAGTTGAAAATATAGAAAAAATATATCATGTTAACAGTTTTTATAAACCTTAATAAGACAACTTTGGATTAATAAAATAAAGAAGTTTAGACAGCTTCTTTAAGAGGATTATTAGTAAGATAGTTTTTTGCAATCTGGAATTTGAAATAACATAAAAAATGTAAAAGATTTCAAGTTATCATAATGAATATTCCTACTTCTATTATTATAAACATATTGTATTCTATAGAGAACTTAATTTATTTACTACTTTTACCTTTAAAGCATAAAGCTTTCAAGATTATATAAAATAAAGGACATCACATACTAATTATATATTATACTTGTAGGTAAACTTGAATAAAATCATCAATGTGAAGTTAAATTTATAAGAATTTTTGAATATTTAGACTCAATATTTCACATTCTTTTTTAACTGACCTAAAAATAAACTATCAAAAAAAGACTCATTCCAGAATATACATGAAGTCGAAATTAAAGCCCAAAAGTAGAAATATTTTGACTTGGAAAGGTCAAAAGTCGAAATTAAAGTCGAAATAGTTGAAATTACATCATAGTCATGTGATTTTTATAATTATAATTTAATATAAAATTTTAAACATGAATAACTCTGTCAATATTGATGCTACAGATATGAAATACATATCATTGGAATCCTCTCGATGAGCTAAATCTAACCGCGTAAAGATCATAAAGATCGAATCACTGGATGCAAAGATCGTTAACTTTGAATTTTAATATTATTGTTTACTATAAAATCATATGACAGAAGTACAACTTACTACATATACTACTTGGACAAAAGTAGATGCATATGGGCTGATTTGTCTACCTTTAATTAAAATATTAATTTTATTACATTTTTATTATACAAAATACTAATTATAATTTGGGATGTCGTAATTCATTCAATTTATATATAATTTACTATGTAAAGTGCCAAAATAATTTGGGATGTCATAATTGAATTTGGGATTTTACTTATAATTACGGCAGCCCAAAATAATTTGGATGGCATGTATAATTTGGTAAATATTTCTTTTAAATTAATATAATTCTTAGCAATTACTATAATTTATATCTCAACTTAAAACGTAAATATCTCCAGATCCAGTAATCCAATCGGCAAGCTCTTTTTTCGTTTATATAGAACAGATCAAGGGCTTTCCAAAGAGCCTAAATTTATACAAAATAGATCAGTAGATCCCAAGATATTTGCATTTAAGCATGTTAAAAAGTTCATACTTCAACTTTAAACATAAATATCTCCGGATCTAATGATTCAATCGGCGAGCTCTTTTTTCGCCTATAAAGTCCAGAACAAGGGCTTTCCAACGAGCCTAAAATTATAAAAAACGGATCAGTGAATCTTGATATATTTGCGTTTAAAGATGGTAATACAAACTCTAATATAAAATAATTATTTTTATTGTTTGAAAATATCTATTATGATACCATCTTTTATATAATATTTTTATTATACTTTTATAAACATTTATAGCTACTAAGGCTATATAAATTTTTATTTTACTTTATATTTTATTAAAATATACTTACTTTTTAATAATATATGTTAAAAATTCCATATATATGAAAAATGGGTTTTTTATTAGTAAAATATGTTTTTTTACAGCTTTTTTACATTTAATAATTTAAGTTTTGCAAATGTAAATTTTTGTTCAACTTATTATTTAGTCAAGTGATCATCAATCAGATAATTTTTTGGGCAAATATATCATTTTTAATTAAGGAGGTGATGCTCTTTGATTATAGAAGTTAGTTGTATAAACTGTTGTATCGTTTTTGATTATTAAAAAAATAAATGTATCATTTTTGATTATTGAAAAAAAAATTCTATCGTTTTTGATTATTTGTTAGTATCACATGGTCACATGCATAGATTTGACATACTGTATCTTGCATTTGCACATTGGAGACTTTATTTTTAATAACCCACTAAATAATTTCAAATTATTAATCTTATTAATCGTTATTTTTGTTTCCTGCTTCTTGTATATTTTTATTAAGCCATTTAAAACAAAAAATTGCCAACATTCATATGTCATAAATTTAATCTTTATTTTCTCAAAATTTGTCTTTATTACAACTAAAAGACAATAGTATTAATCAATCATCTACAGTCAACTCCCTCTATAGTCACTCCCGTTATAGTCACATTCTACTATATAGTCACACCAGTTGAATGTTAAAAACACTTTATTATTAAAATCTATCCTATATAGTCACAATCTATCTATAGTCACTATCACACCTATCCTCAAAAATCTTATCTGTTATATTAAAAAGAACCGTTTATAATCACAGTTATATAAAGAATATATTAAATAACTTGGCATCTAATAATCGTACAAAGATGTATCATAGCTTGTTAGAATCGTCTCACTGAGACGAATCGAATGGTGGTAGTTTTATGCTTTTCCTTTGCAAGTGTTTACGGCCAGACCACCCATTGCCTCTTATGAGACTAATCTCGGGTCTGTGTCCTATCATCTTCAATGGGCAACCATTATACCGAGTACTTAATTCCTCAGGTAACAGCACCACTATAGAAGACATCCCCCATCGGGCCATTTTAGGCTGATCTGAAGCTAGGTACACGTCGCCTACTCATCCTATACCCATTGCATGATACTGATACTCAATTTATTTAACGACCTTTAGAGAGCATCTACTTTCATGGAGGACTTTCGACAGGTAACATCAACCATCTAAGCATTCCCTTCCATACTACCATTTTAGGTACTAAGTCTCACTCAAAGGCCACTACAGCCCGCGATTACCTAGCACCGATAGTACAGTTGTTTACCCCAAGTGGTATACTTTGTAGTGACCACTCAGACAGGAAGTAGCAGGCATCTGTCCAGGATCACCCCTTATGGTGGGTATCAACCACCAGGGATCACTAACCAGGACCCAAGGAGTAGGGAATCGAACCCCATAGCCATGCTACCTGTTCTGTGCACAAACACCTTGGTTGGTCTAAGACCTAACAGAAGGTCTAACTACCACTAAGACATTGCACCCTCAGCTTTACCATCTGTGGACGACCATCTAGCCATTACTGACCCCAAGCGGTATCGTAGAGCGACCACCCGGACAGGAAGTCCCCCCCAAGGTATAGTAGTGACCTCAAGGACAGGACTGCGCACATGCCAATGGCCTCATAGGGAACGTTAGAAGGACACCATGACCCTTAGTTGAAATGTGCGGCCTAACCGTACACACTAATTCACCATGATGCAGTCCAACTACACTAATCCCCGTACCTTCACGCTATTGGTTGTAGCGTCCGCAGTAAAATTCTTTTTATTTCCGTGGTCATGGGAATCGAACCTGCGACCTCACCATACTCAGGCTTAATGAGGGTCTCAGTGACTAACCACCAAGATAGGGTGACCAACCCTAGTTTTATGCTTTTCCTTTGCTATTGTTTACGGCCAGACCACCCATTGCCTCTTATGAGACTAATCTCGGATCTGTGTCCTATCATCTTCAATAGGCAACCATTAAACCGAGTACTTAATTCCTCAGGTAACAGCACCATGTAGAAGACATCCCCCATCGAGCCATTTTAGGCTGATCTAAGCTTTAGTATACGCCGCCTACTCATCTTTAATCCATTGCACGATACTGGTACTCAATTTATTTTACGACCTTTAGAGAGCACCTACTTTCATGGAGGACTTTCGACAGGTAACATCAACCATCTAGTACCCTTCCATAGTTTTATGCTTTTCCGATCACTAGCTGACGAGTTATTCAACAAAATGTTAAACATCTTACGTTTACTGCGCCATTTAACATTTTGCTATATTTCTCGTTACCTAGTGATTGTAAAAAGACGATTTATAGCTCGTTGGAATCGCCTCATCGAGACGAATCGAATGGTGGTATGTTCATCTCTCTGTGATCAATATTGACGGAGTTATTACTTAAAAACCATTTAATATTTTTTAATTTCGGAAATTGATCTAGTGATTGGATTTTGATGTATCTTATACCATTAGATTCGTCTCATCAAGATGAATCGAATGGTAGTAAGATCGTCTTTCTAGGATCAATGTTGGCAGAGTTATTACACAAAAACCATTAATATTTTTTTAATTTCGGAAATTAATCTAGTGATTGGATTTCAACGTATTTTATACCATTAGAACCGTCTCATCAAGACGAATCGAATGGCGGTAAGATCATCTCTTTACGATTAATATTGGCGAAGTTACGATACAATAAAGTTTTAAGTATAATTATGGCTAAAATTATGTTAATTTTTGGCCGGAATTATGATATACAAATATAAGAAATTTTTTATATAGTCACATCTCTTTATAATCACCAAATATGGAGGATCATCGCAACTCTTTCCTGAAATTTTGAAAATACTAATAAAATTTTATTTTTGAAATTTTCGTTCGAAAATTTCTAAGTGCTCGTTCAAAATACTAATATTTCCACAGTTGCTTTCCTCTTTACTGAGCTCTAAACTATGACTACACCTCCAGCTCCTTCTGTTATTAACCCGGATATTTCGCCACCACTGCGTCCTGTTGTTTCTACTCCCTCTGGAGACCGACCTTTATCTCCCACTAGTACCGCTGGCGCACCCAATAAACGTACACGTACTGTCTCTGATGACGCGATGAACAAGCTCGATATAACTTCGCCTTCAGCTCCTCGCTCCCACCTTTACTTCTACTGTTCCTTCAGGTCTTCCTGTCAACAAAGTCCAAGTGCTTACATCTCCTCAAAATATTACCACTCCTGTTGAAACTGTTGACGCTTCTATCCATGCTCCCTTTAACACCAGTGGTAAAGGCAAAGCTGTCGTCTTTGATGTCCCAGAACGACGACCATTTCCCGATGGTAATGCTGCTGCTATCAAATCTGCACCCTCTTGTTATCATGCTGCGGCCTATCTACGCGACGCGCCTGACGCGCTCAAAGCTAAATTCACCACCAATCGCTCTATGTGTGATGAGGTGGATTGTTCACTCTCCCGTTATTCCTCTTATGGCGCTCGCGCACGATGCGATGGATCAGGCGATAACAAGAAAATCCTTGTCTTCTTTAATAATCATGATGATTATACCGATTGTATCATCTCTCCACGTGCTGATCTCCTCGATTTGGCCTTCAGTCATTACTCCCCTGCAGACGCCAAGCTTAGTGACGAGATGAAGTCCTTATTCGTCACTGATATCCCACTTTTCCTAACTGAGACTCAAGTCCGTCAGGCATTTTCCCGATATGGTACTGTAATCAAGTGCAAACTTACTCCTAAGAAATATTACTATAATGGACATATCCAGTTTTCCTCCGCTGGATGCAGTTACCCAATTTAATGATATTTGGGCGATCATTTGCCTTGGTAATTCTTTACGTGTCTGCCCGGCATCTTTCTCGAAAACCCAACGCGACAGCCGTAGAGAACATGTCGCTATCCTTGCTGACATCCCAAAGAATATTAAAGAAGCTGATCTGTTGGAAATTGCTACTCAAGTTAACGCTAAAGCCCTTAACGTTCCTCTATCTATCAGCTCCTACAAGCCTAAACCCTATGTATATTTGAACTTCTCCTCGTTTGAATCTCTTGAAGCTGCCAAAGAGATGACCGTGGCTTTCCGCGGCAAAGGTTTAACTTGGCACCCTCCTAATGAAGCTCACACTTCATGTCATATCTGTGGACGTTCGGGTTGCTCTCCTTCTGTATGTAGCCCTCGCCCCACACGAAAAGTGGACGATCGCCTTAACAAACTTTACTCTCGCTTCAATGCTGGCCCTAGACGTGGCCGTCAGGATTCACGACAATCACGTGACAATTCTAATTCCCGTTCTAGATCGCGTTCCAATTCTCGATCTCGCAATAATAATTCCTCTTCATCCCGCTCTAACAACAGCAATAATAAGTCTAACACTTCTCGTCCCAATACTCCTCGAAGTAGTAACCGGACTAACAATAATAATAATAATCCCAGGAACAATGGAAATTCTTCCGGACCTACTCAACCTCCGCACAGACCTCATCCTATTATTTCTACAACACCTACTTCTTTATCTAACAATTCTGCCCCTACGCTTCCTCAACATATTATTGATGACCTAAAGGCGCAGATTAAAGAGATCGCTAACACCCTCCATACTCTCGAGGAAACTGTCTTTTGGATGAATGATACTATCACGACCCATGAATATAGGCTATCTGAAATTAATCAACGATGAATTACGATAACCCCTGGTGACTCGATTTGTATCCGCCTTCGATGACTACGAAAATCAAAATTATTCTTACGATAATGGATGGGACGATGCCCAACCCGCCCGACACGAATTCTGGTTTCAATCTTCCTCCCCATACTTCCTCTTCTTCATGGACGTTTCTCCTGACGCTTCCTTCTCAGCTTTGGATCCTAGCTCCATCCTATCAAAACGACATGTCCCCTTACCTGTTTCCCGACCTACTAATATCACCCCCGACGCTAACACTTCCCGTTTGCAATCAGAAATTTTTAATGTTACTACTACACAAAAGAATCTTTCTGCCCAACTTGGTTCGATTATGGAAAAATTGGACTCCTTCTCTCCTTCAAAACCCTCCCCTTCTAATGATTGAACACCAACTTGTATCGGGTGTTTCACAGGGATTTCACCCCCCTGATAGTGCGATACCTAATTTTAATAGTCCTAATAATCCCCCTTCTCCTCCTTTTTCTTCCCCTCTTATTAACTTTGGACAAGTCAATGTTAATGGATTATGTTCCCCTGTACGACAACTGCATTTGTTAAATTATTTCCTTCATTCTTCTTTTGGCGTTTTATCTTTAAATGATACTCGTCTCACTTCTTCCCGTGCTAAATTTCTTTATCAAAATGAACATTCCCAATATAATTTTAAATCTTATTGGGCTCCTTCCCCCTCTAATTCGCGACCACATGATGGTGTTGGTCTTTTACTTCGCCATCCTTTACACAAACATGTTCAGAAGATTGATCCCTAGAAAGGTCGTCTTTTAAAATTAGATCTTTTTTTTCATCAGACAAAAATTTCTATTATCTCTGTTTATATTCCTCCTTATCATTCTATTCATTATAAAGAACGTGATGCTATTCTTGTTCAACTTAATTTATGGCTTGATAAAGCCCGTTCCAATAACTATCACGTAGTTATCCTTGGTGATTTTAATGCAGATGAAATTTCACATTCACATCTTCCTCAACATCATTTGAAAATTTTACGATCACTCTCTTCTCGATATTTTACGGATCACCAATCCCATATTTCCTCAATTTCAGGTTCTAGTCCTACCTTTTATCATCAAAATGGTTCTTCAAGACTTGATTATATCTGGTCATCCCCTGGATTTCCTGCTCCCGGTCTTTTCTCTCAAGTTGCAACTTGTCCTAAGCTGAATGATAATCAATTTACTGATCATCGTGTACTTATAACGGCCTTTGATTTTAGCTCATGTTTCGCTACTTTATCCAAAGCTCGATTAAAGCAGAAAAGCGAACAACGCACCATCTTTTTTTATAAAAATTTGAAAGATGACACTTGGGACAAATTTTCCAATGAAGTAAACTCACGTCTTGAGTTATACTTGACCACACACCACCCTTCAGTATCTTCACTTTCAGCTCTTTCATTGGACAAACTTTGGCACGCTCTTAAACGTTTTATTCTTGGTGGTGCCATTGATTCTCTACCATTCCAACATGTATCCAATACTCATCACCATAAATATCCTCCTGAACTTACCATGCTTATTGCTGTCAACAAATTCTTGGATAGATTATTGTTTAAATTGACCACATCTAGGCCTGGTCGTCCTGCTCAAATTTTACAAATGATTAATTCTTTACCAACCCAATTAATCCTCCTTAAGTCTCTTTTAACAGATTATACTATACCTTCTTATAGTACAACACCGCTTCCTACTTTTGTCAAATTTTTACGTTCACAAAAAGCTTTGGTCTCAGCTTATCTTTCCACACAATTTCATCAGCATCGTGTAGATTCCATTGAATATTATACTGCTCTTAAAGATGAACATTTCTCTACATCCCCGGGCTCTTTTATTTCCTCAGCCCTATCGGTGGAACATCGTTCTATCGTCCTTGATAGAGTTTTGGTTGTTATTGACTCCAAACTCGCATTACTTACTGATCCTTCAGATATCAAACAAGCTGCTATTAAACACTTCCAATCGGTTGTCACTCCTCCTTTGGTCCAGTATTCTTCTACGGATTCATTTCCTCCACGATGGCAACGAGCTTATACTCCTCTTCCAGATATTGATTCGTCCTTATATAACTTGGTTATGTCTAAGGTTGCTTGCCGAAACCTAAGGGTTTAGGCAAGATGGCGTTTCGCCGAAAAGCAAAATTCTGCTGAAACTATATTAAAGTTATATTAAAAAACTGGCGAAACTTTGGAGAATGGCGAAACTGCTGAAACTTATTATAAATGCCGAAACTGCCGAAACTCTGCCGAAACTATAATAAATCTATAGTAAAATTTTGACGAAACTAATCGTAGGATTTTGAAGAGGTTTAGACAAGCAACTTTAGTTATGTCTCCTATTCTGGCCGATGAATGGAAAAACACTCTCAATTCTATGCCTAATAATAAAGCCTCTGGTCCTTCCAAGATCTCTTATGAGATGCTCAAACATTTAACTGGAGAAACTTTCAATTTGTCCCTTGTACTAGCCAATGCTTGTCTCATTCATGGAGATATTCCTGCCGATTGGCGTGAAGCGCTTGTTTATCCCATTCCAAAGCCTCATGAATTTGACGCCCAATTGAAGAATACGCGACCTATTACTCTATTGGAAACAGTACGAAAATGTGTGGTTAAGGTCGTTACAACTCGACTATCAAAAATCCTAGCCGACAATCAAGTGCTCCAAGGTGGTAATTTTGCCGGATTACCAGGTGGCTCCACCGACATTCCTATTAAGATGCTTGATGCTATTATTCATCAACGACGCTTTGATAAAAGCGATGACCAAGAACTATGGGTTGTTTCTCAGGACATTTCTAAGGCCTTTGACTCAATTGATTTGAACATGCTTAGACTGGCTTTAATTCGCCCGCATATTCCGTCTTTATTGATCAAATTTATCATTAACCTTTTTAACTTTTACAAGGCGTAATAATAAAATTATTACACATCATGGTGATACTTCTGGATATAGAGTTAGAATTGGTATTGACCAAGGTGAAATCATCTCTCCATTATTATGGGTTATATACTTGGATCCATTACTTACCACACTTAATCGAGAAGCTTGTGATCCCTTTATTTTGAAATCTTCTGCATTATTGGATTATTCTCCAATTGAATATGAACAACATAATCTTCCTGTTTCACATATTACATTTATGGATGACTCTACTTTGATTGCTTCATCTAAACAAGGAATTGAAGATCGCCTTTCCATCACTGCTGAATTTTACACTTTAAATAATACTCAAGCAAATTCAGCAAAATATATCCTTCTTTCTTCTGAACTATTTTCTCAAACTATTGTATTTGATCTATTCCCATCTTCTTTAAATACGATTCATACCCTTACTTTAAAGGCGTTAGCCTTATCTACATCTTTTCGGTTTTTAGGTGTTTGGTTTAACCTTTCGGCTTTTTCTCGTTTCGTTCATAACCAAACTGTTTCCATGGTCAAAGACATGGCCGCTCTACTCAGTCCTAAAAAACTTTTAGCACAACATATAGCTTATCTTTATAATGTTGTCCTACTTCCAAGGCTAGAATTTCGCCTACAAACCATATTATTTGCAGAATCCACCATTAATCGCATGGTTTCTCCAATGCTTTCTCTTATTCGTCAGAAGGCTGGTTTGGCCTCAGTCACTCCTCTTTCCACACTCTTCACACTGTTGCCTTTCTCTATTCAACAAGCGTTTGGTCGATTTCTATCATCTCATGTGGCTTCATGGCAGAAAATTTTCTCTCACCCTTCATATAAGCTCTTTGCTAATTATATGATTACTTATCTCCAAGGTTTTTTGGACTGTGATGCCTGCCCTTCTACTATTGACCTGGAACCATGGTCCCACACCCTTTCTTTGCGAACACATTCTTTATTTAATTCTTTATTGTTCTCTTCTCGTTTAAATATCACGTGGTCTTTACTGTTCCGACCTCCAAGGAAAGATTTACGTCCGGCGATTCCACTCTGGTCTATTTTACCAAAAGATTTATTTACTTCCATGAAAAATGTTCGAAAAAATTTCTGCACTCATTTTCTTGCTCAATTGATTACACCGTGTGGCTCTCGACTTCTCTCATGAAAAGATTTACGCTTTCTTAAACGAGTATCGAACAAAGGATCTGCGCCTGCTTGGTTTAATTATTTGTTCAATCTTATTGTTATTCCTAATTCACCTTCTTTTTTTATTTTACAACAATTTAGAATTCCTAGTTCTCATACCGTAGCTTCTATTTCTTTTATAGATATTAGTCGAAATTATTGGTTTAACCCTCAATGGGCTATTTCTTTTAATCGCAATACTAACTCTTTCCTCGTTGGCCGTGTGATTACTACCTATCCTGCTCCACGTAATGAAGCTCTTATTTCACATTGGATTGCGTCATCGGTTGATGATTTACTTTCTGAATTTACTGCATGCCAAGGTTGTGCCTCTGCTATTCCGCGATCCTCTACCTCTAAGACTTTGATTAAACGATGTCCCTCTGAAGGATGTTTCTCTTATGTTCCGTTATCAAGTTTGATCCGTTATCCTACGAAACCTCGTACTTATATACATGCGGATACTTGTTCGGTTTCACTTTCTGCCTCGTTAGGCTATGCCAAATCTCTTTTACTATTTCATCTTTTTGCTCCGGTCCGCTTACCTCCTACGAATGAACTACAGTGCATACAACTTAGTCCTAGCAATTAAATTTGATGAAATTTAAATCACTACTATTCATTCAAAAAAAAAGATAAACATAAAGTATAAACGTACAATGATAAACCAGATTAAGCTTAATAAAACTATGTTTTTAAATTTCCTGTAAAGTATTTTTTAATAAAGTAGTAGCAATTCAAAGTTGAAATATTTTACTATTAAATTAAATATTTGGCCGTTTTATTCTGACCAGAATTACATGTAAGTCTGGCCAAAATTACTTTCGTTTAATTATTAACTATGTAAATTTGGCTAGAATTAAGAATTATAACTTAAATTAAATAAATTTGACCAATAAAATTACAGGATTAGTATTACATAATGTAAAAAATTTGGCCGCTTAAAAATTTTTTTGTTGGGACTAGGTTGTATGCACTGTAGTGCTTAGGATTTCTGATATCCAACTTCCTTCTTCGGTGTTTACCCTTTATATTGATGGTTCCTTTCTTTCTCCTCCTAGTCATCCGGCATCCTCGATGGCTTATGCATGGACTGCTATAGATCCTGATGGATTTATTTTGGAATCCCATTATAATATCATCTCTTCCATTTTTCCTTCTGCTTTACGTTCAGAAGTTTTTGCTTTATTGCACGGATTAGACTCCTTTCCTCGGAATTCAAAGATTACTGTCGCCACTGATTGTGCTCAATTACTTTCTTTATGGTCTTTATATGTGGATGCTCCTTTTATTCCCAGAATGCTTAAAGAATCCAACCACCTGTTGTGGTCCTCCATACGCACTATTATGTTGCAAAAGAATCTGGATGTTACCTTGATCAAGGTTCCTGCTCATGCTGACGACCCTTTGAATAATCATGTGGATGCATTAGCCAAAGCCGCTCATACTGACTCACATCTTTCTTCTTGCCCACCATTGGAATTGATGGCTCCTTGTATTTTACAATTTAATTCCTTACCTGTGGATATGAATATCCGGAAATTTATTAGAAATATTTTTGACGCCAAAAGTCTTTTAACTCTTGCTGTATTACCAAGATTTAATTCCTATTCTTCAACTTCTGATATTGATTGGGCTTGCACCAAATTTTGTCTCAATAACAATAAGCATTTTGTCTCTCATCGGAATGGCCGTTCCGAGTTTTGTGGTTTCCGTATCAAGCTACTTTTAGATATGCTTCCAACGCTTACAACTCTTCAGAGACGAAAGCCTCATCTTTATAATCCAAGTTGGCTTTGTCCTCAATGTAATTCCTTTCCTGAGACTTTAGACCACTTGTGGACTTGTCCTTATATTTTACCGGAATTTAGTCCTTTACAAACTTTTAAAACATTACTATAGGCTCTTCGGACTACTTATCTTGATAATTTCCTTTCCACGTCATCTTTAATCCCTTTACCGGACTCTTTTGCTGCTGAATTTATGGCTCTTAATTGTTGGGATTGTGACCCTCCTTCAATTTCCTGCCTGCGACTCACAAGAGGACTTATACCGATATCTTTGACAGAATTTCTTGGAATTTATTTTTCTTCACCTACCATATGGTCTATCTTAGATACACCTTTGCACGACTTTCATTTTGACCTTTATGTTCAAATCTGGTTGTGCCGATCCATTTTCTTTCATCATTGGGAATTAGCTCAGCGGCATTACAAAAAAAATGAAATCGTCAGCTCTTGGGCCTTCTTCTATTCTTCGACCTTCCTCTAACATTCCTCTTGACTCTTCGACACCTTCCTTGGCGACAGCTTCCTTGGATTCCTGGGTTTTTTGGGTTTCCTCTTCTATAATCCGTGGGGGATCTTGGATTTCGCATTTGGATTTTTGGCGCCGCTTAACAGTTCAGCCTCTACTTAGGATTTCTTTTTGGTAACGGATTGGATCTTAGGACATGCTGGATAGTTGACTCACACTGGCCTTCGGGTAAAGATGGGGTATGCGTTTCTGTAATAGTTTAGTTTTTCTTTACTTAATTTTATTTTGTTTAGATTTCTTTACTTGTATGAATCGTGAAGCTAGTTCTTTTTATTTTTTATGTTTAATTCTTATATTTGATATTTGTAATATTGTTCGATCTGTTTATTGTACTTTTCGTTTTAATTTAATAATAAAAGATAAAGTCATAAGACTGTTTGCTCATAATCACCAAATATGGACTGTCCCAAATGTGTGACTATAAAGAGAGTTGACTGTATTTCGTTGCTATGCATATAAACTCCAAATTCAATATTATTATTTAAAATTTCTTTCGCATTTCAAATGTTATACTATTATTACGGTCTTCTTCAATCAGACGTAATATTACTTCTGGTATTAGAATTTCGTAAATAAAATCCATAGGGTCTAATGGGTACATTTAGTCTTTTGTAAGATTATTAGAGTTAACAAATAAATCTATTAAAGTATTAACAATATTATATAACCCATTAAACCCATAATAACCTGACTGTAATAAATTAGTAAAACTAATTAATAAAATATAAACAAAATTTATATTCAAACAGATAATTACCAACCTGAAAAACTTCAAATCGATTTATGAGCATCATTGGCACCTTGGCTTTATTATATCCAACTTCTTTATATATTGAAAATGCAATATCCTAATAGTAACTTGAAATATTTCCGTTAATAATTTCAATGAGATCTTTTTCAAATTTGATTATGCGTGATGGAAGTATAATCCATGTGGAATAATATTCAATTTACCATAATGCATTATACAAAAAGACCAACATTCTTTTTCTGTGATTGGCTTATTTTGTAGATTTTGTATATATATATATTAACTGGTTTTTTATTTTTTCTGGTAAAATATCTGGTAAGATATTATCACAATAGGGGTATAAATTGTGAGAATTAGGTACTAAATCCAATTTTAAATCCAAGTTTAAATCATCATTAGATGGCAGTTCTGAAAGATGTTGAAATACATTGCGGGGTGGACTTGGCATAGTGTTCTGCACAAATCAAATTTCTCCTCTAAAATTCAATTCGATTCAGATTTAATTCGGACTCGATTCGACCTCCAAAAATTATTATCTCAAGATCCAATGATCCAATTTTGATGATTTTTTTTTAATTGATAGGTCTCATTGCCCTGATCAAAATACAAAAAAGATCGTCAAAATCAGACTGCTAGATCAAAGTTATTCGCAAAATACGTTTTTATTATTCAGAAATGATCATGGTCACATTATGTCATGAATCGATTCGTGCGGAACACTAGCTTGGCATTATAAACAATGATGATGATGCAAATGAAGATGTACTTTCTTCTATCTATTAAATAAATATAGGTAAAGAAATTAATAATACAGATATTAATGTTATTACATTAAATCTATGTCTTTACCAGTACTAATTGAAGATAAATTATCTTCTCATTTTTGTTTAAGATTTCAAATTTGTTTTGTTTTCCTTTATTGTATAGAAAACATATTACCATATTGTGATTGGTTTGATAATAAATTTATTCTATGGGACGATTGAGGTTTAGCAGATAATTTAAAAAGTGCGCCTAAATTTGATTTTGTTCTTTCACTTAATTCTACTGGCCAAAATGGATCTTTAATCTCCTAAGATGACTGTTTAAGTGGATAAAATATTTTATTACCTAATGAGCAAAAGTAAGATTAATATAATAAATAACAATAATAATTTTTTAAAAAATTATTTCAAACATCTTACCTTGCATATTATATAATTTAATAATTTCTTGATAAGAATCTTCTATATCACTTTGATATATTACATTATTTTTTATAGACGCAAAAACTACTCGTTTCTTATTACGAAAATAGAGAACAAGATTTTTCTTTGCTTCGTTTACAACTTCTAGACGTCCTTTTTATTGTGTTTCTATAAGCAAAGTAGCTGCATAATAGTGTCTACATTTATCACATAATGAACTATTTCATATGTATTCCTAGCACGTACATTCACTAGTAATAACATTACATATATGAAATTCTTGTTCTAATATTATATTTTCAGATAATAAAGATTTTATAAGAAAATTGACCATATCATTTAATTTTCATACAATTTCCTCATCTAGACGTAAAGGCTTATCATCATAAAAAGATACGAATAAATTATCAGATTTTTTTTTGACAAGAAAAGTATTTTGATCTGATGATATCTTAACCATATTAAAAAGAAAATCTAATTTTCCTTGATTTAATCTTTGAAGTTTATCACAACATATATCCTCTTTAGTTTTCTATAAATAATTTAAAATAAATTAATTTAATAATATTAATTAAAAATGATAACGAAAAAATTCTTACCTGTTCAATCGTTTGAGTATTGAATAAAGTAATTAAACCAGATTTAAACTTATTTAAATCTTTATGACTTACAATAGTTTTACTTTTGAAATTTTATTTCATACATTCGTTCAACAAATGTCAAT
This sequence comes from Rhizophagus irregularis, assembly GCF_026210795.1. Taxonomy (NCBI): domain Eukaryota; kingdom Fungi; phylum Glomeromycota; class Glomeromycetes; order Glomerales; family Glomeraceae; genus Rhizophagus; species Rhizophagus irregularis. Next base: position 1,378,354 of record NC_089454.1, read on the forward strand.
GGTGTTTATTTACCACTATATACTGCTTCAATTGTCCTATTGATCCATTCTGTGGAAATACGACCAGCATCAATAAAACTTAATCGCCACTCTGTGTATATCCAATTTTTAGATAAATCATCTATTAATTTATCTTTCTTAGTTTTTTCTAACAGAAGAGTGTTAATAAATTCAATATATTTCTTAGCCATTTCAATAGGACCCCGAACAATATATATATAGGTCAGATGAAATTTTTAAGATTTATTAAGATCAATAAGCAAACTATTTTCAATGCTGCTAAGCAAACTCTTATTATAACTTTAAATTTTTTCATGCTACTAAGCAATTTATTTTGTGACTTACTAAAAAAAATTTTTAATTTTTCATTTATGATCATTAATTTATTACATCATATTAATAATACTATTTTTAACAGTATCACGATTAAAATAATTAAAAATATTTTGTGCTACTCCTGTTAATGTTAACGAACTATCACTAATTATTAACCCATTTGATTTAATATGATATATAATATTTTGAGGACAATGATGAGTAAATAGCGTATAACCTTTCACAGTTTGACTTGCAAAAATATTGAGATGAATTGGTAAATAAATTTGCAATAAAATATAGGATAAATCTTCAATTTGAGTAACTGCATTTTGGCTATAACAATGGTTATCATAACTTTCATAATACATTGCTATTACCTTGCCAATACAAATTTTTTTTCCATATAGCACAATTACATAATCATTTTGCTGCAATGGAAAATCTTGAGTAATATTTGCTGACTCAATACACATAATTATTAATAAATTATATAAATTTAATATATTATGTTTAAAATATATTATACTTACTTTCACTTGCAACTTTATCAATGCGTTTCCGTTTTGATAATTCATTTTGTTGTAAATTTGCAAGATTAGCTGTCATTGTTTTCCAATTTTCTTTCTATCGCTTTTCACGTTGTTTTATAAATCGCATTTCAGAATTATCATTATTTGTAAAATGTGAAATTATATGACTAGCCTTATTTGGATTAATAGTGTTTGTTTGTTCGTGATTGATTGCATGTGTATGATTTTGTCTTTCAACTGGCCTTGAATTATATGCTTCATGATGTTTTTGTAATGCAATCATAGTTGAATAATCCAGTTTTCCTATTGGAAGAAGATATCTATTAATAGAAAAATCTTTTCAAAATTATTAATTATATTAATACTTAATAATAATATATTGTTAAAAGCTAATATAATACCATACCATGCGAAGTAAGTTGCTGAAAGATTCTTGTGGTATTATTTAAAGTTGAAATAATTTGTTGTTGATAATTTTGATCATTAATATTCTCATTCTCAATATTTGAAAAATTAAAAACATTATCAATCATGTTGGTAGTATGCTTGGAAGCTTGACTGATCACATTGGAAACTTCTTTATCGATTTTAAAAAATTCATCTGGATTATCTGAACTTAATTCAATTCCAGTTGATACTTCTAAATTTTGCTCCTCTATTAGTATAAATGGTTGTAATGATTTCTCATTTGGAGTAGAGTTCATATCAAGTGCTTTGGCAAGATCTGATGCTAATTTATATGAAGTTTTAATAGTTGAAGTAATATCGGTATCTAATGGCCAAATACACAATGTCATTAATTTGCTCACATTAATATTTCCTATATTATAATCAAAATGGTATCCTATTTTAAAAAAAAATATATCAAAATTAGATAAATAATTTAATAAATATATTCGTAATTAATAATTATACCCTTACCTTCATACACAGATTTTTCTTTTTCTAATATAATATTTTTTGTTCTTAATGCTTTGGCGCATTGAGAAATTTTTGGAACTAATTGTAATAATTCAGAATAATTAAAATCTGAATTAATTTGACGCGCCATACCAAAAAAGCGTTCACAAGCCTCTGATCCATGCATCTATAGTAAAAATGGATAATTTGGGTAATATTCCTGATGTACTTTTACCAATAAAACCATAGACTCCGCAAGAGAAGTAAAAATTGCAAAGCTTTAATCCGCTGAAAAATTCTTGCTCACAGAAACAAAATCAGAATACTTTTCACTCATATTCGTTATATATTCTTTTCAAATTCGTAGGAAAAAAAAGGATGTAATTGACATTTTAATTCTTTCTAATGGAGTTATTTCATGGTTTAAGTAACTATCAATAAGTTTACCTAATAACAAATTTAAAAGATATATTAAAAATAACGAAAAAATTTTATTATTTATAATAAAATTATTTTTATCCAACTTATTACCCATAATAAAAAGGTATACAAAAAGTCCTTGTGTGTCTTCAATATCACGGCAATTTTGTAGATTTCTTGAACAAAATACACGATATGCTGCACCATCGTCTTGGCGGTCAAGCTTTATTACATGAGAAGGTTTGACAATTTTAATAATTGTTCAAATCGTGCTGTTGACTTTCCTAAAGTAAGAAGACATGCACCAGACATAATTGCATTCTGACTAATTTTTTTGGCGTGTTTGGGATCTTGTACACAGATAACAGGGCCTATATTTGGAAAAACTGGACAGCTAAAATCAACACCAAGTTTTTTATTTTGAAAAGTTAACTGCTCACTTGTTGAATATAATTGGATTGCAACTTGAGCTTTAAATTCAACAATAGCACCATCTGATCCAATTGATAGTATTGGAAGGTTAAGCTGTAGTGCTATTTGAGTTAATAATTCTTGATGAAAGCTGGTTATAGTTGATGCATTATCGGATCTGTCATTTGCAATTAATGCAATAATTACTGGAGGGAAGTTTGGTAACGGTATCTAATAATTGGTAAAATAGAATAGTAAATTGTTATTAATATAATTAAGGGATTTAGTCATTTAGATAAATAAATTACCTGCAATATATAAGCATGAACATCCTTCGCAATCGCTTTTTTTGTTTTAATATTATTAATAATTGGTTGAATATCTTTATATGTATTAATTTTAGTTTGTTCAATTGGTAACGTTGATCTGATGATACAGCCTAAAATAGAACTATAATGAAGAGCAGGTTTCAACTTGGTATTATCTGACATAGCAACAATTAGTCCTGATAATTTAGTGTATCGATAAGCCTTTTAAATTTGGCAACATTCTCAAATGTAAGAGCAGTATTTGTAAGTGTATTTTCATTGTTAGTCCAGAGTTTACTATTATTTTTTATAATAAAGATATTTTTTAGAAAAAATTTCAAATAATATTAATAAATAAATAAAATAAATAAAATACCGTATATTTTGAATTGTACGTCCTTCCAAATTTTGACGAAAAAGATCAAGAGCTCGAGTATTAAAACTTTCCAATATAATAAGAAAATTTGTAAAATCTTCATTATATTGAATATTTTGTTTGCCTTTATTATTATCTTTACGAATTGCAGCTTGAACCATTATATCACAAAGTCCCGTAAATACAGGTTTTTCTTTAAATGCACCATTATTTGCTTTATCTGCTAATGTAATCCATACATTTGTATTATAATCATCTTTAATAATAGTTCAAATTTCATGAAGATCCTGATTTTGCAAATGTTTTTTTAAAGAATTATTCTCAAAATAGAATTTTGACGTAAATTTGAAATTTTCAGGTGCAGGTTTTGGTATAGTAATAAGACAATGATTTAATATGAGATTATACTTTAGTGTTAAGCATTTGTCACAAATTGTTTTTTCAGATTCAGAATATCCTATGCATTCTTTAGCACGCATAGCAACACCTATTAATAATATTTGGAAAAGATTTTTATTAATAATCGTTAAAGAAAAAATATATTAAATATACTGTAAATAAATACTTACAATCGTTATCGACACGCCATTGAGATTCTGCATAAATTTTCTGATTTAATGCATGTTTTTGAAATAGTTTAAGTTTTTTTTTTGTAAATTTGTGAGGAAATTTCTTAGGATACATTTCTTTAGCAATTACTTCAATACGACAAGCTCCACCATAACTTGCTGGTGTTCTATCAACATATTTTGCAATCAAATCTGAATGTAATCCTAAATATGGCTTTCTTTTTCTATCTGTTTGATTAGTTTCTGGACTAATAATAATCTCTATATTAACATTTCCTTCACCATTAATTTCTTCATCATTTTTGTCTACTGTAATAATATCATCATCATCCATTGTGTTTTCTACTTCACTTTCCCAATCATTCCAATCATCATCTGAATTTATATTATCCTCATCATCAGCTTCTTTATCAGTCACTATTGGATTAAAAAAACACAAAATACTTTGTTGTTTTTTTCGGTTGCATCCTGGAAGGACCCCGAATAATACTGATATAACTCACAAACGGGTTTGCGTAGAGTTTATATGAAATTACTTTCAAACCCATAAATTGAGTTTGCGTAGATCGGTCAATTTTGGGATAACTCACATATCACGTTTGCGTAGAGTTTATAAATATATTGCATTATATGTTGATCAATTGTATAATATTGATAAAAATTAAGTTGCGCAAAACCATTAAGGATGGGTCCGTAATATATTTATGAAATTTGCAATATTACAGATTTTGGTAATTAATTGTATATAGTAACAAAAAGTAATGCATTTCGCATTATTTTAATATTTTTTAATAAAAAAAAAAGTGCGAAATGCACTACTTTAACAAAAAATGGTGAATTTCGCACCATTTTATTAACATTTTAATAGAAAAAAGTGCGAAATGCACAATTTTAATAAATAATTGGTGAGTTTCGCACCATTTAATTAATATTTTAATATAAAAAAGTGCGAAACGTACCATTTTATTAATATTTTAATAGAAAAAGTGTGAAATGCGCCATTTTATTAATAATTTAATAGAAAAGTGCGAAACACAGCGTTTTAATAAAAAAATCGGGAGTTTCGCACATTTTATTAATATTTTAATATAAAAAAGTGCGAAACGCACCAATTTTAAGCTAAAAAATAGAGTTTCGCACTATTTTATTAATATTTTAATATAAAAAAGTGCGAAACGCACCATTTTAACAAATAAATGGAGAGTTTCGCACCATTTTATTAATATTTTAATATAAAAAAGTGCGAAACACACCATTTTGACAAATAAATAGAGAGTTTCGCACTATTTTATTAATATTTTATTATAAAAAAGTGCGAAATGCACTATTTTAACAAATAAATGGTGAGTTTCGCATGATATTATTAATATTTTAATAGAAAAAGTGCGAAACGCACCATTTTAACAAATAAATGGTGATTTTCGCACCATTTTATTAATATTTTAATAGAAAAAAGTGCGAAACACACTATTTTAATATAAAATGGTGAGGTTTGCATGATTTTATTAATATTTTAATAGAAAAAATGTGAAATGAATTATATTAGTAACAAAAATTTTTTTGAACTAAGATTTGGATTTGCGTAGCGTTACTATGAAAAAAAAGTTGCGTAGAGTTAATAGTAAATGCATGCCGATCATTTGTGAGTTATATTAGTATTATTCGGGGTCCTATCCTGAACCATTTGCATGCCAGTTAATATAATCCTCATCGTATTTCCTATTAAGTTTTATTGCAGCTCCACATACACAAATTACCTTTTTAGCACGTGCAACTTTAGCAACAAATGGATTTTTTTGTAATCGTTGTTTTGAATATTTTCAACCAGCCATAATGTAAGATAAGATAAATATGTAAAGATAACGATAATATTAATAATGAAGTGATAACGATATGTAAAGATAAAGATGAGTAATCGAAATCTTTTTTTAAAATATATAAATATGATAATTGCCAGATTTGGTATTTGCTACGCAAACTCAATACTAAGTTTAGTTAAATTCATGCCTTGTTACGCATTTATAAATCTGACTAGTTTAAAATTAAACTATTGGTTAAGCAAATAAAAATCTCACATGTGATAAAATTTCCTATGATCGTTAAGTAAACTCAAATCTAACATATTTGTATATTGTTCAGGGTCCTATTTCAATTGCAGTTTCTTCAATTCGACTACGACCTACAATTTTAAACGCTAATGCTATTGGATATCTAAACAATAAAATAATTAATTTGGTTATTAATTTTAATAAAAAAAAATTAATATAATATATAATTTACCTGAATTTTGCAGGTATCTGCCATTTATTTAAATTTTTACTAAAAGTTTTCATAATATGAAACCAACATAAAATTGGTTTATGTGAAGCATTTTGGATAGCAAGTTTAGATGGTCTATACTTATTAATTAAGATATATGACTTCCAATTATTGTTTTGACATTCACGAACTTGTTGAAATCCATTTTTAGATAAAAGATTTTTATAGTACCACTTGTGTTCACAGAACTTGTTATCACATGGGATATTTTTTTTTAATAGCGTCAATAACCAATTTTATAGTATGATGATTTTTCTTATTAAATAGCGCTAATATATATATTTTATTTACAATTTAATAAATTACAATAAATTATATACTAAATAATTTAATATATGTCAAATTTTATTTATCAAATGCAACAGGTAATCCACAACCAGCACTATTCTCAGTGACAATTAATAATACCAGTGTACGATCCAAATTTAAATCATATTTACCATCTATTCCGATACAGATTTTACCGTAATCACAAGCATTTTTTAACTAAAACTCA